>NC_083096.1:185650839-186274559 GCF_949774975.1 Lagenorhynchus albirostris | reverse complement strand
GCCCAGTTTTGGGAGACACTTTGTTCCAGCAACAAACTTTGCCTTAAAAGCCAAGGTGCTTTACAAACCCCTCCCCAGCTGTCACAGAAAGTCAGGCTTCATCTCATCACACTTTTCTCAAACCCCAGCTCACGCTGAGACCTCCTCTTAAGTGATGGTGCTTCAGAGCAGCCCCTTTAAAAGATCCCTGGAGTTCAGCTCTCCCAGCCCTGTCTTCAGTTTAAGGAGGAACTTTCCTTGACAACCTTGACAAACCTGCTCAGTTGCCTTGACAACCAAGCTTTGCAATCTCCCAAACTCTTCTCCTTCAAACATTCCTATTCTAGGCTGGATGAGCCTAAAGTGACAGTGCTGTCATCACGTGCCAGAGAGTGACTCCTCCAAGCCCGTAGTTACTGGTCACATGATGCTATTGATGATGAGATCCCAGGAGAGCCAGCTTTGCAACATAACCACTTCTGGACTCGGCACTGGGTCCCTTTCCACGGACACAGTGGAGTGACTGTTTCCACGGGCCCCGTGGTGGAAGAGCTCACCTAATGCAGCCAGGACTTCATCCTTTACAGGTGATTCCAGGGTCCTCATTCTCCCCAGACCACCACGGCCCCACGTTCACCACCTACATGGCTACTGTCTTTGCCAGTCCATAAGGGACCTTGGTAATCTCCTAAAAGAGTGTTATTTTATACACAGGTAATGGGTTGAATGCTGGCCCCAAAACATGTGCCCCCCCCAGAACACGTGAACAGGACCATATCTGGGAAAAGGGTCTTTGTATATGTAGTTAAGGATCTAGAGGTGAGGTCATCTTGGGTTAGGGTGACCCTCAATCCAACTGAGAGTCCTTATGAGAGACGAAAGAGGAGAAACACAGACATAGAGGAGAAACCACGTGAAGACAGAGACAGAGACGGGAGGGATGCAGCCACAAGCCTGGGGACGCCTGGAGACCCCAGAAGCTGGAAAAGGCAGGAAGAACCCTATCCTGGAGCCTCCGGAGAGACTTCCGTCCTGCAACACCTTGATCTCAGATGTCTGGTCTCCAAGACTGGGGGAGGATGAATTCCTGTTGTTCTAAACCACCCAGCTTGTGGTCATTTTTTATAGAAGCCACAGAACGGTCACACAGACCCTGCTCTGCAGGATCCTGGAAGTGCGGGTCTCATTAAAGGCCGACAGAGGCTGGATTGCAGAACCCATAGAGTCAGCATTGGGCCCCAGAAATCCTAAAGCAGCGGCCGGACACCAGAATGTTGAGGGGTCAGTCGGCAGCCCATCCCTAAGGGTGCCGGCTGCGCACGGCCTCCCCAGGTTTTTTCTTTTCCTTTTTTTTTTTTTTTTTTTTTTTGCGGTACGCGGGCCTCTCACTGTTGCGGCCTCTCCCGTTGCAGAGCACAGGCTCCGGACACACAGGCTCAGCAGCCATGGCTCACGGGCCCAGCCGCTCTGCAGCATGTGGGATCCTCCCGGACCGGGTCACGAACCCGTGTCCCCTGCATCGGCAGGCGGACTCTCAACCACTGAGCCACCAGGGAAGCCCCCTCCCCAGGTTTTTACGCCTGTACATGTTGGGGATAAGTATTTCCATCCTGATTCAGGACCTCTGAGGTCACCGTTCACGTTGCTAATTAAGAACCCACTAGTTACACAGATGAAAACCCTATCAGAACACTTGCCCCAGTGATAAACAATTCTGACCAACAGACGTGGGGAATCGTCTCGCATGCAGCCAGAAGCCCCCCGCTGCAAGGAGCGTTCTCATTGCAGGGCTGGGGGACGGTGCCGAGGCGTCTGTGAGTAAACGTGAGCTGAGCCCCAGGCCAGCTGCTGCTGAACTGTTCCCACCCTTCCCAGGTAAAACACCTGAATGTGTGCAAAGACTTTAAAGCCTAGAGGAAAGGGCTTGGAGCCACCCCAGCCACAGCACGCCGGCCGAATTGGTGCCTGCAGGCCAGCCAGGATGGTCCTGGTCCCGGGCGCTCTTCTGGAAGCTTTCCATTTCCCTGCCTGAGGAACCCCTCCTGTCCAGGCCCCCACTGCTTTTCTCCTTCCTCACCTCTGCCCGGGGAGAAATTCCAGCGGCAGGTATGGGTGACACATCCTCTTCTTTAGCAGGTGGCAGCCCGGCAACTCCTGCAGAAAGTCCAGCAGAGCCCCACTCACACCGGGCCACCCACAGAGCCGTGGGCCCTACTCCCTCCCACCAGCCCAGCCCCGAGACTGCTGACGGAGCAGAGAATATGGCGTCAGGCACAGCTGCAGGGGCTCTTGCTGCCTGGAGCGGTGTTTATATTGGTCTCAACCCAGGCACACCTGGGGACGGCTGGCGGGCCGGGTCAGGCTGCCCAGGTCAGCCAATCCTCTCCCTCAGGGGCTCATAGCTGCAGAAAATGGGCCTTGATGCACTGGCCAGGTCCAAGGAACAGGTGTGGGGTCCTGAGAGTCAGGATAGACACGGGGCTGCAGCCCTGCTTGTTTTCTCATCGTTTTCTCTGGTCCATGAGTGGGAGACAACTTCAAGACCCTCTCCTAATGAAAGGAACCCAGGAGTCAGGGAGAGGAGGGGTGGTGGGTGGAGACAGAGGCCTGGTGCCCCAGCTGCAGTGGAAGCCTCTGGAAGACCCGGTGGAAGGAGGCCGCACAGAGTGAAGCCCAGGGTCACAGACCTGTTGGAGCTGCTGTTTCTTAGTTCAGGTCCTGCTCTGAGGTGCTCAGGGTCAGCTCTGAGCGACAGGTGAGCTGGAGGTGCTCTGCAATGAGGGCTACATGCACGGTTCCTGGGTGCCCAGCCTTGCTGGGTGCCTGCCCAGGTGAGCTCCATATCCAGGGAGGGGCCTGACCACGAGAGCCCTGTGTGCTGGGCGTAGGGCATGTGTATGAGCACCCTATCTGTGCAGCCAGCACAGAGTGGCTTAGCAACTTCCCTGTGGACAGTGCTGGGATGAAATGAGAACCAGGAGATGCCACGGGCCCCCTGAACCCATCCATCCAGAGTGATGAGGTGAGTAGGCGGGTGCTGGCCACTGGGCTGCGTGAGAAAGGCCCCACGGGTACCTCTTATGTCTTCCACCTGACACCACGGAGGCCTCCCCAGGACAGAGCAGACAGCCTGCCTGGGGCAGGTGGGAGCTCCTGGTGACGCTGCAGGGGACATGAGAGGGATGGACCAGGCAGGAGGGGGTGGGAGCCCAGGCAGAGCCATGGGGCTCGGGGCCGAGGGGGCCTTTCTGGGTCTGAGCTGAGAGTGGACGTGCAGGTGGTGAGTGTGATCCAGGAAAGCTGCCCTGGTGACGTGAGGCTGATCGTGCTTCGGTGACAAGCTTCCGGGTGATCCCAGAACAGGACAGTGAGACGGATCCTGTTAGAAGAAGGTAAGTGAATCTCCCCAAGAGGAGGCTCTGTGAGCTGGCCCGGGAGGGGGTGAAGGGAGCAGGCGTGGAAGCTGTGGGGAGTGGGCAGTCCCCCTGGGCGGGCGGCGGGTGCAGACCCCACCCCGTGTCCCACAGCTGTGCTTCTGGCTGGATTACTTGGCTTCTCGGAGCCTCAGCTTCCTGGTCTGCTCGTGGGGTGATGGTAGCATGAACTGACTAGTGATTTGCTCAGAACAGGGTAGGAAGGGGTCTAGTGGAAATTCCACAGAACACCGTCAGTATGGGAATCGCAGGCCCTGTTTCCCGCAGGTCTGTCTTCAGGATCGGGAGAGCAAAGCCGAGCAGACTTGCAGCAGAGCCTGAGGACGGGCTCCATTTGGTGGGTCCCCCCGTTTCCCAAATCTCGGAAGGAGCAGCTCCAGAGGGCAGTGGCAGGTTCATCCCACACCTGGGAGCATCCAGACCTCAAGGCCCAGCAGCCCCCGAGCCCTGTGTCTGGGCCCCCGGGAGGCAGACGGGACAGGCCGGCGTCCTCCTCGGCCCTCTTCCTGCCCAGAACATTCGGGGTCCAGGCCCTCATTAGGGAGAAGCAGGAATGGGGCTGTCCCATGTGGGAACAGGACATGGAGCGGCTTGTGAACGTGAACGTCCACACCGGGAATGTGGGTCTGTGGGACGCGGGCACCGGGAGGGGCAGGCGGTGGGCCTGAGGAAGCAGGGCGGGGCCGGCGTTCGGCGGGGGAGGTACGAGCTTCGCCTGTGCCGGGCCTCAGACTCCACGGGGCTTCCCTCCCCTGGTCACTGGGCAGGAGGGGCCGAGCAGCGTTGGTGGAGGGACCCCTCGCGTCCCCAGGCCCTGGCAGCATCAGCCCTCCAGGCTCTGGGTCGGGGAGCCTGAGGGGTGCAGGTCCAGCTGTGCCCACAGGGAGGCCTGGAGGGGTCGGGCGGGAAGCACGGGTGTGGTCTCGCCTGCGCGGAAGCTCCCGAGCCAGTGTCCAGTGGGAGCCCTCACCTCGCACGTGGGTTTCAAGTTCACAGCTCAGATCACCTTCTAGCCGTTTGGTTTGTTTTCTAGACACAAAGTTCTAATATCTCCTATGTCCCCTGCCCGTGAAAAGGCACATCTCACCTGGCACCAGGTGCTGCCTCTGGTCCCCCCTGACTGGACGCCCAGCAGCCAGTGTCACCACGTCACGACTGTCAGGGGGTGTCAGGCGTGGGGGGACGAGAGCACACGGTCCAGGCCCATGAGGCGCCATGCCGTCCACGGAGCCGGTGCTGTGGCTCTAGGCGTTCCCTCCCCACGCCGCGGGCAGAGACCACCGTCCCCTTACAGACTGTTACCAGGTGAAGTCATGTGGACCCTGCTCGGGCCCCAGCCGTGAGGCGCTCTGCCTCAGCGGGGAAGGTTTCCTTTTCCCACGTGGGTTCAAGTAGGCAAATAACAGAACCAAAGCCGAGACCAACACAGCACAGGCTCTACTCGGTGGCCAAAGAATGGAGAAGCGGGAACTGAGTTCACAGATCACCTTCTCGCCCTCCTGGAGAGAGAGGTTTAATTTTAAAGAGTAAAGACAAAGGGAGGAGGAGGGAGGCTAGTGATGGGATGAAGAAGCCTTCTGGGGAAGGGGCGGGGCTTCTTCCAAGGCGCTGGGGTACCACCTCCTTTTACCCGTTTCTGGTCCTTCATGTCCAGCCATCGCCGCCGGTGGGTGTGTCACTTAATATGCTGATATAGTAAATTCAACATGTGATGAGACTCAGGGTCAGTTGGAGGTCACATTCGTTGCCATCTTGGTCCCAGCTGGGTCCATCTCTTTGTTTGTTTGTAGCTTCCTTTCTTATCTCTGGACCCCTTAACTTAAATACTTAGGGGAACTCCTGCTGAAGGTGGGGGTGCAGGACAGCCCTGTGAAAAGTGGGTACACGGGTCCTGAGCAGAGCCTGGAGCAGCTCTGACAACAACAGGAGGCTGAGACGGGCGGCCAGTCTGACGCCCACACTGGGGCCTGTGGTCGACATGCGGAGGGGGTCAGCCGGGGGCACGTGTCAGGGAAGGTTCTCAGTGTTTACACAGAAGATGTGAACGTGGGCCCAGATGCACAGCTGCCTGCAGACGCTGCTACAGAAACCGCTGATTCTTTCTTGAGAAAACTGCTGGGCGGTCATTCAGGCAACAGGGCAAACAGCTTGCTCTGGAGGCTCTTGTGGGGAAGTGGGGACTTAGCAACAGGGGCTCAGCCTGCGTAACCCCAGAAGCCCTCCCAGGACAGCCCCAGAACCACTTCTGGAATGGCAAGGAGAAGTGGGTCTTCCACCTACTAGGCGTGGTGGAGAGGGCTGGGGTCTACAGGGCCGCCCTCACCTTCAGGGACTGGCTGGGAGGCTAACAGGACCCAACGTATGCTTGTGGCTTGTGCCCTCACAGGTGATATGGGTTACAGCACGCAGTAGGCATTACCTCGAGTGCGCACGCTGAGCGTCCCGTTAGTGAAACAGCATGGTAGCATGCTTTCTCCTTGAGAAGGGTGACTTCAGGTACGAGGTCCTCGAAGAATTCTAAGCAGAGTGTTTTATCATGGCAGCTCACACGAGGGCCATGACAAAGACTTCCATGTCACATCAGACTAGCCAGAAATGTGCTCCTGAAGGCTATTCGTGGACTATGGAAATGTAGCTCTCCTTAAGGAACGTGCAGTGTGTTGCCCATCACTCGGCATATGCAGAGGGCCTCCGAGGGACCGACCTATGGGCCTCGATGACGGTCAGCAGGCCCACAGGGGTCTGGAGGTACTCAGTGATCCTGGAAGGAAATGATGCACATCAGAGGGGCCTAGGAGTCCTGAAAAGGATACTTCCTTTAAAATAAAGAGGAACAGCGACTAACACTTCATGGAAACAGCTGCATGTCTCCCTTTCTGTACGGATACTCAAGGCCTTTCCTCGAGGCAAGTACTCACGTTGCGTTTCCCTTTAGCAATAGAGCATGGCAGGCTGAGCTCCACCCCGGCCATAGAAGCATCCGCTTTAGATAGAGGAAACTCATTTTCTTCCCAGAACCAGGCCTACAGTGGCTAGTGGTCTGTCAACAGCAGTGAATTTCAGGTCCCTCAAGGCACCATGCATGGCGCTTTCAAAATGGGAAAGCAAGGCTACTTCCATCAGTCCCCCTTTTCCATGGGCACAAGCAGCATACATCCCTGTGCTTTCTGACAAGTCAAAAGGGACACAGGTTACCAGTGTTTCCTTCCCCGTATCAACTCCTCGAAGCAGAGTGTTCTGCATCTACTTAACTGCCTCAACCAAGGTACACCCTAGCTAGGCTTCCGGGCCTGTGGCTCTTCAAAAGCCTGCAGTGTTACATGAAGAACTGGGTTTTAGATGCAGTAGGAACGCAAGACGACTTTCTCCTGGAGGCAGGGTGACTTCAGGCAGGAGGTCCTACATGGAATGCGAAGCCAAGGGTTTCTCTCAGTGCAGCTCAGACTAGGGCAATGACTCAGCCTTCCCTGGCATGTTGGACGTGCTAGACCAGTGTTGGTGACACTCTGGGAGAGCTGGGGATTTCAAGATGACCCAAGAAGGACTCCAGGGTGTTGCCCTACACACGGCATATACAGACTGGCTGTGAAGGGCCACGGGCCTGGAAGTTGCTTAGCAGGCCCAGGGGGAAATGGGGTGACTTACTGTTCCTGCCGGGAGTAGGGTGCCCACGCTGGGCTCCTAGGTGTCCTGAAAAGTGTACTGCAGTTAAGATAATGCAGAGCAGCGGTTTCGGCCTCATGGAAACTGCTGTACGACTCGGCTTCTGCACGGAAATTCAGGGCCTTACCTTGAGGCAAGTGCTCATGCTGAGTGTCCCAGTTGTGATGCAGCATGGTAGGATGCTGAATTCCTCCTCGAGCAGAGTGACTTCAGGTACGAGGTCCTCAAAGAATTCTGAGCAGAGTGTTGTCCCATGACAGCTCAGATGATGGCCATGATGAAGACTTCCATGGCAGGTCGGACTGGCCAGAAATGTGGCCCTGAAGGATGTTCACAGGCTATGGGAATGTAGCTCTCCTTAAGGAACGTGCAGTGTGTTTCCCATCACTCAGCATACGCAGGGGGACTCTGAGCGACCGACCTATGGGCCTCGATGTTGCTCAGCAGGCCCACAGCGGTCTGGAGGTACTCAGTGATCTTTAAGGGAAAAGGATGCACACCCGAGGGCCCTAGGAGTCCTAAAAAGGGTAGTTCCCCTAAAATACAGCAGACAGCGAGTAAGACCTCATGGAAACAGCGGCACGCCTCCCTTTCTGCACGGCTACTCAGGGCCTTTCCTCGAGGCACATACTCACGATGTTTCCCTTTAGCTGTAGAGCATGGCAGGCTGAGCTCCACCCCGGCCATGGAAGCACCCGGTTTAGCTAGAGGAAACATTACCTTCCCAGAACCATGCCTAAAATGGCTAGAGGCCTGTCAACAGCAGAAATTTCAGGTAGCATCAAGGCAGCATGAATGGAGCTTTCAAAATGGGAAAGCAAGGCTAGTTCCATCAGGCCCCCATTTCCATGGGCACACGCAGCACACATCCTTGTGGTTTCTAACAAGTCAAAAGAGACACAGGTTACCCAGGGGTTCCTTCCCTGAATCAACTCCTCGAAGCAGGGTGTTCTGCATCTAGTGAACTGTATCAACCAAGGAACACCCTAGCTAGGCCTCCGGGCCTGTGGCTCTTCAAAAGCCTGCAGTGTTACACGAAGAACTAGGCTTTAGACAGAGTTGGAAGCAAGCCGACTTTCTCCTGGAGGCAGGGTGAATTCAGACAAGAGATCCTAGATGGAATGCAAATCCAAGGGTTTTTGTCAGTTCAGCTCAGACTAGGGCAATGAGTCAGACTTCCACGGCATGCTGGACGTACCAGAACAGTGTTCGTGAACCTGTGGGAGTACTGGGGATCTCAAGCTGTCCCAAGAAAGAGTGCAAGCTGTTGCCCTACACGCAGTGACTCCGAAGGGCTACGGGACTGGATGTTGCTTAACTGGCCCAGGGAGGCCTGTGGGTACTCAGGCTTCTGGCCGGGAATATGGTGCCGACCCGAGTCTCTTAGGTATCCTAAAAAGGGTACTGCGCTTAAGATAATGCAGAGCAGCAGCTGCAGCCTGATGGAAACTGCTGCACGCCTCCGCTTCTGCAGGGCAATACGGGGCATTACCTACAGGCAAGTGTTCTTGCTGAGTTTCCCGTTAGCGACACAGCATGGTAGGATGGTAAATTTCTCCTCGAGCAGAGTGACTTCAGGTACAAAGTCCTCGAAGAATTGTAAACAGGTTTTCTCACGGCAGCTCCCCTTAAGTTAGGTGCAGTGTGTTGCCCATCACTCGATAAACAGAGGGCCTCCGAGGTTCCGACCTATGGGTCGATATTGCTCAGCAGCCCCACAGGGATCTGGAGGTACTCAGTAATCTTGGAGGGAAAATTATGCAAACCCGAGGGGCCCAGGAGTCCTAAAAAGGGTACTCCCGATGAAATAAAGCAGAACAGCGACTAAGACTTCATGGAAACAGTTGTGTGCCTCCCTTTCTGCATGGATACTCAGGGCCATACCTCGAGGCAAGTACTCACATTGAATTTCCCTTTAGCTCTAGAGCATGGCAGGCTGAGCTCCACACCGGTCATAGAAGCACCTGGTTTAGATACAGGAAACTCATGTTCTTCTCATAGCCAGGCGTATAGTGGCTAGAGTCCTGTCCACAGCAGTGAATTTCACGTAGCTTTAAGGCAGCATGAATGGAGCTTTCAAAATGCGAAAGCACGGTTAGTTCCATCAGGACACCATTTCCATGAGCACACGCACCATACAACCCTGTGCTTCACAACAAGTCAAAAGTGACAGAGGGGGGCTTCCCTGGTGGCGCAGTGGTTGAGAGTCCGCCTGCCGATGCAGGGGACGTGGGTTCGTGCCCCGGTCCGGGAAGATCCCACATGCCGCGGAGCGGCTGGGCCCGTGAGCCATGGCCGATAAGCCTGTGCGTCCGGAGCCTGTGCTCCGCAACGGGAGAGGCCACAACAGTGAGAGGCCCGCGTACAGCAAAAAAAAAAAAAAAAAAAAAAAAGTGACAGAGGTTGCCAAGTGGTTCCTTCCCTGAATCAAATCAAATCCTCTAAGCAGGGTGTTCGGCATGTAGTGAGCTGCCTCAACCAAGGTATGCCCTAGCTAGGCCTCCGGGGCTGTGCCTCTTCAAAAGCATGCAGTGTGACACAAAGAACTGGGCTTTCGTGGCAGTCAGAACGCAAGCCGACTTTCTCCAGGAGGCAGGGTACTTCAGGCAGGAGGTCCTAGATGGAAAGCGAAGCCGAGAGTGTTTCCCAGTGCAGCTCAGACTAGGCCAATGAGTCAGACTTCCCCGGCACGTTGGACGTGCTAGAACAGTGTTTGTAAACCTATGAGAGTGCTGGGGATTTCAAGCTGTCCCAAGCAGGAGTGGAGTGTGTTGCCCTACGCTCGGCATACACAGAGTGGCTCCGAAGGGCAACGGGCATGGAAGTTATTTCACAGGCCCAGGGGGGCCTAGGGGTACTCAGTGTTCCTGCGGGGAATACGGTGCCCACGCGAGACTCCTAGGTGTCCTGAAAACCGTACTGCCGTTAAGATAATGCAGAGTAGCAGCTACGGCCTTATGGAAACTGCTGCACACCTCCACTTCTGCTCGGCAATTCAGGGCCTTACCTTAAGGCAAGCACATCGCTGAGTATCCCGTTAGTGACACAGCATGGTAGGAAGCTGAATTTCTCCTAGAGCAGAGTAACTTCAGGTATGAGGTCCTAGAAGAATTGTAAGCAGAATATATCCCCATGGAAGCTCCGATGACGGCCATGATGAAGAATTCCATGGCACATCGGACTAGCCAGAAATGTGGTCCTGAGGCTGTTCGAGGGCTTTGGAAATGTAGCTCTCCTTAAGGAACGTACAGTGTGTTGCCGATCGCTCGGCATACAGAGAGGGCCTCCAAGGGACCAACCTATGGGCCTAGATGTTGCTCAGCAGGAACACAGGGGTCTGGAGGTACTCAGTAGTCCGGGAGGGAAATGATGCATGCCCGAGGCACCTAGGAGTCCTGAAAAGGGTACTTCCTTTAAAATAAAGCAGAACGGCAACTAAGACCTCATGGAAACAGCTGCACGCCTCCCTTTCTGTACGGATACTCTAGGCCTTTCTCTGAGGCAGGTACTCACGTGGAGTTTCCGTTTAGCTCTAGAGCATGGCAGGCTGAGCTCTACACCGGCCATGGAAGCACCTGGTTTAGATAGAGGAAACTCATTTTCTTCCCAGAGCCAGGCCTATACTGGCTAGAGGCCTGTCAACAAAAGTGAATTTTAAGTAGCTTCAAGGCAGCATGAAAGGAGCTTTCAAAATGGGAAAGCAAGGCTAGTTCCGTCAGGCCACCATTTCCATGGGCACACTCAGCACACATCCTTGTGGTTTCTAAAAAGTCAAAAGAGACACACGTTACCCAGTGGTTGCTTCCCTGAATCAACTCCTCGAAGCAGGGTGTTCTGCATCTAGCAAACTGCCTCAACCAAGGTACGCCATAGCTAGGCCTCGGGCCTGTGGCTCTTTAAAAGCCTGCAGCGTTACACGAACACCTGGGCTTTAGTGGCAGTCAGAACGCAAGCCGACTTTCTGCTCGAGGGAGGATGACTTCAGGCACGAGGTCCTAGATGGAATGTGAAGCCGAGGGATTTTCTCAGTGCAGCTCAGACTAGGGCAATGAGTCAGACTTCCCTGGCATGTTGGATTTTCTAGAACCGTGTTTGTGGAACTCTGGGAGTGCTGGGGATTTCAAGTTGTCCCATGAAGGAGTGCAGTGTGTTGCCCTATAATCGGCATACATAGCCTGGCTTTAGTGGCAGTCGGAACGCAAGCCGACTTTTTCCTGGAGGCATGGTGGCTTCAGGCAGGAGGTTCTAGATGGAATTCGAAGCCGAGGGTTTTTCTCAGTGCAGCTCAGACTAGGGCTATGAGTCAGACTTCCAGGGCATGTTGGACGAGCTAGAACCGTGTTCGTGAACCTGTGAGAGTGCTGGGGATTTCAACCTGTCCCAGGAAAGAGTGCAGTGTGCTGCCCTGTACGTGGCATACACAGGGTGGCTCCAAAGGGCTACGGGCCTGCAAGTGGCTTAGCAGGCCCAGGGGGGGCCTGGGGCGACTCACTGTTCCTGCCGGGAACAGGATGCCCACGTGAAACTCCTAGGTGTCCTGAAAAGCGTACTGCTGTTAAGATAATGCACAGCAGAGCTAAAGCCTCAGGGAAACTGCTGCACGCCTCCGCTTCTGCACGGAAATTCAAGGATTAACCTACAGGCAAGTGCTCACGCTGAGTGTCCCGTTAGTGACACAGCATGGTAGGATGGTGAATTTCTTCTCGATCAGAGAGATTTCAGGTACGAGGTCCTCGAAGAATTGTAAGCAGAATGCTTTCCCATGGCAGCTCCGACAATGGCCTTGACGAAGTCTTCCATGGCACGTCGGACTGGCAAGAAATACGGTCCTGAGGCTTTTTGAGGGCTCTGGAAATGTACTACTCCTTATGGAACATGCAGTGTGTTGCCCATAACCCGACATACACAGAGGGTCTCCGAGGGACCGACCTATGGGCCTTGATGTTACTCAGCAGGCCCACAGGGGTCTGGAGCTACTCAGTGATCCTGGAGGGAAATGATGCACACCCGAGGGGCCTAGTAGTCCTGAAAAGGGTACTTCCTTTAAAATACAGCAGAACAGCGACTAAGACCTCATGGAAACAGCTGCATGCCTCCCTTTCTGTAGGAATACTCAGGGACTTTCCTCAGGCAAGTACTCACGTTGCGTTTCCCTTTATATCTAGAGAATGGCAGGATGAGCTCCACCCTGGCCATGGAAGCACCAAGTTTAGCTAGAGAAAACTTATTTTCTTCCCAGAGCCAGGCATACAGTGGCTAGAGGCCAGTCAACAGCGGTGAATTTCAGGTCGCTTCAAGGCAGCACGAATGGAGCTTTCACAATGGGAAAGCAAGGCTAGATCCATCAGGCCCCCATTTCCATGGGCACACGCAGCATACATCCATGTGGTTTCTAACAAGTCAAAAGAGACACAGGTTACCCAGGGGTTCCTTCCCTGAATCAACTCCTCGAAGGAGGGTGTTCTGCATCTAGCCAACTGCCTCAACCAAAGTACGTCTCCGGGCCTGCGGCTCTTCAAAGCCTGCAGTTTTACATGAAGAACTGGGCTTTGGTGGCATTCGGAACAAAAGCCGACTTTCTCCTGGAGGCAGGGTGACTTCAGGCAGGAGATCCTAGATGCAATGCAAAGCCGAGGGTTTTCTCAGTGTAACTCAGACTAAGGCAATGAATCCGACTTCCGCGTCATGTTGGACGTGCTAGAACAGTGTTCACGGAATTCTGGGAGTGCTGGGGATTTCATGCTGTCTCAGGAAGGAGTGCAGTGTGTTGCCCTATACTCGGCATACACAGTGTGGCTCCGAAAGTGTACGGGCCTGGAAGTTGCTTAACTGGCCCAGTGGGGCCTGGAGGGACTCACTGTTGCTGCTGGGAATAGCGTGCCCACGCGAGGCGCCTAGGTGTCCTGAAAAGCGTACTGCCATTAAGATAATGTGGAGCAGTGTCTTCGGCGTCATGTAAACTCCTGCATGCCTTGGCTTCTGCACGGCAATTCAGGGCCTTACCTTGAGGCCAGTGCTCACACTGAGTGTCCTGTTAGCAACACAGCATAGTAGGAGGGTGAATTTCTCCTCGAGTGGAGTGACTTCAAGTACGAGGTCCTGGAAGAACTGTAAGCAAAATGTTTTCCCATGGCAGCTCAGACGACGGCCATGACGAAGACTTCCATGACACGTTGCACTGACCAGAAATGTGGTCCTGAGGCAGTTCGAGGGCTCTGAAAATGTAGCTCTCCTTAAGGAACGTGCAGAGATTTCCCCATCACTCGGCATACACAGAGGACCTCCGAGGGACCGACCTATGGGCCTCGATGTTACTCAGCAGGCCCACAGGGGTCTGGAGGTACTCAGTGATCCTGGAGGGAAATGATGCACACCGAGGGGCCTAGGAGTCCTGAAAAGGGTACTTCCTTTAAAATACAGCAGAACAGCGACTAAGGCCTCATGGAAACAGCTGCATGCCTCCGTTTCTGTATGGAGATTCAGGGCCTTTCCTCGAGGCAAGTACTTACGTTGAGTTTACTTTTAGCTCTAGGGCATGGAAGGCTGAGCTCCACCCCGGCCATGGAAGCACCTGGCTTAGATAGAGGAAACTCATTTTCTTCCCAGAACCAGGCCTAGAGTGGCTAGAGGACTGTCAACAGCAGTGAATTTCAGGTAGCTTCAAGGAAGCAAGAATGGAGCTTTCAAAATGGGAAAGCAAGATTAGTTCCATCAGGCCCCCATTTCCATAGGCACACACAGCATACATCCCTGTGGTTTCTAACAAGTGAAAAGAGACACAGGTTACCCAGCGGTTCCTTCCCTGAATAAACTCCTCAAAGCAGGGTGTTCTGCCTCTAGCGAACTGCCTCAACCAAGGTACGCCCTAGCTAGGCCTCCAGGCCTGTGGCTCTTCAAAAGCCTGCAGTGTTACACGAAGAACTGGGCTTTAATGGCAATCGGAACGCAAGCCGACTTTCTCCTGGAGGCAGGGTGACTTCAGGCAGGAGGTCCTAGATGTAAGGCGAAGCCGAGGGTTTTCCTCAGTGCAGCTCAAACTAGGGCAATAAGTGAGACTCCCACGGCATGTTAGACATTCAAGAACGGTGTCCGTGAACCTCTGGGAATGCTGGGGATTTCAAGCAGTCCCAAGAAGGAGTGCACCGTGTTGCCCTGTACTCGGCGTACACAAAGTGGCTCCGAAGGGCTACGGGCCAGGAAGTTGCTTAGCAGGCCCAGGGGGGCCTGGGGGTACTCACTGTTCCTGCCGGGAGTATGGTGCCGACGCGAGGCTCCTAGGTGTCCTGAAAAGCGTACAGCCGTCAAGATAATGCAGAGCAGCGGCTTCAGCCTCATGGAAACTGCTGCATGCCTCCGATCCTGCACGGCAATGCAGGGCCTTACCTTGAGGCACATGCTCACGTTGAGTGTTCCGTTAGCGACACAGCATGGTAGGATGCTGAATTTCTCCTCGAGCAGAGTGACTTCAGGTACTAAGTCCTCGAAGAATTGTAAGCAGAAGGTTTTCTCTCGGCAGCTCCCCTTGAGGAAGGTACAGTGTGTTGCCCATCACTCGGCATACACAGAGGGCCTCTGAGGGACCGACCTATGGGCCTCGATGTTGCTTAGCAGGCCCACAGGGGTCGGAGGTGCTCAGTGACCTTGGAGGGAAAATGATGCAAACTCAAGGGGCCCAGGAGTCCTACAAAGGGTACTTCAGTTAAAATAAAGCAGAACAGCAACTAAGAACTCATGGAAACAGCTGCACGCCTCCTTTTCTGCATGGATACTCTGGGCCACACCTCAAGGCAAGTACTCACATTGAGTTTCCCTTTAGCTCTAGAGCATGGCAGGCTGAGCTCCACCCCGGTCATGGAAGTAACTGGTTTAGATACAGGAAACTCATTTTCTTACTAGAACCAGGCGTATAGTGGCTAGAGTCCTGTCAACAGCACTGAATTTCAGGTATCTTTAAGGCAGCATAAATGGAGCTTTCAAAATGGGAAAGCAAGGCTAGTTCCATCAGGCCCCTATTTCAATGGGCACACGCACCATACATCCCTGTGCTTTCCAACAAGAGACACAGGTTACCCATTGGTTCCTTCCCTGAATCAACTCCTCGAGGCAGGGTGTTCTGCATCTACTGAACTGTCTCAACCAAGGTACACCCTAGCTAGGCCTCCAGGCCTGTGGCTCTTCAAAAGCCTGCAGTTTTACACGAAGAACCCAGCTTTAGTGGCAGTCGAAATGCAAGCTGACTCTCCTGGAGTGACGGTGACTTCAGGCAGGAGGTCCTAGATGGAATGCAAAGCCGAAGATTTTTCTCACTGCAGCTTAGACTAGGGCAATTAGTCAGACTTCTCCGGAAGGTTGGATGGGCTAGAACGGTGTTTGTGAAACTCTGGGATTGCTGGGGATGTCAAGCTGTCCCATGAAGGAGTGCAGTGTGTTGCCCTGTACTCGGCATACACAGAGTGGCTCTGAAGGGCTACGGGCCAGGAAGTTGCTTAGCAGGCCCAGGGGGACCTGGGGGTACTCAGTATTTTTGCCGGCAATACGATGCCGACGCGAGGCTCCTAGGTGTCCTGAAAAGCATACTGCCGTTAAGAAAATGCACAGCATCGGCTATGGATTCATGGAAACTGCTGCACGCCTCCGCTTCTGCACAGCAATTCAGGGCCTTACATTGGGGCAAGTGCTAACGCTGAGTGTCCCGTTAGTGAAATATCATGGTAGGACACTGAATTTCTCCTCGAGAAGAGTGACTTCACGTACGAGGTCCTCGAAGAATTATAAGGAGAATGTTTTCCCATGGCAGCTCAGATGATGGCAATGACAAAGAATTCCATGGCACGTCGGACTGGCCAGAAACGTGGTCCTGAGGCAGTTCGAGGGCTCTGGAAATATAGCTCACCTTAAGGAACGTGCAGTGTGTTGCCCATCACTTGGCATACACAGAGGGCCTCCGAGGGACCGACCTATGGGCCTCGATATCGTGCAGCAGGCCCCCAGGTGTCTGGAGGTACTCAGTGATCCTGGAGGGAAATAATGCACACCCGAGGGGCCTAGGAGTCCTGAAAAGGGTACTTCCTTTAAAATAAAGCAGAACAGTGACTAAGACCTCATGGAAACAGCTGCATGCCTCCATTTCTGTACGGATACTCAAGGCCTTTCCTCGAGGCAAGTATTCATGTTGAGTTCCCCTTTAGCTCTAGAGCATGGCAGGCTGAGCTCTATCCCGGCCATGGAAGCACCTGGTTTAGATAGAGGAAACTCATTTTTTCCCAGAACCAGGCCTACAGTGGCTAGAGGCATGTCAAAAGCAGTGAATTTCAGGTAGATTGAAGGCAGTATGTATGGAGATTTTAAAATGGGAAAGCAAAGCTAGTTCCATCAGGACCCCATTTCCATGGGCACATGCAGCATACATCCGTGTGGTTTCTAACAAGTAAAAAGAGAAACAGGTTACCCAGTGGTTCCTTCTCTGAATCAACTCCTCAAAGCAGGGTGTTCTGCACCTAGCAAACTGCCTCAACCAAGGTACGCCCTAGCTAGGCCTTGGGCCTGAGGCTCTTCAAAAGCCTGCAGTGTTACACGAAGAACTGGGCTTTAGGGGAGTCGGAACACAAGCCAACTTTCTCCTGGAGGCAGGGTGACTTCACGCAGGAGGTCCTAGATGCAATGCGAATCCGACGGTTTTTCTCAGTGCAGCTCAGACTAGGGCAATGAGTCAGACTTCCCCGGCACGTTGGACGTGCAAGAACGGCGTTCGTGAAACTCTGGGCGTGCTGGGGATTTCAAGCTCTCCCATGAAGGAGTGCAGTGTATTGCCCTATACTTGGCATACACACAGTGGATCCAAAGGGCAACAGGCCTCGAAGTTGCTTTGCAGACCCAGGGGGGCCTAGTGCTATTCAGTGTTCCTGGTGGGAATATGGTGCCCCTGCGAGGTTCCTAGGTGTCCTGAAAAGTGTACTGCCATTAAGATAACGCAGAGCAGTGGTTATGGCCTCATGGAAACTGCTGCACGCCTCGGCTACTGCATGGAAATTCAGAGCCTTACCTTGAGGCAAGTTCTCACGCTGAGTGTTCCATTAGCGACACAGCATGGTAGGATGCTGAATTCCTTCTCGAGCAGAGTGACTTCAGGTATGAGGTCCTAGAAGAATTGTAAGCAGAATATTTTCCCACAGCAGCTCCGATGACGGCCATGACGAAGACTTCCATGGCACGTCGGACTGCCCAGAAATGTGGTCCTGAGGCTCTTCGAGGGCTCTGGAAATGTGGCTCTCCTTAATGAACATGCAGTGTGCTGCCCATCACTCAGCAAACACAGAGGGCCTCTGAGGGACCGTCCTATGGGCCTCGGTTTTGCTCAGCAGGCCCACAGGGGTCTGGAGATACTCAGTGATCCTGGAGGAAAATGATGCACACCCGAGGGGCCTAGGAGTCCTGAAAAGGGTACATCCTTTAAACTACAGCAAAACAGCGACTAAGACCTCATGGAAACAGCTGCATGCCTCCCATTCTGTACGGATACTCAGGGCCTATCCTCGAGGCACGTACTCATGTTGAGTTTCCCTTTAGCTCTACAGCATGGCAGGCTGAGCTCCATGCTGGCCATGGAAGCACCTGGTTTAGATAGAGGAAACTCATTTTTCTCCCAGATCAAGGCCTACAGTGGCTAGAGGCCTGGAAACAGAAGTGAATTTCAGGTAGCTTGAAGGCAGCATGCATGGAGCTTTCAAAATGGGAAAGCAAGGCGTGTTCCATCAGGCATCCACTTCCATGGGCACACACAGCATACATCCCTGTGGTTTCTAACAAGTCAAAAGAGACACAGGTTACACAGTGGTTCCTTCCCTGAATCAACTCATCGAAGCAGGGTGTTCTGCATCTAGCAAACTGCCTCAAACAAGGAACGCCGAAGCTAGGCCTTGGGCCTGTGGCTCTTCAAAAGCCTGCAGTGTTACACGAAGAACTGGGCTTTAGTGGCAGTCGGACTGCAAGCCAACTCTCTCCTGGAGGCAGGGTGACTTCAGGCAGGAGGTCCTAGATGGAATGCAAAGCCGAGGGTTTTTCTCAGTGCAGCTCAGACTAGGGCAATGTGTCAGACTTCCCCGGCATTTTGGACATGATAGAACCTTGTTCGTGAAGCTCTGGGAGTGCTTGGGATTTCAAGCTCTCCCATGAAGGAGTGCACTGTGTGGGCCTGTATTCGGCATATGCAGAGTGGCTCCGAAGGGCTACGGGCCTGGAAGTGGCTTAACAGGCCCAGTGGGCCCTGGGGGTACTCACTATTCCTGCCGGGAATAGGGTGCCCACGCGAGGATCCTAGGTGTCCTGAAAAGTGTACTGCTGTTAAGATAACGCAGAGCAGTGGCTACGGCCTCATTGAAACTGCTGCACACCTCCGCTTCTGCACGGCAATTCAGGGCCTTACCTTGAGGTAAGTTCTCACGGTGAGTGCCTCGTCAGCAACACAGCACGGTAGGATGCTGAATTTCTCCTCGAGCAGAGTGAATTCAGGTACGAGGTCCTTGAAGAACTGTAAGCAGAATACTTTCCCATGGCAGCTCAGACGACGGTCATCACAAAGACTTCCATGGCACGTCGGACTGACCAGAAATATGGTCCTGAGGCAGTTCGAGAATTCTGGAAATGTAGCTCTCCTTAAGGAACATGCACTGTGTTGCCCATCAGTCGGCATACACAGAGGGCCTCCGAGGGACCGACCTATGGGCCTCGATGTTGCTCAGCAGGCCCACAGGGGTCTGGAGGTACTCAGTGATCCTGGAGAGAAATAATGCACACCCGAGGGGCCTAGGAGTCCTGAAAAGGGTAGTTCCTTTAAAATACAAGCAGTACAGCGACTTAGACCTCATGGAAACAGCTGCATGCCTCCCTTCTGTCCAGATACTCAGGGCCTTCCCTCGAGGCAAGTAGTCAGGTTGAGTTTCCCTTTAGTTCTAGAGCATGGCAGGCTGAGCTCCACCCCAGCCATGGAAGCACCTGGTATAGAGAGAGGAAAATCATTTTCTTCCCAGAACCAGGCCTACAGTGGCTAGAGGGCTGTCAACAGCAGTGAATTTCAGGTACCTTCAAGGCAGCATGAATGGAACTTTCAAAATGGGAAAGCAAGGCTAGTTCCATCAGGCCCCCATTTCCATGGGCACACGCAGCATACATCCCTGTGCTTTCTAACAAGTCAAAAGAGACACAGATTACAACTGGTTCCTTCCCTGAACCAACTTCTCCAAGCAAGGTGTTCTGCATCTAGTGAACTACGTCAACCAAGGAATGCCCTAGGTAGGAATTCGGGCCTGTGCCTCTTCAAAAGCCTGCAGTGTTACTCGAAGAACTGATCTTTAGTTGCAGTAGGAACGCAAGCCGACTTATTCTTGGAGGCAGGGTGACTTCAGGTAGGAGGTCTTAGATGGAATGCGAAGCCAAGTGTTTCTCTTAGTGCAGCTCAGACTAGGGCAATGAGTCACACTTACACGGCATATTGGACATGCTAGAAAGGTGTTCGCGAACGTGTGGGAGTATTGGGTAAATCAAGCTGTCCCAAAACACAGTGCAGTGTGTTGCACTACACGCGGCCTACACAGGGTGACTCCGAAGGGCTATGGGCCTGGATGTTGCTTAGCAACTAAGACCCTACTGCTGATCCAACAAAGGCCCTGATGCTGCTGCTACATCATGCCCTGACAGTGTCCCCAGCTAAGGGCCTGACGCTAGGCCTCACTCAGACCCTGTCACTCTCCCTAAGTCAGGCTCTGACGCTGTCCCTACCTGAATCCTTGATACTGGTTCTAATTAAGGGCCAGATACTCTCAGTGACTAAGGTCTGGACACTATCCCTAGGTCATTTCCCGACACGATCCATAAACTTTACCCTAAACCTATCCGCAGCAAATGTCCTGCCTCTTATGCTAACTGAAGCCCTTACTCTGTGCCTAACACAGACACTGAATTTAGGCCCAAGGCCAGGACACTGTCACTAACTAAGGCCTAGATGCTCATCCTAAATCCAGCCCAGAACTGTCCCTCACTAATGCCCTAACACTACTCCTAACTCAGGCCCTGACACAGTACCTAACAGAGGCTCTGATGCTAGTCCTAACGCAGGCCCTGACACTGTCTCTAACTAAGGCCCTGCTGCCTTCAATATCTAACGTCCTAACACTATCCTGAGCCCATTTCCTGACCCATCTCTTAACAAGGTCCTGAAACTGTCCCTAACAGAGGCCCTGAGAATGTCTTTTATGAAGACCCTAAGGCTGATCCTACAGAGGCCCTTATACTACTCCTACGTCATGCCCTGACACTGTCCCTCACTCAGGCCCTAAAGACAGGCCTCACTGGGCCCTGTTGCCGTACCTTAATTAGGCTCTGATGCTGTCCCTACATCAAGACATGACACTGGTCCTGATTAAGGCCCTGACACTGGCCCCAGCTAAGGCCCTGATGCTCTCAATAACTAAGGTCTTCACGCTATCACTAGCTCATTTCCTGACACTATCCCTCGCCTGGAAGCTGACTCTGTCCCGAGCTAATTTCCTGCCTCTTAACCTCACTCAAGCCCTAATGCTCTCCATAACTAAGACCCAGACTAGTATTAACAAAGGTCCTGACACTGTCTCTAAGGCCCGGAATCTGTCCCTAATATAGGCCCTGCTACCGGCAATAACTAAAATCCGGACACTAACCTGAGCTAATATCCTGACTCATTTCTAACCAAGGTCCTGACACTGTCCCTAAGAAAGCCCTGTCGCTGTCCCTAAGTGAAGGCCTGAGGCTGTGCCTAACTCAGGCCCTGAAGCTATGCCTACCTGAGGCATTGACGCTGTGACTCCCTCAGACCCTGATCATGTCTTTAACTAAGACCCTATTGCTGATCCAACAAAGGCCCTGATGCTGCTGCTACATCATGCCCTGACAGTGTCCCCAGCTAAGGGCCCGACGCTAGGCCTCACTCAGGCCCTGTCACTCTCCCTAAGTCAGGCTCTGATGCTGTCCCTACCTGAAACCTTCACACTGGTCCTAAATTAGGCCCTGACGCTCTAAGTAACTATTGTCTTGGCACTATCCCTAGGTCATGTCCTGACACTATCCCTAGACCTTAACCTAACCTTGTCTTTAACTAAAGTCGAGCCCCTTATGCTAACTAAATCCCTGATGCTGCCCTTAACTAAGGCCCTGAAATTAGTCCCGAGGCCATGACGCTGTCCCTGAGGCCTGGAGGCTCGTCCGAACTCAGGCCCTGACACTACACCTAACTCAGTCCCTGACACTGTACCTTACAAAGGCTCTGATGCTCATCCTAAGTCAGGCCCTGACACTGCCTTAAGGCCCTGTGGCATTCAATATCTAAAGTCCTAACGTTGTCCTGAGCTAATATCCTGACCCATGTCTTTCCAAGGTCCTGACACTGTCCCTAAGTGAAGGCCTGAGGCTGTGCCTAACTCAGGCCCTGAAGCTATGCCTAACTGAGGCTTTGTCACTGTGACTACCTCAGGCCCTCATCATGTCTTTAAGACCCTATTGCTGACCCAACAAAGGCCCTGATGCAGCTCCTACATCATGCCCTGACAGTGTTCCCAGCTAAGGGCCTGACGCTAGGCCTCACTCAGGCCCTGTCACTCTCCCTAAGTCAGGCTCTGATGCTGTCCCTACCTGAAACCATGATACTGGTCCTAAATAAGGCCCTGATACTATCAGTAACTAAGGTCTTGTCACTATCCCTAGGTCATTTCCTGACACGATCCCTAAACTTTACCCTAACCCTATCCCTAGCAAACGTCCTGCCTCTTAAGCTAAGTGAAGCCCTTATGCTGTGAATACCTCAGACCCCATATTTAGTCCCAAGGCCCTGACACTGTCCCTAACTAAGGCCTAGATGCTTGTCCTAAATCCGGCCCTGACACTGTCCCTAACTGAGGCCCTAACACTATTCCTAACTCAGTCCCTGACACTGTACCTAACAAAGGCTCTGATATTCGTCCTAAGTCAGGCCCTGGCACTGTCACTAAGGCCCTGCTGCCATCAATATCTAAAGTCCTGACATTATCCTGAGCTAATATCCTGACCCATGTCTTACCAAGTTCCTGAAACTGTTCCAAAGTAAGCCATGACCCTGTCCCTAAGTGAGGCCCTGAGGCTGTCCCTAACAGAGGCCCTGAGAATGTCTTTAACGAAGACCCTAATGCTGATCCTACAGAGGCCCTTATCCTGCTCCTAGGTCATGCCCTGACACTGTCCCTCACTCAGGCCCTAAAGACAGGCCTCACTGGGCCCTGTTGCCGTACCTTAATTAGGCTCTGATGCTGTCCCTACATCAAGACATGACACTGGTCCTGATTAAGGCCCTGACACTGGCCCCAGCTAAGGCTCTGATGCTCTCAATAACTAAGGTCTTCACGCTATCACTAGCTCATTTCCTGACACTATCCCTGGCCTGGAAGCTGACTCTGTCCCGAGCTAATTTCCTGCCTCTTAACCTCACTCAAGCCCTAATGCTCTCCATAACTAAGACTCAGACTAATATTAACTAAGGCCCTGACACTGTCTCAAACTAAGGCCCGGAATCTGTCCCTAATATAGGCCCTGCTACCGGCAATAACTAAAATCCGGACACTATCCTGAGCTAATATCCTGACCCCTTTCTAACCAAGGTCCTGACACTGTCCCTAAGAAAGCCCTGTCGCTGTCCCTAAGTGAAGGCCTGAGGCTGTGCCTAACTCAGGCCCTGAAGCTATGCCTACCTGAGGACTGGACGCTGTGACTACCTCAGGCCCTGATCATGTCTTTAACTAAGACCCTATTGCTGATCCAACAAAGGCTCTGATGCTGCTGCTACATCATGCCCTGACAGTGTTCCCAGCTAAGGGCCTGACGCTAGGCCTCACTCAGGCCCTGTTGCTCTCCCTATGTCAGGCACTGACGTTGTCCCTACCTGAAGCTCTGACACTGCTCCTAAATAAGGCCCTGATACTATCAGTAACTAAGGTCTTGTCACTATCCCTAGGTCATTTCCTGACACGATCCATAAACTTTACCCTAACCCTGTCCCCAGCAAATGTCCTGCCTCTTAAGCTAACTGAAGCCCTTATGCTGTGAATACGTCAGGCCCTGAATTTAGTCCCAAGGCCATGACACTGTCCCTAACTCAGGCCCTAAACCTAGGCCTCACTTAGGCCCTGTTGCCATACCTTAGTTAGGCTCTGACGCTATCCCTACATCAAGCCCTGACACTGGTCCCGATTAAGGCCCTGATGCTCTCAGTAACCAATGTCTTCACGCTATCCCTAGCTCATTTCCTGACACTATCCCTGGCCTGGAAGCTGACTCTGTCCCGAGCTAATTTCCTGTCTCTTATCCTCACTGAAGCCCTAATGGTCTCCCTAACTAAGGCCCTGACAACTCCTAACTAAGGCCCTGACACCGTCTCTAAGGCCCAGAATCTGTCCCTAATATAGGCCCTGCTACCGGCAATAACTAAAATCCGGACACTATCCTGAGCTAATATCCTGACCCATTCCTAACCAAGGTCCTGACACTGTCCCTAAGAAAGCCCTGTCGCTGTCCCTAAGTGAAGGCCTGAGGCTGTGCCTAACTCAGGCCCTGAAGCTATGCCTACCTGAGGCCTTGTTGCTGTGACTACCTCAGGCCCTCATCATGTCTTTAACTAAGACCCTATTGTTGATCCAACAAAGGCCCTGATGCAGCTCCTACATCATGCCCTGACAGTGTTCCCAGCTAAGGGCCTGACGCTAGGCCTCACTCAGGCCCTGTTGCTCTCCCTAAGTCAGGCACTGACGCTGTCCCTACCTGAAGCCATGATACTGGTCCTAAATAAGGCCCTGATACTCTCAGTGACTAAGGTCTGGACACTATCCCTAGGTCATTTCCTGACACGATCCATAAACTTTACCCTAACCCTGTCCCTAGCAAATGTCCTGCCTCTTATGCTAACTGAAACCCTTACACTGTGCCTAACACTGACCCTGAATTTAGGCCCAAGGCCATGACACTGTCCCTAACTAAGGCCTAGATGCTCGTCCCAAATCCGGCCCAGAACTGTCCCTCACTAATGCCCTAACACTATTCCTAACTCAGGCCCTGACACTGTACCTAACAGAGGCTCTGATGCTAGCCCTAACGCAGGCCCTGACACCATCTCTAACTAAGGCCCTGCTGCCCTCAATATCTAATGTCCTGACACTATCCTGAACTAATTTCCTGACCAATCTCTTACCAAGGTCCTGAAACTGTCCCTAAGTAAGCCCTAACGCCGTCCCTAAGTGAAGCCCTGAGGCTGTCCCTAACTGAGGCCCTGATAATGGCTTTAGCAAAGCTCCTGAGGCTGATGCTACCGAGGCCCTTATGCTGCTCCTAAGTCATGCCCTGACACTATCCCTAGCTAAGGCCCTGACACTAGGCCTCACTCAAGCCCTGTCACTCTTCCTAAGTCTGGCTGTGACGCTGTCCCTACCTGAAGCCCTGACACTGGTCCTGAATTCGGCCCTGATGCTCTAAGTAACTAAGGTCTTGGCACTATCCCTAGGTCATGTCCTGACACTATCCCTAGACCTTAACCTAACCTTGCCTTTAACTAAGGTCGAGTCTCTTATACCAACTATATCCCTGACGCTGTCCCTAACTAAGGCCCCGAAATTGGTCCCAAGGCCGTGAACCTGTCCCTAACTGAGGCCTGGAGGCTCGTCCTAACTCAGTCCCTGACACTGTACCTTACAAAGGCTCTGATGCTCATCCTAAGTCAGGCCCTGACACTGTCTCTAAGACCCTGCTGCCATCAATATCTAAAGTCCTGACATTATCCTGAGCTAATAACCTGACACATGTCTTACCAAGGTCCTGAAACTGTCCCAAAATAAGCCCTGACCCTGTCCCTAAGTGAGGCCCTGAGGCTGCCCCTAACAGAGGCCCTGAGAATGTCTTTAACGAAGACCCTAATGCTGATCCTACAGAGGCCCTTGTACTACTCCTACGTCATGCCCTGACACTGTCCCTCACTCAGGCCCTAGAGATAGGCCTCACTTAGGCCCTGTTGCCGTACCATAGTTATGCTCTGACGCTACCCCTACATCAAGCCCTGACACTGGTCCTGATTAAGGCCCTGACACTGGCCCCAGCTAAGGCCCTGATGCTCTCAGTAACTAACATCATCACGCTATCCCTAGCTCACTTCCTGACACTATCCCTGGCCTGGAAGCTGACTCTGTCCCGAGCTAATTTCCTGCCTCTTATCCTCACTGAAGCCTTAATGCTCTCCCTAACTAAGGCCCAGACTAGTCCTAACTAAGGCCCTGACACTGTCTCTAACTAAGGCCCGGAATCTGTCCCTAATATAGGCCCTGCTACCGGCAATAACTACAATCCGGACACTATCCTGAGCTAATATCCTGACCCATTCCTAACCAAGGTCCTGACACTGTCCCTAAGAAAGCCCTGTCGCTGTCCCTAAGTGAAGGCCTGAGGCTGTGCCTAACTCAGGCCCTGAAGGTATGCCTACCTGAGGCCTTGTCGCTGTGACTACCTCAGACCCTGATCATGTCTTTAACTAAGACCCTATTGCTGATCCAACAAAGGCCCTTAATCTGCTCCTACATCATGCCCTGACAGTGTTCCCAGCTAAGGGCCTGACGCTAGGCCTCACTCAGGTCCTGTCGCTCTCCCTAAGTCAGGCTCTGATGCTGTCCCTACCTGAAGCCCTGACACTGGTCCTAAATTAGGCAATGATGCTCTAAGTAGCTATTGTCTTGACACTATCCCTAGGTCATGTCCTGACACTATCCCTAGACCTTAACCTAACCTTGTCTTTAGCTAATGTCGAGTCTATTATGCTAACTAAATCCCTGATGCTGTCCCTAACTGAGGCCCTGAATTTAGTCCCGAGGCCGTGAACCTGTCCCTAACTGAGGCCTGGAGGCTGTCCTTAACAAAGGCCCTCAACTTATCTTTAACTGAGGCCCTGACACTCTCCCTAATTAAGGACTGAGGCTGTCTCTAACTAAGGCCCTGAGTCTGTCTTTAACTAGTGGCCTCATTCTTTCCCTAACAAAGGTCCTCCTGACACAATCCCTAACTAAGACCCTGATACGGTCCCTATAACTTGAGCTGTCCCTCATTAATGCCCTGATGTGGCCCATAAATGATGTACTGAAGACGGCATTAAGGTCCAGACAATGTCACTAATGACCCAAAATGTCTCTTACTAAGGCCCTCAAATTACCTCTGAGGCCCTAATTATGTCCATAACTAAGTCCCTGACACTATCTCTAAGACCCTCAAGTTATCTTTAACTGAGGCCATGACAGTGTCCCTAATGAAGAACCTGACACTGTCTCTAACTAAGGCCCTGAGTCTGTCTTTACCTAACAGCCTCACTCTTTCCCCCAACTACTCCCTGACGCTGCCCCTACCCAAGGCCCTGACGGTGTGCCTAATTGCCTGAGCTGTCTTTCACTAATACCCTGACCCTGTCCATAACTAACGCCCTGATGATGTCCCTAACGAACAGCCTGAAGTGTCTCTTACTAAGGCCCTCAAGTTTTTCTCTGAGGCCCTGACACTCTCCCTAATTAAGGCCTTGACACTGTCTGTAAGTAATGGCCTGATACAGCTCCTACCTGAGATGCTGATGCTCTCACTAAGACCTTGAAGTCTCTACCTGAGAAGCTGACACTGTCTGTAACTAATTTCCTGAATTTTTCCTTAACTAACATCCTAATTTTGTCCCTAAATAACGCCCTGACACTGGTCCTAACTACGGCCCTGACGCTGACCCTATCTAAGGCCCTGACGATGTCCCTCATAGACTCAGATGTCCCTCACTGGGGTCCTGATCCTGTCCATTACTAAGGCCCTGAATATGTGCCTGAGGACGTCTCTGACCCTGTCCTAAGGCCCTGACCCTCTTCCTAACTAAGGGTCTTGATGCTGTCTCTACAGAAGGCCCTGACACTGCCCCTAAATAACGGCCTGACACTGGTCCCAAGTATTGGACCTGATCCTGTCCATAACTAAGGCCCTGAAGATGTCCCTCATTATGTCTCTGACACTGCCCTTAATACGCCTCTGACATTGTCCCTAGCTAATGGCCTAAGCTATAATTTACAAAGTCCCTGACACTATCCCCAAGACTGTGACATCCTCCCTAACTTAGACTTTGATGCTGTCCCTTAGTGCCTAAGCGGTCACAAAATAACACCCTGATTCTGTTCCTAAGGCCCTGAATATATCCCTAAGAAAGTCTCTGAAGTGTCCCTAACTAACGGCCTACACTGTCTCTTACGAAGGCCCTCAAGTGATCTCTGAAGGCCTGACAACACTGTCCCTAATTAAGGCCCTGTTGCTGGCCCTAACTAACGTCCCGATGCTCTTCCTAACTAAGGCCTTGATGCCGATTCTACCTGAGGCCCTAAAACTGTCTGTAACTAATGACCTCTTTCCCTAACACCCTAATTTTGTCCCTCATTAATGCCCTGACACTGGTCAATACTACAGCCCTGATGCTGGCCCAATCTAAGGCCTTGACGATGTCCCTAATAGCCTTAGATGTCCCTCACTGTTGGCCTGACCCTGTCCCTCACCAAGGCCCTGACCCTCTTCCTAACTAAGGCTGTGATGATGTCTCTACCTGAGGCACTGTCACTGTCTATAATAACAGCCGACTCTTTCCCTAACACGCTGATGCTCTCCCTAATAGCCTCATGTACCTCTCAATAATGCCCTGATCCTGTCCATAACCAAGGCCCTGAATATGTCCCTAAGTATGTCTCTGACGCTGTCCTTAACTAAGGCCCTGATGCTCTCTCTATCTAAGGCACTGACACTATCTATAATAATGGCCTCTTTCCCTAACTAATACCCTGATGCTATCCCTAATTGAGGCCCTGAAGATGTCCCTAATACCCTTAGGTGTTCCTCTGTATCACCCTGATCCTGTCCGTAACTAAGGCCCTGAATATGTCCCTAGGTAAGTCTCTGACGCTGTCCCTAACTAAGGCCCTGATGCTGTCTCCACCTCAGAATCTGAAATTCTAATGTCCTGACTCTCCCTAACGAACATCCTGACGCTGCCCCTAAGTGAGGCCCCGACACTCTTCTTAACTAAGGACTTGCCACTGTCTCTACCTAAAACCCTGACACTGTCTGTAACTAATGACCTGACTCATTCCCTAACTAACACCCTAGTTTTGGCCCTAACTGACGCCCTGACACTGGTTCTAATTATGGCCATGATGCTGGCTCTAAAGCCCTGAAGATATCCCTAAGTAACAGCCTGAACTGTGCCTAACTAAGGCTCTCACGTTATCTCTAACTGAAGCACTGACACTGTCCCTAACTTAGGCCCTGATGCTGTCCCTTATAGTCTAAGCTGTCACTAAATAATGCCCTGATCCTGTCCATAACTAAGGCCCTGAACATGTCCCTAAGCGCATCTCTGACAATGTCCTTAACAGCCTGAACTGTCTTCAAGTTATCTCTGAGGCTCTGATACTGGCCCTTCCTAAGGCCTCACCCCGGGGTTGTCCCAGGCTGCTGGGCAGTTTTCTCTTGTCCGCATCTCTAGCCAGCTGCCTGCCATCAGCCACTCTAAGATTCTGCGATGCAGTGTTCCCATATGGGATGTGCCTCTGTAGGCTCACCTGCGGGAGGAGAGTCATGGCCATTCTGCCCTCCAGGGGGCTGCGGTCAGGGTAGGAGTCTCTCAGCCAGTGTCTGGACACAGGTTTCTGTGTCCTTGTTTGTTGTAAATCCCTTGGAGTTACCTCTAACATTTTTTAAATGGACATCCCCCTCAGCATATTTATAATATAAATTATTTACCACACTAAAATCCAGGAATGACATTATTAGAATGAGCAGGAGACACTGGATGCCCCCCAATGATCTATTATTTGGAGGATTTAAAATTCTAATGAGAAAACACTCACTCTCCTCACCCTCTTGGGCGTCAGCACAAGGCGGGAATCAGCTGCATTCCTAATTTATCCCTCTGAGTTTCCAGAACTTTTCCTTCGAGAAGAAATCTCTGGGCTCTGCGGGAACTGTGAGTGGTGGCTGTCAGGTAAATCTGAGACTGAAAAGCAAGAGGAAGAAAGACAGAGGAGGAGATGAGAATCGGTGACAGGGAGAAGCAGGGGCGTCCAGGTTCAATCGCAGGCTGAGAGTCTGGGTTAGTCTCCAGCGAAGCTAAGGACCACCAGGGTCTGGCCCCACTGGCCTTGTCACCTGGTGTGGGGACTGGGGACAGCCAAACCCCCATGGCCACTCTCAGAGATATCAGGAAGGTGGGAGGGCACCCCTGAGAGCCAGATTGAAAATGGTCATGCTGTGAAATAATAAGATGCCCTTTCCAAAAAGTGAAGACTGTCCCCTTGGTTCTCAAAGACTTGCAAATACTCTGTGTCCTTCTGGAGGCATGCTGAAGCCTTCAGCCTTTGAGGGCAGTAATGGGAGTGCATCTGGGCTCAAAACCATCCAGCACTCACTCCCTGAGGGTGCTGAGGATGACCCGTGTCCACTCCTCGGGTGCTGTGGGGCCTGAAATCCCCTGATCACCGAGGACGGGAGGGGCCGCACAGACACTCCCCTGGACCACCGGGGGCTTGGCTGCTGGGCTACAGTCCTTTATCAGATACATGGTTTGCAAACATCTTGGGCCATTTTGGATGGTGGATTATCTTATTCCTTGTTCCTTTTATACACAACTGTTTTTCACTTTGAGGAAGTCCAATTCATCTATTTTGTCTTTTGTTGCTTGTGCTTTTGGTAGATCTAAGAAATCATGACCAAATCCAAGGTCATGAAGATTTACTCTCATGTTTTCTTCTACGAGTTTTATAATTTTGGTTCTTGCATCTAGGCCTTTGGTCCATTTTGCGTTGATTTTGTATATGGGGTGGGGGGAGGTAAGGGTCCAACTTTACTCTTCTGCATGTGGGTATCCAGTTGTTCCAGAACCTGTGCTCACTGTTTGGGCGAAAATACCTGCAAATGATGCGACCAACAAGGGCTTAATTCTAAAATATACAAACAGCTCATACAACTCAAAAAAGAAAAAAAATCAAAAAATAGGCAGAAGGTCTAAACAGACATTTCTCCGAAGACATACAGATGGCCAAGAGGCACCTGAAAAGATGCTCCACATCACTAATTATTAGAGAATGCAAATCAAAACTACAGTGAGTTACCACCTCACAGTGGTCAGAATGGCCATCATTAAAATGTCTAGAAATAAATGCTGGAAGGAGTGTGGAGAAAAGGGAACCCTCCTACACTACTGGTGGGAATGTAAATTGATGCAGCCACTATGGAAAACAGTATGGAGGTTGCTCAAAAACTAAAAATAGAATTACCATATGAACCAGCAATCCCACTCCTGGGCACACATCCAGACAAAACTATAATTCGAAAAGATACATGCACCCCAGCATTCACAGCCGCATTATTCACAATAGCCAAGATATGGAAGCAACCTGAATGTCCCTCAACAGATGAATGGATATAGAAGATGTGGTACAAATATACAATGGAATATTACTCAGCCATAAAACAGAATGAAATAATGCCATTTGCAGCTACATGGATGGACCTAGAGGTTATCATACAAAGTGAAGTAAGTCAGACAGAGAACAACAAATACCATATGATATCACTTATATCTGGATTATAAAATGAGACCCAAATGAACCTATCTGCAGAACAAAAACAGACTCACAAATATAGAAAACAGACTTGTGGTTGTCAAGGGGAAGACAGGGGAGAGGGATGGATTGGGAGTTTGGGATTAGTAGATGCAAATTATTATATATAGGATGGATAAACAAGGTCTTACTGTACAGCACAGGGAACTATATTCAATACCCTGTAATTAATCATAATGGAAAAGAATATGAAAAATATGTATAGGACTTCCCTGGTGGTGCAGTGGTTGAGAGTCTGCCTGCCGAAGCAAGGGACACGGGTTAGTGCCCCGGTCCAGGAGGATCCCACATGCCACAGAGCGGCTGGGCCCGTAAGCCATGGCCGCTGAGCCTGCACGTCTGGAGCCTGTGCTCCGCAACGGGAAAGGCCACAACAGTGAGAGGCCCGCGCACCGCAAAAAAAAAAAATATATATATATATATATGTATGTATGTATATATGAATCACTTTGCTGTACAGTAGAAATTAACACGACATTGTAGGTCAACTATACTTCAGTATCAATTAGTTTGAAGGCACTTTTATAAATTAGGTCTTATTTCTCTTGTCCTTTCATCCTGGGACAAATGTGTAACAGAAACATTTGTTTACCTCCAGTAATAACCTGGATTACTCCGGGATGAACTCATATCACACAGAACTTTAACTGTTGAACAAACCATGAATACCAGTTACACCATGGGATGTCCTGATCCAATATAAAGTTTGTAAACCTTGTATCAAGCCTGCAGAATCCACTAAATTTGGAAATTCAAACTGAAATGAAGCCACCTACCCCATGACTTCTCCACAACTAGTTATACAACATCAACTGGAAACCATATACAATCAAATGAATGTAGACAGAAACGACTATAGCCTTCCTTTTTTTGCATTTTAGATGAAGATGGTATTTAAGGTGATGTCTTGGGCTGTTTCAGGGTGTTACTCAATTTCCTGGGTATCTGCCATGCACACAGGAGGTACCCATGTTAGTTAACTTGCTTGTGCAACTATATGAAGGTAGTTAATACCACAAAACTGTATACGTAAAGTGAATTAAATGCTAAAGTCGTGTTTTGTATTTTTAATGACAATGAAAAAAAAGTGCAGCGCTGATATTTGTTACAAAAATGAACATTAAAAACATTCTTAGTGAAAAAAGCCATACAGAAAAGGCCACCTAGATCCCATATTCATCTTGTCTGCTTCAAATCCATCACGGTTGTCCAAATGAGGGGGAAACTCAGTAATGGGTCCAGAAAAAGAAAACCGGATCAGGATGGAAAAAGACATTTTCATACAGTTGGGACAGTAGGTGAAAGTTGAAGTGGGGCTGAGTATTAAATTATAATGTGGACATCAGGATTTCTTCATTTAGGGGTTATGTGCTGGTTCCGTGGGCAAAACACACTGAGCATTTTGTGTGAAGTGGCAAATGTGAGTACTTTTTGCCATTATTGCAACTTTTCTGTACATTTTAAATTACTGGAAAGTAAATTACTTTTCTAGACAACCATGTCAGTATCATGCCAGAAACTCAGATAAGACAGACATCAAATTTTGTTATAGAGGCCAAGACTTATCCAGACCATGTTCAACCAAAGTTGTGATACTTATTTCCCTTGGCGGAGTCCGCATGGTATGAAGAGGCACCGTGGGAAGAGTACATTAGTAGCTACCATCTCTTGGGTCCTGTGGACTACCTGGGGTGCAGTAGAAACTGTGAGATTTTAGTATTTAAATTTTTCACATTACTTCAAAAAATATGTTAAAAAATAAATTCAGTAAAGTTGCAAAATATGGAATCAGTATACACAAATCAGTTTTGTTTCTATACACTAATAATGATCCACCAGCAAGAAAAATTAAGAAAACAATTCCATCAAAAAGAACGAACTATTTAGCAATAAATTTAACCTAGGACATGGAAGACCTATACTCAGAAAACTATAAAGCATTGATAAAGAAACTGAAGACACAATAGAAAACAATATTCCATGCTCATGCATCACAAAAATTACTATTATTAAAGTGTTTGGGAGAGGGGGAAGATGGCGGAAGAGTAAGACGCAGAGATCACCTTCCTCCCCACAAATACACCAGAAATACATCCACACGTGGAACAACTCCTACAGAACACCTACTGAATGCTGGCAGAAGACCTCAGAACTCCCAAAAGGCAAGAAAGTCCCCACGTACCTGGGTAGGACAAAAGAAAAAAGAATAAACAGAGACAAAAGCATAGGGACGGGCCCTGCACCAGTGGGAGGGAGCTGTGAAGAAGGAAAGGTTTCCACACCCTAGAAGCCCCTTCACGGGCGGAGACTGCGGGGGCGGAGGTGGAAGCTTCGGAGCCGCGGAGGAGAGCGCAGCAACAGGGGTGCGGAGGGCAAAGCAGGGAGATTCCCGCACAGAGGATCGGTGCCAACCTGCACTCACCAGCCCGAGAGGCTTGTCTGCTCACCCACCGGGGCGGGCGGGGCTGGGAGTTGAGGAGCGCAGGGAGAGGAGTTGAGGAGCGCAGGGAGAAGACTGGGGGTGGCGGCGTGAACACAGCCTGCAGGGGGTTAGTGCGCCACGGCTGGCCGGGAGGGAGTCCGGGGGAAAGTCTGGACCTGCTGAAGAGGCAAGAGACTTTTTCTTCCCTCTTTGTTTCCTGGTGCGTGAGGAGAGGAGATTAAGAGCGCTGCTTAAAGGAGCTCCAGAGACGGCGCGAGCCGCGGCTAACAGCGCGGACCCCAGAGACGGGCATGAGACGCTAAGGCTGCTGCTGCCACCAACAAGAAGCCTGTGTGCGAGCACAGGTCACTCTCCACACCTCCCTTCCGGGGAGCCTGTGCAGCCCGCCACTGCCAGGGTCCCGGGATCCAGGGACAACTTCCCCAGGAGAACGCAGGCTACTGCAACGTCACGCCGGCCTCTGCTGCCGCAGGCCCGCCCCACACTCTGTGCCCCTCCCTCCCCCCCGGCCTGAGTGAGCCAGAGCCCCCGAATCAGCGGCTCCTTTAACCCCGTCCTGTCTGAGCAAACAAACAGATGCCCTCCCGCGACCTACACGCAGAGGCGGGGCCAAATCCAAAGCTGAGCCCCGTGAGCTGTGCGAACAAAGAGCAAGGGAAATCTCTCCCAGCAGCCTCAGAAACAGCGGATTAAAGCTCCACAATCACCTTGATGTACCCTGCACCTGTGGAATACATGAATAGACAACGAATCATCCCAAATTGAGGAGGTGGACTTTGAGAGCAAGGTTTATGATTTTTTCCCCCTTTTCCTCTTTTTGTGAGTGTGTATGTGTATGCTTCTGTGTGAGATTTTGTCTGTATAGCTTTGCTTCCACCATTTGTCCTAGGGTTCTATCCATCCGGTTTTGTATTTTTTGTGTTTTGGGGGTTTTTTTTTTAAAAAAATTTTTCTTAATAATTATTTTTTAATTTAATAACTTTATTATATTTTATCTTACTCTATTTTATTTTACTTGATCTTTCTTTCTTTCTTTTATTCCTTCCTTCCCTCCTTTCTTCCTTCCTCCCTCCCTCCCTCCCTCCTTTCTTTCTTTCCTTCTTTCCTTCTTTCTTTCTTTCTACTTCTACTAATTCTTTCTTTCTACTTTTTCTCCCTTTTATTCTGAGCCGTGTGGATGAAAGGCTCTTGGTGCTGCAGCCAGGAGTCAGTGCGGTGCCTCTGAGGTGGGAGAGCCAACTTCAGGACACTGGTACACAAAAGACCTCCCAGCTCCACATAATATCAAACTGCTAAAATCTCCCAGAGACATCCATCTCAACACCAGCACCCAGCTTCACTCAACGACCAGCAAGCTACAGTGCTGGACACCCTATGCCAAAAAACTAGCAAGAGAGGAACACAACCCCACCCATTAGCAGAGAGACTGCCTAAAATCATAATAAGTTCACAGACACCCCAAAACACACCACCAGACGTGGACCTGCCCACCAGAAAGACAAGATCAAGCCTCATCCACCAGAACACAGGCACTAGTCCCCTCCACCAGGAATCCTACACAACCCACTGAACCAAACTTAGCCACTGGGGACAGACACCAAAAACAATGGGAACTACGAATCTGAAGCCTGCAAAAAGGAGACCCCCAAACACAGTAAGATAAGCAAAATGAGAAGACAGAAAAACACACAGCAGATGAAGGAGCAAGATAAAAACCCACCAGACCTAACAAATGAAGAGGAAATAGACAGTCTACCTGAAAAAGAATTCAGAATAATGATAGTAAAGATGATCCAAAATCTTGGAAATAGAATGGACAAAATGCAAGAAACATTTAACAAGGACCTAGAAGAACTAAAGATGAAACAAACAACGATGAACAACACAATAAATGAAATTAAAAATACTCTAGATGGGAGCAATAGCAGAATAACTGAGGCAGAAGAATGGATAACTGACCTGGAAGATAAAATCGTGGAAATAACTACTGCAGAGCAGAATAAAGAATAAAGAATGAAAAGAACTGAGGACAGTCTGAGACCTCTAGGACAACATTAAACACACCAACATTCGAATTGTAGGGATTCCAGAAGAAGAAGAGAAAAAGAAAGGGACTGACAAAATATTGGAAAAGATTATAGTTGAAAACTTCCCTAATATGGGAAAGGAAATAGTTAATCAAGTCCAGGAAGCACAGAGAGTCCCATACAGGATAAATCAAAGGAGAAATATGCCAAGACACATATTAATCAAACTGTCAAAAATTAAATACAAAGAAAACATATTAAAAGCAGCAAGGGAGGGCATCCCTGGTGGTGCAGTGGTTGAGAGTCCACCTGCTGATTCAGAGGACACGGGTTCGTGCCCCAGTCCGGGAAGATCCCACATGCCGCGGAGTGGCTGGGCCTGTGAGCCATGGCCGCTGAGCCTGCGTGTCCGGAGCCTGTGCTCCAAAACGGGAGACACCACAACAGTGAGAGGCCCATGTACTGCAAAAAAAAAAAAAAAAAAAGCAGCAAGGGAAAAACAACAAATAACACACAAGGAAATCCCTATAAATTTAACAGCTGATCTTTCAGCAGAAACTCTGCAGGCCAGAAGGGACTGGCAGGACATATTTAAACTGATGAAGGAGAAAAAACTACAACCAAGATTACTCTACCCAGCAAGGATCTCATTAAGATTTGATGGAGAAATTAAAACCTTTACAGATAAGCAAGAGCTGAGAGAGTTCAGCACCACCAAACCAGCTTTACAACAAATGCTAAAGAATCTTCTCTAGGCAAGAAACACAAGAGAAGGAAAAGACCTATAATAACAAACCCAAAACAATTAAGAAAATGGGAATAGGAACATACATATCGATAATTACCTTAAATGTAAATGGATTAAATGCTCCCACCAAAAGACACAAACTGGCTGAATGGATACAAAAACAAGACCCATATATATGCTGTCTACTAGACACCCACTTCAGACCTAGAGACACATACAGACTGAAAGTGAGGGTATGGAAAAAGATATTCCATGCAAATGGAAACCAAAAGAAAGCTGGAGTAGCAATTCTCATATCAGACAAAATAGACTTTAAAATAAATACTATTACTAGAGGCAAATAAGGACACTACATAATGATCAAGGGATTGATCCAAGAAGAAAATATAACAATTGTAAATATTTATGCACCCAACATAGGAGCACCTCAATACATAAGGCAAATACTAACAGCCATAAAAGGGGAAATCAACAGTAACACACTCATAGTAGGGGACTTTAACACTCCACTTTCACCAATGGACAGATCATCCAAAATGAAAATAAATAAGGAAACACAAGCTTTAAATGATACATTAAACAAGATGGACTTAATTGATATTTATAGGACATTCCATCCAAAAACAACAGAATATACATTTTTCTCAAGTGCTCCTGGAACATGCTCCAGGATAGATCATATCTTGGGTCACAAATCAAGGCTCGGTAAATTTAAGAAAATTGAAATTGTATCAAGTATCTTTTCCTGACCACAACGCTATGAGACTAGACATCAATTACAGGAAAAGATCTGTTAAAAAATACAAACACATGGAGGCTAAACAATACACGACTTAATAACGAAGTGATCACTGAAGAAATCAAAGAGGAAATCAAAAAATACCTAGAAACAAATGACAATGGAGACACGACGACCCAAAACCTATGGGATGCAGCAAAAGCCGTTCTAAGAGGGAAGTTTATAGCAATACAATCCTACCTTAAGAAACAGGAAACATCTCGAATAAACAACCTAAACTTGCATCTAAAGAAATTAGAGAAAGAAGAACAAAAAACCCACAAAGTTAGCAGAAGGAAAGAAATCATAAAGATCAGATCAGAAATAAATGAAAAAGAAATGAAGGAAACGATAGCAAAGATCAATAAAACTAAAAGCTGGTTCTTTGAGAAGATAAACAAAATTGATAAACCGTTAGCCAGATTCATCAAGGAAAAAAGGGAGAAGACTCAAATCAACAGAATTAGAAATGAAAAAAACAGAATTAGAAATGAAAAACTGACACTGCAGAAATACAAAAGATCATGAGAGATTACTACAAACAACTCTATGCCAATAAAATGGACAACCTGGAAGAAATGGACAAATTCTTAGAAATGCACAACCTGCCAAGGCTGAATCAGGAAGAAATAGAAACTATGAACAGACCAATCACAAGCACTGAAATTGAAACTGTGATTAAAAATCTTCCAACAAACAAAAGCCCAGGACCAGATGGCTTCACAGGTGAATTCCATCAGACATTTAGAGAAGAGCTAACACCTATCCTTCTCAAACTCTTCCAAAATATAGCAGAGGGAGGAACACTTCCAAACTCATTCTACGAAGCCACCATCACCCTGAAACCAAAAACACACAAGGATGTCACAAAGAAAGAAAACTACAGGCCAATATCACTGATGAACATAGATGCAAAAATCCTCAACAAAATACTAGCAAACAGAATCCAACAGCACATTAAAAGGATCATACACCATGATCAAGTGGGGTTTATTCCAGGAATGCAAGGATTCTTCAATATACACAAATCAATCAATGTGATACACCATATTAACAAATTGAAGGAGAAAAACCATATGGTCATCTCAATAGATGCAGACAAAGCTTTCGACAAAATTCAACACCCATTTATGATAAAAACCCTCCAGAAAGTAGCCATAGAGGGAACTTTCCTCAACATAATAAAGACCATATATGACAAACCCACAGCCAACATCATCCTCAATGGTGAAAAACTGAAAGCATTTCCACTAAGATCAGGAACAAGACAAGGCTGCCCACTCTCACCACTCCTATTCAACATAGTTTTGGAAGTTTTAGCCACAGCAATCAGAGAAGAAAAGGAAATAAAACGAATCCAAATCGGAAAAGAAGAAGTAAAGCTGTCACTGTTTGCAGATGACATGATACTATACATAGAGAATCCTAAAGATGCTACCAGAAAACTACAAGAGCTAATCAATGAATGTGGTAAATTAGCAGGTTACAAAATTAATGCACAGAAATCTCTGCCATTCCTATACACTAATGATGAAAGATCTGAAAGTGAAATCAAGAAAACACTTCCATTTACCATTGCAACAAAAAGAATAAAATATCTAGGAATAAACCTACCTAAGGAGACAAACGACCTGTATGCAGAAAATTATAAGACACTGATGAAAGAAATTAAGGATGATACAAAGAGATGGAGAGGTATGCCATGTTCTTGGATTGGAAGAATCAACATTGTGAAAATGATTCTACTACCCAAATCAAGCTACATATTCAATGCAATCCCTATCAAACTACCACTGGCATTTTTCACAGAACTAGATCAAAAAATTTCACAATTTGTATGGAAACACAAAAGACCCCGAACAGCCAAAGCAATCTTGAGAACGAAAAACGGAGCTGGAGGAATCAGGCTCCCTGACTTCAGACTATACTACAAAGCTACAGTAATCAAGACAGTATGGTACTGGCACAAAAACAGAAATATAGATCAATGGAACAGGATAGAAAGCCCAGAGATAAACCCACGCACATATGGTCATCTTATCTCTGATAAAGGAGGCAGGAATGTACAGAAGAGAAAGGACAGCCTCTTCAATAAGTGGTGCTGGGAAAACTGGAAGGGTACATGTAAAAGTATGAGATTACATCACTCCCTAACACCATACACAAAAATAAGCTCAAAACGATTAAAGACCTAAATGTAAGGCCAGAAACTATCAAAGTCTTAGAGGAAAACATAGGCAGGACACTCTATGACATAAATCACAGCAAGATCCTTTTTGACCCACCTTCTAGAGAAATGGAAATAAAAACAAAAATAAACAAATGGGACCTAATGAAACTTAAAAGCTTTTGCACAGAAAAGGAAACCATAAAAAAGATGAAAAGACAACCCTCAGAATGGGAGAAAATATTTGCAAACGAAGCAACTGACAAAGGATTAATCTCCAAAATATACAAGCAACACATGCAGCTCAATATCAAAAAAAACAAAAAACCCAATCCAAAAATGGGCAGAAGACCTAAAGAGACATTTCTCCAAAGAAGATATACAGACTGCCAACAAACACATGAAAGAATGCTCAACATCACTAATCATTAGAGAAATGCAAATCAAAACTACAATGAGATATCATCTCACACCAGTCAGAATGGCCATCATCAAAAAATCTAGAAACAATAAATGCTGGAGAGGGTGTGGAGAGAAGGGAACACTCTTGCACTGCTGGTGGGAATGTGAATTGGTACAGCCTCTATGGAGAACAGTATGGAGGTTCCTTAAAAAACTACAAATAGAACTACCATATGACCCAGCAACCCCACTACTGGGCATATACCCTGAGAAAACCATAATTCAAAAAGAGTCATGTACCAAAATGTTCATTGCAGCTCTATTTACAATAGCCCGGAGATGGAAACAACCTAAGTGCCCATCATCAGATGAATAGATAAAGAAGATGTGGCACATATATACAATGGAATACTACTCAGCCATAAAAAGAAACGAAATTCAGCTATTTGTAATGAGGTGGATAGACCTAGAGTCTGTCATACAGAGTGAATTAAGTCAGAAAGAGAAAGACAAATACCATATGCTGACATATATATATGGAACTTAAGGGAAAAAATGTTGTTAAGAACCTAGGGGTAAGACAGGAATAAAGACACAGACCTTCTAGAGAATGAACTTGAGGATATGGGGAGGGGGAAGGGTAAGCTGTGACAAAGTGAGAGAGTGGCATGGACATATATACACTACCAAACGTAAAACAGATAGCTAGTGGGAAGCAGCCGCATAGCATAGGGAGATCAGCTCGGTGCTTTGTGACCACCTAGAGGGGTGGGATAGGGAGGGTGGAAGGGAGGGAGATGCAAGAGGGAAGAGATATGGGAACATATATATAACTGATTTACTTTTTTATAAAGCAGAAACTAACACACCATTGTAAAGCAATTATACTCCAATAAAGATGTAAAAAAAAAAATTTATTCTCCTAAAACCATCAACAAACAGTGCCAGGAAAACTAGACACCAGTCTCCAAAGAACGACACTGGTCACCATGTACGCTGCACATAAAACTAACTAAAAGCGCACAGTATTCCACATTAAACCCTTTCTCTCCTGAGTGCCCTGAAGATGCACCCCGCCCACCCAGCGGTCAGCTGCACAGGAGGATTCTCCACACTTGCTCATTTTTTCCTCTTGTGGAGTCTCCTCACCAGTGGTTCCTGAGAAAACCCAGCTCGTCAGTGTGGAGAATGCCTCATGGTCCAGAAACCTAAGCCCTGACAGGAGACAAAGCTCCTGTCTGCTTTTCACAGAGCAAAGTCTGTGGGCAGGGTGCACCTGTGCCCCCAGGGTCACAGAGGTGGGTTCGGCGCCCCCTGTGGGATGTGAGAAAAGTGCCGGGAGTGCCGCACTCACAAACCCAGAGGCCTCATGTGGAAGGCAGTTCTGCTGTATATACTAAGTTTGGAAATCGAAACTGAAATGGAGCCAAGTATCTCACTGTATCTTCTCAAAAGAGGGTTAAGGAGCAATTAATTACAAACCATATGTAATGAAATGAATGTAGACACAAACTTTACGACTTAACCCAAAATTCACTGAAAATGTCCATAGACAAATTTAAATTACCAAACTATAAAAATCCTAGGGAAAAAAAAGATAATCTACATGACTTTGGGTCTGGTGACCTTATTCAGAAAACTGGAAGACAAACCACAAACTGCAAGAAACTATTTCCAAAACACATGTCTGATAAAGGATTTGCACTCAAATTATGCCAACAACGCCATTAAAATTTGGTAAAGGTAGAAACACACACCTGCCCCAAGAAGATAAACAGGCAGTAAATAAGCATACAAGAATAAACTCAAGATGCTGGTGGAATGCATGTACAACCAGCTTTGGAAGACACTTTGGCAGTTTTTTCCAAATCTAAACAGTCTCACCTTAGGATCCAAGAAGTGTACCTCTTGTATTTAGACAACTGCTTTGAAAAACTGTGTTCAAACCAAAACTAGCATCAAGTAAGGCACAGCAGCTCTATTCATAATGGCTAAAAACTTAAAGATATCAGGATGTCCTTCTGTAGATGAATTCATAAGCAAATTAGGGCACATACATGTCAAGGGGTGCAGAATACACCACCCCAAAATATGCCCATTTGACAAAAGGATTATTTTGGACTGATTAATTTAAGAAACAGCAGACCCAGGAGAATCTTTCAAAACCAAGTAGAAAATGCCCTTTTAGGAGGTACATTTACATTTATTAAGGATATCTCCATTTGTAAGAGTATGTCCCTCTCTGGACCAGGAATTGAATGATGACTAAATATCAAGAAAAGTTTGTTGGGACTCCCCTGCTGGTCCAGTGGTTAAGACTCCATGCTCCCAATGCAGGGGACCAGGGTTCAATCCCTGGTCAGGGAACTAGATCCCGCATGCTGCAATTAAGAGCCCGCATGCCGCAACTCAAGATTCCACAGGCCGCAACTAAGACCCAGCACAGCCAAATAAATAAATGTTTAAAAAATTAAAAAAGCTTTTCAATGAAATAGACCTGGATGTAAATCTGTGTAACAACCATACCCTGGGCTTTACTGGGCTTTGACTAATAACATCCCTTAAATGGCTGCCTCCATTCCCTAACATCTTGCTTTTGTTCTGAAGATAGCATTTAAGGTAACGGCTTGGGCCATTTCAGGGAGTGACTCAGTTTTCCTGGGTATCTTTCAAGTATACAGGAGGTACGCATGGTATATATTAAACTTCTGGTTTTTTTCTCCAGTTCATCTCTTTTTCATTACAAGGGGGATCTCAATAAAGAACATAGAAGTGTAGAGGGAAAATTATTTTTCCTCTCATATACATGCAGTGCGATAGTATTCAGATATATAAAGGAATGGACGATCATCAACCCGTGCAAAAAAAAAAAAATAGATGCATCTAACACCTACATTGCTAAGTGAAAGAATCCAGTCTGAAGAGCTACACACTGTATGACCTCCTTTATATGACATTCTAGAAAAGGCAAAACTGACACGGTAAACAGTTTACGGAATATGTGGTTGAAATAGTCCATATGATACTTCAGTGGTGAATACCTGTCACTATGCATTTGGCTACACCCACAGATTTTTACAACCCAACAAGTAATTTACAATCTATTCAAACTTAGCTACCTAGGATATGGGAGTGTCAAAGACTGGAATACAGAATGTAACAAAGAATCTAACTGATTCAGAAATGTATGAAAAAACTCGCTGTTGGTAGTGGGACAAATGGGCTGACCTAAGTTAACTATGGAAATGTACAGAATCTGTAGGCCAAAGACAAAATGTGCCATACATACACAGTGGACTCTATGTTCTTTCCCAGGAGGGGTAGCAGCTAACAGTACTGAAACTACGATATCAGTCGTCAAATGGAACAAGCACTGAATTTAATAAATGACAAATGGTGGAAGCCAGGTTTCTTACCACTGGAGTTGGATGTTACAGTCAAACAAAGGTAGAAGGTTACAATATCCATGTCATAACAGATCCGCTTGGAGATATCAGTATAAACTATCTTTAGCCTACACATAGTTCCACATGGAAATCTTTATAATTATGTGTATGTGCATAGGCTGGGATACATGCATATATTTCGATGTACTGTCAGCTGAGCATATTTAGCTCCCACATGTAAGTTTTTAATACCATTCTCTAATAAAAGGAACAAGGGCTCTTTGAAGAAAGGGCTGATGCTAGGACTGAGACAGTAAATATATGAAGCAGGATAATCTTAAAATATCAGAAAGTTGGGCTTCCCTGGTGGCACAGTGGTTGAGAGTCCGCCTGCCAATGCAGGGGACACAGGTTCGTGCCCCGGTCCGGGAAGATCCCACATGCCGCGGAGTGGCTGAGCCCGTGAGCCATGGCCGCTGAGCCTGCGCATCCAGAGCCTGTGCTCCACAACGGGAGAGGCCACAATAGTGAGAGGCCCGCATACAGCAAAAAAAAAAAAAAAAAAAAAAAAAATCAGAAAGTAAAGAAGTACCAAAAATTTTTAAAACCCACAAAAGAAAAATTATGTAAAATGAAAACAAGGGCAAATGGAAAAAGCTCTCAACAGCCAAAGCAAGAATTAACTAAGCAGTCTAATAATGTAGTGCTGGATTATAACCAAAAGTTTACAATAATTATTCACGTGTCCCAACTGGTAAAAATAAATTACATAGTTTTTGATGAATGGTGTTAAAAAGAAATCTCCTATGCAGAAAGCTTCTAAACAATGTATATAGTCACTCAGCTGTCCATCAGGATGTGAAGCTCACCCCTCTCTCCTCAAGTGTGGCTTCTGCATTATGACTTCCTCCTACATAAGACACACAGGATGGACATGGGAAAAAATTAACCTCACTGTGGGAAAACTTGACAAACATTACCTCAGCTAGGTGACCAAAATTAAGAATATAAGGGAGAAGTTCCCTTAAGAACCCGTCCTCTTGATATATAGTGAAGAGGAAGCACTTCACCTCTGTGGTCTGCTTTTTCAAAGCCACGTCTAACCACGACAAAACCACCAAGCAAATCCCAGCGCCCGGCAGTCTATACAGTACCTGAGCAGCCCTCTTCCACGCTGTCAAGGTCATGGAAACAAGGAGAGTCTGAGCAACTGTCAGAGCCCAGAAGAGTCTAAACAGACATGATGACCATATGTCCTCTCAGATCCTGGAACAAGGAAAGGTATAACAAAGGGAACGTGAATAGGGACTTCAGTTAATAGTAAAGTATGAGTATTTGTTCATTATTTGTCATGATTCTGTAGAAAATTAGACAGGAAAAATTAAACGTCAAATAAGAGAAACCTACTGTAACAAACTGGAAATCTAGAGGAAAAGGGGGATTTCTTTGTAAAAACACATTACCCAAATGGACCCTAAATTAAGGAAAACACAAAAAGGCCAATTAACCACTGAGGAACCTCTTCCCCTACTGGCTATCCTATCACTGTTCCAGGCTTTCCCTCTCCTGGGACAGGGAAGGAGCAGGGACAGAGCTGTTTGGCAGCTCCCCTAGTATATGACCCCACCCAGTGTCTTCACCTCCCCCAGCCACGCCTACCCAGTGAGGACACCTGAGGAAGGGTCAGGGATTATTGACTCAGATGTATCAACCAGGACTTTTTCTTTTCCCAGCGACTGGACACACTTACGGAAGTAAAATAAATTAGTATTTATTGTAAGGGTAGAAATACATTAATACTTGCAAGTGGCAAGTTGAAGAATGGGTTTGGACCTGGCAGGTCCAGTGGCTCACACTGTCTCAGTGTGACCTTGCTTCTCTGCAAACTTTTGTCCCGCTCAGTGCCTTTGGGGGACCCCATTCACAGGCACAGGCTCTCTCACTGCCCTTGGGCCAACAGCAGTTCTAGGCTGACAACCACTCACCATCCATTTTCTGAGAAAGAGTTTCTCCTTTTCTTGGATTCCAAGAAAGTCATGGTTTTAAATGCCTTTGATCTGGCTTGGGTTGCATTCTCATCCTTGACCCATCACCAGAAGATGGAAAATGGGACTGGCTAGATGTGGGTTGTAAACCCATCTTCGAGCTGGGTGGAACATGGGGTCATCCTTCTGCAACTGTTTGGACTGGAAGCAGGTGAGATATAATTCCCAAAGGAAAACTGAGGCCCTTGGGCCTGAGAACAGATGCTGGCTGGGATAAAGCAACAGATTCTATGTCAATGACAGCTCACTGCACAGCACAGAATCTGACACAAAAGAAAGAAAGGGGTTCACTTAGGGTCAGGGGCTGCAGCAACTCATCCAGTGCTCTTACTTACTGTCCCTCCCAAGACTGCAAGTTCTTTCACTTGCTGAAAAGTCAGGATCATTGGTGGTGGTAAACTCTAGTCTCTTTCCTTGGGCATCAGGCCCTCACATTTCAGAGGCTGGCCCAGAACAGCCCATGTGCCGTCAGAAGACACACAGACCTCATTCCTGCCCCTGAGAGGTGAGAGTCCTTGAGTTATGCCATCTCCCTGGTCATATTAATTGCCCATCCCTGAAAAACAATACTGCTCCTTTTCCAGTTTCTTCTCTCTCCTTTAATAAGAGGAAGAAACCAAATGCTAGGGTGGTAAGGAAACTCTTGTGCAATGAAGTAACGGGAGGCTCAAGAATTATTCCATGCCATGGAACCCATAATCGGCAGACTTTCCAGAGGCCACATGGATGCATAAGGCTCTCCAAGACAATGGCAGTGGCAGTGTAAACCTCACACTGGGAGGTCCAGTTGCTCCCAATCCTCTGAAAGGACAGAGGATTGCAGGGCCATGGTCTGCTGCATGGGTGTTGTGTCAGGGCCACACTCCAATGTCTAGAGGATTATTACCTCTCTTGGCAGCCTATGAGGCCATGAGCGGGAGGCCTTCTTCTCAGCCACATGCATGTTGGTAGTTGAAACTTCTCAAAGGAATGTCTACACTGCCCAGGTAGCTCTTGAATTGCCCGGCATCATGGTCAGCTCCGTAACTGTACATGAGGGCCTGACAATGCCCAGGCTGGACTGAGCTAGAGGACCACAGATGCCTGCCTGGATAGTCAGAGGTCGAGGGCTGTCCTGCCTGAGACTTGATCATCTATTCATGCCCACTCAGATGGGACAAAGGATGCCTCCAGTGCCCGGAGGGCCCCACCAGCCCTTAATAAGGCAGCATCTGGGGGCTGGCAGGTCACTGCACCCAGTCCTTTATAAATCCACACATGTCCACTGAGTGCCCTCCAGTCTGGGCTGTGCTGGAACCTGGGGCTGCCCAGGCAGAGTAGGGCCAGCATCACCCTTCCCGGGTAGGAGGGCAGAAGGAAACCATGCATGACTTCTGACACCCTCCCCAATGCTTGACAGAGGTTGAGGTGGATAAGAAACAGTCCGAGACAAGAACAGACATTTCATTCTTCTCTCAGAGCCCAGGACTGGGCGAAGGGAGGCCGGAAAAACAGTTGTTGACCTCAGCTCCCTGACTCCTGTTTGACCCTGGGCAAGTCCTATCCATTCTGGAGGCTTCAGAGAGAAGGAGAGGGGAGGGCAATGAGGGCCAATTTGTGCTTAAACCTAACTCTAACCTTTACCCTAAGAACCCTAACCTCTAACCATAACCCCCTAGCAACCCTAGCCCCAGACCCCTAGACCCTCGCCACTGACCCCTAAACTCTAATCCCTGACCCTTTAACCACAACCCTCTACCATACTCTCCAACAATGACCCATAACCCTAAACCGTGACCGCTGAACCCTCACACTGACTCAGCCCCAGGCCTAAAGCCTGGCCTAGTGGGTACCGAGAAAGGACCCTATGAACTCTCAAATAAACCAAGGAATTAAATCTTCCCGACCACGAATTTAGCAATGGTTTCTTAGATTTGACAGTAAAGCATAGGAAATGAAAGAAAAAAATAGATACATTGGATTTCCTCAAAATTACAAACCTTTGTGCATCAAAAGAGGCTATCCAGAAAGTAAAACGAGAGCCCACAGAATGGAAGACAATATTGGCATATTATATATCTGATAAGACTCTTTACCTAGAATATACCCGGGACTTTTCCAACTCATCAACAAAAGACAAACAGTACAATTTTTGAAACAGACAAATAACTTGCATGGACTGCTCTCCAGGCAAGACATACAAATGGTCAACAAGGACATGAAAAGATGTCAAACGTCAGGAGTCATGACGAAAATGCAAATTAAAGCCACAGTGTGATGCCCCTTCACACACACTAGAATAAAAATAAATTTTAAAATAAATTTTAAAATATGTAAATAAAAACAACAAATGTTGGCAACAATGCAGAGAAATTGGAACCCTTAAAAGTTACTTGTGGATATGTACAATGGTGCAGTCTGTGTGTACAAACCTTTAGCATTTACTCAAAAATATAAAATATAATTACCATGTGGTTCAACGACTCCACTCCTAGATATATACCAAAAAAATGGAAAACAGGCGTTCAAACAAAAACTTGTACACCAATTATTCATAGCAGCACTGTTCACAATAGCCCAGGGTAGGAAAGATTTAAATGTCCATCAGCAGGTAAACGGATAAGCAAAATAAGGTAGATCCATAAGCTGCATTATTGTCATATAAAGGAATAAAGTAAAATTATACAGCCGCTGTGGAAAACTGTATGGTGGCTCCTCAAAAACATGGAAAATGTATGATCCCTTGATTCCACTCCAGGGTGTACACCCAGAATATTAGAAAGCACGGACTGGAACAGATATCTGTACCCCATATTCATAGCAACATTATTCACAATAGCCAAAAGGTGGAAGCAACACAACACATCCTTCAACAGATGAATGGATAAGTACAGTGTAGTATATAGGCAATGGAATATGATTCAACCTTTAAAACTAAGGTAATTCTCACACATGCTACAATGTGAATGAACCTTGAAGTCATTATGCTAAGTGAAACCAGCCAGACACAAAAAGGACAAACGTTCTATGATTCCACTAGTATGAGGTATCCAGGTAAGTCAAATCCAAAGACAAAGTAGAATCAGGTTGCCAGCGGTTGAGGGGAGTTAGTGTTTAATGGCTACGGTTTCACATGGGGAAAATAAAGTTCTGGAGATGGATGGTGAGGATATTTTTACAACAATGTGAATATAGTTAATGCCATAGAACTGGATACTTACAAATGGCTTAAATGGGGCTTCCCTCGTGGCCCAGTGGTTAAGAATCTGCCTGCCAATTGCAGGGGGCACGGGTTCAAGCACTGGTCCTGGAAGATCCTGCATGCCGTGGAGCAACTAAGCCCGCGAGCCACAGCTACTGAGCCCTCGTGCCACAACTATTGAAACCCGTGCGCCTAGAGCCCGTGCTCCATAACAAGAGAAGCCACTGCAATGAGAAGCCTGCACACAGCAACGAAGAGTAGCCCCCGCTCGCCGCAACTAGAGAAAGCCTGTGTGCAGCAACAAAGACCCGACACAGCCAAAAAATAGAAAATAAAATAAAATAATTTTTTAAAAAAGCTTTTAAAAAATGGTTTAAATGGCAAATGTTATGTGTTTTTAATCACAATGGAAAAAATGAATGAAATAATGATCAATGTTACAATGCGGTTAAACACTGAAAACATCCCAAGTGAAAGAAGCCATACAGAAAACCCACCCAGATCATGCTCATCTTGTACACTTTCAATCCAGCAAGGTTTTTAAAGTGAGGAAAAGCCCCAGTGATGGTTCCAAGAAGAGAAAACTGGATTCGAATAGAAAAATACATTTCCACAAAGCTGGGGCAGCTGGTGAAAGTTGAAGCGGGTCTGTGGATAGGATTATAATGTGGAAACCTTAATTATTCCTCACTTTGGGGTTATGTGCTGGTTCCCTGGGAGAGTGGCCCTCCCACTCTCACAGGGTAGAACAAACTGGAGTATTTTGTGAAGGTGGAAAACTTTTTACTGCTATTTAAAGTCTTTTATACACTTGAAATTTACTAGAAAATAAAGTACTTATCAAAACAACCATGTCATACCATGCCAGAAATACAGACATCACACTCTGTTATAGAGGCCAAGCCCTACCCAGATCCAGTTCACCCACAGTGGGGATGCTAATCACCCTTGGAGGAGTCCACATACCACAAGAGGCACCATGGGAAGATTATATTGGGAGCCACTATGTCTTGGGTGCTGTGGATGACCTGGATGTAGATGAAACAGTGAGATTTTTGAACTCTAGTTTTCCACATTCAACCACCAAATAACTGTTACATCTAAAAAATGAATTCAGTAAAGCTGCAGGATACAAAAATAAAAAGAAAAATCAATGCACAAAAATCATTTGTGATTCTATACACTGATAATGAACCATCAGAAAAAGAATTAAAAAAAAAAAAAATCCCGGGCTTCCCTGGTGGTGCAGTGGTTGAGAGTCCACCTTCCAATGCAGGGGACATGGGTTCGTGTCCTGGTCCGGGAAGATTCCGCATGCCGTGGAGCAGCTGGGACCGTGAGCCATGGCCACTGAGCCATGGCCACTGAGCCTGTGTATCCAGAGCCTGTGCTCCGCAACGGGAGAGGCCACAAGAGTGAGAGGCCCGCGTACCGCAAAAAAAAAAAAAAAAAAAATCCCACTTACAATTGCATCCAAAAAGATAACTAGGAGTAAATTTAACCAAGGACGTGAAGGACCTGCACACTGAAAACTGGAAGACACTGATAAAGGAAACTGAACAGACAAAAATAAATGGAAAGATACCCTGTGCTCATGAGTAAAAAGAACACTGAGGGACTCCCCTGGTGGCGCAGTGGTTGAGAGTCCGCCTGCTGATGCAGGAGACACGGGTTCGTGCCCCGGTCCGGGAAGATCCCACATGCCACGGAGCGGCTGGGCCCGTGAGCCATGGCCGCTGAGCCTGCGCGTCCGGAGCCTGTGCTCCGCAACGGGAGAGGCCACAACAGTGAGAGGCCTGCACACCGTAAAAACAAAATAAAATAAAAAAGAAAGAAAGAAAAAAACTACCCCAATATAACTTATAAATATGAATGTAAAAATCTATCACAAAATAATAGCAACATGAAACCAACAGAACTTTAAATGGATAATGCCATAAGCAAGTATCTCTACACCAGAAGTTTCAGGTTGCTCAACATATTAAAAGTAAGCAATGTATTAAAGCACAATAATGGTGTGAAGTAAAAACACATAATCATATCAATTAATGTAAAAAAACTACAGTGAAAATCCAGTGTTATTTCATGATAAACACTCAAGAAAGCAGGACTAAAAGGAAATTTGTTCAAGGAGCAAGGCCAGGAAGCTGGCCTCCATCACCGTTACTCGGTAGTGACTGGAAGTTCTACTCAGACTCTTGAGGAAAAACTGAAAGGCATCCGTGGGTGAATGGAAAAATTAAAACTGTGTCTCTTCACAGAACATAGGTCACATCATCTTATATATAAAACTACCTATAATCAGCAAAGAAATTATTTGAGCTAATCAACTAATTAAGCAAAGTTATAGAACAAAATATCAATTCATGAAAATCTGTCTTATATGTATACGCTAGCAAAAAATAATCTGAAAAAGAATTTATGAAAACAATTCCGTTTTAAATAATGTCAACATCAACATTTAGGAGTATATTTAATCAAGGTACAAGACTTGTTTTATGTATGTAAAGTTGTATGTTTGAAATTACTGGAAAGTAAATTACTTTTCAAAACATCATGTATGTCAATAGCACACCAGAAAAGCAGAGAAAACATCAAACTTCCATATAGAAGCCAAGCTTTACCCAGATCCAGTTCACCCAAAGTCCACATGTCATTTAGAGGCACTGGGGGAAGGTTATATTAGGAGCCACTGTCCTCCGTGTTGTGGACGACCTGGATACGGTAGAAACAGTGGGATTTTTGAATTCCAATTTTCCACTTCATTCCACAAAAAAGCTATTAGAACTAATAAATGAATTCAGTAAAGTTGCAAAATCAATACACAGAAATCAGTTGCATTTCTAAACACTAATAATGAACCATCAGAAAGAGAAAGAAGGCAACCCTATTTACAACTGCATCAAAAAGAACAAAATACCTGGGAATAAAGTTAACCAAGGATGTGAAAGACCTGCACACTGAAAAGTTTAAGACATTGATGGAGAAATTGAAAAACACACCAATAAATGGAAAGACATCCTGTTCTCAGGGGACGGAACAATTAATATTGTTAAAATACCCATTCTACCCAAAGCAATGGACACAGTGAATGCAATCCCTCCCAAAATTCCATGGTATTTTCCCCCAAAATAGAGCAAATCCTCTTAATATCTGTGTGGAACCACAAAGGACCGCAAATAGCCAAAGCAACCCTGAGAAAGGAGAACGGGCCGCAGGCATCTCCCTCCCTGACTTCACACTTCATCACGAAGCTACAGTCCCCAAAACAGCGCGGAACGGGCTCAAAACAGGCGCAGGGACCAGAGGAACAGGACGGAGAGCCAGAATTCAGCCCACACGGACGGGGTCGGTTAATTCATGACACAGGGACCAAGGACACACCACGGAGCACGACACTCCCCACAGTAAATGGTGCTGGGAAAACTGGACACCCCATAACTCATGCTGGCTACCCTGCACACAAACCTGACCAAAAACCCAGCTTTGCACACCAAGCCCTTCCTCAGTCACATGAAGAGGGACCCCCTCAGCCGTCAGTCGCCCCCAAGAAGCTTCTCCCCACTTTTCCTCACTGTCTCCTCACCTTTCCCTCAGGCATCACCTGGGTCCTCAGGAAACCTGCTCCCTAGTCAGCGTGGACGCAGCCCCACTTTGTCCTGAAGCCGAAACCCCGGCGAGTCCTAAGGAGACGGAGACCGAGCTCCTCTCAGCAGAGACGCTGAGCCGGGCGTCCCACCCGAAGCCCCCGCCCCCGCGCCTGAGGAGGAAAAACTCTCAGCTGCGCTCACAATCGAGTTCGCGGGGGACGAGCATGCGCTGCGGGTCAGAGAGGGGAGCTTGGCGCCACCATGTGGTCAGTGCAGGAAGTGCAGGCAGCGCCTCCTTCACAGATCACTGGAGACAGCGCGCCCTACTGACAGAACTGCTGAATCCATTAAACTGGAAATTCAAACTGAAGTGGCGTCTCTATTCCAAGTTTTCTAAAATTAGTTGAGGAACAATTAATTGGAAACCATTTGGAATGAAATGAATGTAGATGCAAACTTTACAACTTATACCAAATTCACTCAAAGTTATTCAGAGGCAAATTTTATTTTATTTTATAATTTATTTTTCACTGCATTGGGTCTTCGTTGCTGCACGTGGGCTTTCTCTAGTTGCATCCAGCGGGGCTACTCTTCGTTGCGGTGCACGGGCTTCTCATTGTGGTGGCTTCTCTTGTTGGGGAGCACAGCTAGGCGCGTGGGCTTCAGTAGTCGTGCCGCGCAGGCTTAGTTGCTCTGCGGCATGCGGGATCTTCCTGGACCAGGGCTCAAGCCCGTGTCCCCTGAATTGGCAGGCGGACTCTTAACAACTGCGCCACCATGGAAGTCCCCACAGACAAATTTTAAATACAAAACTATTCAAATTATAGAAGAAAATTGACATGAGCTTGGGTTTGCCCATGTAAATCATGAGCTTTGGAGTTCTAACACACAACACAAAAAGGCAATCTAAAAATGAAAACAAGCAATAACATGGACTTAATTAAAGATTTGTACTCTGTGAATGACCTTACTCAGAAAATCAAAAGACAAGTCACAAACCAGGAGAAAAATATTTGCAAACACATATCTCATAAAGGTTTTGTCTCAAAACACAAATAACTCTAACACAAACAACCCAATTAAAATAGGGAAAGATCTGAATGGACACCTGGCCAAAGAAGATACACAGACAGTACACAAAACTATGCCCAGGACTAGGGGGCAGAAAAACAATGGTCCAGCTCAACTCCCTGAGCCATTTGTGACTGTGGACTAGTCCTGTCCTTCATGGAGGTGTCAGAGACATGGAGAGAGAGGAAGGGGAAGAGGGCCAGTTATGCTTAAACCTAACTCTAACCCTGACCATTCCAGCCACTTTCATTTGACATGGTCTAAGAAGTCCTAGTCATAGTAATGAGATTTAAAAAAATAAAAATAAAAGGAATCTCATGGCAGAAGAAAAAGTAAAACTGTCACTGTTTGCAGATGACAGGGTGCTCTATACAGAAAACCTTGAAGATGACACCCAAAACCAAATAGAACTCATCAGGAAGCACAGTTAAGTTGCAGCACACAAAATCAATCTACAGAGATCGGTTGCATCTCTATACACTCACAACAAAATGCCAGAAGGAGAAATTAAGAAAACAACCCCATGGACAATGACATTAACAAAGATAAAATACCTGGGAATACATCTAACCAAGGAGGTGAAAGACCTATACTCAGAAAACTGGAAGACATTGATGAAAGAGACTGAAGACGACACAAATGGAAAGACATACCATGCTCATGGATTAGAAGAATTCGTATTGTTAAAATGATTCCAGGGCTTCCCTGGTGGTGCAGTGGTTGAGAGTCCGCCTGCCGATGCAGGGGACACAGGTTCGTGCCCCGGTCCAGGAAGATCCCACATGCCGCGGAGCGGCTGGGCCCGTGTGCCACGGCCGCTGAGCTTGCACGTCCGGAGCCTGTGCTCCGCAACGAAAGAGGCCACAACAGTGAGAGGTCCGCGTACCGCAAAAAAAAAAAAAAATGATTCCACACCCCAAGGCTATCTAGAGATTCAATGCCATTTCTAGAAAAATACCAATGGAATTTTTAGGTGAAATAGAACAAAGACATGAAGCCATAAAACTCCTAGAAGAAAACATAGGGAGTACACTCTTTGACATCAGTCTTAGCAATACTTTTTGGACCTGTCTCCTCAAGCAAGGGAAACAAAGGCAAAATAAAGCAATGGGACTCCATCAAACTGAAAAGTTTTTCAATGGCAAAGGAAACCATCTACAAAACAAAAAAGGCAGCCTACTGAATGTGAGAAATATTTACAAACAATATATCTGGTAAGTGGTTCATACACAAAATAGACCAAGAACTCACTTACACAAGTTAGCCTCCAAAAAACAAAAACCCAAATAAAAAATTGGCAGAAGACCAAACATGTTTCCAAAGAATATATACAGTTGACCAAAAGACACATGAAAAGATGGTCAGCATCACTCATCATCAGGGAAATGAACATCCAAACCACAGTGAGATTATCAGCTCACACCTCAAAGAATGGCTACCATCTAAAAGACAACAAATAACAAGTCTTGCTCAGGATATGGAGAAAAGGGAACGCTCATGCACTTTTGTTGGGAATGTTCATTGGTACAACCACTATGGAAAACAGTATGGAGGTTCCTCAAGTAATTAAAAATAGACCTACCATATGATGCAGGAATTACACTTGGGGGTATCTTTCTGAAGGAAACCAAAACACAAATTCAGAAAGATATATGCACCCTTATGTTCATGGCAGCTTTATTGGCAATAGTCAAGATGTGGAAGCCACCAAAGTGTCCATCAATAGACAATTGGATAAAGAAATTTTCATATATATGTATGAAAACTGGACACACACACACACACACACACACACACACACACTGGAATATTACTCAGCCATAAAAAAGAATGAAATCATATGACAACATGAATGGACCTAGAGGGCATTATGCTAAGTGAGATGTAGCAGACAGAGAAAGACAATTACCTTACGATATCACTTATATGTAGAATCTACAAAACAAAACAAATGAACAAACACCACAAAACAGAAATGGACTCATAGATGCCGAGAACACGCTGGTGGCTGCCAGATGGGAGGGAGTGGCAGGATGAGTGCAATAGTTGAGAAAGATTGAGAAGTTCCAAATCCCAGTTATAAAACAAATGTCCTGGGGTGTGATTTACAGCATAGGGAAGAGCGTCCATAATACTGTAATAACATTGTATGGTGACAAATTGTAACTAGACTTATCTTGGTGATCATTTTGTAGAGTATAAAAATATCAAGTCACTATGTTGTGTTCCAGAAAACTAATATATAATATTGCCTGTCAAGTATACCTCAATTTTAAAAAAGAAGAAAAAATACTATCTTAAAAAGAGGAGGGGGAACTTCCCTGGTGGCGCAGTGGATAAGACTCTGCGCTCCCAATGCAGGGGGCTGGGGTTTGATCCCTGGTCAGGGAACTAGAACCCACATGCATGCCACAACTAAGAGTTCTCATGCCACAACTAAGAAGCCCACATGCTGCAACTAAGTAGCCCACATGCTGCAACTAAGGAGCCCATGTGCTGCAACTAAGGAGCCCACCTGCTGCAACTAAAACCCGATGCAACCAAATATATAAGTAAATATTTTTTTTAAAAAAAGAGGGACTTCCCTGGTGGTCCAGTGGTTAAGACTCTGTGCTCCCAATGCAGGGGGCCTGGGTTCCATCCCTGGTCAGGGAACTAGAGCCCACATGCAGTAACTAAAAGATCCCGCGTGCTGCAACAAACACCCAGTGCAGCCAAATAAATAAATAAATATATTTTTTAAAAAGTGTTGGGGAATTCCCTGGTGGTCCACTGGTTAGGACTCTGTGCTTTCACTGCTGAGGGCGCAGGTTCAATCCCTGGTCAGGGAACTAAGATCCGGCAAGCTGCACGCTGCAGCCCAAAAAAAAATTTTTTTAATTAAAAATGTGTAAAAAAGAGTGTAGTGAGATAAAGAGCAGGCATCAGATGAAACTTTGAAAGGATGCTGATTGAAAGGCCAAGTGCCTCCTGAAGTTTGACTCTCAAGTGGCCCAGGCAAATTGAGGACTTGAAGAGGAGGAGTCATGTGATGCTACTGGAATGTTCATTTGTTTCTTTGTTTAAATGGGGTTTATTATTTTTTTAAAGAAGTTTTGAATTCACAGCAAAATTGGGCAGAGTACAGAGAGGTGCCACGTGCCCCCTGCTCTGCTGTTACTGCTCTCTCCATCCACCCCCTCCCCGCCACCCACACAGGTGCTCAGAGTTTCCCTCTCCCCAACTAGCCTATCAACATTCTGTGTGTTGGTCACTATCGCTGAATCTACATGGACACATCATGGTCATCAGAGTCCAGAGTTTACACTAGGGTTCACTGCTGGTGTTGTACATTCTATGGGTTTTGACAAATGTATCTCGCCATGAATGTATCACAATGAATAGTTTCACTGCCTTGAAAGTCCTCTGTGCTTGACCTGTTTATCATACCCCACCCCTTAACCCCACCACAAACCCCTAGCAACCCACCCTTTCCGTGGTTCGCCTTTTCCCGAATGTCATAGGTAGTTGGTACCCTAAGCTGTGGCACCTTTCCAGATTGGCTTCTTTCAGTGAGTGACATGCAGTTAAGGTGCCCCACCTGTCACCCCGTGGTTCCCTCTCTCTCTCATTTTTCTTTTCAGTGAGAAGAACATTCTGCTGCATGGATGGAGCCCCGTCTATCTGTCCATTCACCTCCCGAAGGACATCTTGGTTGCTTCCAAGTTCTGGCAGTTATGAATAAAGCTGCCGTAAACGTCCAGAGGCAAGTTTCTGTGTAGACGGAAGCATTCGACTCATTTAGGTCCATCAGTACCAAGGAGTTTGAGGACTGGATCGTAGAGGAAGAATGCGTTTCATTTTGAAAGACCCAGCCCATGTTCACAGCGCTTCTGAAGATAGTCGCTGAGAGCATGTCAGCATGCTGAGGAGTCAAGCCAAGGAAGGAGGTAGAATTCAAAGGTGCCGGCAGGGAAGATGTGGCCGAGACCGAACCTGACCTCCACCCTCTTAGAGCTGACGGCTGGTCCTGAGAATTAAATGGGCGTGAAACAGACTCACAGGAGGGAACCATACACATTTATTTCCCACAAGTTTTACCTGACCCAGGGCGCCCTCCTAAGGAAATGAAGAAAGACCCAGAGAAGTGGCGAAACCTAAATTCTTTTCTGTTGGGTTGAACACAGAGGCGATTGTGGAAAAGGACCTACACTATGTGGGGAGGCTAAGGAGGTTGAGAATTAGGTTGAACAAGGTCTGTTTGCACAGAATTCTCTCACTCTCCACTCTCTGCCCTTAACGATCGCAATGTCACTCTCCTTCCAGCAGAGGGAAGGCGTCTTCCTCTGGGGGTGGGGCCGGGGGACATGTTATCTGCTGCTTCCAGGAAGAAAGAGGAGAAGGCTCAGAACGCCCTTCTGCACCTGCTGTATTGTGGAGGGAGGAGGAGTTGTTTTTGCTTTGTTTTTTGAAGTGTCCATAGCTCAAGACAATATTCTGGTTTCCTTTACATCTAAGTCCTTTACCTGGGGTTAGGCTTCTGACAAGAGGAGGGACACATGTTTCTGACATGACGGGCGGGGCAGGCAAGGAGGGATAAGATGGGTGCGGGCCTGTGCCTGTTCTCTTCTCATGTGTTGGGAAGATGATTCTGCTCTTGCCAAATGGGATCTAACTTCTCCATGAACGATCTAGCAAGATATCAGCTGAAAAGAGGAAGAGTAAAGGTCAGTGAAATACGGAGAAGATCGCTGATAGACGCTGGGGTCTCCTGAGCAGTGATTTTATCGGAGGCGCATGCACATCTCTGGTCTCTGGACCACCGTGTTTAAGGCCGATTTGGTGTGTAGGCCATTTTCAATGTACGGTGGTACCATCAGGCCACTTCGGGGTACTGTCTCCGGCTCACCTGAATGGTGCCGTCATGCCCACGTAAGACGGGGCTCACCTGGGGTTGGCATGGTGCCAGAGAAAGGGAGACAGCGGTATGTCATTGAGCTTAAGGTATTTCTAAGAGAGTGGCTCTCTGGAGAGGTTGAGGTGGAAGGAGGCCAGCTGGATGTCTGTCTGCTTGTTTGTTGGGTATTGGCAGGGAGGGGCGTGTGCTGTTTATTTTCTGGATGAGGCGAAAGAACTCTTCAAATGGAGGTGTTTGTACAAGGGGTCTGGCAGGATGGGAGGGTGGGGCTCGATCCATGTGCCAAGATATCTAGAGAATCTATAGCGGCTCAGACTCAGGCCTTTTCTCATAAACAGGCAGGGAGAGGAGTTGCCTTTGTCATCACAAAGCTAACTAGCACCACAGTAGTCACGACAGAAGGTTCCCAGAATGAACTAATTTGCAGGAGCCAACACACACAAACTGGAAAAGCATTCCTCATAACCAAGGCCGGAGAATACCTGTGGTCCAAAAACCTCTTGAAGATCAATGTTCTAAAAAGAGAGCAAACACATGCAATTCCACTGAGAGGCCATGCATATGGCCAGTGTATGTGAGAGATGCTCAGCCTCTCAGATGAGGACACATGCAAACATAAACACTGTGGAGACAGCTTTCGTCACCATCACACTGGCATGTTTCTAGTCTGGTGACCACCAGCCCAGGGGACAAAGTGAGGAAGAAGAGGCCCCAGCAGATCCCCTAGAGGGAAGAGTGACCAGACACTCCTCTCTGGGAGAACAGTGTGCAGGATCCATCAAAGTCCCACAGGTGTGACCCTTTACTAGCAGTGCTGATTCTTAGAGTCGATCCCACTACAATCCCTGCACCATTTTTCAAAGATGTCATTTCAAGGATACTCATCACAGCACTGGCTGAAACAGAAGGTGATTGGAAACAACACTAATGTTCATGGAGAGGGGGTGGGATCCATCAGTCCTGGTCCACACGGATGAATGGATGCTGTGCAGCTGGGAAAGTGGTTGCAGGGTCTCTACCTGACGACAGGGGAGACTTCAGGGTGTATATGTGGGATGCATGTAAACCAACCGTCTGCACCCAGGATCCCATCTGTAAGACTGCATATATGTGAAATCAACATAGATGTAAATGAATCTGCTTGTGTGTGAGAGAGAGAGAGAGAGAGAGACAGAAGGAGAGACAGAGCCTGAGAGAGATGCACCAAGCCATCCATGACAGTCGCCTCTGGGGGTGGGGTTTGCAAAGCTCTTCTCTTCTCCCTTAGGTGATACTTCAATTTTTATAATGTGTGTATTACTTTAATAATTCTACAAAGATTAAAGTCGTATGTCGTGTGATCCATTTGTATTCATCTATGGAGTAACTAAAGTACATTATTTGTTTTTTATTTTAAAATGATTTATTACAAGGACAATAAATACTTATGACAATAATGAATTCTAAAGGAATTAAGAATTAAGTAAATAACAAAGGCTTTTGGTGACTCAGTTCCAGGCCAGCTAGGTGGCAGTACACGGCAGGGTTGGGGCAAGTTTCTCCAGGAGGTTGTGTATGTTCTGAATCAGCATTCAGTAGAAGTGAGGAAAAAGGTGGATAAGACTTGTACACTGATCTGATGACATTGAGAAAACGCAAAAAGACTTGTACACTGAAAACAACAATAGCTTGTTAAAAAAATTAAGAAAAAATTCTAAATTTCTGGAAAATAACCCCATAGTCATGGGTCAGAAGGCTTAATTCTGTTAAGGTGGAGGTACTCCATGAATAGATCTAAAGAGTCAAAAAACCGCTACCAAAATCCCAGGTTATGTTTTGCAGAAATTGACAACCAATCTAAAATTCACGTGAAAAATGCAAGGGGCTCAAAATAGATCAAGGAATCTTGAAAAAGAAGAAAAAGTTGGAGGTATGGAGAGTCAGGCGGAACCCCACGATTGGTATAAAGACAATTTATACCTGAATATACTTGAGATTGAACAGATACAGAAAAAAAGCCTTCTCGGAGTTCCCCTTATCTGAATAAAAGCAGAAACTTTTGAGAAATGACCACGGCCATAAATTCCTTCTTCAGGGTGGCTTCTATTCCCAGGAGAGAGATCAAAATAAACCTACCATAAATCCCTTCTGTGAGGTGTTTTATGACCCTGAAGAAGATGCAGAGAACACTCACGCACAGACAGACAAACATGATCACAAACTTTCTTATAACCCGTTGTATTCCAAAGAACCTGCTGTCTTTCCTGAAGAAACCCATCTGTTCTTCCCATAGAAGCCAATTCTCCCCTCTCCCTTTCTGCTATTAAGTTAGGTTTATAAGCTTTTAACTTTCACCATTTAACATGTCAGTTACTTTTTTGGTTGGCTCTTGGCTGTAGAAATAACCCTTTCCTCTTGTTCATCTACTCTTTATTTCTTTGGGCTGTCTTTGGGAGTGACTCTGGATCATGGGAGCTGCTCTTTTTTCACCCTCTTTAGTGACATCTTGTCCATGGTTAAGCTATGAAAAGGCTTATTGAGGGGTCCAGTGGGTAAGGGTCTGTGCTCCCAATACAGGGGGCCTGGGTTTGATCCCTGGTTGGGGAACTAGATCCTGCGTGCCGCAACTAAGAGTCCGCGTGCCGAAACTAAGACCTGGAGCAGCCAAAATTAATTAATTTTTTAAAAGGCTTATTGGGGCTTCCCTGGTGGCACAGTGGTTGAGAGTCCACCTGCCGATGCAGGGGACACGGGTTCGTGCCCCGGTCCGGGAAGATCCCACATGCCGTGGAGCGGCTGGGCCCGTGAGCCATGGCTGCTGAGCCTGCGCGTCCGGAGCCTGTGCTCCGCAACGGGAGAGGCCACAACAGTGAGAGGCCTGCGTACCGCCAAAAAAAAAAAAAAAAAAAAAAAAAAGAGCTTATTGGTTTTGACTCACATTTGGAATAGGTATACCCTTGGAGACCCCCTGCAAGGAAGAAACAGGTTCAATACTGCCAGGAGAATTTGCCGGTTGTCCTGGCCAAACACCTGATAAAACAATATTTGCAAGGATTTTTTTTTTTTTTTTAGGTTTTCACCTTAAAACAAAGATCCTATTGAAACCTCTCAGATGATCAAATTAAAAGAAATACAAAGGAGTATCATGGAGAGCCTAAGAACACTTCCTTAACAAAACAAAGAACAGAAATCAGATTTAGAGCAAAAGTTAAAGAGAATTCCCTGGCTGTCCAGTGGTTAAGACTTGGTGCTAAAAAAAAAAAAAAAAAAAAAAAAAGACTTGGTGCTTTCACTGCCGTGAGCCTGGATTCAATCCCTGGTTGGGGAACTAAGATCCTGCAAGCCACATGGCGTGGCAAAATAAACCAAACCAAAACAAAACTTAAAATCCTTGTACACCATCAATCATCCCACCCATATATACACTGTGCTCATGCCATCCTCCAGATGGGCAGGTCAGCCTCTTGAAGTTATCATTGAGTAGGATATGCAATTCTTCAAAGAATTAAAAACAACGATCTGGGACTTCCCTGGTGGCACAGTGGTTAAGAATCTGCCTGCCAATGCAGGGGACACGGGTTCGAGCCCTGGTCCGGGAAGATCCCACATGCCGCGGAGCAGCGAAGCCCGTGTGCCACAACTACGGAGCCTGCACTCTAGAGCCCACGAGCCACAACTACTGGAGCCCACGTGCTGCAACTACTGAAGCCCGCGCGCCTAGAGCCCGTGCTCCACAACAAGAGAAGCCACCACGATGAGAAGCCCGCACACCACAACAAAGAGTAGCCCCCGCTCGCCACAACTAGAGAAAGCCCATGCACAGCAGCAAAGACCCAACACAGCCAAAAATAAATAAATAAATTTATTTTTTAAAAAAACAACCCTCCGTGCTTTACTAATCTCACCTATACAGAAGCAGAAATGCAGCTCTAGGAGGAATTCAAAGCCCACACAACCTTCTTATGGATATCAAAGTCTCCACTTTCTTCTTATGTCTGGGCGTTGGGAAAAGAACTGTCCTACACTCTAGAAAGAAGAAACACTTAAATAGTAATTGCCCTACACCTCTGATAATAGGATACTGGCCCCAGAAGTTCTCCTTTAAGATGCTTCCATCCTTCCTCAGAACCTTCTGCCAGCAAGAGCTATCCTCCTGGTCCTGAGAACTGAGTCTTTAAATGTGAACATCCAAGGAAATAACTCTAACTTGAGGGTGCCTTGCCTTTAATTGTGCTCCTTGCCTCCTGTCATAAAACATGAGACATTTCTTTCTTCACCTGATAAGTGCAATTACAATCTCCTCCCCACCACACCCCAAAAAAAGTCACAACACTTTCTTCCTTTGCATGCTCAGCCATTGAAAGTAGCTTAGACCACTAAAATCACTGCCTGAGACTGGAAAGGAAAATGCAAACTGTAGACAAACTGGGTATTTTATCCACTCAGATTGGCTTTAAAAAACACCAAGATGGGCTTCCCTGGTGGCACAGTGGTTGAGAGTCCGCCTGCCGATGCAGGGGACGTGGGTTCGTGCCCCGGTCCGGGAAGATCCCACATGCCGCGGAGCGGCTGGGCCCGTGAGCCATGGCCGCTGAGCCTGCGCGTCCGGAGCCTGTGCTCCGCAACGGGAGAGGCCACAACAGTGAGCGGCCTGCATACCGCAAAAAAACAAAAACAAAAACAAACCAAAAAAAACACCAAGATGCACACATGGTATTTCCAAAAATTCCTCTGTCCAGAGTTTAGTCCACAGCCTCCATAAGATTACATATCAGGGCAAATCTGAATCTTAAAAATCTTCTCCACAAATATTAGTAAAAACCTTTAGCTCTCACTAAGCAAGTAATCTTTCTGTTCCACCCGCCAGAAACACAGTTCAGAGCCGACTATTTGACATAAACAGATAGTATTTTATTACTCAGTTTTACTGGCTCATGGCTAAAGCTTTGTAAAGACAGACACATCTATTTGCATTTGTCTGTATGATTATGTGTGTCTTTTTTTTACAGGAGGGGGGATCCTCAATCAAGAACCTAGGAGGGAACGGGGAAAATTGGTTTTTCTCCCATACGCATACAGTAAAATACTATTCAGAAATAGAAAGGAAGAAACAAAAAACAAGGATGAATCTTACATGTATACTGCTACGTGAATGGATTCAGTCTGAGGAGGCCACACACTGTATGACTCCATTTCTGTGGCATCCTGGAACAGGTAAATCAGAGATGGTAAACAGGTTATGGGGTGGGGGGTTGAAATATTCCCTGTGATACTTGAGTGATAGATACCTGCCACTATGCATTAGTCTAAACTCATGGATTTTTACAACCCAACAAGTAAATCAAATATTCAAATGTAGTTATTCAGGATATGGGAGTGTCATAGGGTGGAAGAGAGAATGTGCCAAAGAATCTGATTTAGAAATGTACGAAAGAAAACCCACTGTTGGTGGTGGAACGAAAGGTACTTGAGCTAGTTAGCTTTGGGAGAGAACGGAATCTGCAGTACAAAGGCAAATTGTGCCATGCGTAAATACTGGACTCTGTAAGTTCTTTCCCAAGGTGGTAGAGGCTAATAATACTGAAACCACTGCATCTGTAATCCGAAGTGGAGCAAGCAATGGATTCAATGAAGGACAAATGGCGGAAGCCAGGTTTCTTACCCTCGGAGCGCGATGTTACAGATAAGCAAAGGCCAATGGTTACAATACCCATGTGACAATGGATAGTTTACATTTCCTCAATTTTAAAAACTTTTGTGCATCAAAAGGTGCTATCCAGAAAGTGAAAACACAGCCCACAGAACGGAAAAAAGTATTTGCACAGGATATAGCTAACAAGAGACTTTTCTTCAGAATACATCAAGAACTTATACAAATCATCAACAAAAAGACAACCCAAATTTTAAAATGGAAAAGGACTTCAACAAGGACCAGACAAAAAATGCAAATGGTGAACAAGCACATAAAAAGATGTGTACCAAGAAAGAAAGAAACCCCCAAGACGGAATTATGTCAGAGGAAAGCAGGAGCCAATGGAAAGAGCTCTGACTCGCCAGAGCAGGAATGAACTGAGCAGGCATATACTGTACTGCTGGCTTCTAACCAAAAGCTTAAAATAACTACCCGAGTGGGCATCCACACCGGTTAAAATAAATAATTACACAGTGGAGGTTTCTTTTCCTCAGGAGCGCTGAATAGAAATCTCCCACGTGGAAGGGTTCCAAAGAGTTGCTGCAGATACTCAACCATTCATTAAGGAGGCGGGGCTGACTCCCCTCTCCTGGAGTGTGCGGGCCGCATAGGAACTTCATCCCAAGGAAGACACACAGTACAGACTTGGGGAAAATCTGACAAACACTACCTGAGCCAGGAAGGCAAAGTTAACATGAACAGTGGTAAGTTGCCTTGATGTATGTTCCCGTGGTACAAAGTAATGAGATAGCACTTTACCCCTGTGATCTGCTTCCTCAAAACCCACGACCCCATTCTAATCACAAGAAAAACACCAGGTAAATCCCCACTCGGGACAGTCTGCACGGAGCCCGGCTAGTCCGCCTAGGCCACTGAGAGAAGGGCAGTGTGAGAAAAGGTCAGAGCCATGAACATACGAAAGTGACACTATGACAAAATGCCATGTGATAGCCTGGGTGGGATCCTAGGACAGAAAAAGGGAGAATGAAGGGAACCTGAATAAAATACGGATTTTAGTTCATAATAAGGTATCCATATTTGTTCATTAACTGTGACAATTCCGTAGAAAACTAGAATGAGAGGTGAAATTAAAAGTCAAATACGAACAAGCTATTGCATCACCCTGTAAATCTAGAATAAAAGGGTGATTTCCTAATAACACACAAATAAAATGAACCCTAAAATATGGAAAATACAAGCAGACCAACTAACCATGCTATGACCCTTTTTCCCAGCGAGCTCTCCTCTCATTGTTCTGGTGTTTCCCTCTCCTGGGACACAGAAGAAACAGACACAGAGTGGATTGGCAGCTCCCCTTAGATCTGACCCCACCCAGTATCTCATCTCCCCCCGACACGCCCACCCAGTGAGGACACGGTGCCAGAGGGTGTCTCAGGGACCATTGGTCCTGACATCTCAGGACTTTTTTAATTACAAGGGTTTAGACACGCTTACTCAAGTAAAATAAATTAATATTATTTTTAAATGACAGAAATAACTTATTGCTTCCAAGAGACAAGTTGAGAGTGGGGTTGGAGGTATCAGGTCCAAGGGCTCACATTCTCATAGTGTGGCCTGGTCCCTCTCCAACCGTCAGTCCTGCTGAGGGCCTTGGGGGCCCCGTTCACAGGCGCTGTCTCCCTCACTGCATCTGCAGGATGACACACACTCGACGTGCCTTCTACTGGGAAGGGTTTCTCCCTCCCTAAGGCTCCATGCAAACACATTACTTTGAATGCCTTTGGCCTGGCTTGGGTCACATTCTCATCCTTGAACCAAACACAGCAGGCAGAGGACTGAAACTGGGATTGTCTAGACGATCATACATTCATCTTCCAGGTGGGTGGAACATGGGTCAGCCCTCTGAAACTGTTTGGACTGGAAGCAGGTGAGATGTAGTTCCCAAAGGAAAGCTAGGTGCTGCACGTGGACATGAGGACAGATGCTGGCTCGGTGAAAGTATGAGATTCCACGTCACTGACAGCCCGCTGCACAGCACAGAATATGAAGCCCAAGGTCGGAGAGGATTCACATAAGGTCAGGGCTGCGGCCACCCACCCGATGCTCTTGCTGTCCTCCCGCGACAGCAAGAAGTTCTTCCATTTGCTGAAAAACATGGCTGATGATGGTGGTAAATGAAAGGATCCTGTCTTGGGCACCAGGTACTTGTATTCTCTTCTATCCCATTCAGAAAATAGAAACAGTTCACATTCACATGGAATGGACAATATACATTTACTCTCTCACCTCTGTCAAAATATGGTCCAAAGAGATCTGACCATCATGGCATGCTGCAGAGCACAGCACTGATCCATTTCATTGATGAAATTATGTTGATCAGATTAGATGGGTAAGAAGTGAATAGCTTGCTGGAGGTTTTGGTGGACACGTGACTAGAGCAACTTGATTCTTGGGTATTTATCCTAGAGAAATTAAAAACTTAGGTTCACTCAAAACCCTGTACACAAGTGTTCACAGCAGATTTGCTTATAATAGCCAAAAACAGGAAACTCAAATATCCTTCAATGGGTGAATAGATAAACTGTGGTATATCCATACAATAGAACACTGCCTAACAGTAAAAAGAAATAAATTATTGATACACGCAGCTACTTGGGTGGATCTCAGGACATTATGAGTAGTTACATGCTGTATAATCCATTAATATTCTCAAAGTGATAAAATTATGGTATTAGAGAACAGATCAGTAGTGGCCAGGGGTTAGGGCTGGGGGAAGGGTGTGACTATTAAGGAATAACATGAGATAGTTTCTTTGTGAAGTGGGAACATTTCTGTATCCTGATTGTGGTGATGTTTATTCAAATGCCCCTGATAGGGGCTTCCCTGGTTGCGCAGTGGTTAAGAATCCACCTGCCAATGCAAGGGACACGGGTTCGAGCCCTGGTCCGGGAAGATCCCACATGCCACGGAGCAACTAATCCCGTGCACCACAACTGCTGAGCCTGCACTCTAGAACCCACAAGCCACACTACTGAAGCCCACGAGCCACAACTACTGAAGCCCACATGCCTAGAGCCTGTGCTCCGCAACAAGACAAGCCACTGCAATGAGAAGCCCATGCACCACAACGAAGAGTAACCCCCACTAGCCACAACTAGAGAAAGCCTGCGTGCAGCAACGAAGACCCAGTGCAGCTAAAAATAATAAATAAACAATAAATTTATTTTTTTAAAAAACCTGAAAGAACTATACAACAAAGAGTGCATGTAAAAGCTGGCAAAGTCCAAATAAGTTCTGTAACTAAGTTAATAAAATCGTACAAAAATCAGTTTCCTTGATTTACCAGTATGCTATGACTATGTAAGATATTATCATTGGGTAAAGCTGAGTAGAGTACACAGGAAATTTCTGTGCTATTTTTGCAAGGTCTTTTGAGTGCAAACTTTTCAAAATCAAAAGTTATAATGAAAATTGAAACTCACTAGATCCACCTCACAGTCGTGGATCGGGGATTTCACAGGGCACGAACACCAGGAGGCAAGGGTTACTGGAGGCCATCTAGGGCTACCACACTCCCTAACAAGCATCTTGCATGTTTGATGCCGTCTCAGCATCCGCTTCCAGGTAACTCGTCCTGTGATGACCATGGTAGGTCTAGGGGTGGCTTTCTTTGTATTTATCATGCTTGGGGTTCCTCAGCTTCTTGGACTTGTGTATCGACATCTTTAATCAATTTTGGAAAATATTTCTTTCCCTGTTTCCTCTCCTCTCCTTTCAGGACTCTAATTATACCTAAGTTAGACTTTTCGATAATATCCAACAGGTCTTGGATGCCTGGTTAGTTTTATCCATTCCTTTTACTCTTTGTGCTTCAGTTTGGAGCTTCAGTTTGGATAATTTCTATTGACCTGTCTTCAAATTCATGGTTCCTTTTACCACTCTGCCCAGACAGACTGAATTAATTCTTCAATTTCAATACTGTATTTTTCAGATCTCAATTTTCCAGTTGGTTCTTTTTAGTTCCCATTTTTTTGCTGAACTACACTATCTTTTCACACACTTTTATCCATCATTTCCTCTAAGTCCTTTAGCACATTTATGATCCATTATTTTTAAGTCCTTCTCTGCTGATTTCAACACATGAGTCATCTGTGGGTGTCCTTCTTGATTATGGGTCACCTTCTCCTGCTGCTTCATGTCTCAAAATTGATTTTGTATCCCAGACACTCTACAGTAGAGACAGAAAATGTTTCTCCCAGAAAGCGTTCACTATTTCCTCTGTCAGGCAACAAGGGTGAAGGGTGATCTCTTCCAATTAAACAGCATTAGGTCTGGGTTGATTCTTTAGTTTCACTTCACCTCTGGTTCAAAGGTGTTGATGGTGGGGTCAGGCCTCTGCATCCCACGGGACTTTGAGACACCGCAATGCTCAGAATGCCCAGTGCTGCTGTATACTTAACAGGAGCACCATGTGGGAAACTGGTGGGCCGGGAAGATGCACTCTACCCTTCAGGGCTCCTCCAGATTCCCTTTTACCATGCCAGCCAACACAAACACATCAAAAGTGTGCCTAGTTTGTCCTCATACTTGCAAAGTTTCCTTGCCCGTGACATACTGGCTCCTATGTCCCCAGACCCCAGAATTATTCCCGGGATAAAAGCAGCAGCCCAGTCTGCTTGCACTATAGTTTGTGGAAGAGAACTTACTTAAGAAAATTAACGTAAAGGGCTTAGCACACAGCCTGGCACACAGTAAGCAATTATTCATTTTCACTACTATTGATGGTGTCCCCATGTGAAATTATGAGTTCCTGGAAGAAAGATGTAGTTATTTATTTCTCTTGAACATTCTGTGGGCCCAACGCATTTCTGACAGTGGGTGAGAAGATGTGAACTGACCGTGTGTGTAAATGTTACGTAGGGAAGAGACAAGGAACACTACAATCCTTGTGAGAACATGCTGATGCCCAGGCCTCAGGAGTTCACAGAGAGGAAATTTCACCACCTGCCACACTGGGCCTTCTGGTGCCCATTGTATAGGAAAGAAGAACTGAGGTTCCACGGGTGGGTTTTCGAAGAGCAGTGAAGCACCAGGCCAAGGAAGATAATATGCTTACCTATAGCAAAGACAAATGACTTTTAGGAAAGGGGAGGAAAGCCTCAGCTTACCTGGGACAAGGATGCCAGGAGCACAGCAGCATCCCTTCTGTGTTCCCTTCGTGGGTCCTGAGGAGGCCACAGGACAGAAGAGCGAGGTGTATCAATACTACCCCAAAACTCTCACATATTAACCTAGAAATCCTCACACATCAGTTTGTGCGTCCCTGACATTCTCTAAAAAATGATAAATCAAAAATGTACCTAATAAATGTGGAATCTAGAAAAGTGGTACAGATGAACCCATTTGCAGGGCAGGAACAGAGACGCAGACGTAGAGAATGAACATGTGGACGCAGAGGGGGAAGGGGAAGGTGGGAAGAAGTGGGAGATTAGGATTGACATATATGCGCTGCCATGTGTAAAATAGATAGCTAGTGGGAACCTGCTGTATGGCACAGGGAGCTCAGCTTGGTGCTCTGTGATGACCTAGATGGATGGGATTGGGGGGGAGGGAGGGAGGCACAAGTGGGAGGGGGTATATGTATACATACAGCTGATTCACTTCGCTGTACGGCAGAAACTAACACAACATTATAGAGCAATTATACTCCAATTTTAAAAAATGTATCTAAGACAATGAAGTAACAAATACACTTTTGTCTACTGGCTGGTCTCTCTATCAGGAAGTACCCACGTTAAAAGTCACAACATTAAGGTTGAAGCATGATTTTTCCATATTGTGAACTTAAGTTAATCCTAGTAGCAACCAAGAGCGACTGCAAGTTTCTGGAGCTCTTGGTGCAACACGCAAGTGTTCGCTCAAGTGGGAATGGTGGAGAGTCAGGTATAAAGCAGTATATGCCAACAGCTGGGAATAGGAAATGAATGGTTTCATCAACTATTACCAAAGAAAGTGATAAAATAACAGATTTTTTATTAAGAGAGATTTAGAAGAAGATAAAATAATCATAGCAGAACTTAAAATAGCCTTCCACACTGTATTTCTTCATTGGTCTTTCTACTCAAACAGCTGTTTGAATATCTTTTCTGATTCCAAAATTGCAAGCAAAGTTTCAAATGCCAGGATGAAATTTACTGCCATCAGAGAACTGTAACAGCTCCATTTTCTATCACATAAGTTATGAAAGGTCTAAATGTCTAACCTTTTCACAGGATAGTCGTGGAGGCAAGTATTCAGCGCAGAAGAAATTTCCCTTTGCTTGTGCAACATTTTTCTCATGAAAAGTTTTGTTTATAAAGCTATTTTGAGTACTGTTCAAACGGAGTGAATTAAAACAAAAATCACATGTCACTTTACCCCTGTGCATGTACAAAGGTTGGCAAGGCAAGGGTGGGGCACGTGGAGGCTGGAGGAGTGTAAACCGGTGAAGCATTTTCTGGAGTGCAATCTGTCAGCACTTGGTACTGCTGAACACACGTGTCCCATGACACAGCACTGCAGCTCCAGGCCGTTCCTGAAGAGACAAGGGTGCCCATCGCAGCTTTACCTGGGAGCTGGAGGCTCCTTCCGGCCCATCACGGGGCAGGCGAGCTGGGCGGGGCAGGCGCCTACACAGGACAGCTGCACTGTGCACATGTAACGTCGCACTGAGATTGCACTGAGCGAGAGGTGCAAGGTCTGCAGCCCAGTAACGTGCACAGAGACCAAAAGCACACACACACAAGCAGGGCATGAAGGATATGCACATAACCTAAGACATGTTCTCAACGCTTTCGCTCAGGGGTCTAAGATGCTGCGGAGACATTAGGGTAGGGAATGGAGAAGAAAATAAAATAAAAACCAGGGAGGAGGCTAGCACGCCCAGATGATTGCCAAAGAAAGGGAAGAAAAGGAGATTTCAGTTTTCAAATCCAGAGTCCTAGCTTCTGAAAAAAATCAGAAGATTTAGCGGCACTGGGCCCGTCGCCACACGGCAACAATGCAAGGGTGCTGCATAGCACGTCTGCTCTGCCATCCACTCTGTGCACCCAGGCCACCTCCCTCACTCTACACCACGAGTCCAGCCCTGCAGGCCCCTGGGGCCACTGATGCTTGAGGACATGAGTTTTGATGCCACAAAGAACAAAAGTGGTCCTATACAGGGTGGGACTGGGAACCAAACAGGTGTGGGGACTGAGAGAAAGGGAGAAATTGTAGATAAGACCTGGATTTCTGCCTTAATCAGGTGGGCAGGTGAGCTGCTGCTGAGACAGTGGGTGCTGACACGGGGCAAGTTTCAGATGAAGAGCTTAAGTGCCATTTTGGTTACATTAGGTTTTAGGTGCCCGTTAAGGATCCTCAGAGCGCTGAGAATTCTGCTCTAAAGAGAGTCAATTAGACAGGGTTTCTTCTGGGGCCAAGAGAGGAGTTTAACTCTCCTCATGCTGAGGAAACCCCATTGTGCACTGATGCAACCTCTGTCCAGCTACGCCAGGCTGGGCACATCTATACTTGGGTGAAAAACTCACTGCCCAAGTGTCCCATAGGGTTCTGGATTTGCAGGATCAGAGCCTCCTGGGGGCACACAGCACTCCAGGTGCAGAAGGGGCCTGGAGGTTGAAGTGCACGGTGAGGAGTGTGGCGTAGGTGCTGAGGAAAAATGCCCGGGAGGAAGCTCCTACTTATGTGAGCCACGATGGCCCTTCCCAGGGCGCAGAAGCATGACGTTTAGTCGAGGGCACTGGATCCCAAGCAAGTCAAAGGAAGCAGATGCCACGAAGCCTCTGAGGTGGGGTCGTCCTGCCCAGTGGAATCCTCAACCCCCAGTCAAGATCTCCCTGGACCAGGATATCGAGAACTTCTCAGAGCACCACAAAGTTTGTAAAAAGAGAAGACATTGCCCCACCCAGAATCCGAGCAGGAACCTGTAGGTGTGATGTAGGGAAGCTCAGAGAACTGGGACCACAAGATCTCTGCCTAAGAGAGGGGTGCCGCCTCCAGGAGCGCAATCACAGGGAAAGTGTGTGTCTGACTCCAGTCTGGGACCCACGCAGCCTGAATGCTTGGCAGACGTGTGAGTGGAGGGTCTAGTGATGATGGGGCAGATGGGCAGAGAGTCCAAGCTAGTGGTGCGGATTCGGAGATGTGCACAGAGGTTCTCACTGAGGCTGGGTTCCGAGCGAGACCATCCAGAGAGGGTGCCGGGAGAGAAGAGGGTAGAGCACAGGACACAGACATTGGCGGGAAGAGAGAGAAGGGCCTCAGAGGAGAGAAGGGTCTCAGAGGAGCGGCAGCCAGGCAGCCAGAGGCCAAGGGCAGAGGACATTTCAGGAAGGAATTGGAGGTCCCATGAGCAAAGACAAATCCAAATGACTGGCAGAAAACCACACAACTTATCTCATTAAAAAATTGGGGGCTGACGGGGTTTCCCTGGTGGCGCAGTGGTTAAGAATCCGCCTGCCAACGCAGGAGACACGGGTTCGAGCCCTGGTCCGGGAAGATCCCACATGCCTTGGAGCAACTAAGCCCATGCGCCACAACTACTGAGCCTGCGCTCTAGAGCCCGCGAACCACAACTACTGAAGCACACGTGCCTAGAACCCATGCTCCGCAACAAGAGAAGCCACTGCAACGAGAAGCCCACACACCGCAATGAAAAGTAGTCCCAGCTCGCGGCAATGAGAGAAAGCCCGAGCACAGCAACGAAGACCCAAAAATAAAATAAATTAATTTAAAAAAAATTTTGAAAGTATTACATCATTTTTTAAAAGGGGCAGCTAATACTCCTAATACATAAAGAGTTTTTAAACATCGAAAAGAAAACAACGTAAAGCCCTTTAAAAAAAAATAGGCAAAATACACAGACAGTCTGTTCCCAGAAAAGACAGCGAACAGCCCGTGAGCATAGAGAAAGATGCTCGATTCCACTAATAATAGAGAAATGCCCTTGAGCATAGAGAAAGATGCTCGATTCCACTAATAATAGAGAAATGCCCTTGAGCGTAGAAAAAGACGCTTGATTCCACTAATAATAGAGAGATGCCCTTGAACATAGAGAAAGATGCTTGACTCCACTAATAATAGAGAAATGCCCTTGAACATAGAGAAAGACGCTTGATTCCACTAATAATAGAGAAATGCCCGTGAACATAGAGAAAGATGCTCGATTCCACTAATAATAGAGAGATGCCCTTGAACATAGAGAAAGACGCTGGATTCCACTAATAATAGAGAGATGCCCTTGAACATAGAAAAAGACGCTCGATTTCACTAATAATAGAGAAATGCCCGTGAACATAGAGAAAGATGCTCGATTTCACTAATAATAGAGAAATGCCCGTGAACGTAGAGAAAGACGCTCGATTCCACTAATAATAGAGAAATGCCCGTGAACATAGGAAAAGCCGCTTGATTCCACTAATAATAGAGAAATGCCCTTGAGCATAGAAAAAGATGCTCGATTTCACTAATAATAGAGAAATGCCCTTGAACATAGAAAAAGATGCTTGATTTCACCAATAATAGAGAAATGCAAATCACATTACACTGACATCATGAATTAGTTCTCGTCTATCGAGGCGACAAAAATCCGGAATTCTGACGAAATGCTCCGCTGGAGAAGCTGTGGAAGAATATGGGCAAAGAGCGTGTTACCAGCTTCAGCGGCAGGGTCTGGGGAACGGGCGGCAGGTGCCACGTCCGGTGGCAAAGCTGAAAGAAGCAGCCCCTGGAGCAGCCCAGGAAACCGGCCAAGGGGGTGGTGAGGAAGGTGAGGCATTCCCGCAGAAACAGGACGGGCAGAGGGAAGGCGAGGGGCTAAAAGGGAAGCCACGGGGAAGGGCCCCTGCCACGGGGGGAATTCAGAAATCTGGCCAAGAAAGAAGCTGTTCCTTCTGCCCGAGGCAACGATGATCCTTAGCCCCACTCTTGTGTAAACATCTGGATTCCCTGCCATAACATCTGTTGCCACCTACAGCTGGAATGAAGTGTTGTCTCAAAACCTATTGTACACTTAAGAAACATACAGTGGCTCATCTTTTCTTTAGTTCTTCACAGCCATTTCTACCTCATCTATGAGATCAGAGTAAACCCAGCCCAGAATGTGTGTTCTTCGGGTTCTGTTCTATCCTGAATTCTGTTCCACCTGGAATTAAACCAACTCATTTCAAATGGAAAAAAAACAAAGAGTATGTTATCAATGAGAAGAATTTGATTCCATCTAACAAAGTTATGGGTACATTGCCCTTTGACCTGGCAATCCCACTTCTAGGAATCTATCCTGAAGGTACACCTCCACAAGTCAAAATGTTATATGCCTGAGGTCTTCACTTAAAGCAATATTTGTAAAAGCAAAATATTAGAAACAACCCAAATGTCTCTCAGCAGGGAACTGGCTGAATAAACTGCAGTGCATCCGCATATGCAGAACTATGCACATAAAGAGCAGGAGGGGTGACTTCCCCGGTGGCGCAGTGGGCAACACTCCGCAGTCCCAATGCAGGTGGCCTGGGTTCGATCCCTGAAGAGGGAACTAGATCCCACATGCATGCCGCAACTAAGAGTTTGCATGCCACAATTAAGGAACCCACGTGCCGCAACTAAGGAGCCCTGGAGCCGCAACTAAAGAGCCCATGTACTGCAACTAAGATCCGGCACAACCAAATAAATAATGTTTTTTTGGTTAAAAAGGCAAGAGGAGGGTCCCCATGTGGAAGAGTGGAGGGCTCCCCAAAACACAAGCAGGGTGCTGGGCAGCCCACACAGTGTCTATTATCTGTGAAAAAAGAAAGTGAATGAGAAGGTCCGTGTGGGCATTTGCATAGTTTGCTTCCAAAATAAGGGTTCACCAGAAACTCACAAAACGTGCTGTGTTTGGGGAGGAGGCAGGTAGGGAACAAAGATTTCCAGGTCTTGCTGTTGGTCTGAGTTGTGAACCATGTAAGCAACCAGAAAACTGAACAAGACAGCAATAGCTGCTTAGAGACTTTAGAAAATGGGCACGGCAGGGCTGTAATCCCCGAGAGAAGGGAAATAAAACTGTGAGCCCTAAAGCCACCGCAGCTCCCTTCCTGGCCCTGGTCTCTGCTTGGGCCTCCCTTGCCGTGACCACCCAGACCTGCGGGGCATGGGACAAGGACATTCCCTGCATCTTTACCAAGAAATCGAGTGTCTAGCAAATTTAACTTAAAAAAAAAAAAAAGGGTGTCTCTCAAATTTAATTGAGAGGCCAGGATACAATACATCAAATCAAGATAACCAGAAATACACACATGCCAAAGCAAAGCCAGTTTAAAGAGCATAGCAATTTAGTCAAAACTATAGAAATCTGTCTGCCTGGGAAAATAATATGTAAGCAAAAGGGAAAAAAACCAAGTTTTATCTAAGAGAAACCTCACAGCGAAGAGCTGTCTCCTGTCACTAGTCAGCAGGCCCTAGACAATGAACCTCTTGTGGAAAGTGTGGCCCCGGGGGGTCACTCACAGGTCAGATCTCTGAACTTAGCTCCCACCATAGAACACTTTGGTCCTGTTTTTCTAGTCAGGAGGCACTATGATCTTAAAGCTTGTGTTCTCCCGCATCCACACCAAAATTCACATGTTGGAATCCTAATGCCCAATGTGATAATGTTAGAAGGTGGGGCCTTTGGGAGGTACTTAGGTCATAAGGGTGGAGCCTTCACGAATGGAATCAGTGCTCTTGTAGAAGAGACCCTACAGAGCTCCCTCACCCCTTCCACCATGTGAGGACACCAGGAGAAGGCACCAGCTAGAACAGGGAAGGCCCTCATCCAACTCGGCTGTCACCCTGATCCTGAAGGTCCAGCCTCCAGAACTGCTGTGTGCAAGCACCCCTTCCACGGTGTTTGGTTACAGCAGCCTGGACAGACTGAGACAGGAGGAGCACCGTAGGACGTTCTTCCTCCTTCGCTGCCTGTGTGTTGGCTCTAAGCCGTGTCTGCAGACTTGGAGTTGACACCAAGGCCTGTCCATTCTTGACCAGAGAAGGCAGAACCAGGAAGCCACCTCTGAGCTCTAGTCTAAGCCCTGGGCAGTGACCAGAGGAGGCATGTCTGGGGCCTGGCATTGCAGGTTTCTCTCTTTGAGTAACTGGTCTTATGTATCTGCCCCTCGGTGGAAACCCATGGGGAAAGGTAAGAAGTAGGAGTGAGGCAGCTCTAACTCCAGGCTAACGCTGCTCTGAGCACTTGCTGCAGCCAGGCCTTGTTCTTAAAGCTGACAACAGCAACCCTATGAGGTAGGTGCTGTTATTACACCCTGTCCACGGATGCAGAGACTGAGTCACAGAGGTGTTAACAGGCTTGCCCCAGGTTGCACAGCCAGGAGGCTGTTAAAGGGTCTCCCCGCTTCAGCCCTTGCCTCTCCAGAGTAGCCGAGTGATCCAGTTAGAAAAACGCCCAGTACTGTCACCCTTCTGCTCGAAACTTTCCAGTGGCTGCCCGTCTCAGCCAGGGAAGATCCAAGAGCCCTCCAGCCCTCCATGCCCTGGCCCGTTTCCCACCCCCACCCTCACTCGCACCCCCCACGCTGCTGCCCTGCCTCGTCCTCAGGGGTCTGCCCAGGTGTGCGCGGGCTCCCGTCATATCTGGGCCTCTGGTCCAACGCCAGCTCCTCCGCGGGCCTTCTCCGAGAACCCTATAAAATAATCCCCCACCCCTAGTCCCCTCCTCCCCCCCTCCCCTCCCTGGTGCACTTTCCTCCTTGGCACCGTCGCACTGGGACTCATCCAGCGTTTTTTTTTTTTTTTTTTTTTGGCTGCATTGGGTCTTCGTTGCTGCGTGCGGGCTTTCTCAAGTTGCGGCGAGCGGGGGCTTCTCATTGTGGTGGCTCCTCTCTTGCTGCGGAGCACGGGCTCTAGGCGTGCGGGCTTCAGTAGCTGTGGCACACGTGGGCTCAGTAGTTGTGGCTCACAGGCTCTAGAGCACAGGCTCCATAGTTGGGGTGCACGGGCTTAGTTGCTCCGCGGCATGTGGGATCTTCCCGGACCAGGGCTCCAACCCGTGTCCTCTCCATTGGCAGGTGGATTCTTAACCAATGCGCCACCAGGGAAGTCCCTCATCCAGCTATTTGAGTGTTGCTGTCTGACGAGTGTCCATCCCGCGAGGGCAGGGACGTTTTCGTGGCTGTTGCATCTCCAGCGCTCAGAGCACTACCAGGGACGCAGCAGTGGTCAAGTACTGTTGAATCAATGAATGACACGGTGCCGCGGGTATGCGGGCAGCGGTGTAGACCCGGGGGTGGGTAAATGCAGGCGGTGCCAAAAAGAACTTACGTCCCGAGGCGACTGACACGGTAAATGCTCCCACACCTGAAGGCGCAGAGATAGTGGGGCACGTGCGAGGGGCGCTCGGCCCACGCTGGGCGGGCGAAGAAGGCGGGAAGTCTGTTTCGTTGACGGGTACCTCGTTAGCCAAACCGAAAGGGCCCCCAAAGCAGAGCGTTGCCTAGGTTCTCGACTTCTCAGCAAAGGTGACTGAGCGGCGTGGACTACACTTCCCAGAAGGCTCAGCGCCGGGCGGAAAGGGTACGGACGACGCGGAAGGCGCGAGGTGTTCCGGGTCAAAGAGGGCCCCGATTCGGATGGAGGGTTGCAGAGTGTCGCGAGAGAGGAGTCGGTGTTAAGTAAGGCTGAAAGTTTGCCCTGAGCAACGGTCAATTTTTGACTTGAAGATGTTGGTGGAAGTTGGGGGGGGGGGCAATCCTAGGAAGCACAGGTGGGGGGGGCATGCAAGTCATCGCTGCGGGCAGCTGGACTCGGCCCTTCCGGGGACCTCACGGAGACTGTGGGACACACCTCAGATTTGCACCCTGGCACTGTGGGGGGCGAGGGGGGCGGCGTTGTTCACTGACCCCCATCCATCTCTGTTAGAACGCTGCTTCCAGGGCATGAGTTCTCTGGCACTTTGGCCTGGGCGTGCACGTTCCTGCGACCAGAGAAAGCCCTGGGCACAGTGCAGCAGCTTGCGATAAAAAGCTGTAGGTGGGTGTGGAGAACAGGTGTGTGGGCTCCGACAGCATCTGCTCCAACATCCGTGTGGAGGTGTGAGTCCCTGTGAGAGGGAGGGCGAGAGGGGTGCACGTGGATAACGTGTACAGCTGTGAAAGCAGATGAGATCGTCACAGAGAGGGCAGTGTAAAAAGAGAAGAAGCCCAAGGACAGAGCACCGGGGCCTCCAGCTGTCAGAGGTCCAGTAAAGAAGGAAGAATCAGGAAAAGAGACTGAGAAGCCTCGATCAGGTAGGAGAACAGCAGGAGATTGTGACATCCTTGAAACCCAGTGAAAAGCAGTGATCGGAGGAGAAGTGATCAACTTGACGGCAGATGGCATTTACCAGTGTAGAGGTCATTGATGAACTTAAACAACAGTTCTGGGGGGTTGGGATGGGGAAACTTGACTGGAAATGATTCATGGGTTTTAATAGCTGCTCTCATTCAAAACCTGTATTAGTCAGCTTCCTCTAGGTTATGTTGAGTGATAAACAAGGTCAAAAACCCAGCAACTTACAAATATCACTTCTCACTGCACCTGTCAGTGTCCAGTCAGGAGACAGAAACCACACTAGTAATTTAATATAAGGAGTTGTTGGCTAAGAGAGCTGGGTAATAATAAAAGGTAAAAGCCCCTGGTGTGTCTGGCCCTGGGTGCTTCGGCGGCCCAGATCTGTAGTCCTTTCCCTCTGCCCGCCCTGTGAGAGTGAGGCCCCCTGAGGAGGTGGCATAAACGGCGTCACCAACATAGGGCCACCCTCCCTCACACTATGTGTTCTGTGAGGCCCACCAATCACAGTTTTCTGTGTTCCACCCTTGGGTTAGCAAACAAACAATATGGTTTGTTTTTTCTCTTCTAAATATAAAATACAATTCTAAAAGCACCTTCTCAAATGACACTAGGAGTGCTGAGACTGGCCAGCCTTCAAGGCCACGTCTGGAAGTCAGTAAGGGGGTGTGGGCCAGTGCCAACCCGGGGTCCTGAGCTGCATCCCCCATGGCTGTCACTGCCTGCATGGCGTCCAGGACAAACAAGTCCCTGCATCTCCCGGGCACAGCAGGGAGAGGCCAGGACTGTCTTCTCTGAGGGAAAAGCCCCGAGACTACCGAGACAAATGGTACCAGGCCCACAAAGAGCATTCCATCTGCCCCCCCTGGCCTGGAGTCTCCGGAAGGGATCCCAGGGAAAAGAGCCACCTAGAAAAGCCCTCCCTTCTCTCTAGGTGCGCGGGGTGGGGAGGGCCCTGTGTGCAAGGGGAGTCTGCACAGGCAGCCGGGCCTGGGTGGGGTGAGGTGAAGGGAGAGTGGGCGTCTCCTGTGTGTGGTGGGCAGGGTCCATGTGGGCTGAGTGTTCTGGGAGGGTGAAGGGGATCCATACACCCGTGGAGGGTGCCGTGTGTGTGTAGCCATGTGTGCGAGGTCTCTGGGGGTCAGCATGTGTGACCAAATGAGGTGGCAGCCAGGTAGGCAGCTCTGTTTACTAAGAACTCTCGGTGCAAGGGTGTCCTCGTGTATCCGGGGAAGAGGTCGGTCTTTGCGTGCGACCCTGGGTTGGGGGAGTGCCCTGTGCAACGTGCTTGAACCGGGGAAGGAGCCTCGGGGACAGCTGTGACAGCAGGTTAGTTAGCAGACCCAGGAAAAGGACTTCCTGCCTGGGGCACCGTGGAGAGCAGGTGGCAGATCCCCTGGGGGGATCCCCAGGGGCAGACGGCTCTGGTCTCTCCTGGCCCAGTGTCCAAGGCTGCTGCTGGGCAGAGCCCATGGGCTCCTGGGCTTCCTGCCTATCTCACCCTGAGAGCTGGCCACAGGGCCTCAGGCCTCATCCTAACTGAAGGACACTGCTCCGTCCAGGGGGCTCTGCTCCCCAGCCTGCACTACCCTAGAGGCTGTGCTCCCCTGTACCCCCTGGGGGACAACTGGGGTCAGGCCCCCAGAGGGGGAAGGGTGGGTTAGTGGGGGGCAGTTAGTAGCAGTTCCCTCTCACCTGAGTTCTGGGAAATCAGTCAAGGTTCAAGTCTCCTCCGCTGAAAGGCAAAGCTGGCTTGCAGGAAGTGGGGCGCGCAGGCCCAGCGTGTGGGCTGCACCGTGTCACTCACCATATTTGTTTGCCAGGGCTGCCACCACAAATAGCACAGACTGGGTGGCTCAAACAACAGAAATTTATTTTCTCACAATTTTGGAGGCTGAAAGTCCGAAATCAAAGTGTCAGCAGGGTTGGTTCCGCCTGAGGCCTCTGTCCCTGGCGTGGAGACGACCGTCTTCTCCCCGTGTCCTCACATGGTTGAGCCTCTGTGTGTGTCTGTGTCCTAATCTCTTCCTCTAATAAGGACACCGGTGCTTATTTATCTTTTCGCAGTTCTGGAGCCTGGGAGCCCATTTCTGTTGTTGGGGCCACCCAGTCTTTCATGGCAGCCCAAGCCGAGTGACACGGTGGGAAACGGGGAACCCAGGAGAGCTGCACTAACCCCCGTCACCACTGTCAGGCCCAGGCCACCCTCTCAAGGAGGGTCCAGCAGTGAAGGTGTCTAGAAGGCGGGGTGCCCGGTCAGGGGGATGGGTGACCCCTACCCACAGAGAGGCCTGTGGGAACACAGGTTGGGGGCAGCTTCATTTGGGACCGGCCAAGCCTGGGTGTCTCTGGGCTTCCAGATGTGGGGCTGGAGGCCTCAGGAAGGGCAGTGGGGGGAGGGGTCAGTCTGCGGCCATGGTGGGCTGTCAGCACAGCTTCCCAAAGAGCACCCCTCCACGTGCTTGTTCCAGGAAGGTCCCGCTGCACCTGCCAACAGGTCCGTAGGAGCGTGTCAGGGCCTGGTTTCTTCCCAGTGTTTGCCAGGACCGCTGGGCCATGGGCACACTGGACACTTGTTCAAAAGCAGGGGGGCCATAACTTAGAGCAAAAGGAGGAGGTGAGGAACAGTCACATGTGGGGTATGGATGTTTTGGCCCCTCCCCCCACCCCGGCTTCTCCTCCTGAATTAGCACAGTCTCTGGAAAGGCAGATTGAGCTCCTGCCGGCCCCACTCCTGGGCACTGAGCAGGGACGGGCCACCGTCTCAACAAAAGCCAGCCTGACGCCCACCCCCTCCCGCATCCTCTAACACCCTGAGTCCCAAGCCCCCTGCTCCTTCCCCCATTCCCCAGCATCTCCCCCCCCACCCCGTCTGAGCCCCTCTTGTTTCCTAGCAGCGAGACACGGTGGTGGGGGGGGAAGGGAGAGAGTTAATAACCGCAGGGGAGGAGCAGGGAATGTGGCGAGAGAGCGTAGTACTCCCCCTTGGAGCTCTGGGCGAGAGCACTGGGCTCATGAGCCAGTGAGCAGGGTGCTAACTGCTCGCAGTAAATGAGCAAGAGACCAGCAGCAGCTCCTGCAACCGGCAAGGCAGGCTCAGAACCGGAAGCAGATACGGAAAAGCCCAGGCGAGGAAAGCGCTCTCACCTGGGGGCGAGGGCGCCCCGGCTGGGACCCCTGCGGCAGGTGCACTGCAGGCGCCTCTCAGGAGCAGCCGGGCCTAACGCTGACTGTCCTGCTGGGGATCTGGGGAGCTGCGAGCTTCGGGCACTCCTGCCTTCACCAAGCCATGCAGGAGCTGAGGCCTCGGCCATGAGTGTGGTCCTGGGGCCCGAGGTGTCCTTGGGGGCAGGATTGGAGCTCAGACACTTCTGGGGGCCTTCCAGATCCCCACTACATACGGCAGGGAATGTAGTTTTCTCCGAAAGAGGAAAGGTGAGTTTGGCCGCAGAGGAGCTGGGGAGAACAGAGAGGGGACATGGGGACAATGGGAGGGCGGCCTGGCGTCTAGATAGCAGGTAACAGTCCGGTTAGAGGGTGAACACCAAGGGTGCTGCTTCACGGAAACTTTGGAGGCTCTGGGCACAAGCACGGTGCTTCAGGCCTGCGGGGTTACACGCCCTTCATGGCTCCACCGCAACCAGGACAGCTGTGCCTACCACACTGCCGAGGTGCTGATGAGAATGTGAACTGGAGGGGAGACCTGGGGAACTTACGGGAATATCTGGAAACTTTCAGTGGCAGGGCTCATGCTGGAGGAGCCCTTCATTCAAGAAAAGTCCCAAAAAAAAAAAAAAAAAAGAGAAGTCCCTGCCTGGTAACCCTCCTTCGCAAGGCCAGTCTTTTTCTCTGCATTTTCTCCATTCCATGAGCTGCCTTTTCATTTTGTTGATGGTTTCCTTTGATGTGCAGAAACTTTTTAGTTTTTTTTTTTTTGAAGCTTTTTAGTTTGATGTAATCCCACTTGGTTTTTTTTTTTACATTTGTTGCCTTTGCTTTTGGTGTCAAATCCAAAAAATTATTGCCAAGATTGATGTCAAGGAGCTTACCACTCTATGTTTTCTTCTAGGAGCCTACATCTGGTCTTACATTCAAGTCTTTAATCCATATTGAGTCAATATTTGTGTATGGTGTAAGACAGTGGTCCAGTTTCACTCTTTCGCATGTGGCTGTCCATGTTTCCCAACACCATTATTGAAGAGATTGTCCTTTCCCCATCTTATACTCTTGGCTCCTTTGTCATAAATGAATTGACCATATAATCATGGGTTTACTTCTGTGCTCTCTGTTCTGTTTCATTGATCTATGTATCTGTTTTTATGCCAATACTATACTGTTTTGATTACTATAGTTTTGTAATATAGCTTGAAATCAGGGTGTGTGATACCTCCAGCTTTGTTCTTTCTCAAGATTGCTTTGGCAATTCAGTGTCTTTTGCATTTCTGTACAAATTTTAGGTTTTCTTTTTTTTTTTTCTGTGAAAAATGTCATTCGAATTTTGATAGGGATTGAATTGAATCTGTAGATTGCATTGTAGATATATGCTGGACACTAAGGAGTTGAGAGTGAAGGAACACGCCACGTCTATGACTTCTGCTAACACAAGTTCATCTCCCTCCTCTAGATTGTCCTCCACCCCCACCCCCACATAAAGCTCCTCAGTTCATCCTCAAGGTCCGGATCACAGCCCTCCTCAGAGACCCCGGGGCATGGCATTAGAAAGGGGTTCAGAGGCCCATGCTCTTTGGACACTGGCTCAGCCTCCAACTAGGCCCTGCGTTAATTTTACATTAATGTATGTAAATGCATACTATTGTGAAGGGTCATATTTTTAGCTGGAAAAAATTTCTTAAAAAGTCAAAGACAGGGCTGAATACTGGGCTTGGGCAGGGGGAGCCAGAGCCAGAGGCCCAAGGAGAAGGATATCCCAGGCCTTTTCCTCTGCCAGTGAGGAAAGAACTGACACCAGAGGGGCAGGGACAGACAGCGTCACAGGTGACCAGGCCCCGGAAAGAGCTCGGATCCGAGCTGGACCCGGAATTTGGCCTAGTGAGGGGTGTCTCAGCGAGACACCTGTGGCTCTGGGCTAGACCGCTGCAGCCAGAGTTCCCCCGGCAGTGGGAATCACTGGGCCGCACAAAGGGGCTTGTGGGTGAGCACTTTGCCAGCCGCACAGGACGCAGTGATCCGTGCCCCTGATTTGAAGCAAGGCCTTCAACCCTGCTGAGCCTCAGCGACGCGCTGGGAAGAGCAGCAGGAGGGTGGGAGGGCACTGGGTCCCGCCTCTCTGAGCCCAGATTTCTCCTCCTCAGAGCCAGGGCCCGGAGGAGATGAGGGTGGAGGACCCTCCTCACATGCAAATCCATGAGGTCTGAAGAGGCCCTGCCACCCGGGATTTTGGTGAGGCTCCAGGGCCACCTGATACCCCCGCCCGTCACCCTCCTTGTGTCGAGGAGATGCGCCCACATCAAGGCCCCTCCTTCTGCTCACCCTTTTAAGAAAACCCCAAGAAACAGGGGTCCTGGGGCTTGGGGGGCTAGGCCCATGTCCCTGCCTGCACCTGGGCCTTCCCTCCTCCAGAACCTAGATGACTGAGGTGCTGCTGCCTCCCACCCTCCCCGTACCCCTGTTCTGTCCCTCGATGCCCTGGGCTCCCGCATGCTGCTGCTGCGGGCAGGGGTCTCTGTCCATTACCTGCACCCAGAAGGCACCGCCCACCTGATTTCCCGGGCGGGAGCGGCGGGTCCTCCGCGCAGGCTCGCAGCGCCGCCACAAGGGGGCGCTGCCCCCTTGAAATGCCGCGGAACTGTCCCTGGATTTGGGGCAGCCCTGCGGAAAGGAGTTCCAAAACACAGGCGCGCGGAATTAAGGGTGAGCAAACGGGAAGCTTTGACGGAAGCGACAAACATCATAAAAATGGCCAGGTTCCCAAAGTTCTGGTCTAGTTCTGGACCCCAAAGTTACATTAAAGAGGCTCATGTCCTGGGAAGTACCTGCCTATTGAAATTTGGTTCTGACATCTGCCCTAGTCCCCACTTCTGGGTGACCACATGTGGGACTCCAGCGCCACAGCGTGCAGGTTTGTGGCCTTTTGAGCTCATCTGGGGACGAGCCTATTTCCCAAGACACAGCCTTGTAGGGACAGCAAAGAATAAATAGGGGAGAAGAAGGCTTTGAAATCAGCAAATTCCTTCCCTAGTAAGAATCCACATGGGTGAGTCATCCAGCCTCTCTGAGGCTATTCTGTGATAGAGATAACAGTGCCTCCTGGAGGGGTCGTTGGGACCATCAGAGGCAATGATGCTGCTCCCACCCCACCCCCAGACAGCTGAGCCCTCTCCGTCCTCCACACCCCACTGGTACACTGCTGCCTTCTGAAACCACTGTCCAACTGAGAAAACAAATACATAAAACAAACAAACCAGGTACCACTCCACATCCACTAGAATGGCTATAATCTTTTTTAAAGGGGGAAAAAAAAAAAGCAAGTGTTGGGGAGGCTGCGCGGAAGTTGGAACCCTTGTGCGCTGCTGGTGGGGATGTAAAGTGGGGCAGCCACTGAGGAACAGTCTAGTCATTCCCCAGAAAGTTACACATAGCATTGCCATTCCACTCCTTGGCAATATGCCCAAGAGAACTGAAAATATACGTTTGAGCAAAATCTGGTCCACATATGCTCATAGCGTCATCCAAAAAGTAGAAACAACCCAAATGCCCATCAGCTGATGAATGGATACAAAAATTGTGGCATAGGGGACTTCCCTGGTGGCGCAGTGGATGGGACTCTGTGCTCCCAATGCGGGGGGCCCCGGTTCAATCCCTGGCCAGGGAATTAGAGCCCACACGCATGAGAGCCGCAGCTGAGAGATCGCATGCCACAACTAAGGAGCCCATGAGCCACAACCAGGGAGCCCACATGCTGCAACTAAAGAGCCCGCCTGCCACAACTAAGACCCCGCACAACCAAATAAATAAATAAATTTTTTTAATTGTGGCATATGTACCCAATGGAATATTATTCAGCCATAAACGAAATGAAGCACTGATGCAGGCCACAACATGGATGAATCTTGAAAACATGCTGATGCAGGCTACAACATGGATGTATCTTGAAAACATGGAAGAAACCAGTCACGAAAGGTCACTTATTGTACGAGTCCTTTTTATGAAATGTCCAGAAGAGGCAACTCCATGGAGATGAAAATAGATGAGTGGTTGCCAGGGGTACAGGAGAGGATAACAGGGAATGACCGTGTAACGGGTGTGGGGTTTCCTCTTGGTGTGATGAAGATGGCTGGTGGCACAACACTGTGAATGCACTAAATGCCACCAAACTGTTCCCTTTAACATAATTAACTTTACATTATGTGAATTTAATCTCAATAAAACAAATAAGTAAACCAAGTCAGCATTACGTGCCTGGGGTAATGGGAGCCCAGCGACCCCCTGGGACGCCGGCCCACAGTCTGCTGCTCTGGGGCGAATGGTTCCCCCACCCCCACCTGCAGGCCCCCCCATGCCCTGCTGGCACCTTCCTCTCCACATCACCTGCCCTCACCCAGGCCCCCCACCTTCCTCCGGCTTCATGCCTCTCGTCTCCTGCTTCCTCCACCCCCCCATGGGACCCATGACCACCCCAATTCCAAAACCCACACCCCAATACCAGTGACCCGGCAGCAACCTTTGGGCCCATTCTTCCTCCTCTTTCACCAGCCTTGACCTGACCTGTCGGGCACTCCTGTCCTCAGCCTGAGGCTGGGCTTCCTCCTCCTGTCCAAGGCTGCCCTTGCTCCTTTGGGAAACTCCTCCTGCCTCTTCAGCCACGGCCTCTAAAGCAGACCCTTGGCCTCTAACACACTCAGTCTCTCCCAGATTGAAGGAGGAGGCATCAGCTTTCCCTCCACTCTGCTCCTCTCTCTGGCACTCCTGGTCAGGCCTCTAGGCAGTGTAGCCCACAGGCAGACCTCTGCTCACCCTGTGCCCCGGGCCGCATCCCAGCTTCACGCCAGCCTTGCCGGCCCAGGAGGCAGCTCCAAGGAGCGCTTCCAGCACCGCGTTCCAGCGTCCCCATGGCCTTTCTCGGGCCGACGGCTCCCCTCCTCTCTAAGCCCCCTGCTGCTTCCTCTCACTCCTCCCGAAATGTGAAGGCCTGTTCTCCGAGCTACCCTGGACCCCCCCTCTTCATCCACCTTGGGGCCGGGTGGGGGGGCAATGATAGCTACCTTGTATTCATCAGGGTGGGCAGACATCTGGGGACACATAACCCAGAATTGGAGCCTCACCCCACAGTCACTGAGGTCTTTTCTCACTCGACAAAGTTGTGTGGGATCCCCTGGGTGGCTCTCTACCTGACCTGAGGGAGCCAGGTTCTTCCACCTGGGATAGCTCCTTCCACGCTCCAGAGAAGGCGAGACCCCCAGGAAGGCACTGGAAACTCAGCCTCCACTCACCCTCTCACCCCAGCCACTCCTCACCTAAAATACAGAGGCCAGGAAGACAGTCGGGCTGCCTTCCTGCGGAACCCTACACTATGGGATGGGGACGGCGGGGTGGGGGGGGGCTCTGGGGGATCAGCGGCGCCTCTGTCACAACCTGCAGGCAGGTTGTCTCCCATTAGCTACAGACAGACAGCTCAGTGCCTCCTGGGTTTGCAGCCACCTCCCCGTTAAACACACTCACCCTACAGTTTTCTGCGCCCAGACACCCAGCCCCAAGTCTTGGGGAGCACAGGTTACAGGGCCACCGTGTGAAGAAGCTGGGCCCACAGAAACAACTCGGGGAGCCCCACATCTGATTTTCCCCATAGTAGGTGAAACCTAAGGTAAGTCCCAAGACTTTTCTGTCATTCTCCAGTAACTGAAGTCTTCTGTTCCTTAAGGTCATTTTCAAAAGTCTCATTTCAGTGATTAGAATGCCCAGTCCTGTGTGAGTGGTCAAGCCGGCCTCCTGCAGTGGGCAGAAGGGACTTGGTTCTGCGTGCATTTCCTCCGCCCCTGCAGGGTCAAGGAGGAGAGGGCGGGGTCGGGGGGTCTCACCTGATTAAAGCTGCTGAAATCCACATTCTTTGGGCTCAGGGAGTGTTTGGGGCTGACACTTCCTCCCCCTCCCCCCCAGGGATCATTGCCTGCCAGCCTTCATCCTGAGCCCCAGGAGTCCCACAGTTACGTACCCGTGGGCCACATCGCCTCCGGCACAGTCCACCTGGGGAACCAAGAAGCCCCCAGTGTAGCGCTCTTTCCCAGACATTAAGAAATCTCGAACTCCCTCTGTCCTGACCAGCATGGGAGTGCAGACCCCAGCGTGGAGATCACCCAGAATCCCTGCACCCTCCCCTGCCCCGCCCACCAAGCTCAGTCTTGCCTTAGGGCTTCCCAGGGATCCTCTTTCTACCTGAAGGGGCTTCCCTCTGACCAAGACAGACGTCCAGCCGAGAACTACCGCAGAAGCACTGAGCTTGTTAAAACCACTCTCTCTCAGTCCTCCACATAAGACTGTCTAGTGTTTTTCTTATTCATTAATTAGTCTATTTGTTCACTATCTGCCCCACCCCTAGTGGAATACAAGCTCCTGGCACCTAGCAGAGCTCTGCACACAGTAGGAGCTCAATAAAAACTTTTCATCAGTATATGGGGCCGTTAAAGCTGCATGGCAGCAGGCGTAGAACAAAACAAAAAGGTACAGATGGGAGTGCAGGGGATCCAACACTGAGGGTGAGAGTGTGGTTTAGATCCTGGGTTGCAGGGAGGGGTGGGTGGAGTCCTGGCAGCGCCTGACAAAGCGGTTTCCTGGCTGGTGAGGGTGGAAGCTGGAGTGTGAAGGTTACAGAGCAGGGGAGACTGTCAATCCTCTGCGAACAACTCTAGAAGTTTTGCTGAAACAGGAAAGAGACAGGTGTGGCTGAAAGGAAAGGTTTGTGCGTTGTGATGTGTGAGGCTGTGGGGCTGGGGAGAAGCAGCTGCAAAGGAAGAAGAGTCTGAATGTACGGAGGCGGGTGGCGCAGGTGGGGCTAGAGGGGGCCTTGGCCCTGAAGCAGGAAGCAGGACGCTGCTCATGTGGTTCTTGGTGACTGTGGCCAAGTCCTTGCCTGTCTGGTCCGCCACTTCCGCATCTGCACCCTGAGGCAACACAACAATTGTTAGCTTCACGACTTGCATGAACAGCACAGTGCCTAGCACACTAATAATACGGAAAATGTCATTGTCATTGGTATGTCATTGTCACCCCTGTGATGTCGGGAGGAAGGGCAGGAGGGCAGATGTGGCTGCAGAGAGCCTGGTGGCCGTGGGGCCGAGGCCGGGAGGGCTGGTTTCCTCAGTGACCCGGGAGGACCCAGCCGCGGGTCCCAGACCTGCAGCTCCCGGGACCGCCCACCGGGACCTCTGCCCCGGCGGCATAGCGGAGCCGGGGACACCCAGGCTCTGCGTGCCGGCCTCAGGCCCGGGTCCAGCCGAGTCGCCTGGCACCTGCGCGCCAGGCCGGAGGGCCGGGGAGGGAAGGGTTAAGCCGCGCGGCCGGGTGGCTGTGGGGGGGCGGGGGGAGCCGCGGGCGCGTGGCCCCGATTGGCTGGGGCGCAGGCCCGGGGGCAGCTACGGGCGGACGGCCGCCCAGACTTCCCGGACGCGCCTGGCGCCTCCGCCGCGCCGCCGCCGGCGGCCTCTGGGGACGCGCCGCCGGCTGCCTGGGGACAGGTCCGCTCCCGCGCCGGCCCCCAGCTCCCGCCCCCGGCCTGTGGGCGGCGGGCACTGTCTCTCGAGGGGCTTGTCAACCGCAGTGACAGCGTCGCCGCCGGCGCCTCCCACGCGTGCCGCTAGGGCTGGTGCCCACCAGCCAGCCAGCGCCTCTCCCCGCTGCAGGGCTCAATGCGTCCTGAGGTCCAACCGCGGAGCGACCTGCGGGTCCCGTGGAGCGGAGGGGGTCGCCTCTCTGTAGCCGATCGCTTTGGCTGACCGTACCTGGTGGGCGGGGGCGCCGGTTCTGTTAGTTCCCGCCCACTCCCAGACCCCAGACCCTCGCATCCCATAACAGACCGGGGTGAACCTGCTCCCTGGGCACCCGGTGGCTGCTACTAGCACCCTCCTGCCCCGCCGTCAGCCACCCGACCTGATGCGGAAAGCTCAGCTTCTCTGCACACCGGTGCGGAATGGAATCTCGGAGACAGAGTTTTGGGTAAAGTGGAAAAGGAGAGCTTTATTGCTTTGTCAGACAAAGGGGGACACAGTAGGCTCCTGCCTCAGAAAACTGTGTGTCCCCACCCGGGAGGATGTGATGAGGAGGTACTCATCAATACTCAGTACTTCAAGGGAGGGGTTGCTGACAAGATCAGGGTGTGTGCAGGGCTTGTACTCCCGTAATCTCATCTCCGCTGGTCGCTCTCCGAATCTTGAGGAGGAGCTTCTCGGGTCCCTCGAATCTCGCCTCAGGTGGTTTCCTGGCTGCTTCCCCCCTGATTAGCATCTCGCCTCAGGTGGTTTCCTGGCTGCTTCCCCCCTGATTAGCAACTGTTCGAATCCGCCCGTTGGAACCCAGGGAAGGTCATGGAGGCTGGAGCCTCGCCTACAAGAAATGGGAGACAAAAAGAAAAAAGAGGCCTCCATGCCCAGGAGCCTCACAGGGCCCCACTCGGTTTCACACTGTGGCCGGGACCTTGGTGGTGGACGGGCAGGTGAGCACCCCCGCGCACACCCACCAGCAGCTGTTCAGACTAGAACCCTAAGGGGAGCACCTGGAAGAGGCTCCAGAAAACCCAAAACTGGCCCCCAAGCGTTGAGATAGTCGCGGTTGCCATTTTGAAACGTATAGGTCTGCTTGCTCATGCCAGTGAGCTGAGCACTGTTGGAACAGGTATCAGTTCATAGAGAATTTCATCACAAATAAAGATGGAGTTGAGGCTCCTGGGAAGGACTGTGGCAGTTTTCAGACAAAAGTTGCTCCGCGTTTTCCGGTCTGGACACTGGAGCAGCGCCCCTGCCCTGCCCCCCACGTAGGACCCCCTAGACCTCGACCCTGAATAGCACTGGGGGACACATCTGCCTGCCTGCCTGGGCTCCCACGGTGTCCTCTGCCTCCCCCACCCCAGCCCCACGCCGGCCTTGCCCACCAGGCTCTCTGTGGCTGCTCCCCACGCGTCCCCTCCTGGCTGCCTTCCCTTTATAGAAGGGCAGGGATCTCCTTCCAGCCTCCCTCTCCAACGGGAGGGAGGCAGTGAGGCAATCATCTGCCCCGCTCCTTCATCTATCACCCTGAACTGTGCTCCTTCATCTATCACCCTGAACTGTGTTTCACGATAGAATTACTCATCCTTGGCCAGTGATAAAGGAAATAAGCCCAGAGGCAACCACACCGGCTGGGGGTAGGGACGCCCCATTCAGGGTTTCTGGGCCTGGGTGTGGGAAACCCAGGTAAATTGTGTCTCTGTGTTAACACACAGCCCGGAAAGAGCCAAGTTAGTGGGTTTGTGTGACCTGATCTGTATTCTTGCTGGTAAGAAGACACACGCGTGTGATTCTGTGCGTGTGCTCTGAGCCAGCGTGTCAGCCCTGCAGAGTGATGATGGGGGTGGTTGGGGGCCGAGCCTTGGAGGGCGACCAGTGGGGATTCGGAATCCCGGCATGGTAGCCAGGTGGGTGCTGAACAAGGCCCCAGAGCAGAGAGGCTGCATCCCCAGGGGAAGCCACTGGAGGAATCAGAAAAGTGGGGTGAGCCACAGAGTGGGGTGCTAAGGCAGACAGGAGGAGGGGCTGGTGTCTCGGAGCCCAGCCTGCTGCTGAGGCAGGGAAGCAGGCAGCTCGTTGGCATACAGGCAGGATGACCGGCACGGCACCCCCTGCAGGTTCGTGCGTCACGTGAGCTCCTGGCCTTCCAAACAGCAGCCTGCAGACCTTCAGGCATCCAGAGCTCAGGCCGCTCTCAGCATCTTGCCCGACAGCAAGACGACCTCCAATGGCGCCTCTGGATCCTACTGGCTCCCCTGCTTTCTTCTGCTTTTAGCCCAGGAATCCCTGAGAAGTCCTTAGCTGATAATTAAGGGGGTAATGAATAATCAAAGTGATGAGCTCAGGAGCAAGCCTTGGCCCAGAGCAGCTGAGGGCTTGTTTGATTAAAGCACAGAGGATGTGGCCACAAGGCTATTCTGCCACCTGCCAGCTGTCACCTGTAACAGGAGGTAAAAAGAGCATCTACCTCATAGATGCTCTAAAGGCACCTGAGATTATGCTTGTGAAGCTTGTGAAATGCTGAGTCATTATGACACATATTTATTTCCAAGGCCTCCTGAGTGCCAGCTGCCCCCAGAACAGAGAGGAGACCCCTCTGGGGCCCCCAGTTCAGGTGGGAATATTGGATTCCTGTGCAAGCCAGAGCCTGAGTTCTGGAAATGCAGGAACACATGCTCACAAGCTCAAGGGACAATGTCCTCATCTAACTGGAGAGACCCAGAAGGTTTCATGGAGGAAGTGGCGTTTGAAATCGGCATCAAAAGATGAGTAGGGAGCAGATGGAGGGGACTGGCGTCAAAGTGCTGTTCTGGGATGCGGGGGATCCCGCAGCTCCTGGGTTGCGTCCTGCAGGGGCTCTGAGAGGTGGGTCTGCCCAGTCCAGGAGGTGGGTTGGAGCCTCTTCTCCAGCTCCCACACCAGGAAGGAGGGACCGCGTGAGCCGCCCACCTTGTCCCAGGTGTGCAACACTGTGCCTGGCGCAGAGCCAGGCTCAGTGCTAGTTGAACAAATCACGGAGAAACGATAACTGTGTGCTTGTCCTTCTGGCAGTGGGGCCGTGGAGTTAATGAGTCGGGAAATGACAGGCTGAACGCTCCAAGCAGCACCAGAGAGGCCAGCGGGACAACAGCAGGGGCCTAGGGGGGCTGCCCGGCAAGGGAGGCCTGAGCCTCTAACAGGGGGCAAGTGCGGGGCAAGTGGCGGGGGCGGTGGAGGGGGGTTCCCACCTGAGATCCAGCCCGGGGCTGGAAGAAACGGCGGGGCAGGGTCTGTGGCATCTGTGCTGCTCAGGCACTGAGCTTCCCAAAGCCACCGACTCTGAGGACAGTGCCTCCCAAACGAGCACTGGGCTTCAAGCTCCCCTAGGGCTGCGTCGAAGCAGCACCCTCCCCACATCGGCCTCTGACTTGGGGTTCCCAGAGGCTCTAGCTTGCTGCTGGCTGTGTTGAAGGTGGGTGGCATTTTGAACTAGGCCCTTTTCCCAGGCTCTCTCTGGGAAAGTTTTACCTGCCACTTAAAGAATGCCTGGCTCCTTGAAGCCTGTGGGTCTCACCCGCCCCACAAACAGAAGAAACATAGCGCAGTTCAAGACCAAGATTCATACGGATGACACCCTCACTTCCCCTCCGCTTTGTCCACCATCCCCACCCTGCTCAGGAAGAGCCCATCCACCTGCAGAGCTAGGGGCCAAGGCCCAGGTCTGCCTGCAGGTCAGACGTCTGCCTCCTCTGGGTACCATGCCCCAGGCTGCTCCTGTGGCCAGAGGGCCAGCCCTAGAGAATCCTCCGCGAGCGCCCCATGTCAGCAGCACCCTGTCCTTGGAGCCCCTGGGCAGTGACAGGCTGAGATCTGAACCCACCTCTGTTTCAGACAGTGTCCACTCCAAGCCAAAGCCTGATGCCGCCAGCCCTGCCTGTGTCCCGTGTGTGACGTGTCTGTGTCCATGACCGAGGCTGCTGCTCACACAGTCTACAGAGTGTACTTGCAGGACATAAGACGAACCAGGGGCTTTCCAAGATTAAATTTCTTCTCCCAGTGACTGTCAAGATTAAATTTCTTCTCCCAGTGACTTTGATGACAAAACTTTCCCCACTGATGGATGGAACCCCGGTCCCGGGCCCACTGGGCTCTCCCCAGAGTGGACTCAGACTCCGTCCCAGCTCTCGCTGCTGCACGCATGGGGAGCACTTTCGCCTCTAATGTGCCATGGCCCTCGCTCCCTGCTCCCATGCCCCCCTGGTCCCCATAGTAAAGCCACCAGCCGCCCTGGGCAGCAGGGATGGGCCTAAGGGCCTGGAGGTGGAAGTGGCCAACAGAGGACATGCTGGGGTGCTGCAGAGAGCACGTCTTCCAGGCCCTTGACCATGGAGCCCCCTCTGACGCCCCCTCCCTGGGATGGAGTTCAGGATGTCCCGCCTTTACCAGGCTGTGGTGAACTGGCAAGTGATGGGGCTGAGAGTCTGCTGTGAGGCAGACCGTGGGGCCCAGAAAACGCCTGCTGAGGGACTTCCCTGGCGGCGCCATGGCTAAGACTCCGTGCTCCCAATGCAGGGGGCCCAGGTTCGATCCCTGGTCGGGGAACTAGATCCCGCATGCTACAAGGAAGATCCCACACACAGATACGAGGATCCCATGTGCCACAACTAAGACCCGGCGCAGCCAAATAAATAAATATTCTTTAAAAGAAAAAACAAAAATACCTGCTGAGAGCCTCCTCTATACCTGGCCCTGTACCAGGTATGGGGCAACTTGTGAGCTCGTGGGACAGGCACTCTGACAAGACAGAGCAACCAGGCCTACTCTCCTGCCAGAACAACTCAAACACCAGGCAAAATACAGGAAACAATGGCCCTCGAGACAGCACATCAGATGTCAAGGGACGGGGAACCATGACGCCGAAGCATCGGGATGAGCCCTTGGGGTGAGCCCTCGGGTCCCCCAGCGCGCTGCCTCCGGGGTCTCCAGCTGTGGCGCAGGCAGGGGACCCAGGCGGGCTCAGGGATGCCCCGGCGGGGAGACACGGAGCTGGGAGGCCCGGAAAGCCGAGGCGGCAAGAGTTCGCAGCACAGAGAGGAGAGAGCCCCAGAGTCTGCAGAGCACGGATCAGCCCGTGCATGTGAGGATCGGGCCAGAGGCCAGGAGAGACCCACCAAGAAGGTTAAAGGGAGTCGGGTCCAGAGCTCACACGGGCTGTGAAAAGTGCGGGCTCGTTCCAACAGCCGGGCCAGAAGACCTGAAAATGGGGCAGAGGATCAAGTGGGTCTTGCCACAGTAAAATGGGACAGAATTGGCCCAAGACTAAAGGCTGCTCTGGCTCTCCCAGCAAAGCTTAAAAGCAAGACCTGAAGGGACCAAACTGCTACCAAGTAACTTCCTGGTGTCCGGAGCAAAGAGCAAGGATGTTTATGAAAATATTCAGCTCCCAACAAAACTCACAGTCCTGATTACCCAACCAAAAACCAAGAGGCACGCACGGAGGCAGGAGGATACAGCCCAGCAACAACTGGGATGAAAGCACGGGTGCTCCAGGACATGGAAACTTTTCCTACAACCGCATCCAGGTGTTCGCGAGGCCAGAGGACACACTGAATGTGTCTGGAGCAAAAATGAATGCTGCTGTGGGGTGGGGCTCAGAGCCAGACGCTGCGGAGGCTGGCGGCACACGTACCCCGCCCCACACAGGCCTGGGATGCCTGGCACAGACTAGGTGCTCAAGGCATATACTTTCATCTTGTTTAATTCTTACTCCCTTTTTACAGATTCAGGCTCAGAGAGGGTGAAGTTTGTCCCAGGGCCATGCAGCCAGTAAGTGGGGGGTGCAGCGGCCCGGGCATGTGGCCTTGGGCACTCTGCGCTGCACACCACTGACCCCCAGGTCTTGCCAACCTGGCGGGTTCAAGGTAGGCTTAGGGTAAGCAAGCCGGGACAGGGAAGCCCATCAGCGTTCAGGTCCAACATTAGCTGGCAGGAGAGAGGTGTCGGTGCCTGCGTCTGATCCTGCCACATTCTCCGTCCGGGACGGCTGGAGCCCAGAGCCCCCACCCCAACTTCAACCTGGCCTCAGCCTCGGCCTCCTCAGCTTGGGGGTGGGAGCACGGTCTGAGGGTGCTCATTTCTGTAATTCTGTAATTACCATAATTGCCTTAACCACCACTCAGGCTGGAGCACGCTGGGGTCTGTGGCCTCGGCGTTCAGCCCCCACGTCTGTGCACTTCAGTAGCTCCACCTGGGGGCACAGACGCACAGCCCAGGGGACAGCCCCGGGCCACCCCCCTCCCCCGGCTCCACCCCGCCGCTGCTCAGGGCACTTCCGTCAGACCAACCACGGATCTAGACTGTTTTCTCGCAGCCCGCCTGCCTGACCAGGAGCCCAGTGCTGGACACAGGAGGACAGGATGAGCCAGGGGGTGAGTGCCATGCCTGCAGGTACGCACACCTGGGACAGGTGCCTGCGCTGAGTCCCACCCAGGGAGGCACCACAGACGCACCTGGAAGAGGCCACACAAACCCAGACACCGATCCTTCCTTCGCCCTGGGTGGGGCATTGTGGGGAGGGGTGTGGGGGCCTCTGTTGTGCTGGTGATGGTGACCTCGGCACTGACCGGGCAAGTACCAGGGGCCAGGCGTGGGAGGCCGCTTCAGCAACCTCCAGTGATGGGGCTCCGCCGGCGGGGGCGGGGGGGGGGCGCTGTGTTGAGATCCAGAGCACAAGAGCGAAACCCCACAGCCCCGCCTGCTCCAGAGTCGGCCTTGGCACCAGCCGCAGACTCTAAGCCAAGGCCGAGGCTCCAGGGGTCCCGCCATTAAGGGAGGGAGGATGAGGGGCCCCCCAGAGTCTCCACAGCAAGCAGCAGCTGAGAGCCAGGCCCAGGCAGGCGGGGGGACTGCCACCGGCTCCTGCCAGGCCCCTGGCAGCATGAGCGATGGCGGGCTGAGCGATAAGAAACTAATAATTTATGTTTCCAGCTCCCGCGGCCCAGGCGCCGAGGGAAGGCTGGGCCACAGCCTTCTGCTCCCCAAGCGGCCGCGATCCTTTATTGCACAAATTATTAACGACCAGAGAATGAATGACTCTGTAATCAGATCAGTGCTGCCAGCACTTTTCATTTTGTTTATTTGTATAAATTCTGAAGTCAGGGTCTAGCCTGAGCTCCAAAGCCAGCCTCACGCGGGCCAGTGCCCAGGCCCCCGTCTGGCCAGAGGACACCCCTCCCTCACCCTCACCCTCACCCAGGACTCCAAGGGGGTATTGACAGAGCGGGTTGCAGAGGGGGCAGGGAGGGGGGCCTGAGCTGCAGCACGCCCACCGAAACCTCCTCAGACAATGGGTCCCGGGCCAGGGTCAGAACTCTGTCCTTCAACCCACCGTAGGGCCCTCTGCTACCTGTTCTCAGGGCCAGGGCCTTCCCCTGGCCCTAAGGGAGCCCCTCTGCGCCCCCTGTCCTCCTACTCCCCAGGTCCCTGCTCCAGGCCAGCCTCGCCGCCTCTGGCCCCAGCCCTGCGCCGCACTGCGTCAGCTTCTCCTGCCGCCCCCCGCGCCGCCCCCCCCCACCCGGCGGTGGCGTCGCCTGCCTCCTGGGCTGCTCTCTCTCCTGCCCTTCCTGTTCCTGCCCTGCCGCTCCCCGGGTGCAGGGGCTGCTGGAGGCTTTCTGCGGCAGCGCTGAGGAGTGAGCTGTCCACGGTCCTCTCGCGAGCCCACTTTTAATCTCATTGACCCCTCGTTATACTGCAGCACATAAACTCAGATGTGGAGAGCTTCTGTTCCATCATAAACTGGGCTGGCAGACTTCCGATCAACAAGATAAAGCTGTCTCCTGTGAGGTTGGGGGTTTTATTAGTCTTGGCCTCAGTGCTGCAGGCAGGGGAGGTGGGGTGGGGGACGGAGGTCTCTGGAATCCTCCCGCGCTGTTCAGAGGGGCCTGATGGTTCCTCCTGTTGTCATGGGCAGACCCCAGGGACACGGGCATCTCCTAGACCCCTATCCCCACGGCAGCAGAATGAGCAGCCACTGCTGGACCCCCAGGCTAGGCACCGGAAGGTCAAGAGGGAGACCCCATGTGCGCCTAGGCCTGGGTCGGTGTCTGCCTCTCCCCGTGGTGGGGCTTTGTGAGCCTGGACAGAGCCAGAGTGGGGTTCAGGGGTGGGGGAGGCAGCTGGACCTGCCTGGGCATCCTGAGGGCCAAAGGGCTGGAGGAGGGGCCCAGAGGGAGGGCGTTCAGGCCCCAGCTCCAGAGATATGGTGGCCTGGCACAGCTCTGTCTGCAGGTGCAGGTGCATCCCGCCGGGATCCCCAGAGATGGACATGGGGACGTCTTGGCATCTATGGGCCACCGTGTACCTGGGCTCCTACTGCCCACCCAGAATTGGGGGTGATGTCTGCTGACCTTGCCTGCCCCTCCCTGAAGGCCAGGTTCTTCTTCAAGAACTCAGTCTCGGGACTTCCCTGGTTGTCCAGTGGTTAAGAATCCGCCTTCCAATGCAGGGGACGCAGGTTCAATACCTGGTTGGGGAACTAAGATCCCATATGCCATGGGGCAACTAAGCCCGTGCACTCTAGCGCCCGCACGCCACAGCTAGAGAGAAGCCTGCATACCACAGCAAAAGATCCTACATGCCACAACGAAGAGCCTGCCTGCTGCAAGTAAGACCCAATGCAGCCAAATAAATAAATACATATTAAAAAAAAAAAACCTCAGTCTCTGCCAACACTCCCTGCCCCTGCTCCTAGCACTTCTGGACCAGCTTCTGGACCAGGCTGCCAGCACCACCTCTCATTGAAGCCACCCAAATCAGCACCCCCAAGGGGGCACCACCTGACCCTTGTAAGCCACCAGCACCCTGTTCCTCACCCACTCTGGGTTCAGTTTGGTTGGAGCACCTCTGAGCACCCGGGCCTGCCCACGGCTTTGGCAGCACAGCAGGAAACCTGTGGGACTAGGGTATGTGCTGCTGTTCTGGACACAGCGGGGCCCTAACAGGGGAGGAGGGTGATCCTGGGAGGCTTTTGGAGGAGGGGATGCTGCCGCGGGTCTTGAAGGTGAGTAGGGAGTAGCAGGGCCGATGTCACCACCAGGCACAGAGGGTATAGCACCTGGACCCCTGGTACTTTTAAGGATCACAAAAGCATTTTTATTTTAATTTCCTTTAAAGTCAGAAGGAAAAAAGAATATAATAATAGTGAATAATGAATCTAGCATGGATTATATTCGTCTTCAATGGAGGAGGTGGCCCACAAAGGCAAAAGGTGGTATGCAAGTCGGGATGGGACCCCGGGTGGTTACAGAGTGGTAGTATCGGGAAGCGGGGCTCCTGGGCAGAGGAAACCGCTCAGCTGTGCTCTGACATCGAGGGAGGGCAGGGAGACCAACAGCTGGGCCCTGGAGCAGAGGCAGGGCCTGGAGTGCAGGCAGCCTGGGCTGTTCCCCGAGCAGCCCGGAGAGCAGTGTGGCCAGACGTGCCCATCAGGCGCCGGACAAGCTGGGGCGGAGTCTGGGGTGTCATGGAAATAATGATGGGTGAGAGGGGCCAGGTAGGTCACCAGGAGGGAGAGGGATCTAGGCGGGAGCACAGATGGGGCTTGCCACTCGGCTAACGGGCAGGAGTCTAGGGTGGTCTCTGGGTGACTGAAAGCCAGACGGTGATGACAACACAGTGGTGGGAAAGGGGCTCCAGGGACTGTGAAGTGGACACATATGGTGAGCTGTAGACTCTTTAGTATCTGGACTGAAGCTAGATCTGGGGTCATAATCTATAAAGGAAACCACAGAAGTACACAAGAAAGAGAAGAGCGCCTAGGGCGGAACCCACCCAACCATCATCCACTCAATCACCCGCCCATCCACCCATCCCTCCATCAGCCATCCACCCATCCCTCCATCAGCCATCCACCCATCCATCATCCAGCCACCCATCCACCCATCCCTCCATCAGCCATCCACCCATCCACTCATGTACGCATCCACCCATCCCTCCATCAGCCATCCACCCATCCAGCCAGCCAGCCATCACCCAGCCAGCCAGCCAGCCAGCCATCACTCAGCCAGCCAGCCAGCCCATGTTTAAGGAGTGGGTGAAGCAGAAGGATCGGGAAGGAAGGAATGAGGAGTGAGAGAATGGGAGGCTGATCTGAGAGGAGGGTCTCGGGGCATGCGCCCACGAGCGGAGCTCATCTAATATACATTCACCAGCTAAAAGCAATAAGAAAAACCCCAATGTGTCAAGGCCAGCCTGCGGCAGAAACAGGAAGCAGAACGTCAGCCCGGAGCAGAAGCTGACAAGTTTGCTGAGGGCCGTGTTCCTGGCTGAAGGTGGGATGACCCAGCCCAAGTCCTAGGTTTGCCCTTTACCAGTTTTTTGGGTTTTTTGTTCTTTTTAAAAAAATATTTATTTATTTATTTTGGCTGCACCAGGTCCTAGGTGCGGCTCACGGGATCTTCGCTGCGGCATGTTTAGTTGTGGCATGCAGGCTTCTTAGTTGCAGCATGCAAACTCTTAGTCGTGGCATGCTTGAGGGATCTAGTTCCCCGACCAGAGACCGAACCCGAGCCCCCTGCATTGGGAGCACAGAGTCTTCCCCACGGGACCACCAGGGAAGTCCCCCTTTACCAGTTTTCAATCACCTGTCACATCTCTGAGGACTCAGGGGCTCAGGAACCCACACATTCCCACTGGATCTCAGACACAAAATTACTCAACTGCTGACATGGGGCAAACTCTCAGATTTCGACAGTGCCACCGAGTCCAGGCGAATGACCTGTCTGTTCTGGCAGGAGAGTCTGTTGGCATCTGCATGTACACAGAGCATCAAAAGTTGGGCTCCTCTGACCTGGCAGCACAGGAGAACCCCACACTTGGAGATGCCTGCACTCCTCTATAGAGAGGTGCAAATACCTCAAACCAGCCCCAGCCCTGCCAACTGCCTCTTCTCCTCCCACTTCTCAGTGGCCTCTGAGCAGTCTTCCCAGTTCCCCAGTCTGCAGGCGGGAAGCCCCCAGTGCCAACCTGGGACTTTGTTAAGTGCCCTGGGAAAAGTGTCAGGTTGTGGCCTTGGACACAGGCATGGAGCTGCTGCCCTCCCATGTCTGTGGTAGGTCTGGTCTGGCCTCTGCACACGGGCTCCACTCAGGGTCTCAGCTAGTACGAAGCTGTACCCTCCAGCCAACCCACTTCTGGGCGCCGTGCATAACTCCAGGGGCGTGCGCATCCCAGGGCTGCCCGTTGTGACACCCCAGACATCAGCACAGAGGACTGGATGGCCTCGTGGAGAGCTCAGCAGGTCACACCCAAACAGCGCCCACAAAGACATCAAGGCGCCCCACAAGGATGTCACTGACTCAACCTGCCCTGGAGGGATAGGATCGTTGGCAATGGGAGTCCAAGACTTGGCCTTGGATGGGGTCCGTCTAAGTCCGTGACCTCAGAAGGCCAGGCCGGGCCAGAGTTGTGAGGATAAACAGTAAAACTCACTGTCCACCTCAGCTTTCCTCTTCTGAAAATCCCTGATGGACAAATCAGTGCTGACAAAGTGACCGTTGGCCCTCCAGGTGACCCTGTGGGCGGGACTGTGTTCAAGAGACTCAGACCACCCACCCCTCCTCCTGCTGCAGGCAGGTGCAGAGCACAGGTGGATGAGTTCCTAAAATATACAGCCAACTGTATGGTGAAGCCCTGTAAATTGTTGGGGTGCAGCTGCGGTTTACGTGATGTTCTTCAACAGCCCTGGCCGCACTTAATGGCCGTGAGGTGGGCACCTGTGTGCAGGGGGGCGGGGGGGGCGGGGGTGATGTTCTGCGTTGTACACCCACGTGCATGGTCCCATTGTGTTGTGTGCCCATGTGCACTTTGCTATTCTGTGTCACGTGCTACGTGTACCCAGGCCACACTGGCGCAAGGGCAAGTGCCCATGTGAGGAGCTCTACGTGTGTGCTGGGACCTGCACCTGCACCGCTGCATCCCCACCATCTGTGTCAGGCTCTCCAGGGCTGCTTCTTAACAAGGAGCTCATTACCCAGGACAGAGTGGAGGCCATTTCCAGGTAACTGGCTGCTTTTCTTTATTTTGAGGTTCCACTCTGCTTCCCCTGTGCCTGAGTTCTGCCCTCTAAGGCCCCAGAGACCTTGTCACATGCTCGTGACCCCTCCATGTAGCACAGAGAAGGCACTTTGTGGGAGGAACATGAGGTCAGGAGGCCTCAGGTAGCCACAGCCTGTACCAGGGGTGCAGTATCTCGGAGACCCCTCCAAGGTCTGCATCTGCTTCTTCACGCAGGAGCAGGTGCAAGCCCTTGCCCGCTGCTGCTGGGTGGGATCCATCATGGGGCCTCTGTGCCACCCCCAGGTCACCGGCAGGGACCTCGGAACAGACCACCACACCTGTCCCTGGACTCTGATCTCCCCCCTCAGTGTGGGCAACACCTGCCAACAATCAAGGGTGCCCACCCTGACCCCTGCCGGGAGGGTCTCCCAGGCTCCTGAGTCTTCTCTCTTGCTCTGGTGAAGAGGATGCCTGTGGCCAACTTCTTAAGAAGCTTCTCGGACAGGAGGGTATTCAGAGTCCTGCCTGGGCAGAAGCTCAGCGGGCAGGTGCTGGGGGAAGAGATGAGGCCAGGCTGGGCCGGGAGGGGCTGCGCTGGTGCAGTCCCTGCGGGCAGTCCTCAAACACTGACACGTGAGTGTGTCGGAGGACACACCAAAGCCCTGCTCGCAGGGAGCTCACATTCGGCAGGAAGTCCAACATATAAATGGTCACTGCTGGGCCAGCCTGGACTCCCTGCACAGCCTGGGAGCCTCTCAGAGCTGGGCCTGGGGGCAGTGACTTCCGCCCCCAACCAGCACCTCAGCTCCAGCTTCCCTCGGCCTCGAGGGTCCCTGCCTGGATGTCCTCTCTTCTCCAACTTGCACCAGTGGCCTGGCAGAGAGCCCGCCTGAGCTCACTCTTCCACAGCCCCCTCCTGCTGCCCCCAGGGTCCCTGACTGGTGCCCTGTGGCTGAGGACGGCACAGTGGTGTCTCTGGGGGCCCTGGAGGACTCTATTCCTTCCCTTTGCTTGGCCAAACTTCTGTGGGGAGCCCTCCAGCTTCTGCATCCTGAGACCATTTATAGAGGAAGCATGTAGGGTAGTCCAGGCGCCCTCACTGTACGGCCCATTTCACCCTGACTGCTCTGCTCCAAGCCAAAGGGGACCCCACAGGTTTTGAGGCCCTCTCTCACTTTCAGATGGGGAAACCAAGGTCACGATAAGGGCAGAGGGGGCTATGTCACACAGTGGCCGGCCAGGAGGACCCAAGTCTCAGGCCACTGCAGGGTCTGCTCTCTCCACCGCCTACTTCAGCCTCCCCAGCACAGCTCACGCCCAGGCAGGGCCACAGCACCGAGCAGGCTGCCCTGAGGCAGAGCCTGCTCTCTGCCCCCAGTGATGCCAGTAAGGGGGTATTTTCACTCCTAGGGAGGGACCAGGCATGCAGAGCCAGTGGCAGCCAAGAGTCCCACCCATGTGAGCAGACAACAGCTTCCTCTGTGCTGACGTCAGTGTACCCAGTGCACCCTGTGGTGTGTCGAGCACATGTGTGTCACTGCTCGTGTCTGGGGTCACTGCATCTGTCTGAGAAGGTGTGTATATGTCAGCATGTGTAACATAGCCTGTGACTATCATGGCATATGTAACCGACAGTGTGTGCCCTGTGGGTGCCCCAAGTCTGGACACTAGGCCCTAACTCTTTGCTTCTTTAAATGGCATAAGTTAAGGTCAGGGAACAGACCAGCCTCAGAAACACCTCATTTCCTGAGGGAGAGGTGGCATGGCCTGCAGCCAGCTCACAGTTGGCCAAAAGCAAGGCATGTCCCAGCAGGGCAGCCCCTCCTGTGTCTGACCTGGATCCAAGAACAGACACATTCCTGGAGGCTCTGACCACTCTCGCAGGGGTGTCTGATGGAGCCCCAGCTAAAGTGCCACAAACCTCTGACCTCCCAGGCTAACCCTTCCTGGTGGAACAGTGCTACACACAAGACCCTTGCACCAGACAAGCTGTCTTGGACATGACAACTCTATCGATCTGGCATTCACGCTGCAGGCCCGTGTGTCTATGTGTGTTTTGTGCACAGGTCTTGGTGGTGTCTTCGATCTTGGCTGCCATGTTAAGTTAGCACACACACTGTCTGTGCATGTTTGTGGCTAGGATGTCAGCATCTGTGCCTCTGCACCTGTCCTGTGCGAGCAGCTTTGGGAGCTGCTGTGCATGTGTGTGGGTGTGAGCACACGTGTGGGCTGCTGTCTGTGTGCTTTGAGAAGGCATGCATGTGTTGGTTGCCGTGGGTGCTGTGTGGGCATGTGTGTGTGCACTGTGCCCACACCTGTGGGGCCCCTGTGATCCGTCCCTGCATGCCTTCCTGTGTCTGGGCAGGTCTCCGCCTGCACGCTCCCAGCCTTTCAGGCACCCGGGCTGAGCACAGGAAAACGGAGGCTGAGGGGGGCAGGCCCGGCCCTGCAACTGTGGTCTCAGGGACACACTGCTTTCCTCTGCATCTCTCTCTTCTTCCAACCCCACCTCTGGGTTTCTCTTCCTGGGGTTTTACCACATCTGGTGCTCAATAAATGATTGATTGGTGAACGAATGGATGAGAAGGGGGCTCCAAGGGTGCGGTCTGGCGAGGAGGTAGGCGGGCACTCCAGGATGGGAGGGACCACCAGCTCTGGGCAGGCCGGGCAGCGCCAGAGGGGCGGTCAAGGCTGGCCGAGCCTGGGCTGGGGGCAGCAGGGTCTGTGGGCCGCCCCCGTGCTCCCCGGGGACGTCTCGGGTCACCGTCTGCACCGCCGGCCGCGCCGCCCCGCGGGTTATTTATGACCCCCTCTCCCTCCCTGGCGGCGGCTGCGGCGGCGGCGGCGGCGGCGGCGGCGGCGGCGGCGGCAGCCGGGGCGGCGGAGGGCCCCGCGCCGGGGGGACCGCGAGCAGCGGTGGCGCCGCGGAGGCCGGCGGGCGGCCAGGGGCGGAGCTCCGCCGGCCGGAGGAGGGGCTGCAGCCACCGACCCGACCTGTGTTCTCCGCGAGGCCTCCGGGCCTGAGGGCCAAGCAGCGGTGATCCCAGCGCCAAAATTCTGTCCCTCTTCCCTCTGGTTCCAGTCTGCGGAGTACAGAGGAACGTGCGGGCTCAGATGCCAGACCTGGACAGGCGGGAGGAAGTGAGCAGATGCTCCTGCGAAGAGTATACTGCCCAGGGGTGAGGATGCCTGGTCCCGTCAGCGTGGGAATGTCACTCTGAGCCCCGTGGGCAGAGGGCTCTATTTCCCAAGAACAGGGGGCAACATGTGTGTGGGGGGTGAACTGCCCTGGTCAGCCAAGACCCCGACAGCCCCTGGAGGGAGGTGTCCTTGGAGTCAGGGAGTGGCGCCAGAAGGAGAGAGCGTCCTGCAGAGAGCTCTGGGCCCAGTCACGGTCTTTCCAGGAGGGAACCCTGGTCCTCCGAAGAGGGCTGGAGCCAGATGGTGGCGTGGAGGTTAGGCTGGGTGAGCTAGGTCAGCCCCCACACCTTGCCAGCTGGACCCCTCCCCTGAAAGCCAGAGTTGGGGCCCCCCATGGCACTCCTTAACCATTGTGGGCCAGTGTGTGATGAAAGAGGCCGGGGTGAGTGAGGGGTGGTCCAGCAGAAGGGACGGGAGGCCCCCCTCCTCAGGCTCAGGACAGAGGAGAGGCCTGGCCTGACAGCTGCCTGGTATCTTCTCACATCTAGAGATGTGCTTTGCCAGCCTCCCCTCCCCAAACCGCAGTGTGAAGGTCAGGGGTTAGGAGGCCTAAGGCTCAACAGACAGGTGCAGGCAAACATTAGAAGAGATGGGTGGAGGCTGTCTTTTGGCAGCAGGGTCAGGGCTGTGGCCAAGCAGTGGGCACACAGGCCCACTTGGCCTCCAGCTGAGCCCTGATGGCCTCTCCACACTGAGCTATGACCACAGATTAACAAGAAGGCTCCTCCACGGGCCTTGGCTCTCAGGCGAGGACAGCCTCCTGCATCCATTTGACATGGAGGCATCGCACCTGAGAGCAAGACACAGGCTACAGAGGCTGGGTGTGGGGGGAGCTCCCTAGCTCTCACTCCTGGGGTCAGGTATGTGCAGGTGTCCAGGTTACAGAGAGGGCAATGGGGCCAAGGGTGGTGAAGTAAGGAGGGGTCACTCACATTCACACCCATCTTCCCACCTGCCCCTTAAACTCCCACAGACAGAGATACAAGGAGTAAAGGGGCAGAGGGTCCCAGACACATGCCTGGTCTGAGCCCAGACCTCACTCCCCAGGTTGGTCTTGGGGCTGGCTGGTACCTTAGCTGAGGATGAGGTGGGCAGCACGCATTAGCACACGAAAGCAGCGTGGTCTCCGGCAGTCGGCCACATGCCCAGGTGGTGCTGGCGTCTGGTAGGAGGGGCTGAGGGGGATTGTTCCCTCACTTCCAGCCCCTCCCTTGCAGAGGTGCGAGCACTCCTATGACCCAGCTCAGCAGCCCCCCCCCCCCCGCCCAAGCCTGGTCAGGAAGATGCCCACATGGGTGCCCTACCAGGTGCATCTCAGAGGGGCACGGGCAGGGGTCTGGGAGCTGGCTTGGGATCAGCGGCTACTCTCTAGCTTGTCCAAAATGGCACACCAGAGAAATACAAGGTCTCGCCAGCTACTATCAAAACCACCGAGGTTCTCAGTTTCTCTTCCTAGTTATCCCACTGCGAGGCCACCATGCTGACCTGCAGGGAGGTGTGGGTTGATCCCAGGGGACAGCTGCCCTCATACCAGGCCTAGACCAAGGCTGACCTCTCCCCCGAAGGCACGGAGGTGGACGTGGATGCGTAGGTCCCTCGTCCCCAGACTTGCACGTGGCAAGGAGCAGCAACGTGCTCCGGTGCACGGCCCCCTATTCAGCTGCCCCTCCCCCCCCCACGTCCCCCACCCCTAACCCGGATTGGATCTAGCCCACTTTCTTGCCCCACCCTATGGCTCAGATACTGTCTGCCGTGGAGGCAGACAGCCTGGATTTGAAACGTCAGTACAGTTACTTGGCCTCTTTGTATCTCACCTTCCTCATCTGTAAAATGGGGATAATAAAGGAAAACTCGTGTTGGGATCATCAGGTGAACTAAGGTGTGTGAAGTGTATGGTGAGGGGGCAATGGTTGATGGAACTGTTATCGTTGTTATTCACACACCACGAACCCTCCCCAACACCTTTGCCGAGGCCACACAGCGCACACCCTGTGGAGCAGAGGAGACCACCCATGCCCTCCCCACTGATGCCCACCACCTACCCAGAGCTGCCGGCTCACACACACCCCCGCCAGGCAAGCGGCGATTCCGATCCCGGATCCGCTCCTTCGCAAGGAGCCAGAGTCCAGGACTCCGGCTGGGGCGCCCAAACAGTGACTCCCTCAGCACCTGGCGCGGTCCATGCGCGCCGCCTCTCGCTGGCATCCGTCCCCCGCACCACCCCCATCCCCCCCCACACACACCAGTCTCCTTTCCTCCTGTTCTCTCCCACTCGGGAATAGGGCAGAGGGTGCAGCCGGGGCCCGTCGGGTCCCCCCCGTGAGCCCAGTCGGCCGTCACGCACCCCCTGCTGGAGCCCGTGCCGCCCGCCCGCCGCGCCGGGGCCGTTTAAATGGGCCAAGTTGTGGCGGCGGCGGCGGCGGCGGCGGCGCGAGTCTCCCAAGTCCCCGCCAGGCGGGCGCGCGCTGGAGTACGCGGGTGCGCGGCTGGGACGGCGGGGCGGGGGCCTGGGACCCTCCGGCGGGGCGGGGCACGCGGCCGGAGGCTCCACACCTCCTCACTGCCCGGCTCGGCCCGGCGGGCGCAGCAGCAAACCGGGCGCGGGGCCGCCCCGGGGGGCGCGGGCGCAGGTGGCCCAGCGCCCTGTGGAGCCCCAGGGTCCTGGAGCTGCGGCGCTGGGCAGGTCGATCGGGGATCGATACAGCTCCGGCAGCACCATGTCTCAGGCAGCAGAGGCCCCGCCAGCCGGCCGGGCAGCGGTCCGAGGTGGCCCGGCTGGGGCGCAGTAGCGGCGAGGACGGGTGCGCGGCCAGGAGCCTCCCAGGCCCCCGCCCTCGAGACCCAACTCCAGCCCGGGCCGGAACTAGTTGGGCCGGCTGCGGAGAGCCAGGCTGCAGGACCACCCGCCCACCATGCCGGCGGTCAAGAAGGAGCTACCCGGCCGCGAAGACCTCGCCCTGGCTCTGGCCACCTTCCACCCGACCCTGGCCGCGCTGCCACTGCCGCCGCTGCCCGGCTACCTGGCGCCACTGCCCGCCGCGGCCGCCCTGCCCCCGGCTGCCTCGCTACCAGCCGCGACCGCGGGCTACGAGGCGCTCTTGCCCCCGCCTCTCCGCGCCCCGCGCGCCTACCTGAGCCTGCACGAGGCCGCCCCGCACCTTCACCTGCCCAGAGACCCTCTGGCCCTCGAGCGCTTCTCGGCCACTGCGGCCGCGGCACCGGATTTCCAGCCGCTGCTGGACAACGGCGAGCCGTGCATCGAGGTGGAGTGCGGCGCCAACCGCGCGCTGCTCTACGTGCGCAAACTCTGCCAGGGCAGCAAGGGTCCATCCATCCGCCACCGCGGCGAGTGGCTCACACCCAACGAGTTCCAGTTCGTCAGCGGCCGCGAGACGGCCAAGGACTGGAAGCGCAGCATCCGCCACAAAGGTGCGGCCGCCGTGGGGGCGCGGGCCTCTCCGGTCCCTCCCCTCTGCTCCCCGAGGACCCGTGGGTCCGGACCCCCCTCGTCCTGACACCTGGGAGACTCCATCTCTGCCTAGAGAGGGCGCTGCGACTCCGGGGTCACCGCAGAGACGCCCCCTTCCCCCAAGCACGGTGGCCTTGGTGGACCCAGGCAGAGCGCCCTCGGCCTCCGCGGTCCCCGCAGCGCTGGCCGCACGAGCCGGCGGCTCCTTCCGTCCGGAAGGTCTTTGCGGGATTCCTGGGCCTGAGGCTCACGGGGAAGTTTACGGGAACTCGGGAGAGCGGGCGGGAGGCCGGCTGGGCGGGGTACTCCCCTGCGGGGTCGAGGAGCCACCGGTTCTGGCGGGAGTGGAGGGGCACACGTGAGGCGGCCGGGTGCGGACGCGCGCTGGTAAAGCGAAAGGCAAGGTGCAGGGGTGGCGCAGGCAGGTGGGGGGCGCGGGGGCGCGCGTCGGGGCGGGAGCGCGCGCGGAGCCGAGCGGCGGCGGGGCTGGGAGCAGCCGCTTGGGCTCCCGCAGGAGTCTGGCTCCGAGGGCGCGACGTGCGGGCGCCAGAGCGGGCATGCGGTGGGGGAGGCGGGGTGAGCGCCAGGCCGGGGGTAGGGGGTGGTTAGAAAGTTAGGGGCCCGGTCACGCTCGTCGACTTTGGGGCTCGCGGCTCCACGAGGTCAAGCGCAGTCCCGGGTCCCGACCGCGCCGCTCACCTGCGCCGGGCCCGACCCTCCTCCGCCCGGCTCCGGGTTCCGGAGGACCGGCTTGGAGAGCGTGGAGCGCGGGAGGAGTGGCGCAGGGGGAGGGGAGAAGGCCGCCCTCCGTCAAGGGGGGGCGCTCACCGGATCTTGAGTTTCTGAGCTCTGCAGATCCCCGCGGCGTCCGCGAGGGTAGGGTGAGCCGCGAGGCCTGGCGGAGGGTTCGGAAGTTGGACGGAGGCGGGTGTTCATAGTCGTGGTGGGAGGGAACCTGGCCTTGACCCTGACAGCGCCCCGGAAGCGTGCCCGCGTGCCCGGCCCCACCTGTGCCCGCCCCGCTCCCTCACTGGTCCTGCCTCGGCTCTCCTCGCAGGGAAAAGTCTGAAGACGCTTATGTCCAAGGGGATCCTGCAGGTGCATCCTCCGATCTGCGACTGTCCAGGCTGTCGAATATCCTCCCCGGTGGTGAGATGCGGGAGAAAAGTTGGGGCTTCGGGGTCTTGTTTCTCCGCCGCGGAGCTTGTGCCTGTATTTTCTAGGATCAGTCCTAACTTCAACCCTGCCGATGGGCAGGAGGGAGCCCCCAGGGACTAAGAGAGGAGATGACTTTGGGTGGGAATCCCGGGGCACCAGAGCCCTCACCCCCTTGATGCAGGGCAGGGTCCTGCCTATCCTGGAACCTCTCCTTGGGAGTCTGGGAGCTGCTTCTCCTGAGGTCCTGGGGACAGCCCACGGTGTGAAGGATTCCTCCCTGGACAGTGTCACCTGACTGGGGCTTGGGGACTTTGCCTTGTCACAGGTTGGGAGGGGGTCACCATGTCAGCTGGCCCAGCCTGGGAGAGGGGCCAGTCCTAAGGGAATGCTTGTTCTGGGATGCGACAGTGTGACAGTGTCGGCTGGCCTGGATGTACATTCTGGGGTGGCCACAGGCTTGGATGTGAGTGACGTGCATCTCTGGGTGCCCAGGGCTGGAGCCCTACAGGGCAAGGTCCTAGATGTCCAGGAGTGTCCGGGGATACAACCCAGCTTGGGGCACAGGAGGTGCAGTGTGGGCCTTGGGTGTCAAGAGAACTGCAGCTGGGAGCTGGTGTGGGGCCTCCAACCCAGTGTAGCCGTCTCTGGACCCCTCATTAGCCTAGGGGAGCAAGGGAGACGGGGCCTGTGCCTGCCCCTGAAGCACTGCCTTCCCCATCGCATGCCCTCCAGGCAGCAGTGGTTGGAGGGTGAACCTGAAAAGGAAATTTCTCCTTGAGGGGGACAGTTCGAGCCCCTGGGGGAGAGCCCATTAGGGCCATGGCTCCTGGCACCACTCGGTAGCCCCGCTGCCAGGAAGGCCTGAGAGGACCCTGCAGGCCGCCCTCAGCTTGTTTACTTTGGACTGGCGGTAGGGTGGGGGAGGGGATGTCCTGGATTCCTCGTGGGCCCTGGGGGTGGGCAAGCTAGGAAGCCACACGCAGTCCTGTAAAGACACACAAGTTGGGCAGGGGAAGAGGACGCAGCTGAACCTCCCCACGTGCCCACCCCACACACTGTCTGGCATGAGCTCGCCATACTCACAGGCATGCCCGCCCACAGAGCCCCCCAGACAGAGCATGTACACAGGCAGCCCACCTTTGCCCGCTGCCACCATACCTGCCTGGGGCAGGAGGCTGAGCTCTCGCTCCCCTTCTCAAGCAGCTGGTGCCCAAGAGGACACCCTCCAGGCTGGTCTGGGTTTTCTGCCCGGGTGAGAGGAGCCCTGCCTCTCCCATCATCCCCTTTTGAAGGTCTCCCATAGGAGGGGGGTGGGCAGGTGGCCTGAGCACAGCATCAGCCCCCTCTAGGACATTGCTTGCAGGGCTGCCTGCCTGTCAGGGGCTCCCAGGTCCCTGCCCTGCATGAGGGATGGCTCAGACCTGGGCCTGCCTCTTCTGAGCCCGGTCCCTCCCAGGCCCATCCCTGCACCCCTCCCTTAGGAAGGAAGGAGTCTCATGGACCCCCTTGTCTTTCCAAGCCCCACCTTTTCCACAGAGAGACTGTTTTCCCCTACTCCCCGTGGCCAGGTCCACAGGTATGTGCACACTGCACGGTCACAGAATATGGGTGTGCACACGGCGCAGGGCTCACGCAGCCGGCCTCCACACACCCACCCTCGCTGTCTGAGGAGCCAGTGCGTGGCTGGGGCAGGGGCTTAGCACCCAGTTCTTAAATCTCTGTGCTGAGCAGGGGTGAGCAGCTGAGGTCTCTGGTGTGTGTGGGGGAGGCATGTGAGTTCCCTGTCCTTGGCCAGGGTCAGCAGGGCTGCCCATCCTGGCCCCCCACCCTGGGGCCATCCCAGGCCACCCTAGCTGGTCTGGCCGCACCCCACGTGGCAGCCTTACTGCTCTGTTTCCCTCTCCTCTTCCTTGTCCCACAGATGAGAAGCAGAGAGAAATGCATTTACTTTTTTCTTAAGAGAACAGCTTAATTAAAGCGGAAAGGCAGGAGAGGAGGTCCTTTTGCTTGGGCTACAGCAGGCTAGAGAAGGGCAGAGCCGAGGGGCCTTTGCAGCTGAGCACACTCCTGACAGGTCAGGGCTGTTGGGAACCCTCCCCCCAGAGCCTGGCCTGAAGAGGCTCGGGGCCCAGATGGGCAGTCACCCCCTCCCCCCCCCCGCCTCGCCCGAGCTCTGCTGTCGCTGGTGTAGCACCGAGCCAAGGCCAGGCCCCCTCGTCTTGCAGGCCTACCCCGGCTCCTTCCCCCCCACGCCACCCGTCCCCAGCACTGCCCAGTCCATCTTGCTGAGTGTGTGCTGCAGAGCCGACCATGGGGGGGCCTCCTGGGTGGATGTGTGAGGGCAGGTGTGGCAGAGACTGGCTCCCAGAGCCTGTCAGGGGCGCTGCCCAAATCTGGGGCTGGGACGGGTCGTGTGGAGGTGAGGGTGGTCTGGTCTGAAGAGAACCTTTCCTCTGGAGGGTGGCACTGTGGTGGCTGCACACCGCGGCCCTTCAGATCCCGGGCGACGCTGTGCGGGGAGGGGCGAGAGCCCCCGGGCACCTTCTTCCCCAAGCTCCTGCGTGTGTCCTGCGTGTGGCGGCGACACGTTGTCCTAGCAACAGGAGGGTGGGGTCCTAGGAGGCCTCGGTCACTGAAAAGATGAAAGAGAATTAGGTAAGCCCCAGGCCCCTGCCACCTCCCTGAACCAGGCACCTGTTATTAAACAAGAAAGAGCCCCTGCCCACCAGACAATAGGAACTTTTCTTCCCTAGGGTGGCAGCGCCTGCAGGCACTGGCAGGTACCATACCGTGCGGGCCCGAGCACGAGCCACCGGCTGTGCGCGGGCTCTGAGCGCCTCTGGGGGGGCCCTGCGCGTGTGCCCCTGCTCCCCACTCACGTGGCGGTCGCAGGGCCGGGACAGGTGCGCCTCGTTGAAAAACTCCGAATCTTTTAGTTCCTAACCCAGGGGGCAGAGCCCCCCCCAGGGCCCGTGGGACAAAGGGTCTCAGCTGCCAGGTGACCTGTGAACCAAAGACCTGCAATTTGCCAGGGGTCAGCTTCAGCTCCCCCTGAGCTGGGCTCCATTTGGCACTAATCAGAAGGTGGGCTTGGCATGGGTGGGGGGTTCACGCAGAGTGTGAGGGGGGTTGCCAGGCAGACATGCAGGCAGAGGTAACTGCACGTTGAACGGTGACAGGACCCACAGCGTCCCGCGGGTACTCGCGGCCCCTCTGTGCTCCCTGGAGCTGGGAAAGCCACGCTGGTCTCCAGCAGGCGAGTGCCTGTGGAGGGGCCTGGGCCGAGTGTGGAGCCCCGACAAGGCACTGCCACACCCCAGCCCCCCAGGGTGGAGTGGAAGGCAGTCTCTTCAGGGGTTCCTGGTGGAGGCCTTGCCCCCCTGCTCTTGTCTTGGCCTCTGGCCGGTTGTGACGGTCCTGGAGGCTGGAGGCCCCTCTGCTGTAGGCACCCAGGAAGCTGAGCGACCCGGTTTGTCCTAACCTTCCTCTCCCCACTCCCTGTCCAGAACCGGGGGCGGCTGGCAGACAAGAGGACAGTTGCCTTGCCCCCTGCCCGTGTCCTGAAGAAGGAGCTGACCCCCAGCTTCTCAGCCAGTAGTGACAGTGACAGGAGTGGCCCGGCCTGTGGGCAGCGGCTGGGCTTGAAGCAGGAGGACGACCCGCATGTCCGTATCATGAAAAGAAGGTGCTTCAAGGGCCAGGGTGGGAGGGCACGCGGGCTCTGGCAGGTGGCAGAACTGGGGTCTCCAGGCAGCGGAAGGCCACATCAGGCTTCAGGTGGGGGGCCTTTGCCCTGGGGATAGGGCCCCAGTTTAGCTTGCTGTGTCTCCGTGGACGCTGATAGCTGCCACGGCTGAAACAGAACCTGGACCCCCGGGGACATGCCACAGGATGGCTGCGAGCCCACCTTGCCCCCGCCTGGGGGCCGAGTGTCGGGCCAGGACTCGGTGGCATCGCCGGGGAGCGGGCATCACCAGCGGTCACGGCCAGAGCAGGCCACGGAGTGTAGTTGGCCGGGAGGCCCGGAGCCACTGGGTGTGAGGAAGGAAGGCGTCTCTAGGAGGAGGGTCTGGCGGCACCGCAGCCAGGCGGGGAAAGGGGAGCTGGGCGGGCCCCACGCTCGCTCTCACCAGAGGGGCAGCCAGGCGGGGAAAGGGGAGCTGGGCGGGCCCCACGCTCGCTCTCACCAGAGGGGCCACTCCCCCCGGCTCCTACTGTCCCTCCCAGGCTTGAGGCTACCCTTCCTGACCTCCCACCTTCTCCCCTCCTGACAGAGGCCCCTCCCTCTGTCCACTCACCCCTTTTTCCATCCTTCCATCCATCTGTAGGTCCATCATCTGTCTGTCCGGCGTGTCTTGTGCATCCCCAGAATTTTAGGCCCTTTCTCTTCCTGCTTGGTCTGTTTTTTTTTTTTTGAGGTACACGGGCCTCTCACTGTCGTGGCCTCTCCCGCTGCGGAGCACAGGCTCCGGACGCGCAGGCTCAGCGGCCATGGCTCACGGGCCCAGCCGCTCCGCGGCATGTGGGATCCCCCCAGACGGGGGCACGAACCCGTGTTCCCTGCATCGGCAGGTGGACTCTCAACCACCGCGCCACCAGGGAAGCCCCTTGCTTGGTCTTTTAACATGTTCCAGTTTCTCCTACCCTAACCCTAACCGTCCGGGCCACCCGAGACACACACCCCCTGCCGCCCCCACTCCTACCCGTGCTAAGGTGAAGCACCACGTGGGCCTCCCACTGCCCTCCATCAGCCCGAGGGCCTTTTCAGGGGTGCTGCTGGGATGAGAGCGTGGGCACAGGGCAGAGCTGCTTCCTTTCTTGCCCTCGCCTGCCTCCGCTGTGTGATGGTCGCTTTCAGGAGGCAGGTTGGCAGCAGCCGGGACCCAGGGGCCACCACTGGAGCCGACAGTGGCCATGGGGCTCATTCCCTGCCCGGAGCAGCTCTAGCAACTAGGAAGTTGGGTTCAGTCACACAAGTGACACGTGCAGAGGAAGCCACAGCCCCACCCCCAGCACAGCGTGGGGGCTGCTCTGGTTCCACTGCAACAAGAAGCAGAGACTCGGGCTCTCAATTCTGCCCTTCCCGATTCCTCCGTCTGGTGAGGCCAGGAGCTGGCTTCTGCCCCGTGAGCCTGTCCTGGCGGCAGCCGCCGGCCTGTTGAGGGTGCTCTGAGCCAGCCCAGTTCCCTTGAGGCTGGCGCTCCAGGGCAGACACAGGGTGTGCCACACACACACACACACACACACACACACACACACACACACACACACACACACACACACGTCCTGCTGTCCCCGTGCCGAGTCCTGGAGGCCACACTGACCCTCTGCTTCTCTCTTTGCAGAGTCCACACCCACTGGGATGTGAACATCTCCTTCCGAGAGACGTCCTGCAGGTAGGGCCAGGCTGGGGCCAGGCTGCCCCCACATGCTGTGCATGCGCAGGACAGAGCCTTCTTGCTCCACGTCCCCTGGGTCTGCTTCTAAGTCTCTCCAGCTTCCCTCCCCTCCTCCTCTCCTTAGTCCGTCGTCTGTCCGTTGACTTGTGCCTAGGCTGTGACAGCAGCACGGCCGTGGGTGCTGGACTGCCCAATCCTGAAGCCAAAGTGCGCTCCCCCTCGCACATTGAAACCCATCTGCCCAGAGCTAAGGCCATGACCAGCCCCTCCCACCCTCCCAGAGAACCACTGGGATGTGAGAATGGTGATGTGTGAGTGGGGTCTTGAAGGATGCATAGGAGTTCACTAGGGAAAGGGGATGTCTGCAAAGACATGGAGGAGGGAGGGAAGGGGATGTGAGAAGGGAGGAGGGGAAGCTGGTAGGCCTGGCTCAACTGGATGCTAAAGGGCCTTAGATGCTGGGACTGTTGGCATTGTCCTTCAGGCAGTGGGGAGCCACTGAAAGTTCTTGAGCAGGGGAGTAACCAGTGTATGTTTTGACAAGGTCCTGCTGGAGGCCCCGCCCAGCAGGTTGGGGGTTTGCTCCAGTCCATGGTGATCCAGGCATGGTGGAAGCAGAGAGGCTGAGGGGGCTGCCAATCCAAGATGTAGTAAGGAGATAAAAATGAGGGAACCTGATGAGGAGGCTGGGGCGTGTTGGGGAGACCCAAGTCCCCCGTTTCAGAAGGGCAGGGGTGGACAGTCTGTGGGCAGAGCCCAGGCTGTGGTGCCTGTGATGTCTGCTCAGTGGGGTCAAGTCTTGGCCCAGCGCTTCCAGGGAAGGCCCAGGAAGGGCCCAACCGAGCAGGCAGTGGGCGTCCAGCACTGAGTGGCCCCACTTGCTGCCTGGCTTTGTGCCAGATGTGTTATTGTTTATTTATTTATTTATTTATTTTTGCGTTGGCTCTTCGTTGCTGCGCGCAGGCTTTCTCTAGTTGTGGCGAGCGGGGACTACTCTTTGTTGCGGTGCATGGGTTTCTCATTGCGGTGGCTTCTTGTTGCAGAGCACGGGCTCTAGGCACGCGGGCTTCAGTAGTTGTGGCTCGCGGGCTCTAGAGCGCAGGCTCAGTAGTTGTGGTGCATGGGCTCAGTTGCTCCGCGGCATGTGGAATCTTCCCAGACCAGGGCTCGAACCCGTGTCTCCTGCGTTGGCAGGCGGATTCTTAACCACTGTGCCACCAGGGAAGTCCCGGATGTGTTATTATTTACATTTCTGAGAATGTCTGGGTCCTGGAGCCAAATTACAATGAAAACATCTTTAAACTTATCTCCACCTCATTTTGAAGTTGCCCACTCAACTGATCATTTTTATGAACCGTCATGAACATTGACGACGTTTTATGAGCCTTTTACTTGGGAAGCTACATGATACGTTTGTCAGCGAAGCCTGTAGGGAAATCCCAGGCTGCTCCTCCGCTGCCTGTAGCCCCCTGCTCACCCCACCTGGCCATGGGATGTGGGAGAGGGCCCAGGTGTCCAGACGCAGGGAGCCCCTAGCAAGAGGCCAGGCCCCAGTGTGAGGGTGCTCCTTCGGCCTGGCACAGGCGCTCAGAGCAGCAGGGCTGATTTTCTGGACTTTGCCAGAGGGGAGACTGAGGGGCTCAGCTAAGAGGACTTACAGCCCATCGGCCCCCCCGCCAGTCCCCCACTGCACACCCCGGTGTCTGGCCAGGGAGGGCCGGCAAGCACACGGCCCAGCAGCCTCACACTGCCCCCACCCCGGCTCTGTCTTTGTCTCTTCCTGGCTCCTTTTGGCCCTGTCCATGTGTCTTTCTGTCTCTAGTCTGCTGTCTGTACTTCAGGCTCTGTCCATCTGTTTGTCTGCTGTTGCCATCCTTTCTGTCGGTCCAGTAGCGCCTGTCCATGTCTGTCTGTCCACCTCCGTCTGTCTGGTCATCTGACTTCATCCATCGATCTTCATCTGTCTGTCTGTCCATCGGTTCCATCCGTCGGTCCATTCGTCCCCGTCCCTCTGTCTGCGTGACTGCAGTGAACCACCTGCCTGGTTGGAGCTCCCCATTAGGCCCCCTGCATCCTGGGCAGCAGGCAGGAGATGTGGCCCCTGCCCTCCCGAAGCCCCTGAGCTGGCCCGGAGGTGGACAAGGGCTGGACAGCACAGCAGGCGCTGGAGGAACCCGAGGGCCCCTCACGGGGAGACGGGATCTGAGGGTTCACACGTGTTCAGGCTGGCGTGTACAAAATTTGTTCACGGTTCTTTATATAAAGCCTGGCGTGAATGACACCAGGCTTTATGTAAAGTGAACGACGGAGTGACCACACAGGTTTCCTGGGGCCCATGGGGCAGACCCCCAAGGCAGGGAGCAGGGGTTTGGTGGGTGGACTGTGGCCTGTTTCCCACTAGGCTTCACCTCCCTGGGGCTGCAGCACCTCCCGTGCCTGAATGACCAACGAGTGAAAGCACTGTTGGCCACGGTGGTGGTGAGGGGGGCAGACCCAGTCCCTGCGTGGGGCTCTCGACTGAGGATTCATGGGGAGCAAACTGCTGGGGCCTGACCCTACTCCTCAGTCTCTGGGGAGTTGGTCCCCCTCCTGCAGGAGTCCTAGGGACACCAGAAGGGGGTCCCCTCAAGGGAGAGCTCCGTGGCAGCAGCAGCCTCGCCACTAGGCACCCGCCGCCCCTCCCTGGTGCTGAGGACAGCACTTCTCTCTTCCACCCCCCCACCCCGCCCCGCCCCCGCATTGATGAGGATGATAGAGGGGGTGAGGATTGCTGCCAATTAATCCCATAAAGTACTTATTCCCACCCCACCTGCCCTCTTGTTTGCACGGCGGGGGGCCTTCTCGCCTCCAGGGAAAGGGGGTTGGGGGTGGGAGAGAGCCTGCATCAGGGTCTCCCAGAGGCTCTAGAGCCCAGCCCTGGAGGCTTCGGAGCTGAAACTGATCTGCTTAGGGGCCAGCTCTGGATTAGCGCGCTCCAGCCACCCAGGCTGGGGGGAGGGGTGCTGGGGGCTATTTAATGAGGTTTAGGGTTGGTTCCCAGGTCACTCAGTGGAGGCCCCCCTTGCAGTGGCCCAGACAGGAGGCTGCTCCGTTACAGGTGGGCTGGGGAGCGAGGGTGCTGGGGAGGGAGCGCTGGCGAGTCACAGGGTGGGCTGGGGAGCGAGGGTGCTGGGGAGGGAGCGCTGGGGTGTCACAGGGCGGGCTGGGGTCCGTCCCTGCTCCTCTTCTGTCGTATCCCAACTTCCTGCCACTCCTGGCTGCATCTGCAAGGTGGCGAGTGGCCCTTCCCTGTGCTAAAGGAGATGCTCTCAGAGCCCCAAGAGCAAACGGGTTGGGGGACCATTCCCTCCCTCTTTTCTCTGGGGTTCTGTGATACAGGCATTGAGCTGATTTGACAGTAAGAGAAATGAGGGAACAAAGTTAAATTTGTGTTCATCCCAGGGTTCTTGGCGGGGAACCCTGGAGAGAACAGAGTGTCCTGAGCACGGGCACACCGGGGACCGCGGTGCGCGTCTGTCTGTGTGTGTCTGCAGGCCTTGGTGAGTGTGCGTGCGCCCCTGTGTGTCCCTGGACATGCGCACACCTCATTGGCTGCAGACTTTGCTCTCAACCTCGGTTTCCTTATTTGAAGAAATCGAGAGTCCATGGGTGACTGCAAGTTTAGCACGTGCACAGGAATGAGTGCTGGGCCCCTCTGGCAGCCTACACCCCAGGAGCAGGCCCCCCGAGGCAGGAGGCAGGGACACCGTGGCCGGTCTCTCTGGAGAGAGCACTGCAGGACAGGGCCAGCCCTGCACTCCAGACAGACCCTCCCTGGGAGCAGCAGTGGGGTCTGAGGGCAAGGCCTCCACGTCCAGCCGACACTCGGCAGGAGCTGGTGGGCCCAGGTGGCGCCTGCGTGGGTCAGGGTGAGAGCCCACACCCACCAGGGAATGGAGATGCTCACAGCGCTCACACGCGAGCTCAGTCAGGAGCCCCACCGGGTCTCACCTTCCCCATCTGCTTCGCTGCAGCCAGGACAGCGACCTCCCCACCCTCATATCCAGCCTGCGTCGCAGCCGCCACCTCGTTATGCCCGAGCATCAGAGCCGCTGTGAATTCCAGAGAGGCAGCGTGGAGGTCGGCCTGGGAGCCGCAGGTGAGGGGCCAGGGCAGTGCCGGGGGTGGGGGGGTGGCGGGGGATGAGGACGGGGCTGCCGGAGCCAAGGCAGCTCAGCGAGAGCACGGCCGCCCCACGGCCCTCCCTGCGTCTCTGCCCGTCGGCTCTGGGTGCCGCCACCGCCCCCAGCAGCCTTGGCGGGCAGCCAGGGAGGCCAGCCAGGGAGGCCAGCGGAGGCGGCGGGAGGGGGCGAGGCCGGCTGTCCCCCGGGGCTCTGTGTGATGGTAATTGTGTTAATCCCGGCCAGCCGTGCAGACAGAAGGCGGAGGCCCCAGGGGCAGCGGAAGGCAGGACAGTCAGGGAGTGCAGGCCTCACGGAGGCTCCGAGGTGCACACCTGGGAGTGGCTCCCGGATGGGCAGGGCCACGCTCCGCACGCACGGAGTACCCACCGACCCCACAGAGCGAGGGGCCCCGAGAGGGAAGGGGGCCACGCCCTGAGAGAAGGGGGACTGGGGCCTGGACCTCTGCAGGGGTGGCAGGAGTGTGCTGGCCCAGGAGCTCTGTCCCTGAGGAGGGGCGGCTCTTGGTGACAGCAGGAGCTCAGAGGGAGGGACAACTTGGGGACCACGAGGCACCACTGCAGAGACTGTGCGGCATGGCTGAGCTGTGGCTGAAGGTGTGGGGGGGTGCTGAGAGGAGGTGGCAGGGGTCCCTTGCTGCCCTATGGACCAGGGCAAACCCGCGAAGTTCCCAGCAGTGGCTGCAGCTCTCAGGAAGGCTGGGCAGGGGATGGTCCACCGTCCTGGGACACCTGAGTACCCCCATCAGGGCCTCCAGGTGTGCCTGTGCCTAGGTAGGCCTCTGGGGGAGTGCTGCTTCTGGAGCCGTGTTGGGGGCGGAGCAGGCGGCTGATAAAATCGAACTGCCCCATCAATCGGGGGAGCCTCCGGAGCCCCACAGCGGTTGAGATATTCTGAGCCGCCAGGCCCCCTGCTGCCTGCACACGTGGAGTCCTCCCCATGGTGCGTGGCCTGAGTGCGCGTGTGCGCCCCGGACCCGGCCAGAGGCCTGGGTATCCACTCACGCCCGTGTGACACGCGTGTGTCAGGGTGCCCTCACTCTTTGTGCTCAGGTGCAAGGCCCGCATATGAGCACTTCGGGGGTCCCACGTGGTCTGCATGAGGCACCACGTGTGTCCAGGTTTCGCCCGAGCCCTGCCCTCCTCTCGGGACTCCACTTCTCAGCGGCTCCCACGTCCTGCGGCCGGCCCCTGGGTGGAGGCCTTCGCCCGCCCTCACCTCCTCAGCCCCAGCAGCACGTGTCAGTCCTGTTCTTACCCGGGCGGGAAGGGTCGGGAGGAGAGGGCTTGGGGCGGCCCTGCAGGCCTCTGGCGACCGTGTGTGTGTCTGCTTCTGGCTGCCGCGGGTGTGCCTGTGAGTAGATGTGGCCTCATGAGGGTCTGGTGAGCCCCAGACCCCCACGGCAGGAGCCCCCTGCGGCCATGGGCCTGGTTCTCACTGTGGGTCCCCCCCACAGTCAGGTGCTCCCCAGCACCTCTCCCAGGCAGAGAGGAGCCCCACCCCCAGCATGGAAAATGGGAAACAGATCGCAGGGAGGTGAGAGCCCTGGGTCGTTCCCTGGGTCCAGGAGGCGTGCGTACAGGGTGGGGTTCGGGCAGCAGGTGTGGACCCAGCCCAGACCCACCTTCCCGTCTGGCACAGCTGGACGCTGCAGCCCTGCTGGCCGGAGACCCTTTGGCTTCCCGAGGGGCCTTGTGCAGGTTGAGCACCCCCCCACCCATCCTGCTAGGTCACTGAGGTAGGACCCTTCGTCTGGGCGGTCCCTCGTCCCTCCCGGTGCAAGGCCTGGGGCTAGGCCCCTGGGCCCCGGCCAGTGGCAGGAGGTAGCCGAGATCAATAAGTTATTAGCACCATTCTGTCAGCTGTAAAGTGCAGATTGATCTGCACGCACTTCCCCACCTGATAAAAATGACAGATTAAAGGAATAAGGAGAAGGCGGGCCCCTCACCCACCCAGAGCCCCGTGAGGATGGAGAGGGGGCCAGGAGCACGGGGTCTGGACGGGAGGCCAGCACTGTGGTGGGTTAGGGTAGGTAACTGTGGTGGGTCCAGGAGACCGAGCCAATTGCTGAGCTGTTCCACAGAAACCTCCCAGGCCTTGGGCTCGGGAGGGAGCCTGGCGTCTGGGTGCAGGGGCTGGGATGGATGAGTATGGCTTGGATGTGGGACCTGAGAGAGGACTTCAGGATGGGGGTGGGGCTGGGGCGGGGCTTGGGCCACGTGAGCGGCTGTACGCAGTGGGTGAGGCTGCTTGGGGTGCCCTTGGGGGCTTAGCCCAGCCGGGCAGGTGGGCATGTGTGTGACAGGCCAGGCCAGGGTGGTGGCTCGGGCTTTCTGGGGGCAGTGAGGGATGTGGCCTGGGGGCAGGGGCCCAGGAAGAATGGGTGTGGCAGGTGTGCCGGGGTCTGTGGCCTCTAGGAAGAGCTTTGGGTGCCCTGGCACGGGACGCTGCACTGCCGGTCCTCACCCGTACCCTAGGAGGAGAGGTTGGTTTCCAGTCAAATCAGGATGCTGAGGAAGGCTCCTTACCCTGCAGAGGAGACTAGTCTGGCTGGTGCGGGCAGCATGGCACCTGTGGGGTCCCGAGTTGCTACCTGAGGCCGTAGCTGTGGATCTCCCATCGTATCTATGCACACACAGTCCAGAGCCCAGGGTCTGGACCGTCCCAGGCCCTCGCCCTGTCCCAGCCCCACATGAGGGACCCCAGGCTGGGCACGGCTTTAACCTGGCCAGGACCCACAGGCACCCCTGAGGAATGAGGGGTGTGGTTCCAGGCTGAGCTGGAGCTGGGCCGGGACTGAGGCCGGTATTGGGGTGGGCCTGAGCTGTTCCCGCCCTGGCCCCTACGAGCCCTGAGAGGCAGGGCGGGGTTCACTCTGCCCTCTCCCAGGTGACCTGTTGGGCAAGAGGCTGGGTCGCTCCCCCCACATCAGCGGTGACTGCCCTTCGGAGAAGAAAGCCCGAAGCAAGTCCCCTCAAGGTGTGAGCCCGACCCCCGGGGGGTGGAGGCACAGGCACTGGAGAGGAAGGGGGACAGCCCGGACCCTCTGCAGGGCAGGGTCAGCACAGCAGCAGTTTCTAAGAGGGGAGCCCCTTGCCTCTCCCCCTCGGCTGTATCTGAAGGGGAAGACCCCCTCTCCTGTGCTTGCCCAACACAGAGGGTCCATTGCTTCCGGAACTAGGGCCCGGCATGGCCCCCGAGGACCATTACCGCCGGCTGGTGTCCGCCCTGAGTGAGGCCGGCACCTTTGAGGACCCTCAGCGTCTCTACCACCTGGGCCTCCCCGGCCACGGTATGTAGCCCCTCCCCAGCATGACAGCCCACCACGTGCACCGGACTCTCCCTGTCCCGAGAGGTCTCTGCTCACCCTGCAAAGAGGCCCTGGGGTCTCTGGCTGCTGACACCAAGGCTGGGATTGCATGCAGGTCTTTCGGCCCCTCAAACCTCGAAAACCCTTGTAGGTGGGCAATGAGGCCCACCTCCTCCTCCCCCTGCCCAAGCAGCGCTTGTTTGGGTGGATCTGGGGGAGTCCCCCCACAACAGGTCTCCCACAGACTCTCCCAGCTGGGCCTCGAATGGCCACTGTCACTTCACAGATGAGGAAGCTAAGTCTCGGGAGCCCACGCGAGAGTGGGAGGCGGGGGTTTCCCCAGGCCCAGCGCACGCAGGGCCCCGTGGCCCCTGGTCTGGACGGCTCCGTCTGGCGAGTGCCAGGCCCCTCCTCGGGGAGGCCAAGAGCGGGGCAGCAGTCAGCCCCTGAAAGTCCACTGTGGACGTCCGTCCAGAAGCAGGATGGGCGACGGTTCAGGTTTGGCCGCCCGGCCTTCACCAGTGCTCAGAAGGCGCTCCGGACAGAGGCGCCATGCCCATCCCACCCGGCTCCCAGATGGGACGCTTGGAAGCCCCCCTGCCACCGCGAGGGCACAGTCCAGCACCCCGTCCAGCTGCACCCGGGCTTTGCAGACCCCAGTCCGGGGGCTGGGGCCGGGGGCTTGCCTTTTCTGGCTGGAACTGGGTGAGAGGGTGCTGGGAAAACGGGCCGGATTTCCTCTCCTTACACAGGCACTGTCCCCCAGGGCAGTCAGGCACCGAGAGCCTGAATAATTCACCAAATGTTAATAATTTAAAAATCTTCCTTTTTAATTGCTTTCCCTGCCCTGCCTGGGGCCGGCTCCGCCGGCCTGCGCGGGGAGGGGCGATGGCCGCGGGGAGCGGCGCGGAGTCGGGCTGTCAATCAGGCCCCCGCCCGCCGCCCCCGCCCCCGCCCAGAGCCGACGGTAAATAACCCAGGCCGCGGGCGGGCGGGGGCGCGGGGCCCTGCCGGGATCGGGATCGATGCGGGCGGCCGCGCCGGCTGGGCTCTGCGGCCTGGCACCCGGCCCCGGGCAGGACCCACCTCCGCTTTTCGGGTAATTAATTTATAAACAGGCGGTGGCGGCGGAGCCTGCACAGTGGGGGGGCTACGGGGGGGGACTGTGAGGTCCGGCCCTGAACAGGACAGAGGGCCAGGGGTGGGGAGCAGAGTGCGTAGACCGCACAGTGGGCCCGGGTGTTACCTAGGAGGGGGTTGGAGACCCGCCCCAACTCCTGGACAGGTCCCACTGCCCTCACTCTGGGGCCTTTGCACGACCCCTCCCCTCACGGGCTCTGCAGCCTTGCTCTCGGCAGTCTCAACTCTGGTTCCTGCACCACCAGACTCCCCTGCGTGAGACCTTTCCCTCTCTCCATCCCAACCACTTTCTTGTTTCGGACATCCCCATATCCCTTACAAATGCCCACTTGGCCCCCCTCCCAAGACCGGTGGGTGCCACCAGCGGGCCTTGCGCTGGGATGTCTGGTGTCGGCCCTGCCCCATGGCCTTCTGCTCGTCTTTCTGTCCCGGTGACGAACCAGCAGGGTCGGTGGGAGAATGTGCTCCGGGTCTGCGTGTCCTTGGCCAGTGTACTACAGGGTGTGGGGGACATGAGGGCCTGGTGGGGGCTGGCCTCTGGGTCACTGCTGCTGCTGCCCCCTCCTCAGATCTCCTGAGGGTCCGGCAGGAGGTGGCAGCCGCGAGGAGCCCCAGCGGCCTGGAAGTCCACCTGCCCTCATCCACAGCAGGCCAGCGTCGGAAGCAGGGCCTGGCTCAGCACCAAGACGTCACCGCCCCAGCTGGCGCCCCGTCCTTCTCAGAGAGGTATCGGGGTGCCTGCATTTCAGAGAGACCCGTACATTCCCTGTGCTTGTTTCGGGGCTACAGAGCTGCGGTTGGCAGACCTATCACCTGGTTTCTGCATGTGAGGTCCACAGCCCGCACTTCCCCTTCGCCGCTGTACAGCCGCAGGGTCCTGAGTGAACCGGGCACTGTGCTCGGGCCTCGGTTGGTGGCAGCCGGGCAGAGGCCCAGAACACTTCTGGGGTAGAATGTGTGGGGGTGACCATCTCTCTGGGTGGGGTGTGTTTCCACGGAGCAGCTGTGGGGCCCGCTGAATCCAGGTGCCCCTGAGACAGCTGAGGGCTTTGCTCCCCCAACAGGTAGGTGAGGGGGCTTGAGGCAGAGGAGGGGGGGCAGTGCAAGGTCTGGGAACCCCAAAGTCGGAGGAGAGCTGGGGGCGGGGAGAGCCCCCCAGCAGTACCGATTCAGACACCGGAGCCGCTGGCAGCACAGGCGAGGCCTCCGGGGCTTGTAGGGGCCGGAATACCCCAGGAGGGGGCTGGGGCGGAAGGACTTCGGAGGCTCCCCGCCCCTCCCGCCGGGAGGCCGCCCTCGCGCCCGCGCCCGCGAGTTTCTGGCTGCAGCCGCCGCCTCCCGGACCGCGGCTAATTGCGCCGCGTCCGCGCAGGGTCGGCTAGGGGCAGGGGCGGCGGGGGCGGGGGCCCCAGCGCGGTAATTACCGCCACAGTCGCCGCCGCCCGCCGGGCCAGCGCCTCCGCGCCGCCGCCGAGATTAATTGGCGCCGCCAGCGGGGGCGGAGGCGACCCGAGCCGCGGCGGGCGCACATCGACCGCCCGCAGGGCCGGCAATTAGCAGAGGCGGCCGCAGCGGGGGGCCGCGGGGGCGGGGGGCGGCAGTTCCGGGAAGAAGGGGGCGCGCGGGGAGGGGGCCCGAGGCTGCGGCTCGCGCGGCTCACCACCCTGCTGTCCACAGGGAGTTGTCGCAGCCGCCCCCCTTGCTGTCGCCCCAGAATGCCCCCCACATCGCCCTGGGCCCCCACCTCAGGCCCCCCTTTTTGGGGGTGCCCTCGGCACTGTACCAGACCCCAGGTGAGGAGTAGGCTGGTGCGCGATTCTGTGCCCCGGAGGTTGGGGGTGGGGTGGGGCTGTTGGTGCGGGGCCAGCCGGGTTCGTCTGTCACAGACCGCGTGTCCATCAGTGCTCCCGGCGAGCCCGCCCCTCCCCCTATGGAAGCCAAGGACAGACCAGGGCGGGCTTGGGTGGCCCTGGACCACTCGGCCACCCGGCCTCGTGGTCTGTCCCCTTCCCACCAGGCTACGGCTTCCTGCCCCCTGCCCAGGCGGAGATGCTCGCCCGGCAGCAGGAGCTCCTGCGGAAGCAGAACCTGGCCCGGTAGGTGCTTCACCGGGGGGTGGGGCGGCGGGGCGGGAAGTGTCACTGCCGAGCTGGCTGATACTCTGCGGTCTGTCTCCACGGCCAGGCTGGAGATGTCAGCAGAGCTGCTGCGCCAGAAGGAGCTGGAGAGCGCGCACCGGCCGCAGCTGCTGGCACCCGAGGCCGCCCTGCGCCCACCCGACGGTGCCGAGGAGCTGCAGCGGCGCGGGGCTATGCTGGTGCTGAGACACAGCTCTGCGCCCCTGCTGGCCCTGCCTCCCCAGGGCCCCCCGGGCCCCGGGCCCCCCACCCCGCCCCAGGAGCCTGCCCGCCGAGCTCCTCGGAAGGGGGGCCCCAGCCCTGCCTCAGCCCGGCCCAGTGAGCCCAAGGAGACCACAGGGGCTGGGCTCTGGGCACAAGACGGTTCTGAAGATGAGCCCCCCAAGGACTCAGACGGAGAGGACCCCGAGATGGTGGCTGCTGGGGGCCAGGGCCCAACTGGAGGGGCCAGCTCTGAGGGGAAGGGGCTTGCCTCAGGGTCCATGCTGCCCCCTCCACTGCCCCTGGGCTTGCCTTACACGGTCAGCCCCTACTTCCACACAGGTGGGCACCCCCGCCATGCCTTTAGATCCCTCCATGGGGTGGAAGGAGACCGTCCCCCATCCCCCACCCAGGGTCTCAGGGAGGGCGTCCACCGGGAGAAAGATCCCTTTCCCTCATCAGTCCAACATCTCTGAACAATTAGGGCGAGCAAAGGTCAGCAGACAGGGGTGGGAGCATAGGAAAGAGCTGGCCAGAGTCCTAGTAACACTCTACCCCCAACCCAGGCGCCACGGGGGGCCTCTTCATGGATGGGGAGGGGGCCACAGCGCCCGAGGATGTCAGCAAGTGGACAGTGGACGACGTCTGCAGCTTTGTGGGCGGCCTGTCCGGCTGCGGAGAATATGCACCGGTGAGGGGACCCGCCCAGGATGGTCTGAGCACCCCCGCTACCCAGTGCTGCTTCCCACCCCAAGTTTCTCCTCAAAGACTGCGGGGGTGGGGTATGCACCAGTGCCCCCAGTCAGTGCGTGCTGTCAGTGCTTCCGCCTCCAAGGTGGGATACGTGCCTAACACACAGGAGACTTTCATCTGACGCTTCTTCCTGCAACTGCGCCAGCCGCTCCTCTTGGCTCCGCTTCCTCTGGAGAGCTTTGAGGCCACCCCAGGACGCACGGCCCTGGCACTCATGCCCTGACACTGTGCCCCCACCCCCAGGTCTTCAGAGAACAGGGGATTGACGGGGAGACCCTGCCCCTGCTGACGGAGGAACATCTCCTGACCACCATGGGGCTGAAGCTGGGGCCTGCTCTCAAGATCCGGGCCCAGGTGAGCGCCTGCTGGGGGCAGTGGTCTCCAGACAACGGAGGGGCAGCACCGAGGCTCTGCGTGTGGCTGTACGGTGGCAGCCCCGCAGGCCCCATCCAGGCCCGTCTCTCCACAGGTGGCCAAGCGCCTGGGCCGAGTCTCCTACATGGCCAGCTTCCCCGTGGCTCTGCCACTGCAGCCACCAACACTGCGGGCTCCCGAGAGGGAGCTCAGCTCGGCGGAGCAGCCCCTGTCCCCAGCACCGGCCCCCTCGCCCTATGGGGGCGCGCAGCCCCCTGCCAGCCGGGCCTCACCCAAGCAGGAGAACGGAACCATGGCTCTGCTCCCAGGGCCCACGGACCCCTCCCAGCCTCTGTGCTGAGCTGGTGTCAGACCCCCCCGTCCTTCACTGCCGGCTGCTCCCCGGCAAAGGCCCCCAACCCCACAGCTTATCCTCCTTTCGGTTTTGGATGCAAAAACACAATTTTTAAAACGAAAACACATGATTTAAGAGGAAAAGAATGAGTTTCCAAAGACTCTGCGGGTGCCTGCAGGGCCTGGTGCAGACCGCGTGGGGACTGAACCCAGGCACGGGGCGGGGGTGCTGCCCGCTGGGTGGCTGCGGACGAAGCAGAGATGGAGAAGGCGCAGGCGCACCCCAGGCCCTGCAGCGTTGGCCGTGCGCACGGCATGACCGCGTGCCAACGCCGGGCAGAGCCCCACTCCAGGTCGGCACCTTCACGGGGCAGGTGCATCTCACCCGCCGCCATAAGCTGCGGCAGGAGGCCAGCCCCACGGTGGTTTATGGCCGCCACTCCAAGACTTGGAACAGCACTTGGTCCTTTCTGGTCTCTTATGTTGTAAAAATAAAGCCCTATCCACCATCTACGCCCTGCGTGGGCACAGACCCCAGGGCCTCGGCTCAGCCGCAGCCGGGAAGCAGCACACCTGACTGCCTAGTGAGGTTGGGAACGCCATGCAGCAGCCCCCCACAAGGCTCCAGGCGGGCAGCCCTCAGTCGTCCTCGTCCTCGGAGAGCTCTAGATCCTGCAGCTCATCCTCCGGCCCCTGGGCCAGCCGCCACGGCTCCTGGGGGTCCGGCCCCGCCTCTGTGTCTGGGTTTCCATCTGCAGGGAGAGCGCACAGCTACATAAATTCTGCTTTATCAGGAAGAAGCCAGCCGGGGAGGTTACTCATCACTAATTAATCACAGCACTAATTAATTTATCGCTGCTGCTGTTGCTGGGGGCCAGAGCCAGCGGGGATGGAGCAGCTGGCCCAGTGTGTGGGGGATGGGGGGAGGGCGTGGGCCCAGCTTAGAGCCGATGGCCCTGCCCACCCACCGGATCCCCCATGACAGTCTCGGTCCCCAGACAGATGGGCTCAAAAACCACGGCACCCCACGCTCTCAGGAACCACTTACCCTCTGAGCCGCTGACTTCCTCCACCCTCTGCCAAGCTCTTGGGGACCCAGGCGTCCCTGGGGACCAAGCACAAGAGCCCATGGGGGTGGACCCACCAGCAAACGCACAGAGGGGCAGCTAAGGCAGGACGGGGGCCGGGGCACAGCCCTGGACCCCACTTTCCCTTAGGTCTCCTCTGTTCAAGTGGGAGAGGACCCAGAACTGCCCTGAAAGGTGGTGGTGGGAGGGGGTGACACAAGGCCTGGGGGCCCCACCTCTCTCTGGGAAGTCGGGGGCGGCGTTGGCGTCGGCGTCCTCGGCGTCCTCAGCGACGTCCAGATCAAAGAGGTCCTTGAATTCCGCTCTGTCCTCACTCTTCCTGTCCGCCACCTTGCGGCGCTTTACCTCTGGGAAGTTCAAATCTTCCAGCTGGAAGGACAGGGACCCAGAGCTGCAGGTGAGGGTGGGCTCTCAGGGCTGCCTGCCCACTGGCCACAGCCCAAACCACAGCCCAAGCCCAAGCCCGACTCACATTCCAGACCCAGTCCTGCACCCTCCTACCCCGTGAGGCCCTCCTCTAGCCTCCAGCCCCCACCCCCATGCAAGGACCCCGCTTGGCCACTTTTGGGACACTTGGTCGGCATCACTGGGTAGGCTCCCTGGACAGCCGCCCTACCAGGCCAGTGAGGAGGCCGCTAAGTGACATCAAAGCTGCAGGCTCCAACCATGCTCCTTCCCTAATTTTCAGCCATCGCTCCCAGAACAGATGGCCTGCCCATACTGACACCAGGACAGGGATGCAGACAGTCATGCCGCTTGGCACGAAGCTGTCCCCTCAGGTCGCAACGTCACGTACCCACCGATCAGGCCCAGACCCAAAGACAGAGCTAGAGCTCTTCCTGTACCTCCCTGCTGGCCCTTCTGGTGTCCACAGGCTGGCCTAGGTGACAAGGTCAGCCCAGCACTCACTCCTCCAAAAGCCCCAGCCCGTCAGGCCTGAGGGGTAGCAGCCTCTGCCCCAGCACAGCCCTGGGGCCTCTCCACCTGAGGGTCATGGGAGAAGCCCCCAGACTCTCCCCGGTTCTGCCCGCCATCCGCCTCATCAGAGCATCGGCAGCGCCAGCACACGGTGCAGCTAGGGTGGCTGGGGGCAGCACCCACCGACCCCTGCTGACATCCTCCCAGCCGTGCCCACATCCCCAACAACCCACCACCACCATACCCGCTCTTTGCCACTGATCTCCAGCTGGATCTCACGGTCCCTCAGCTTCCGCCACTGGCTGTAGTACTTCGTGAGCGGGGTCCCCTCCTCCCGGGTTCGCTTCTCCCAGGCATCCTGTGCAGGGAGATCCAGGGTCATGTCCCACCCCGGGCAAAGCCCCAGACCTCAGCCACACACTGACCAGTGGCCCCCGGGCCCCGGCACCAGCCCCCAGCTGACCACTGCACGCCGGTCGGACACGCCGAAGGAGACCCTCTGGCGGAGCCCGCGGATGTGTTCTGCGTTCTCCTGCACCTTCTCGAGCAGCTGGCGCACCTGACGGCAGTAGTTGGCCACCTTGCACTCCCGGAGGAAGGATTTCAGCTGCAGAAGAAGGGGGGCTCAGCCTAGCCCCAGGCACAAGGCTACTCTGCACCCTGCAAGCGGTGACCACAGGCAGGCGGGGGCGGGTCATGGGTTCGTGTGTCTCAGAGCCCTGGGGGACACACCTGAGGTTGGGGGGAGCCCCAGTGCAAGTGTGTGGGGGGCGGGGGGGTGGGTGACTCTATGGCCCAGCCCTTAGGGACCTGTGGGGGTCGAAGGGCTGACGGGAGGATGACCACCAACGCCGTGGGCCAGGCAGAGGGGTGGGCAGGGCAGGACGGACCCACCCTCCAGGCCACACCCCGCCTGCTGCCCGCTAAATAGAGTGCTGCCACACGGCACGCTCATTCGTTCCTGCATTTCTGTGAATTTCTTTGCACTTCTGCGGGCAAGTTGAGCGGACTGAGAAACCCCGTGACCGCAAAACCTGAAATATCTACCATCTGACTTTTTACCAAAAACGTTTGTTGACCCTCTTCTAGACCACGATCGCCAAGACTCAGAGAGAGGACGCCGCACACACACCTATGTCTGAGCAACCCTGCCCCACTCACTACCAGGGCCAGACGGGCACAGGCCTCCCTGAAATGAGAAACCTAGGCCGAAAGTAAACGGATCTCCAAGGGGCTTCTGAGAGGAAAGACCCCCCCCATCCCACCCCGAATGTCACCTGAAGAAAAGCTGAGGTGGGCGGCCAGGGCTTCCTGTGACCCCCTAACGTCTCCTACCTCCTCACCCGGCCCAGGAGCACCTGGGAAAGCATGCAGTGAGACCAGCCCGACCCAGAGCCGGGGGCCGGTGCAGCCTGCTGAGCCCCAACACCCCCAGGAGCCCTCACGGCTGGTCCAGGCCCTGGGCTGTAGCACGCTAGAGCGGGGCTGACAGGTCCTGGGGTCCTCCTGACGCACCCGGGCCAGCGCCCTCCTCAGGCTCCCAGGCATGTACCCCAACACCACGGCCCCGGGGACCCAGCTGCCAGGTGATGCCAGCACAGAGACCCCAAGCTGACCAGGCCCTGCCACTGGCCCTGTGCGGCTGTGACAGGGCTGCCCTGCTCTGGCCCCACGCGAGGGGCGCCAGCCCGTCAGGAGGCGGTCTGGTCTGCTGAGGGGTTGGGCCCACGGAGGGACTCGGGCGGGGGGGCAGCGGGCACACACCTGCAAGACAGCGGGCAGCGCCAGCTCGGGGAATGCAATGCTGTGGGCCTGACCGTGCAGGTACTCCAGGCTGAGGTCGTACAGCTGCTCCACCAGGCCATCCTGAGGCAGCGAGGGAGCGGACAGCGTCAGGGCAGAGGGGAGCTCAGACCTCGGAGCCACACTTGGGCTCAGGCTCACCAGGCTACCCAGCCCCGGGAGGCCCACAAGGTTCAAGCCTGGAGGGCAGCGGGCCTTCTCCCATCCACACTCGTCTACCTCCAGTCACCCCGCACACTGACCTCGGTGCCCCGTGACATCCTGCCGTGACCCCGCCCAGGGCGTTCCCGGACCCCTTTGGAGGCTGGGCTCACCCGGTACGCCTTCTCCTGCAGGTTGACCTTGGACAGCTTCAGGATCACAGCAAAGTTGATGGGCCTGGAGCTCATGCGCCCCGGCCTCCTGTTGAAGTCGACCTGCTGGAAAATCTGCCCCAAGGACCCGTCAGCCTAGCCTGCCCACCCCAGTACCCTGGGTCTCTGGACACCCATCTTGAGACCAAGGACAAGGGGCCAGACACAGTGCCAGCCCCACGGCCTCACAGACACCAGCCCCTCGCCGCACAGCTCCAGATCTCTGGTCCCCAAGGGAGTCCCTCTGCCCTAGAGCAGGGCCCTGGTCAATGGGGCAGGACCAGGCCACACCCTTACACACTGCTGCTGTCCCCCTCCTGAAACCGGGCCAGAAAAACATGAGAACCAGTGTCTGGAGACAAAGAAGGGTCCCTCCTGCACAGGGTCACCATCACTGCAATTTCCTCACCCACGATCGCATCCCCACAGCCTGGTCCCGGCCCTAGTGGACCTCTAGCCTTTGGACTGAAGCCTCTCCCTACCTAAGCTACGCGCACACGTATACACACGGATACACACGCACAGAGGCAGCAAAGGGAACACAGCTTTGGAATCAGACGGGGCTTTCAGCCCAGCTCCGCCGCTCACTCTAATCTTGGGGAAACACCCAGATCGACCCAAGTCTGTGCCTTAAAACCAGCGCCCTCGGGCCAGCCCAGCAGAGCAGCTGTACTCACCTGCGGCGCCACTCTTGCCTATCGGGCAGGCACCGCACACAGTTACCCTCACAACCCGTGTGCTATGGGCAAAGAGCCAGCACTCAGGAGAGCTGCACCGAGTTGAGGAGTAGTCGGGCCACATGCGGCAGGAGGCGTCTTCCCTCCCGCACCCTCCGCCCCACCTCGAGCACCTGCTCACCTCAAGGATGAAGGGCAGCACCGGGATGAAGGTGCCTGTGCTCTCCGAGAGCAGTGTCAAGGTGCGCACGCAGTGCATGCGCAGCGGGTAGAAGCGGGCCGTGGGGACCAGCCTGGGGATGTGGGAAGGCGGGAGTGAGCAGAGACCCCAGACTCAGACACCCCCAAACCAGCCTCACCTGCCTGGCCCCGCTGCCTCTGAACTCTCCCCACCCACTGGGCTCCAACCTCAGGAGGGGCTCCTCCCCGGCAGGGTCAGCAGCCACACCAGCCTCAGACAGATAAAAGCAGGACAGAAGGCCCCCACCGAAGTCGCAGTTCTAAGGACCTGCCTCCTTGCTCAGTTACAGGGGCGGGCACCCCACCCCACCTGGCTAGCAACTCAATTTCATTTTAACACGTGAGACAGCAAAACTGTTCTTTCTTCTCCTTTCAGGAGAACAAGGATGCCCTCTGCTGGCCACATGTGGCTCCGCCCGTCTCTGCCCCCACAGACCAGCACGATATTCATAGGCAAACCAACCCCAGCCGTGCCTCGTCACTCCAAACCTGCTCTGTCCAAGACGTCCAGGCAGATAACCCCAAATGCCTTCAAACTGCACACAGTCCCCTCTACCCCGCGTCCCCAGAATGCACGTGTGTGCGGCATCCTGGACTAAGGTACCAGGTCACAGGCAACCAAGAGGCCCAGCTGACGATGATTCTGGGATACCGGGGACAAGGCCACGGACAGCCTCAGCCCAGACCTTCCTCAGGTGCTGCCAAGTCACAGACACCACACCTGGAGGCCCCAGCTGCCAGGGGCACTGGCCAGACCCTCTGTGAACAACCCTGACCCTACCCTGACCTCCAGGACAGCCTCCTGTAACCTTTTCCCTGTGTAGCCCTGGCCCCACCTCCTTCGGCCCTCAGGGCAACCCCCCAGCCGCGACTCACTTGATGCAACCGATGACAACCTGGGACAGGGGGTAGATCAACGGCTGCAGAGCTTCACTGGGGCAGATGGTGCTGAGGGCGCGGCCCCACAGGTGGAGGCAGTGGACGAACTGCCAGCTGTACACGGACTGGCGCGTCTCCTGGGCAGAGTGCAGTCCCCCCGGTCAGCCCCGCCCAGGTGAAGGGGTCCCCTGCACCTATGCCACAGCCCCCGCCAGCAAGGGCCCTGGCGCCTGCCGCCAAGTGGCTGAGCTGCCTCTCGCAGGAGGCCAGGCCCCCACCCCCGCAGTGGGTCGGGCCCCGCCCCCACCCACTTTCTTGCGCGTGGTCATGGCATTGCGCAGGTGGATGGCGAGCTGGCGGATGTAGAGGAATCCGTGCTGATAGGCGACGCCCGCATCCAGGGCCAGCAGCTCTGTCAGAGTCCGCTGCATGAAGTTGACGAGGGGCAGGGTGCTGGGGGAGGTGAACCTGCAGTTCCTCACGTACGTAATGTACATTTGCTGCCGGAAACACCTTAGTCAGAGCCACCTCTGAGCTCCCAGGGCCGCATGCCCCCACCACCCAGCTCCAAGCCCCCTGCAGACACCCGGGCCTTTCCCTCAGAGCTCGCCTCAGCAGGAACCACGGCCCAGCCACGTGTGCCGCAGACCCCCCCGCCGCACGGCCCTGCTTCTCGAGGCCCCACTGCTGCTCAGCCCACCGGCCCCGGGCAGAGTCTGCAGTGCCGAGGGGAAGGGTCTTACGGGGAGGCCTAGACACCCAGGAAGGAGGGAGCTGCAGCATGAATGACCGTGCGAAAGGGCAAGGGCCGTGGACGGACCAGAAGGGAAGGAGGCAGAGAAGCCCCAGCTGCCCGCCAGGCTGATGCAGGGCGCTTCTAGAGGGTTCTGTGCAGGGCAGGCCACCCCAGGCTTAGAGCCAGGCAGCAGGGTCCCCGTCCTTCTCCACATCTGATGTCCTCGTCCACTGAGGGGAGAGCTGCGCAGGCCACTCCATGTGGAGCCCCAGGGGGACCAACGGCTCCTGTCCCCATGCCATCCCGTCCCCCACTTCTCTTGGAGAAAGCCATGACGAGGACCTGGGTCTGCCCAGGGTCACAGCACCCGCGAGAAACACCGACCACAAAGGCAGCCTGCCCAGCCCTCAGGTCAAGACTTTCAACCCGGACTCTAACGGAAGAGCCGGGGGCACCGCTACCTTGAGGACGGGGCTCAGGAAGACGTCCTTCTTGTGCCGGCAGACCTTGACGAGCACCAGGAAGGCCAGCACACGCAGCGTCTCCTCACCCGTGCCCCACAGGACCACCATCCTCTGTGGAGGCGAGTTGTCACCGCCTGCCCCGGGCCCCCCACCCCCCACCCCGAGCCCGGCCAGAGACAGTCCTTCCCACAGCACCCCCCCCGGGGAACTCCCCGAGTTAGGGCTCCATCGGGGAGGAGCGAAACCAAAGCACGTCACCCCTCCTGAAGGCCGTATGGTGAAAACTGCCCTCTGCTGTCCAGCGCATGTATGCACGTGGGTGCCAGAAAGCTGCCCCCCGCCCCCCAGGGGAGCCCGTCCTCGCGTGACTGGGCTGTGCTGCCTCGAGTGTGCCCCAAAAACAGAACCCCATGGGGTGGCACAGATGCCCCCTGCACTCCAGCCGGCAGCTGGGCTGCCCTGAGGTCAACACACCTTGAGCAGCATGCGGCACTGCTTGGGGAAGGTCAGGTAGTAGGGCACGGAGCTGCTGACGTGCTGGAGGACGGCCGCCGCTACTGTCGTCTCTGCCACACAGGCCACCAGCTGGGGAAGCAGGAGAGGTCAGCGAGGCCCGGGATACGAGGAAGGATTGGACCGGTGGATGCGGCCAGGCCCCCATGTGACCCGGCAGGCCCCGCCCCCCAGGACTGCACCTGTGTGACGGAGCTCAGGTAAGCCTTGATGTCTAGCCGGAGCTTCCCCCACAGCGGGCTGCTGGATGGCTGCCGCACCCTGCAGGGAGACCGCGCCCTCCAGCTCAGACACGAGGCCACAAGGAGGGCACCAGGAGGCCACCAGGAGGCAGGGGTGTGCCCCAAGCCACGTCGCATCCAGGACACACACAGTGTCCAGGACGCAAGGGCACATGGGCCCTGTGGTGAGACACCCCGCCCCCCATCTTTCCCATGAGTTCAGGGACCTTTCCAGCTGGATAGACGCGAGAGACACACCAGGACTCTCTCAAGGATGGCCCGCAGCTACACCTAACGAGGGGTACCACCAAGCCCCAAGCCCCCCACAGGCCACCCCACCCGGCCAGAGGGCTGACCATCCTTCCTGTCTGAGCCCAGGGCCAGCCACTTCCCCCAGAGTCCCCAGACAGACCCCTGGCCTCCAGCTCCCCACACCTCTCAGGCACCCACACTCCGCAGTCCCAGGTCTGACCCAGGCATCGCCAACCAGCACAACAAGCTGTCTTCCTTTGGGCCACGTACAGTTTTTGTCGTCGTTGTTAGCCTTGCGGCTTACGGGATCTCAGTTCCCCGACCAGGGATTGAATCCGGGCCACGGCAGTGAAAGCACCGAATCCTAACCACTGGACCACCGGGGAACTCCCCGGGCCACATACGCTTTACAGAGACCAAGTCATTTACACCTTAATTTCAGCAGCAGTGACTGGTGCCTAGGAGGTTTCTCAAAGGCATCGCCTCTCAACACTTGCAGGACTCAGCACGTTAACTGTCTGTTAACTCTGCTAACGTGTGCAAAAGAACCAAGGACAGGGGCCCCTGTTAGCCTCCCCATGGGCTGAGGCCGGCTGCTGGGCACCTGGAGCCACGACCCAGGCGGCGCTGCCGCTTCCTGCCAAGCCCACTGTCCTCCATGGTGACCGCTCTCCCCACTGCAGCGGCCCCCACGGAAGCCCGCACCCAGCCAACGCCAGCACCACTGAGCGCTGCCTCTTTGCTGCCCACTCACTCACTGCCTGTGGCCCTCCACTCTCGCCAGCAGCCAGCTGCCCTGCCCCCTCAGGCAGCCACCCCTACGCGGCCGCATCAGTCCAGCCCTGACCATGCCCCCAGGCCCAGGTACTCCCAGCCCCGAGTCCCGGCCTCTTCCTCCTCCCCCGCCAGGTGGTCCCGGCGGACCTCTCCCTGGAGCTTCCTTCTCCCTCTGAGCAGTGTCGGGGTGAGTGTGACCCTCCAAGCTTTTCCTGCCTCCGGGTCACGTGGCCGCAAGCTCCTGGGAGCCCCAGTGGAGCCCGCAAGCTGCCAAATGCGGGCTGCTGCTCCGCCCCCTCTGGAAACCTTCCAGGGCCTTCGCTCAACTGACCTCTCACACGGAAGTCAAGGTCCTCGAGCCAGCATGGATGGGGCCCCTGCCTAGACACACACACTCGCACCAGCCAAAGAGCAAGGAGAGCGGACAAGACTTGACTTGTCCAAAGAGAAAAGAGAGAATCCTGACCAGGAAAGCCAGGGGAGCAAAGCCCAACACACACTCTGTGGCCCTTGAGGAATTCTGGGCAGGAAGGAGGAAGGACAGGGCTACCCCCATAGGGCCCTGAGTGTCCAGCCTCTCCCAAGAGCCCCACAAAGAGCCTGGCTCTGTCCTCCACATCCCTCTGTGCCAGCTAGGCCTAGAAGGGGCCCCTAGGTCCCAGAGCCCCTGCCTTCCCCAGTGCAGGGCCCGACCATGCCGCCCCATGCCATCCTCCTCCCTCTTACCTGCTACTGTCCTTCGGGGCTTTTCTAAACAGCAGCTCCTGGAGACAGCCAAAGAGATCTCTGATGCAGAAAGTGACCAGAGCGTTGAACACTGCAACGAGGGAACCAGAGATGCCACTCTCAGGACAGAAAATGGAACACAGAGACTGTATCCCTGGTCCCCTCACCCCAGCTCACCAGCACTGTCCGTGACCTGGAACTTGCTGGTCTCAGTGCCTTCCTGTTCTCCTTGGGCGGTGGCCACGGCTGCTCGAAACGCCTGCACAACTTCGTGGAATAGCTTTGGAGTGAGGTGCTGCTAAAAGGGCAGAAGGACCCAGAATGTTGGAGGAGCAGTCAGCTAGCTGGGGCTCCAGGAATCTGCTCTATGAGAGGAAGGCATCCTCGGCCACATCCTCAGACCAAGAGCAGAGGCGGGAGCAGCGTTACGGAGCCATGTGCAAGGAACAGAAAGAGTCCAGCATCCTCCTGGAAGGGCCATGAGGGAGGGGCGGAGGAGCCTGAATCTAAACAATGGCTAGCTCCAAGTGGTATCTGGAGTCCTCCCTTTCCGGCCTTTCTTTTCCCCGCAGAAACCACTGCAAGGCCCTCAGAAGGGCCCTGGCTCCACCAGCGAGCAAAGGCACAGAGACTATGTCCTGCCCACAGTGGACTTCAGAGAGCCCTGGAGAAAAAGAGAGGAAAGGAGAAGGCAGAGGCCCTAGTCTCTGAATGAAGGAGAGAATGCAGTCCTGAGCCCTCCTAGCATGCCGGGAAAACTGCGAGATTCTCTCTCGTGCTGAACGGGATCAGAGGGGGCTCCTCCCACCTGCACTGCCCCAGGTAAGTGAAAGAAAGCAGGGGGACGGGAGCTGGGGCGGGGTCAGCGGCCCAGCCCAGGCCACTTCTCACCTTCGCCGCCTGCGTCCATCTCTCAACCGTGGCGAGCGTCACAGAGGCAGAGCCCCTCCTCCTCCCCATAGGCCCTCTGGGGGCCCCGTCCTCCTCATCTTCCTCCTCGCTCGCCTCCTGCACCAGACACAGAGGGCCCCACTGGACCAGATGCAGAGGCCACAAACACGCCCCCGCCCCCACCCAGCTGTGCACAGGCTCTCACCTCCAGTGCGTCGGGCAGGGAGTGGAGCTGCTCCTCCTCGCCCTCAGAGCTGTCCGAATCACTAAAGTTCAGCAGGCTCTGGTCATTCTCCTGCAGGAACTCGTAGAACTCAGGGTCTTTGTCCTTCAGTCGAGAGAGCTGGTCCTTGTGCTCAGACGCACGGCCCTTACGCCGGCTGAGAAGGTGGGGTCATCAAGTCTGACCAGCTGGTACAGCCAAGGCCAAGGGGGGAGGGGGGCTCAGCCTTCCTGTCCTCCTCAGAGAACCTATGAGGCTTCGTCTGCTCCCTCCACAGCAGCTGCTAACAACCAAGGCAGGGAGCTTTCCAGAGAGCAAGTTTTCAGCAGATCTCTCTCCCCCCCAAACTCCGGACTCACACGTCCGGCAGCCTCTGCACACGTGTTTCAAACCCAAGGCGTGTTTCAAAACAACGCTGAACTTGCAGCTTCCCCCGAACTTACTCTGCCCACACGCTGCTCTACCTCAGCTGTCGCTAACTCCCCCTTTCCAGGTACTCACGTGAAAGGTAAACCCTCTCTGTCTCTCACACCCAGCGCGCACTCTGCCACGAGATCTCATCATCAATACTTCCAAAAGTCTCACGACTCCTCTCAAACCAGCATCGTCTCTCAATTCACTTGTTCACTCCAGCCCCTTACAACCTGCTCTCAGCACAGCAACCGGAGGGACCCATCCTGTTACATGTCACGCGACGTTACTTCACTACTCAAGACCCTAGGATAATTTCTAACTGTACTGAGACGCCATATAAACGGTCTACGAGATCCAGCCCCATCACCACCTCTCCAGCTTCACCTCCTACTACTCTCCTCGCATTCCTGCCACAGCCATGCTGAACTCTGCGTAAGGCTCACTCCCAACTCAGGACCTTTGCTGTTCCTAATGCCTAAAACACCCAGACATTCTTCCCCTACTGCTGCAATTTACTCCCTCAGGTTTCATAAAACGGCCTTATCCACTCCACCTAACGCTGCCGCAGAAGCTCCCACCTATGCTCCCTATTCCTCCAGCTCCTTCTGCTTTTCCTTCCTGTCTGCAGCACTTATTTCTTCCACCGCCCTACACGCTGTAGTTTATCCAAGGCCGAGTAAGCTCTCCTGGACCAAAAATGAATACTATTCTCCAGCGTTTCCCAACACCGGGATGACTTGGCACAGAGCAGTCACTCCGTAAATACCGGACGGAAGAATAAACAAGTCGAAAGGTCTGGGGGAGAGATCAGAGGTCCCTAGGCCTCAGTCCTGAGGCCCCAGGAGTGGTCAGCACCCTTCCGGTGGGGCGGGCCAGGACGGTTAAGTGGGTTCTGCTTACACACGGCCCGTAGAAGACGCTCCACTCACCTGGCCAAGGGACTTCCACCTGGCCCATCCGGGCTCCGGGTCGCTCCGCGCGCCGCCCGCGTCTCCGCCTCTGGGGCTCCTTCGGGCTCCGAGTCGGACTCGGAATCAAAGCCCGAGGCCAGGAACTCGTCCACCGTCAGCTCCGCCAGGCGCCTGCGGGCCATGCCGTTGGAGTCATGACTCCCCGCCAGCCCGATGTGCCCCAGCCCGGCCGCCCCAGGAACACAGAGAGGTGCAAGAGAAGCCTCTCTGGATGCAAGCGCCCGCCGGGAGGCCTGATCGGAGCCTCAACTCACCGCTTGCGGGTCCACGCCGCCGCCATAACTGCAGGCCAGTAGCGTGCGCCCCACTTCCGGCCCCAGCAGGCCTTGCGCCAGGCGCACTTCCTGCAGGCAACCCCGCCCCTGGCCCCGCCCCGTCGCGCCCCGCCAGGTGGCTTTAAGGTTCTCCAAACTTGGCTGCGGCGGCATCCAGGCGGGAGGGCGCGTTCGGATCTCTTTTTGGGCGGGAGGCGCTCGGCCTCCCAGGGTGGCACGCGGGATGAAAGCTCCCTGCGCAGGCCTGGTTCAGTCACGGCTCCCGCTCGTTTCCGCTGAGGGACAGACTGCGGAGCTCCAGCACCCGGCAGGACTGCGTAGGGCGGAATCCCGCCATTCCGCTCACAAATGTGACGTTTACCAAAAAAGGCACTAGTAACGACACCGACCTGGGGGAGGGCCGGGCCGGGTCACCGTCGCCCAGCCCAGCCCACAGCACACACACCCCCCCCGCCCCCCCCATGGGTTCCGTGAACACGTGCCTGTGAGGATGTCAATGCATTGACCACGGAAAAAATGCATGGGGGGAAACATGTGTCAGAGAGGACTTCTATACAAAGAGCTCTTAGAAATCAATAATAAAAAGCCAACAATCTTTAGTAGAAAAAACAGACGAAAATAGAAATGGTGATGCTATAGATGAGCTGTTTGCGAATTGATAAATGACACTCTGATGAGGATCAGAACGATGAGAGCCGTTTCCACGTCACTGGACAGCCCCATAGCACCTGCGCTGGGGGAGCCAGAGGGGTGAGACAGCGGACAGACCCGAGCACTGTTACTGAAACCAGGTTGGCCAAATCTCCCTGAAAGAGGATGGCTGATATTTCAGTCCAGCGAGTCCTCTACTGGGAATTCAGCTACGAACACATCTGCCTAAGTACCCAGGCCGGCCCCGGCGGGGACAGCCACTTTTGCTCTGCCCTATCTGTGGAACAGCCTGCAGGTGCAAAGGCCCGGAGGCTGGAAGGTTGCCTTGGGGAAGGAAGGAGGTGGGGAAGCCAACCTATGCCCTCCCCTCCCCCCACTCGTCCTAATGGCGGAGGTCCGCGGGCCTGGACAGCCAGATCCCAAGACAGGGGACCCCACAGCGCCCAGGGCGTGCACCCCACCCCCTCTCCCGCTCTGCAGCCAGCGTCCAGATCAAGGCCAGACGGCAAAGTGGCCTGCGTGGGGTTGGAGAGAGGAGGGCAGACGCGGCCCCCGGCTGGCTCAGGTCCCAGGGGCATCACGTGGGGCCATTCGGCCCCCCAGGAGATGCGGGGCCCCGAAAGGGGAGAGGGGTGCTTCTTGAACGAGTTGAGGCGGGCGGAAGGTCCAGGAGGTTTCTTGGGGATAGGCGGCGGGCGGGGCCCGGGGGGCTTCCTGGAGGAGGAGGCGGGCGGAGCGCCGAAACATTGGGAGGATTCGCGCGCTACGCGGCGCCCCCGAAACCTCGGGGGAGCGCGGGAGGCGGAGCGGGCGGCGCCGAGAAACAGCGGCTGCGGGCAAGCGGCGGGAGCGAGGAACGCAGAGCCTGCCGCCACCGCCGAGCAGCCCTCCAGCCGTTCGGCGTCCGCTTGTCCGAGCGTCCTCCGCGGATCGGCGGCGGGCCGGCGGCCGAACCCATGCAGCCGCGCAGCGAGCGCCCGGCCGGCAGGACGCAAAGTCCAGAGCACGGCAGCCCGGGGCCCGCGCCCGAGGCGCCGCCGCCGCCGCCGCCGCCGCCGCAGCCGGCAGCGTGAGTGGGCCGGGGGCCTGGGGACCGTGACTGGCCAGGGCCGAGGAGGAGGGGGGAAGGAGGGAGGGAGGGGCGCGCCGACCCTGGCAGGCTGCCGGGAGGGGGCGACCTCGTGCCCCGCAGGCTCGGCCCTACCGCGGAGGGTCCAGGTCCCCTGCGTTACCCGCGCACACATTCGGCGCGGGGCAGGGCGTCCCGAGGAGTCTGCTCCCGGAGGCTCTGTCCCCTCCCACCGCCCTTGAATTCCGGCTGCGCCGTTCAAAGACTCGGGCGGCCTGTCTGAATGATGGGGGGTTGGCGGTCAAGAGAGGTCACACTTGCTGGTCGGTGTAGGGGTCTGCTTCTGAGACACCGGTCAGTACGGACCGGTTTCACCTCGTGCACTTCCCTCATGCCCTGCCCGTGCCGAGAACACCGGACTCTGATGGGGGCACGGGAAGGGTTGCCAGCGATGGACAGAGAGCCTAGTCGCGAGGAGGGTCTAGAGAGCCGGGTTCTTCATGGAGGCCCCCGGGCGGAGGGAAGTGTGGTGCTTGATTTGAGCAGGGGTCGCGGCAGAGGAAGATGTACAGGTTCAATGACGGACCGGGGTCTGCCGTGGGATCCGACCTCACTCTGGTAGCAGGTTGGAGCAGAGTCTAGTTGGGCTCCCTGGATGCGAGGGAGCAGAGTGCGGTAGCGCCTGGAGAGCAGGGGAGGTCCCGAGGGGAGTGGGTCCTTGATGGAAACCTGGTTCGGGCTGCTGGGGGCGGGTGGCCTCCTGGGTGCCCAGGCCCTGCCCAGGGTCTCAGGGGTGGGTGAGCAGCTCCCTGCAGAGCACACCGTGACCAGGCACTGCCCACCTACAGCCCCGAGGCAGAGCGTGCCCGGCCCCGGCAGGCCCGGCCCACGGGCCCCATGGAGGGTGCAGTGCAGCTGCTGAGCCGCGAGGGCCACACCGTATCCCACAACTCCAAGCGGCACTACCACGATGCCTTCGTGGCCATGAGCCGCATGCGGCAGCGCGGCCTCCTGTGTGACATCGTCTTGCACGTGGCTGCTAAGGAGATCCGGGCACACAAGGTGGTGCTGGCCTCCTGCAGCCCCTACTTCCACGCCATGTTCACAAGCAAGTACTGCCCCATCGGGTCCGGGCACTTGGGGGACTCTGCAGCTCTTCCAAGGTGGGGACCAGCCTGACCTGCTGTCCCCACAGATGAGATGAGTGAGAGCCGTCAGACGCATGTGACGCTGCACGATATCGACCCTCAGGCCTTGGACCAGCTGGTGCAGTTTGCGTACACGGCCGAGATCGTGGTGGGGGAAGGCAACGTGCAGGTGAGGTTGCCTCACCTCTCATGTCCTGTGCCGCCACCGCGCTTGTGCCTCTGCCCCCCGCGCCGCCAGCATCCCCTGTACTGCTGCCGCCCCTTCGGCCCTCACGTCCATTTCTCCGTCCCTGCTCCCCTGGCCCTCTCTCCCACCTTGCCCCATAGACTCTGCTCCCGGCCGCCAGCCTTCTGCAGCTGAATGGGGTCCGTGATGCCTGCTGCAAGTTCCTGCTGAGTCAGCTCGACCCCTCCAACTGTCTGGGCATCCGGGGCTTCGCCGACACACACTCGTGCAGTGACCTGCTCAAGGCGGCACACAGGTACGTGCTGCAGCACTTCGTGGACGTGGCCAAGACTGAGGAGTTCATGCTGTTGCCGCTGAAGCAGGTAACGTGGCAGCTGGAGCACAGCCTGGACCTTGACTCGGACCCCAACCCTGACCCAATCGCCAGACCCCAGCACCAGCCTTGGCCCCCCGGCCCCCATCATCTGGGCCCATAAGACCTGGTCTTTTGCCCCTTAGTCTTTATCTCCAGTCTCTGACTGACGTTCCAACCCCGCCACCCATCCCCTGGGAACCCCCCACCCCCATTTTCTAACCCCACACAAGCTATCACCATTGATACCTGACACTCTCCTCTTTTGATTACACACCTGCCCACAGTCTCCCGTGCCTGGTTCCGTACTCCCAGGACTGCTCTGGAGCTAGGCCCCTGGAAACTGAGTCTGTGACTCCTGACCCTGCTTGGGTCTTCCTCATAGGAACACTGGGCCCCCTTGGACTCTCCCTCCCAGGCACCTTCAGGGCTCCATGGGTCCCCAAGCCCCTCCCCAGATCTCAGGTCTGAGGGTCCCCACCCCCAGGTGCTGGAACTGGTTTCTAGCGACAGCCTGAACGTGCCTTCAGAGGAGGACGTCTACCGTGCCGTCCTGAGTTGGGTCAAGCACGACGTGGATACCCGGAGGCAGCACGTTCCTCGGGTGAGGCCAGGCGCTGGGGGGCCTGCGGTGCGTGGGAGGGGATGCAGTGACTGAGGATCAGGCGTGCCTGGGCCCTTCTGTGTCCAGAGATCCCACAGGGGTGATGCAGGCATGTGTCTTGAGGAGGGTCCAGGACACATGAGCAGGCCCGACCATAGCAGGCGTGCTACCACACCCCAGCTGATGAAGTGTGTACGCCTGCCCCTGCTGAGCCGGGACTTCCTGCTGGGCCACGTGGACGCCGAGAGCCTGGTGCGGCACCACCCAGACTGCAAGGACCTACTCATTGAGGCCCTCAAGTTCCACCTGCTGCCCGAGCAGAGGGGCGTCCTGGGCAGCAGCCGCACCCGGCCCCGGCGCTGTGAGGGCGCTGGCCCTGTGCTCTTCGCTGTGGGTACGCCCACCCGTCCCGTCCAGTCCCCCATCCCTGCCCTACGCCCTGTGTCCCTACCCACAAGCCCAGCACAAGCCCCCCCACCCCGTGCCGAGGCCACCCTGCGCTCACCCCACACCTGCTCTTCCATCCACCGCGGTGTGACCTGCTCACCAGTCACTGGCCCCACTTGCCCTTGGAGCCTCCAGGCCCTCAGCCTCGGGCTGTGCTAGAGCCTCCTAGCCCACTGTGTCCCTGGCCCCTTGTCCTGCCCCATCACCTCCCCCTGCCTAGGTGGTGGGAGCCTGTTCGCCATCCACGGCGACTGTGAAGCGTACGACACACGCGCTGACCGCTGGCATGTGGTGGCCTCGATGTCCGCGCGCCGGGCCCGGGTGGGCGTGGCGGCAGTCGGGAACCGGCTGTATGCCGTGGGCGGGTAAGAGTGGGGGCTGGGCTCGGGTCAGGGGCTTGGCATGTGCCCACTGGGCCAACCCTGACCGGCAGCGAACCCCTCCCCTAGTTACGATGGGACTTCAGACCTGGCCACCGTAGAGTCCTACGACCCTGTGACCAACACCTGGCAGCCTGAGGTGTCCATGGGCACAAGGCGCAGCTGCCTGGGTGTGGCTGCCCTGCACGGGCTCCTGTATGCAGCCGGTGGCTACGATGGGGCCTCTTGCCTCAACAGGTAGTGGCTGGGGTCAGGGCCGGGTGGCCTTTCAGGGTTGGCTTAGCAGGTGTGGCTGCACCAGGACCGCAGAGGTCCTGCCTGAGGGGAACCAAGGGGGACCCTGCCTGAGTCAGGTCACCAGGGTCCCCTGTGCCTCTTCATCTGGGCTAGCCCAGTGGCCCCTTCTTTCCTCTCTGGCATCCTTCCCACCAGGCCAGGGGCTGGGCCCAGGTGGACACTCGCCCAGCATTATCCAGGTAGCCTGTGGCCTGTGTCCACCCAGCAGGCCCTGCTTCCTGCTCCAGTGGGACTCTGGGGTCAGCCTCCGTGACTGCCTAGCACAGAATTTTAGTCATTCCTCGGGGGAGGGCAGGTCGTGGGGCCGGGACTGCCTTTCTGCCACTGCTCAAGGTCAGCAGCCGTCCTGGTGTCTACAGTGCCGAGCGCTACGACCCCCTGACGGGAACATGGACGTCGATCGCCGCCATGAGCACCCGGAGGCGATATGTGCGCGTGGCCATGCTCGGTGGGTGACTGCTTTGCATAGCTCCCACCCCAGGGACCCCCGCACACAGCAGGTGCACCATGGGTGCGTTGACTCTCTGCAGATGGGAACCTGTATGCCGTGGGCGGTTATGACAGCTCGTCACACCTGGCCACCGTGGAGAAGTATGAGCCCCAGGTGCGAAACACCCCAATCACACATTCCCCTCCCCAGAGCTACTTCGGGCCATCACTCTCTGGCCACCCCCATCCCCCGGAGGGTCATCCCTTTACGTCCACCCTGTCCCACAGACATCCCACCCTGGACTAGAGTCCTGCACGTGGAGACGGAGGGAGGCTGGTAGTGGGTCTGCCCCCAGCCCGTCCCTCCACCGCAGGTGAGCTCCTGGACGCCCGTGGCCTCCATGCTGAGCCGGCGCAGCTCCGCGGGTGTGGCGGTGCTGGAGGGGGCCCTCTACGTGGCTGGTGGCAATGACGGCACCAGCTGCCTCAACTCTGTGGAGAGATACAGCCCCAAGGCGGGTGCCTGGGAGAGTGTGGCACCCATGAACATCCGAAGGTGTGCTGGCCCCCACACCTGTCACCACCACAGCGGTCTGCACCCCCGACCCCGACAGATGTGTCCCAGGCTCTCACCCCTGCGCGGCGTGTGCCCCCACCTCCTTCCCAGGTCTCTCCCTCCAGGGCCCCGCCCCCACTGCTCCAAGGCTCCGCCCCCATCATGCCAAGGCCCCGCCTCACCGGCTCATTTCCCCCTCCCATCCGTCCCGGCCCCATGATACCTCCCAAGGCCCCGCCCCCTGAGGCTCCTCAGATGTCTACCGCCCCAGACCCGGCCCTGCGCCCTCCTCACCCCCAGCCTCGCCCCTTACCTCTCCCTGTCCGCCCTGCCGGCAGGAGCACACACGACCTGGTGTCCATGGATGGCTGGCTGTACGCCGTAGGGGGCAACGATGGCAGTTCCAGCCTCAACTCCATTGAGAAGTACAACCCGAGGACCAACAAGTGGGTGGCCGCGTCCTGCATGTTCACGCGGCGCAGCAGCGTGGGCGTGGCAGTGCTCGAGCTGCTCAACTTCCCGCCGCCCTCTTCGCCCACGCTGTCCGTGTCGTCCACCAGCCTCTGACCCGTGGTGCGGCTGCGCAGAGACCCGCCCGCGGCCTCCCACGTGCCTTAAGCCCCCTGGGCCCAGCGCCTGCCTCCCCTGCGCGTGGGGCGGGGCTCGGCCCCCACCAGGAACGTCCGGGGCCGTCTGTCCAGTCTCCGCGCGTCTAGGCCGCGGCTTTCTGTGTTCCTTCCTCGGTGTGTGTTTGTGTGTGCCGTTTATTTATTCACTCGTTTATTTATTGACTGGTGGTGAGCAGGCTGCAGCTGCCAGTCTCTCCGTTTACTTTTAAAGTGTCCTGTCTCTGGGACCAAGCTGCCCTCCTGGGTGTCCTCCCACCGTGCTAGGGGCACTGGGGAGCGACAGGGTGGACACTGGCGTTGCCCGTGGGTAAGGGGCCAACTTGGACTCTCTAGACCTGGAGGGACCGAGGGGTGATGCAGAGCACTTATGCGGGGGGACTTTCTGAGCAGGTGCAGACCCCCAGCCTGAGCTGTGCACACCTCCTTGCCTCGCCCAGCCAGGCACACTCCCGGCGGGGGCGGGCACGAATCGGGCTTCCTTCCCATGGCTGTGGTGTCATTTCTGGATCCTGCACTGAGCTGGGCACACGTGCACCGCAGGCCGCATACAGCAATATGAGCCCCTTGAACAATAAACACATTTCCTGGGCTCTGCGGGCCTGTGGCTGAGTGTCCATCTCTGTCTTCCAGGGTCCCGCCTGGGGTGACCAGGAGGGCCTGGGGTGGCTATGCGGCTGGGCCGAGATGCTGTGTTGGCACCTGGGGGCTTGGAGGCCGCACCATCACATCCAGGGGCAGGGCTGTGGTGGCCGGTGTGTTAACTCCTGGCTATGCGTGGCATTCCCCCTCACCATGGCTGTCCCAGGCGCACCTGGGAGGGTCATGACCTCCCTCCTGGATTCTGGTTAAGCCTTGGGGACCCTGACCTTGATCTGGGGTGAGGATTGGACTGAGGCAAGAGAGGAGGCTGCGGGAGGGTCCTGGCTTCCCCTGACCCAGTTGCAAATTCCTGCTTCAACAGCTGAGAGTCAGCACACAGCCCCCTGCAGTCACTGGTGACTCAGCAACAGGCATTTCGGTGGAAACAGGATGTGTGCTCACACGGTGGGGAGGTCTGGAAGGGGATGCCTGGGCTCACGGAGCTCCAGCTCTAGGCACCCCCAGTCTGATGCAATCACAGTCTGGCCTGTGGGCCCCCTCCTGTACAGACTGGGGACTCTTCACTGGGCGGTGAGAGGAGGGGAGCCTTCCCTGCCCCCCGCTGGCTGGCGTGTGTGGAGGACCCCGGGCAGGGAACTGAAAGGCTCAGCTCAGCCTCAGGTGGGGGCCAGGTCCCTCCCAGAAAGGCTCCGCCTCCCCGGCCCTTGGGTACAGGGCAGGCTGCCCCAGAGCCCCGCCCCAGGAGGTGGGGCAGGAGGCTCGGGACAGAGGGACCCAGACCTGTCGACCTGCTCTACTCGGGCCGGCTGCCACCGCTGCCCATGGGGAACAGCCACTGTGTCCCTCAGGCCCCTAGGAGGCTCCGAGCCTCTTTTTCCAGAAAGCCCTCGCTGAAGGGAAATAGGTGAGGCGGGGCAGGGTACAGCCGCGGCCACTCGGTCACAGGATCTCCCTCAATCTGCCTCGGGGGCCAGGCTGTGAGCACCCCTTCCCTTGTTCCCAGAGAGGACGGCGCCCGGAAGCTGGTCGGCCTGTTTGGCACCGAGGCCAGTCCGGATGGGGACACCACTGCCGACAAGATCTTCCGCTTCATCCCTGGAACGGTGAGCAGCCGGCCAGTGAGCCCTGGCTCGAGGGGGCGTGGCAGTGGTGGTCTGCGTGTGACCGCGCGTGTGTGTCCTGCCTGTGCTGGGCCCGGGGTCTTCCCCGTCGGACCAGGGGAGTCAAGTCCACGGCACAGGGAGGAAGTAGGTGCAGCCCTGCCCTGGGAAGCTCATCGGCCGAAAGTCTGAGCAGAGTGAAACTGAGGCCCGGCCCTGAGTCAGTGGGGCGGTGGGGCGGGGCCTCCACGCCTCGCCACGTGCCAGCCCTGCCTGGGGGCCCTGGTGTCCGCCCCCCGCCCCGGGCCCGGGCCCAGGACAGCGTGTCTGGGCACGTTGGAGCTGGACGAGCACGCGTGTCTTGGCTGCTGCCGTGTGGGCACGGGTGTCAGGCTGGTGACAGGGCCATGAACCGCCACGCCCCCCTGTCACTCCGAGAGTTAGGGGCTTCGGGTGCACAGTGAGCCGGCCTCCCCCCTACCCTCGGCCCCGGTTTCTCCAAGGGGTGTCCCTTCAGTGTCCACCGCTGCCTCATCCCACAGCAGCCCCTGCGCCCCGCCCCCAGGCCCTGCCACAGGGACATGGCTCCCAAGCGCACGGCAGGCCACCCCGAGCTGAACGCCACCCCCAAGCCCCTGCCCAGCTGGCCGAGGGGGAGAGACACCCGCCCTTTAACCCAGCATGGCAAGGGGCGGGGCAAGGCTCTGCTGTGTGCAGAGGCCCTGGGGTGTGAGGGAAGTGACCCCCCAGGTCCTTGCCCCAGACACAGCTGCCCTGCGCCCCTCGGTCCTCACAACAGCTGGTGTGGGCTCCCAAGCCAGCTTCCCAAGTGTCCCAGTCGGGCTGTCCCCTCTCCTCCTCCCTGGGGTGTCCTGGGCTCCCTGTGGCCAAGTGCTGGCTTCAGAGACCAGGCTGCCTCAGAGAAGTGGACAGAGCACTTCCGACAAGTCCCAGGCGGCATCCCTCTGTGTGGCCGCATCTCACACCACAGCTCCCTCTGTCCAGGCCCCGCCTGGGCCGGGACATGGCAGCTGGAGAGGGGACCCGGCTTGCTGAACCTCTGGGAGTGGGGCCGGGGGAGGAGCCAGCGCTCCGCGAGCCCTGCCCGGGTGTGGGTTCTACACCCACACGAGAGCCTGCCCAGCCACGGCCCCAGGGCTGAGCCCAGGCCACAGGGCCAGCTGCGTGGCCCTTCCTGCGCTGTGGCCTGTTTTGCATGGGTCCCGTCCGGCATCATTCCCCGCACTGGGTGTGGGTGCAGGAGGCCCCACCCAAAGGCAGGGACGCCAGCAAGCTGTGAGTCTGTCTGTTCACATTCCTGGGCTTGCCCAAGGGGTGCCTCAGCTTGGTCAGGGCACAGCAGCCCCTGCCAGCTCCCCAGCACGCCCTGATCCCAGCCCTCAGCCCCTCCAGCCCCAGTTCGGCGCCCGTCCCAATCTGACTCCATTCTGACAGTCAAGCCCCTGTTTATAGAGGAGTCTCTGCGTGCCAGGGTCAGCTGTTGGTGGGCGCTCACCCTTCCTGTCTTCAGCAGACAGACACGGAGCCCCCAGCACACTCCAGGCCCGTCCTAGGCCCTGGCCCAGCAACGGGCCCCATTCTCGTACCGTTCTCACCCCATGACCGAGCCAGGTGATAAAACAAAGAAGTAAAAGACAGAGTAAGCCAGACATGGCCAGCGCTGAGCAGAAACGTACAGGAGGACCAATGCGCGGGGGTCAGTGAGGCTAGAATGTTGGAAGGGCACCCGGACAGGGGCTCACAGAGAAGGGGGTCTGAGCCAGGCTCTGGATGGGGTGAGAAGGGGCTGGGCTGAGTGGTCCGAGCTGAGTGGTCCAGGCAGAGGGGGCAGCAAGGCCGAGCTCCTGAGACAGGCACGTGCCTGATGTGAGGGGAGAGGACCCCTTGGTCATTGTCAGGACCTTGGCCTCCGCTGAGAGGGAGATTGGGGGCGGGTGGCAGTGTGCTGGTGGCTTGAAATGGGCTGTGACGGGAGTACTTACACCAGGGAAATTGGCAAATACTACAAATCAGCCCCCCTCTTTCTTGGTAGAACCAAGTTTTAAAATGTTAGTAGCCAACCCTGAGGTGTGGGAGGGATTCGAGTATCGTCTCACCTGGACACCTGAAAACCCTTCTGACCAACAAGTCTTGGGAGGTTGAATAACCAAAATGAGGGAACACGGTTAGGAAATAACGAAGCTAAGGTTGTATCTGCGTTGAACTGAAACCTCGACGACTCCAAGACTAGCGCACAGAGTTCTGTGACCAGCATGGAGGCTGTGTGTGTGTGTGTGTGTGTGTGTCTGTGTGTCTGTGTGTCTGTGTGTGTGTGCTGCGTTGTTTGCATGTGAAGAGGCTGTGAGTGTGGACAGGGTTCTGTACACACGTGTGATGCTGCGTGCGCCTTCTTAACCTGTGTATTGTGAGACTGGGGGCCAGGGCTGCTGGCCGCTGGTCAGGCCCCCTCGCCTGAGCTCTGCCCCCACCGCAGAGCATCCCGAGCCTGGAGAGCCAGCAAGAAAACCTGGAGCAGCCTTTCCTGAGTGTGTTCAAGGCAGGGCAGCGGAGGGCGCCCGTGAGGAGCCTGGGCACGGTTGTGCACTACACCAAGGTCCAGCTGCGTTTCCAGCACAGCCAGGTGGGGGCCGGGCCGGGAGGGGCATGCTTGAGGGCCACCCCAGGGCCTGCCCCCAGCCCTCAGACCCTGGCCCCACTCTCCCCCAGGACATCAGCGACTGCTACCTGGAGCTCTTCCCCTCCCACCTCTACTTCCAGGCCCATGGTTCCGAAGGACTCACTTTCCAGGTGAGGGGACATGGGCAGCGGAGGAGCTGGGGGAGAGGGAGAGAGCAGCCCCTTGGGGGGCACGCGGCCCAGTCCTGCTGGGCCCAGTCCCCCAGCCCTTCCCTCCCGCTGTGCTCTGGCAGGGGCTGTTACCACTGATGGAGCTGAGTGTCTGCCCGCTCGAGGGATCCAGAGAGCATGCCTTCCAGATCACAGGTGCGCAGGGGCACGGGGGTGCTGCCTGTGCTGACCTGGCCCCCAGGAGGGCGAGAGCACTAAGGCTGCTCAGTGAACCTGGCCGTTGACCGGCCCCAGGACCCGGGCGGGACTCGGAGCACGTTGAGGGGTCCTGGCCTTTCCTCCGATGGGCACACATGCGTCTGCCGGGCTGGGGCGGAGGGCAGTGGGTCGGGGGCCTCCAGAGCTGTGCGTGTGGTCATCAGTGGCTCCCCCCAACCCTTGAGGAGCCTTTCTTGTGGCCGCTGGTCTAGCCTACTCTGCCCCTCTCCCGCAGGCCCACTGCCCGCCCCCCTTCTCGTGCTCTGCCCCAGCCAGGCCGAGCTGGACCGCTGGCTCTACCACCTGGAGAAGCAGATAGCCCTCGTGGGAGGGGTGCCGCGCCGCCACCCAGCACCGCCGCAGGTCAGTGCTGGGAACCCCACGCCCCTTTCCATCCCCACTCTCCTCCTGCCCTTGAACCCCCTCTCCCAGGGCCCCCCTGAGAACGAGCTCCCCTGGACTCTGCAGCGCAGGCTGACCCCGCTGCGGACGGCATCAGGGCTCCAGGTGGTGGGCACCGCCATCTGCGCCTCGAGGGTCAAGCTGCAGCATCTGCCCTCACAGGTGGGTGGGGGGCGCAGAGGTGGAGGAGGCGGGGGAGGGGTGCAGGCGGCAGGTGGGGGCCCTGGGTGTGTCCCGGTGGAGCCCCTACTCTGCTCTGTGGCCCCTCACAGGAGCAGTGGGACCGGCTCCTGGTCCTGTACCCGACCTCCCTGGCCATATTCTCCGAGGAAGCAGATGGGCTTTGCTTTAAGGTGGGTCCCTCCCCACTGTGGACCCGCCCCAGGGACGCACCCTCTGCGTGGGGGTGGGAGGGGGCAGCAGCTCAGGAGGAACCTGTATTTCGGGGCCTGTTGGGACAGATAGCACTGGCCCCACCCACCCAGCCCGCTGCCCTGGTCAGTCTGGTCTTAGCCTGACGTGGGCAAGGAAGGTGGGTGCCCTGCCTCAGCATCCCGTGTCATCCTAGAGGGTCCTCAGGCACCAGCAGACCCATCACCTGGGGTGGGTGGTGTGGGGGCCCCTAGTGCCGCTAAAAGGGGCCTATACCTCTGAGCAGGCATCTTCCTGGTGCCTGAGGCCTATGCGTGTGCGTGTGCACGTGTGGGCCCGGGCGTGGGTGTGAAGGGCCTTCGGGGCCAGAGCGAGTGTCATGTGCATCAGGGTACTACATTCTACTCTGGGGGTGATCATGGCTTTCAGTCACTGAGAAACACACAGAGGGCTTCCTCGTAATCCCTTCCCACCCACCCCCATCTTAGCGGGTGGCCCAGGGGACCAGTCCCCGACCAGTCCTGTGTCGGCCACTGGCTGGCGAAGGCCCCACCTGGAGACCGGGGGTGAAGGCACCCCCCAAGGACAGACGGGGAGTGCCTGGCCTCCCACGGGGTGTCGGCCTTGGACCTGCCTTGCCCTCTGCCCGGCGTCCGAGTGCCCACCCAGCTCGGGAGGACAAGACGGGGCAGTGGGCACAAGGGTTGCTCCCCCTAACTAAGGCCTCGTCGCCCCTGGATGCCCCGCAGGGGGAGCTCCCGCTCAGCGCCATCCACATCAACCTGAACGAGACGGAGAAACAGATCCGCTCTTTCCTGATCGAAGGTGGGCAGAGGCCAGGCCTGGGAGAGAGGGTGTGAGCCTAGCGCGCACCCAGCTCTGCACCGGGGCTTTGCAGGGGGCCCCCTGCCCGCCAGGCCCCCTCACGGCATCTGTGTGCCAGGCCGTCTCATCAACACCATCCGTGTGGTGTGCGCCAGCTACGAGGATTATGGCCACTGGCTGCTCTGCCTGCAGTCGGCCTGCCGCGGGGACAGGACCTCCCCACTGCCCGGCCCCGAGAGCTTCCCGGGGCTGCGGGTGCCCCCGCAGGTGAGGAGTCAGCAGGGGAGGTGCCGCTGGGCAGCGGTGAAACAGGAGGGTGGGCCTGGGCCCGGGGCGGTGGGGGGAGGGGCCCTGCCATCCGGCTCACCCTTACCCACCGCCGGCTGCCCAGGCTGTGGGCAGTGGCCGAGGCTCACTCTCCTCTGACGGACGGACCAGCTGGGACTCGGGGTGCCCAGCACACGCCTCCAACCATACCAGCCACTCCACGCCTGAGTCCACTGGAGGCTGCCCTGCCCGGCCCGCACCAGTGAGTATCTGGGGGGAAACGGGCAGAGGAAGGGGGCGGGGGACACTGCGGCGAGTTTGTGTTGGGGACACCACTGCAAGTAGGGCCCTAGTTCTTCAGGGGAGGGGACTCAGACCGGAGGGGCTCTGTGTAGTCTCAGAGGGGTATGTGGGAGAGGGCCCCGGGGAACATTCTGGAAGGCCCTTGGTCCCCACAGGAGCAAGCCAGCCCTGGCTGCACCAGCGTCGGTGGGCACAAGGCAAAGCTGAGACGGGCCGGCAGCAACCGATCACCCAGGAGCAAGGCCCAGGGCGAGGGGCCCGGCCCAGCCACCCCGCTGCACCTGGACCTGACCAAGGTGGGCCCAGCACGCTGCCCCGGCTCCAGGCATGGCTCTCCCTCCCGCCCTCCATCTCCCCCCGGCCTCCTCGGTCCTGGAGCCACCCAGAGGCTTCTTGCACAGAGAAGGGAGGGCTTGGACACTTCCAGCTCCAGCGGTTCTGTCCTGTTTCTTGCCTGTAGTTGAGGCTGGAGGATGGCCCTGAGGCCCCAGACCATTCTCTGGAGACACCGCACTCCCCGCTCTACGCTGACCCCTACACGCCACCTGCCACTTCCCGCCGCAGGGTCACAGACATCCAGGACCTGGACAAGGTCAGTCCCCTGCTGGGTGACAGAAAGAGCTGGACGCGGCCACAGCCTGAGCTTGAGAGGGTGCCTGAAGCCTGAGATCTGCTCAGGCTGCCACGGGAAGCTAAGGGGGTTCTGGGCAGGGGCCCCTCAGCTGCACGGAGGTCCCAGCCCAGGGCCTCAGTCACCAGCGCTCTCCTGACAGTTCCTCAGTGCGATGCAGAGCTCACTCGGACCTGAGCCCTCGAGCCCATTCCCCTTTGGCCCCGTGTCCGTGCCTGTCTCTGACCCCAGCTCTGGATTCTCCGGCCCCCACTTGCTCTCCGAGAAGGGAGTCCCGCAGGCCCGAGCCTCTCAGCGGCATCGCGGGTCCATCAAGGGCCGGGGGTCCCGGCCCCCAGGCTCCCCTCAGCTTGTGAGTAGCAGCCCCCACCCCGGGCAAGGGGTTCTGCAGCCGGGGGTGGAGAGGAGACCGCATGGGGCCTCCTGGGACCCTGAGGGAGCAGGAGAGACGGAAACGGGGGAAGGGAGGATGGGCGGAGACCAAGGACGGGAGCAGCGGCAGTAAGGGGGTGGGGGCAAGAGGAAAGGTGGGGGTGGGGTCCGGCAGGTCCCTGAGCTGGCCGCCAAGCCGGTCCGAGGGCCCATCCCTCAGACTTGTCGTTGGGGTCCCCAGGTCTCTCCTGCGAGGGAAGTTGCGCCCGAGCCCCCGCCACCTCCCCCAGGTGAGTGAGGGCCCTGCCTCTTCCTGGGAAAGCTCTGGGTGTTGCTTCCTGAAAGCACATGCACCTCTGCCCTCCCCACCAGACGGCCGCCCCCCAAGGAGCTCCAACAGTGCCCGGGACAAAGCTCTGTCACCTTCCCACCAGCGGTGGCCTCGAGGAGCAGCTGAGGCTGAAGGCGGGCTCGTGCAGTGGATCTGATGGCCACCAGGAGGCTGCTTCTCGGGACCACCTGCCGGCATCGACCCTGCAGGAGGGGCTGAAGCAGGACCTGGGGCTTTTTAGTGGGGCCACAGGCACCCAGTATCGAGTCAGGGTCTGACCCCAGCAGGTGGAGGGGGCCTCCAGAACCCTGAGTTACCCTGGGCTCTTGAGGGGTCAGGAGGGCCTCATCCTCAGGACACCTTGGCCAAGGTGACTGGACGCCCAGAGGGGCCAAACCTCGGCCTGCCTCTCAGGGAAGGAATGAGGGAGGGGACTCGGGGTAGGGGCTTCAGCTGGGAGAGGGGGGGATGGCACAGGTGTAAAGGTCAGAGGGCTGAGAAGGTCAGTTAGCGAGAGTCAGAGTATGTGAGGCCAGAGGGCACAGGGTCTGAGACATCACAAGCAGGAGGCAGGAAGGTGGCCTGGGCGCGTGTGAGCGTGAAGGTCGGGAGAAACCGGCAAGAGACTAAACAAGCAAGAAAGAGATTTTATTGGTGCCGTGTGTCCACGCGTTCTGTCCTGAGCAGCAGGAGTCTCCTGCGTCCTGGGGACCCTGTATGTGCTGCCTCGTAGCTGGACGCCCCCCCAGCGCCTAGTCTGGCAGCCCCCTTGCTCCACTACTGCCCGCACCCTGTCCACCTTCCTGTGTCACCTCCGGCTCCTGTCAGCTCTGGGCGAACCCAGGTGTCCCGTCCCTCCACCTGATACCCTTGCCTTCTGCCTCTGCACCTCCTCCAGGGCTCCCCAGAGGAGGGGCTCCAGGCTCTGCCCTACAGACCCCCAGCCTGCAGGGCCCCTCTGGGTACCTGCTCAGCATCTCGGGCGGGAGCCGAGGAGGCCTTGACCACAGACCCCTGGGGTTCAGGGGTTAGAGAGGCCTCAGAGGCCTCCAGCGGCCCAGCCCACTTATAAACAGGGCAGAGGGTCCCTGGGACGCCAGCCCCCAGCCTCAAGGCCCTCTGCCCAGATCTCCAGCTGGGGCCTCGCTGCTGCCCATCATGCCCCTCCCTCCAACAGGATAACCACATAGGATTAGGACTCCAGTTAACTCTGGCTTCAGATAAGCCACAAATAATTCCTTAGCATAAATAAGTAGGTCTCAAACTACGCCAGCTCCGACGGACACCTTGTGCTCTTTGTTGCTAATCTGGCACCTTACTAGCGCCCAGCCCCCTGCTTGGCCTACCCTCCCAGCCTTCCAGAATCTCCCCACTCCCAAGTGTGGAACACAGCCTCGGCCTCGGCCACTGGCTGGACCCTCGGGTGGAGTCCAAGAGAGCCAGGACCAAGGACGCAGGCTCCTTCCTAGATGCCGCAGAACGCAAGGGTCAAAGGGCGAGGCCTGAGGGCAGCACCTCATCCTGAGCACCTGTGGACATTTCCTCATCCTGCGTCTTCCTGGGCGGAGCCTGGGTCTTAGGAGCTGGGGCTGCGGCGGCCCCGCCCCACCTGCCAGCGGAAGTACCGGATGGCGGAGATGGTGCCGATGTTGGCCAGCAGAACTGCAAGAGAAGTACAAGACCTCCTGAGTGCCGGCTCCATTCCGGCCCGGTCCCCACCCTCCATCCACACGGCGGGGTTCTCAAAGGATGGGAGGAGGCCAGCGGGGCGAGCGTGGGTCAGCAACGCAGGAGACCCGTCAGGAGAGACACCTGCGCCTCCCCATGTGCCCCTCACCCCTGCTGGCCCAGCAGCTGGGACACTACCACTGCCCCTCCCTTTGGCTTCTAGACACCAGACCCCCGCCCCCCGGGCCCACAAACCTGTTTTCCAGGCATCTGGGGCATGCAGGTCTGATGTTCTCACAGCCCAGGTAGCGAAGGCTACAAACACCAGGCACATGTCATTCTGGCTGAAGGTAAACGAGGTGAGGGGACCCCGGGGTACCCCTAGGAAAGAGAAGCATGTCCTGAGCTCCTGCCGTTGTCCCACTCAGACGCACCTGCCCTGGGACATGTCTCTCCTGGCCATGTCTGTCCTGAGACATGTCTGTCTTGAGTCACATCCTCCCCGTGATACAGGATAGCGTGTGGCATAGTTGAGTCAGGCTGACTTGGGCGAGTACGTCTGGGGCACCGTTTCCTGGTTTGTAAAATACCGTCCAGGGGGAATGCGAGCCTGCTCTGGCAGGCGGCATGGCCTGAGCTGGAGCTGCCCCAACGCCTGCCTGCTACAGGCTGGGGGCAGGCACTGCTGTTACCTGGGCCTGAACACAGGGCGACTGTCAGTGTGGAGCCAAAGCCCTGCTCGACTGGGGCTGCCCCACCTGGACCGGGTCCTGGGGTGGCCAGGAGCTGGTCCTTCCTGCCCAGATCATCCCTGAGGGCCCCCACCAGCTCGCAACCCAGGGTCCTGGCTTGCCCCTCCCCAGTGGCCCTCTTGGCCCAACTCCCTGGACAGTGTGTACCCAGGTCCTGGACAGGCCATGGGGTCCCCGCAACACACACCTGCTTGCCTGATGGCCGGGGCAAGCTGCTTCGCTGAGGCTGGGCTGGGCCCTGGTGGGGTGCCGCTCCCCACGTCCCAGGGGACTGACCTGGGGGGCTCCGTGGCCTGCATCTGGAGAAGCACAGCCGGCCCCAGCATGCCCCCTGACACGTCCTCCCCGAGGAAGTGTTCGTAGGCCTCGGGGATGGAGATGGGTGTGGGATCTCCTGGTGGAGGGGCCGGCACAGGCTCAGCCTGGAGGGGTGGGGCCTGGGAGTGGCCTTCCTGGTGCCTCGACCTCTGGGTTTGGCCATCTTGGAAGAAGAACTCGCACATGTCCGGCCACTGGACTTCGGCCAGAGCCTGGCTAGCCTCTGCTTCCTCCTCAACGTCTTCATCCTCTTCCTCGATGGTGTCACAAAGGAAGAACTCATAGGCTTCTGGGAGGGTCACCGCAAAGGAGCAGCTGCGCCCAGGCCCCGCTGAGGCAGAGGGGGCAGGGGGAGGCAGGTGCTTCGGGATCCGAGGCTGGGGGGTCCGGGGCCCAACTGCCACAGTGTCCCAGGCTCCAGATGCCCTGCGGCCCCCAGCTGCTGTCCTGGGGGCTGTGGCTGGGAAGGCTGGGCCTGAGGCCTCTCCTGACCCTGGCTCCTCGGGGCTGGGCACAGCCATGGAGAATCGCACTTTCTTCTTCTTGGGGGCTTGGATAGGGCCTAGCGGGGGCTCCCCAGTGCGGTGTCCAGGGGCACCTGCTGAGGGCTCCCCTCTGAGCTTCTGTCGGCCCCCCTCTGGAGACCGAATAGGGCTCAAACCCAGCTTGGCCACTGGGGCAACCTCCAGCTCCGCCACGTCAGGCCCAGCCTCGGGGATGGGAGCAGGTGTAGACACACCCACATCAGACCCAGCCTCAGAAACCAGGTGAGGCAGAGCTGTACGGGGAATAGCCTTCGAGACAGGCGTAGATGAACCCACCTCCAGCTGGACCCCTGGACCTGGCACAAGCAGGTCCACATCCAGTCTAGGCTCGGAGGCAGGTGTAGACAGAGGCTCATCGGGCTGAGGCTCGGAGGTGGGTGTGGACAAAGCCACGTCTGACTTAGCCATTGTGACATCTGCAGAAGCCTCCAGGTCAAGCGTGGGTATAGTGCGTGGCTCAGTTCTGAGGGTCATTCCGATTAGGTCTGTACCCTGCTCAGTGGTAGGGACAGATGTAGACAGATCCACACCTGGCCCTCGCCTGGCCACCTGCTCAGGGGCTTCTGGAGACTCTGGCCCCAGCTCGATCTGCCCAGCTCCTGCTGTCTGCCCTGTGGTCCCCACCCGGAGGCCCTTCCCCCTGGACCCAGCCAGGCCAAGGCCGTCCTCGGCCCCGGCCTCAGTGAGCAGTAGGGAGCCCAGCTGGGTGGGAGCAGGGCCTGGGTCACCCAAGCGCCCACCCGCCTTGGTGCCTGCAGCCCGCCTCTTCTTTTGGCTGGGGCTGCGCAGCGGGGCTCCAGGGCTGCCAGGGGGCCTCTGGGGGGCAGCGCTGCAGCCGGTGGAATCGGGGCTCCAAGCGGGCTCACCCGTGAGAGTAGGGGCAAGACCCCGGGGGGCTGCCCCCTGCAGAAGCCTCTCCCTCTCGCCTCTGGAAGACACTGGCCCCGGGAGGGATGAGCCCTGGACCAGAGGGGCAGCACCAGGGCTGAGGGACGGCTGAACTTCTGGCCGCACGGACACGCTGGGCGTCTGCTGACCGGCCTCCGGGGCCAGCACGGGCTCACACCAAGACCTGCTGACCAGCTGCCGGGCGGGTACCTTCTCCCCCTCAGAGCCAGGCCGGTCACTCCCCCTGGGAGCCAGCTGCCCCTCAGGAAGGGGCAGGGGCCCTGGGGGGCTGCTGCCACTGCTGTCCCTTTGGTCAGTGTCACTGGACAAGAGCTCATGCCCAGAGGCCAGGCCGGCCCGCGGGAGGCCACACTCTGCGGCAGCGGCTGAAAACTCAGCCCGGTCCTGGCCGCTCAGCTGGACGCTGCACTGGAAGCTCTCCATTCTGGGTCAGCAGAGGCACGTGAACCACAGACCAGGCTCTTCATGGGCCCAGGCCCGGGGCCCTGGCCGGCACACACTGCCCACACCCCACCTGCCCCCTGGCTGCTCCCTGGCTCAGGGGCCAGCACTCCATCTCCGTCCTGAAAGAAAGCAGAACAAACAGAATCCAGAGGGAAGCTGTGCTGATCTCAAACCTGATGGCTTCCTGGAGCTAGAACATCCGAAACCCACCTTCCGTGCTCCCAAACTGACTGCAAATGATAACGTTACAGTGACGTATTGCTGCAGTCCTGCATTCAGGTTAGTGAAGTTCACTAAAGAATAGGGTTCCTCATGTTTGAGTTTTCATCCCCAGGAGGAGCTTTCCTCCACAACGTTATGCATTTTCTGTCCAGCTGGGTCAGCCTCCAGCTTTCCTGCAGAGGTGTTGGTACCGAGGCCAACTCTATATACCAAAGCCCATTTCAAGGACCACCCACCAGGGCTCAGTTTACCTGGGCGACAGTCAGCGCCGGACTATCCCAACATGCCTCAGAGGAGCCGCAGTGTCCAGCAGGTGACCAGTCTTTGGTGATGACCTTCCACCGGCCTTGGCTGGGACAGACTGCTGGGCTTCCTCTGAGCTTACCAAGGTCAAGCTAGTGCTGGCCAGAGCCCTCTCAGGGGTCATCAGGGCGAGCCTGGCTCTGCCCCTGCCTGGGCAGGAGGTCCCACAACAGAAATGAGCCTCCTGATTCCCACCAGCCCCCCCGGGGCCATCCTCAGTGTCTGTGCCCCTGACCAGATCTGCCCAGCCGGCAGAGGTCCCCTCCCCGCGTCTCAGTGAACTAAGGCAACCCTACCTGGCTGACACCCCCTAACCTCTCAGCCCCCTGCAGGGGGCTGCCCTTTGGGCCTTGGTCAGCTGCCACTGGACCCAGGGCGGTGGGAGGTCACTCTGGCCAGGCAAGTCCTGAGATGGAGGTGCCTTGAGACCAGGGCACTGCGGCTTCCTGACCCCGCTGCACCTCGTCCTCCCCTCTGGTCCTAGGGGAGGTCCCAGTGGGGGCTGTCTGCCTTGGGACCCCTTAGGGTGGGAATGAGGGGCTGACAGTACTGTACCTGGGACCCCACAGCCAGCCGGGGCAGCGGAGCTGGGCATCCAAGCTGCCTGTCCCAGAGCAGCATGGTGCAGGGCTCGCCACGCAGGCCCCACCCCCATTGCCCAAAATACCACAGCTCCGCAGTCACATGTCTCCTGCCAGGCGGCAGGGTACAGGCCACAAATAGATGGCATTTGAGGGGCTGCCAGCTACGTGAGGGACGCCTTCCTGGTCAGGGCAGATGCCAGTTAGAGAACGCTGACCAGCAGTCAGGCCCACAGGCCCTCCCTTTCCTAAGCTGAAGGCTACCCTGCTGCCCGTCCTGGCCGAAGGCTGCCCTTTCCTCTTCAAGTGGCCCCGCCCACTGTGAAAACTCAGCCCTCCCCACTCCTCCTGTCACCTCACCTGCCGGCAGCCCCCCAAGACCAGCACCTCTCCCGACCTAGGCTCCTGCAAGCGGGGCCCAAGGCGGGGGTGGCAGTGCAGTCTCTCTCTCCAGGAACAGGGGTCTGGTGCTGCCACCTGCAGGTCACCAGGAGGAGCCGGGCAGGAGGCATGGCTTCTGAGAACAGCCCCTTACAGGCATCACCCTGCCCAGTGCCCTGAGCACTTTTCCAAAATGTGTCCATCCTGAGAGGGATGCCAGGAGGATCCTCCTTTACAGTTGAGCTTGGTAAGGCACAGAGAGGGTGAGTGAGTTGTCCATAGCCACACAGCTAGTAAGTGGCAGAGTTGGGCCCCAAAGGCCCTGCTCAGAGCCATCCTGCCCTCGAGGCTGGTGTTGCCTATCCCCAGCCTGGTCATTGTGACACACACCCCTCCGGCTGGGGACAGAGGAGGGAGTAGGGGGGTTGGACAGCAAACATTGAAACTAACAGGTAAATAGGATCATTTCTGACAGCAACACATCTTAAGAAGGACCTAGAGTGGAGAGGAGGGTGGCCTCTGAGGAGGGTCCAGGGGATTGAGACTGGGCAGGTGGGGACCACGACAGCCGAGGCTTCGAGTGGAGGAGGCCGAGTCACCCCGGAAGAGCGAGGTCGGGTGATGTTCTCGGCCACCCTGGCTGGGCAAGCCTGGTCTGGGGTCTCTCCTTGCTGCCTCTGTGTGTTGGGAAAACCCAGGTTTCCCTCCTATGTCTCTCCTGTGAGTCTCCTTTACTGGTCGCCAAAAGTGTGTGTGTGTGGGGGGTGTCCCACGCCAGGCAATTCGGTGACACTAGCGGCGTGTCTGACAGGTTAACTCAATTCTGATAATATCTGGAGATGCTTAGGGGCTCAGTCCCACAGACTGCCCCCAACTTCAGACGCCAATGGCAAGGAGCAGGTCCCCAGGTCACCCACCACTTCTGTCCGACTTGGCTACAGATGTGAGCGTCCCACGACCCATTGCCCCTTGGATTAAATTAATTTGCCAGAGAACTCAGGGAGACATTCACTAACGCTCACCAGTTCATTATAAAAGGGTAGGATGAAGGATGCAGATGAGGGTCCAGGTTGGGAGATGGGCAGGGCTTCGTGGGAAGGAGCGTGGATGCAGCTCCACCCACCTCCAGCGCTCGGGATTTTGTGGAGGCTTCTTCACACAGCCATGATCGATTTAACCCCATTTTCAGTCCCTCTCCTTTCTCAAGAGGATGGGGGCGGGGCTGAAAGTTCCACGCTTCTCATCAGGCTTGGTCTTTCCGGTGAGCAGCCCCCACAGGAGCCTCATTAGAACAAAAGATGCTCCTGTGCTCTCAGCAGGAAATTTCCAGGTTCAGGCACTCTGTGCTGGAACGGGGCAGAGACCAGTACCCATGCTCTCTGCCTTCTAATCCCACAGTCCTCTTCCCCGTTCCTCCTCAGGCTCTGGACTCGGTGGCTAAGGCTGTGTTGGTCAACTTCGCCGCTGAGGGTGGTCCACGTGTGATCCGTGCATCGCTTTCCTGTGGATGGAGATTTGGGTCATTTCCAGTTTGCAGCTATTCCCAGTGATGCTATGAACATTCTGGAACATTTCTTTTGGCGGTCTTGGAGAGTTGTGGGGTCAGAGGTGTTTGTCCAGCTCTAGAGGACACTGCCCAACAGTTTTCCGGGGTGGCTGTGCCCTCGCTCCAGTGTGTCTGCGCCCACACTGCCTACGGCCTGTCACCGCCTGGCGCAGCACTTTCCTTAAGAATGAAGTTACTGGCCATTGTCATCTTCTTTTTAAATATTTATTTGGCTGCACCAGGTCTTTAGTTGCGGCAGTCAGGATCTTCGTTGCAGCGTGTGGGATCTAGTTCCCTGACCAGGGATCGAACCCCTGGACCCCTGCATTGGGAGCGCAGAGTCTTAACCGCTGGACCACCAAGGAAGTCCCCACTGGCATCTTCCTTTGTGAAGATGTGTGTCTCTTCAGTGCTTCTGCCTCTTTTCTATGCCTTTTTCTTATTGATCTGTAGGAGTTTGTTACCCATTCTGGGTAAAGATTCTGTTTTGAATATTTGTACTATGAATATCTCCCCCCCATCTCAACTTTTCAATCTCTTAACAGTGCCTTTTGATGAACAGAAGTTTTAAATTTTAACATAGTCCAAATTATCAACAATTTTCTTTATGCTTATCACTGTTTCTGTCTTTTTTTATTAATTAATTAATTATTCTTGGCCGCGTTGGGTCTTTGTTGCTGCGCGCGGGCTTTTCTCTAGTTGTGGTGAGCGGGGGCTACTCTTCGTTGCGGTGCGCGGGCTTCTCATTGCGGTGGCTTCTCTTGTTGCGGAGCACGGGCTCTAGAGCGCAGGCTCAGTAGTTGTAGCTCGTGGTCCCAGTTGCTCCACGGCATGTGGGATCTTCCGGGACCAGGGCTCGAACCCGTGTGCTCTGCACTGGCAGGTGGATTCTTAACCACTGAGCCACCAGGGAAGCCCTGCTTCTGTCTTTTTACAGAACTCTTTGCCTGCCCCAAAAAGTCATGAAGATTTCACCATGTCCTTCCACGTTTTTAGAACTTCATCGTTTTACCTTTCTCACTGGGACTACAACCCGCATGGTACTGATTTCCGTGGATGGTGGGTGATGGGGGTCCTGTCATACCTTTTTGTTTCTGTGTGGACACCAGTTGGCCCAGCGCCACATCACGACTCCGTGGCGCCCACGTGTGTGTCTGTCTGTCTACAGAGCCACAGCAGCAGAGCCCCCCCCGTGGACTTCCCACACAGAGGAAGCTTGGAGGGTTTGGGGCAGGGGCTTTTCTACAGTTGCCATGGCTGCCCTGGAAGAAGGCAGTACAGGACCCGAGGGGAGGCTGTGGGGAGGGCGCGGTGTACCTGGTTCCTTCTGAAGAGCAGCTGTGGCTGGAGTTACCCGAGGCGTCCCCTCTCTCTCCTCGCCCCCCAATCATGGGCCTCCTCGTGGGAAGGGCTCTGGAGCACACGGGCATCTGCGCGCTTCTGACCCAGCTCCGCGCTGGGGGCCTAAAGTCTCTGTGGAGGCCCGCGAGCGGGTGCAGACGGACGGGCTGGAGGAGCCGCCGGACGGGCTGGAGGAGCCGCCGGGGAGTGGCGTTGCCGGGCACGCGGCCTGCGGTACCGCCGGAAGCCACCAGCGGGCGAGCAGGCTCCGCCGGAAGTTGGCAGAGCAGAGCCGTCGGCGCCTGGCTCTGCGAGGGCGGTGTGTTTGGGGGCGCCAGGGCCCCTTCCCGAAGCCACTTAGCCCGCTTTGAGCCCTTGACCCTGAGACATAAGCCCTCAAAAATAAGAGCCGACTTTCAACGAGCAGCTATTACACGCCCGGCAGTCTTAAATGCTTTACAAAGATTACAGGCTTTTTACTTTTCATTTTTTAATAGTTTACTGATGTATAATTTAATATGATAAACTCCACATATTTAAAGTGTAAAGTTAGCTAAGTTTTGACATGTGTAGTCACCCGGGAAGCCATCACCACACTCCCATCATCCCAAGGGTTCCTGTGCCCTTTCTGACGCCGCCTTCTGCCCAGGCAGCCACGTGGGCCTTCCTTCCCTTCTGTCACTGCAGTTGGGTGGCACCGTCCAGAACTTCATGTAGATGGGATCATACAGTAGGCACTCGTTGGTGTAGTACAAAAGAGTGCAGTATGACTGTCTTCTGTCACTGAGCATAATTATTTTGAGATTCGTCTATGCCACTGTGTATGCCAATAGTTATTTTTATAATTAATAAGTAGTGTCCCATTGTTGGACATGCCAAGATTTGTTTATCCATTCACCTGTTGATGGACATTTGGGGCTATGTTATAAACATTTGTGTTTAAGTCTTTGTGTGAACACGTGCTTGCATTTCTCTTGGGTAAACTGTTTTCCGGCGTGGTTACCATTTTTTCATCCCCACCAGGAGTTCCTGAGAGTTCCAGTTGCTCCATGTCCACACCAGCACTAGGTCTGGTCAGACCTTTTTTTTTTTTTTTTTTTTTAAGTAGAGGTCTTCTTAGAAGCCCATATGATTTAAATTTATTTATTTATTTATGGCTGTGTTGGGTCTTAATGTCTGTGCGAGGACTTTCTCTAGTTGTGGCAAGCGGGGGCCACTCTTCATCGCAGTGTGCGGGCCTCTCACTATTGCGGCCTCTCTTGTTGCGGAGCACAGGCTCCAGACGCGCAGGCTCAGTAGTTGTGCCTCACGGGCCCAATTGCTCCGCGGCATACGGGATCTTCCCAGACCAGGGCTCGAACCCGTGTCCCCTGCATTGGCAGGCAGATCCTCAATCACTGCGCCACCAGCGAAGCCCTGGTCAGACTTTTTAACTTTACCATTCTAGTAAATGGTTAGTACTGTCTCATTGTGGAGTTTTCTTGTTTTTTGTTTTTTTGCTTGCTTTTTTTTTTAAACGATTATTAAAGAGGGTATTTTATTTTATTTTATTTTATTTATTTTTTTGCGGTACGCGGGCCTCTCACTGCTGTGGCCTCTCCCGTTGCGGAGCACAGGCTCCGGACGCACAGGCCCAGCGGCCATGGCTCACGGGCCCAGCCGCTCCACGGCACGCGGGATCTTCCCGGACCAGGACATGAACCCGCGTCCCCTGCATCGGCAGGCGGACTCTCAACCACTGCACCACCAGGGAAGCCCCTTTATTTTATTTTTTAATTTTATTTATTTTTTTGGTTGTGCCAGGTCTTAGTTGTGGTAGGCGGGCTCCTTAGTTGCGGCTCACCAGCTCCCTAGTTGTGGCATGTGAACTCTTAGTTGCAGCATGCATATGGGATCTAGTTCCCTGACCAGGGATTGAACCCGGGCCCCCTGCATTGGGAGTGTGGAGTCTTCACCGCTGTGCCACCAGGGAAGTCCCTCATTGTGGTTTTAATTTGCATTTCCTTAATGACTAAAGTTGAGCATCTTTTCGTGTGTTTAAATGCATCCAGGAAATTCCCTGGTGGTCTAGTGGTTAGGACTTGGCGCCTTCACTGCCGAGGGCCTGGGTTTGATCCCTGGTCGGGGAACTGAGATCCCACAAGCCGCGTGGCAAAAAATTTTTTAATAAATTTTTAAATTTAAATAAAAATTTAAATTTTTTTTAAAATTTAAATTTAAAAATTTAAATAAAAAATTAAATTTTAAATAAAAAATTTTAAATAAATAAATGCATCCATATATCTTCTTCCATGAAATGACTGATCAAATCTGCCCATTTTCGTCATTGGGTTACTTGTTTTCTTATTGTTGAGTCTTAAGAGTTCTTTATATATTCTTTACATAAGTTCTTCATCAGTTACGTGATATGAAATTATTTCCTTCTAGTCTGTGGCTCATCTTTTCATTTTCTGAACAATGTCTTTTGAAGGGCAGAAGTTCTTAATTTTGATGAATTCCAATTTATCCATTTTTTATACATTTTTCTCTCATGGATTGTTCTTTTGGTTGTATGTAAGAAATCTTCGCCTAACCAAAGATCCCAAAGATTTTCTAAATTTTCTCCAAGAAGTTTTTTTTAGTTTTAGGTTTTGCATTTAGGTCTATGATCCATTTTGAGTTAATTTGTGTATATGGTGTAAAGACATGGTTCCAGATTATTTTATTTTTGTATGGATATCCAATAGTACCTATACCATTTGTTGAAAAGACTCTTCTTTCTCCACTGAATTGTCTTAGCACCTTTGTTGAAAGTCAGCTGACCATATAGGTATGGGTGGTTCTGTTTCTAGAATTCTAGGTTGATAGTTTTTACTTTCAGTAAAGACGTAGTTCCACTGTCTCCTCACACGCATTGTTTCTAACAAGAAACCAGCCATTGTTTGTCCTTGTTCCTCTGTATATATCATGTCTTTTTTTCCAGAGGCTCTTAAAACCTTCTCTTTACTGCTGTTTTTATAGAGAAGGGGTTAACAGTTTTATTGATATATAATTTACACCCCATACAATTCACCCATTTAAATTAAATAGTTTTTAGTATAGTCAGAGTTGTGCAACCATCAATATAAACAAATTTAGAACATTTTCATCACCCCACAAGGATACCCCGTACCCCCATATGTAGTCATTCCCCATTCCCTTGGACCTCCACCCCAGCCATGGGCAACCACTAATCTACTTTGTACCAATTTGCCTATTGTGGACATTTCATGTAAATGGACTCACACAATATGTGGCCTTTTGTGTCTGGCTTCTTTCACCTGGCATAATCTTTTCAAGGTTCATCCATGTCATAGCATGTATCAGTACTTCATTCCTTTTTGTTGCCAAAGAATATTCCATTGTATGGATATAGCACATTTTATGTGTGTGTATGTATGTAAGATATGTAAATAATAAGATATGTAAATAAATTGTATGTATGTATTATTTATTTATCTTTTTGGCCATGCCGAGCAGCATGTGGGATTTTAGTTCTCCAACCAGGGTTTGAACCCACATCCCCTGCAGTGAAAGCAGGGTGTCTTAACCACTTGACTGCCACAGAAGTTCCCTAGCCCATTTTTAAATTTATCCATTCATCAGTTGATGGAATTTGGGTTATTTCCACTTCTTGGCTATTATGAATAATGCTGCTGTGAACATTTATGCACACATTTTTGTGTAGACATGTTTTCATTTCTCTTGAGTATGTACCTAGGAGTGGAATTGCTGGGTCATATGGTAATTCTACATTTAACCTTTTGAGGAACTTCCAAACAGTTTTCTAAAGTGGCTGCACCATTTTGCATTCCTATGAACAATGTATAAGTGCTCCAATTTCTCCACAAGCTCACCAATACTTTTTACCATCTGTCTTTTTAATTATAGCTACCCTAGGGCGTATGAAGTGGTATCTCATTGTGGTTTGATTTAAATTTCCCTGATGGTTGATGATGTCAGGCATCTTTTCGTGTGTTTATTGGCCATTTATATATCTTTGGAGAAATGTCTATTAAGATTTTTCTCCAATTTTTTAGTTGGGTTGTCTTCTTATTGAGTTGAGAGAGTTATTTATACATTTTAAATACAAACCTCTTGTCAATATGTTTTGCAAATATTTTCTCCCATTCTATGTGTCTTTCACTTTTTCGATAATCTCCTTTGAAGCCAAAAGTTTTAATTTTTATGAAGTCCAATTTATCTTTTTTTTTTTTTTTAACCTTTTGTCACTTTTGCTTTTGGAAACATATCCAAGAAGGCTTTGTCTTCTGGACCTGACTTCAGGTCCTTCCTGACCCAAGGTCCTGAAGAACTACTCCTAGATTTTCTTCTAAGTGTTTTATAGTTTTAGCTCTTACACTTATGTGTATCATCCATTTTTAGTTAATTTTTCTGTATGGTGTGAGGAAGGGGTTCAACTTCATTCTTTTGCATATGGATATTCAGATGCCCCAGCACAATTTGTTGAAGAGACTGTTCTTTCTTCTACTGGATTGTCTTGGCATCCTGGTTGAAAACCAAGTGACTAAAAGTGAAGGCTTCTTTCTGAACTCTGAATTCTATTCCATCAATCAATATGTTCAACCTCATGCTGGTACCACACTGTCTTGATTATTGTAGCTTTGTAGTAACTTTTGGAATCAGGAAGTTTGAGTCCTCCAACTTTGTTCTTTTTCAAGATTGTTTTGGATATTCTGGGTCCCTTGGATTTCCATATGAATTTTGGGAGCAGCTTGTCAATTTCTGCAAACATGTTAACTGGAAATTTGAAGAGATTGTGTTGAATCTATAGATCAATTTGGGAAGTACTGTCACCTTAACAATGTTAAATCTTCCAATCCACGAATGTGGAATATCTTTCCATTTATTTAGGTCTTCTTCAATTTCTTTCAACAATATTGTATAGTTTTCAAAGTATAAGTTTTGTACTTCCTTTATTAAATTTATTCATAAATGTTTTAGTCTTTTTGATGTTATTATAAATTGAATAGATTTCTTATTTCATTTTCAGACTGTTTGTTGAAAACGTATAGAAATATAACTGATTTTAAAATATTGATCTTGTACCCTGCAACCTTGCTTAACTCATTCATTAGTTCTAACAGTTTTTCTTAGTGCATTCCATGGAATTCTCTCTATATAAGATCATGTCATTTGAACATAGATAGTTTTACCTCTTTTTTCCAATATGGATGCATTTTATTTCATTTTCTTGCCTAGTTGGCCTGGCTAGAACTTCCCACACCTTTTGCTTTTTGTTTGTTGGCTTTGGTTTTGTTTTTGTTTTGGCAGTTCTATAATTTTACTGGACAATCAGCAGATAGTTCTCATCCACATTAACTGTCTGTAGATTTTTGAAAGTGGTGACAGGTACACAGGTAACCAACGTATAGAGCTTGTTTGGTGAATCTTCATCTTCATTATGCCCACACCTCTGACTAGAAGTTGTGAGAGCAGAAATCATTTTTTTATTGCTGTGTTTTAGCAATTTGATTATGATGTTCCTTGATGCAATTTTCTTCAAACTTCTCGTGCTTGGGACTTCCCTGGTGGCGCAGTGGTTAAGACTCTGTGCTCCCAATGCAGGGTGCCTGGGTTCAATCCCTGGGAACTAGATCCCACATGCATGCCGCAACTAAGAGTTCACATGCCACAACTAAGGAGCCAGCGAGATGCAACTAAGGAGCCAGCGAGATGCAACTAAGGAGCCCACCTGCTGCAACTAAGACCCGGGGCAACCAAGTAAATAAATAAAAATAAATAAATAAATAAGCAAACTTCTTGCGCTTGAGTTTCCTTGAGCTTCTTGGATCTGTGGGTTTATCATTTATGTCAAGATTGTAGGGCTTCCCTGGTGGCACAGTGGTTAAAAGTCTGCCTGCCAATGCGGGGGACACGGGCTCGTGCCCCGGTCCTGGAAGATCCCACATGCCGCGGAGCGGCTGGGCCCGTGAGCCATGGCCACTGAGCCTGTGCATCTGGAGCCTGTGCTCCGCAACCGGAGAGGCCACAGCAGTGAGAGGCCCGCGTACCGCAAAAAAAAAAAAAAAAAAAAAAGATTGTAAAACTTCCAGTCATTATTTCTGCAAATGTTTCTCACCTTCCCCCCTCCTCTGAGACACCAATTACATGTATGTCAGGCCCTTGACGTTGACCACAGTTCACTAATGCTTTTTTTCCCCCAGTCCCCACTTTCTAAATCTCTGTTTTATTTTCAATAGTTTTTATTTTTATGTTTGCAGTTTACTAATAGTTTTCTCTTCAATGTCTAATCTCTAGTCTGCATTACTCCCACCCAATGTATTTCTTACATCAGACATCATAATTTTGCAAAAGTTCAATTGGGGTTTTTGTACCTTCAATGTCTCCAAGACATTCAGTCTTTCTTCTAGCTTCTCAGTCATGTGAAGTGCAGCTATAACAACTGTTTTAATGTCCTTGTCTATCACCTGTGACATTTCTAGTGTGCTTTCAATTGATCGAACGTTCTCATTATGGGTCAGATCTTCCTGCTTCTCTGCATGCCTGGTAAACTTTTACTGGATGCCAGACATTGTGAATTTTAACCTGTTGGGTGCTGGGTATGTTTATGCTACTACAAACATTCCTGAGCTCTGTTCTGGGTGTGGCTGTTACTTGGAAGCAGTTTGACCCCTTCGGGTCTTGTTTGTAAACTTTGTTGGGCAGGCCTAGAGCAGTGCCTAACCTATGCTGATCATTCCTCACTGTTGGACAAGTCCCCGCTGGGCACTCTGCCACCCGCCCTGTAGTTATGGGGTTTCCATTCTGGCTAGTGGAGACTGGAACTGTGTCTGGCCCTGTGTGAACTCAGGGGTTGCCACCTAATTCTTTGGGTGGTCCTTTCCCTGGCCTGGAGGAGTTTCCGCACAAGGATGTTCTAATCAGGTCTGAGAGGGAACCCCTGCAGCTCTCTGGAGTTCTGTCTCTGGCACCACCTCTCTTCCTTCTGACACCCTGTCCTGTGAACTCCAGCTGCATTGGCGCCCCGGACTGTCAGCTCCACCTCCCTAGCTCAGGGAGTCTCCCTGGCTTCCTGCCCTGCACCGTGGCCTGGAAACCGTCTGCAAGCAGTCAGCTGGGGCAGTGTAGGGCTCACTTCATTTCTTTTCCACTCTCAGGGACCATTTTTTCTTTTTTGTTAAAGAGCTGGGCTTTTTTTTTTTTTTTAACATGTATTTTTGGCTGTGTTTGGTCTTTGTTTCTGCGCGTGGGCTTTCTCCAGTTACGGCAAGCGGGGGCTACTCTTCGTTGAGGTGTGCAGGCGGTGCACACCTTCTCATTGCGGTGGCTTCTCTTGTTGCGGAGCACGGGCTCTAGGCACGTGGGCTTCAGTAGTTGTGGCTCGCGGGCTTCAGTAGTTGTGGCTCGCGGGCTTCAGTAGTTGTGGCTCACGGGCTTTAGAGCGCAGACTCAGTAGTTGTGGAGCACGGGCTTAGTTGCTCCGTGGCATGTGGGATCTTCCCGGACCAGGGCTCAAACCCGTGTCCCCTGCATTGGCAGGTGGATTCTTTTTTTCTTTCTTTGTTTGTTTTTTTTTAAATTTATTTTGGCTGTGTTGGGTCTTCGTTTCTGTGCGAGGGCTTTCTCCAATTGCGGCAAGAGGGGGCCACTCTTCATCGCGGTGCACGGGCCTCTCACTGTCACGGCCTCTCCCGTTGCGGAGCACAGGCTCCAGACGCGCAGACTCAGTAGTTGTGGCTCACGGGCTTAGCTGCTCCGCGGCATGTGGGATCTTCCCGGACCAGGGCTCGAACCCGTGTCCCCTGCATTGGCAGGCAGATTCCCAACCACTGCACCACCAGGGAAGCCCCGGCAGGTGGATTCTTAACCACTGTGCCACCAGGGAAGCCCAAGGACCACTCTTTTTCATGCTGCAGTTTCATATATTTTAACCAGTTTTTTAACTGTTTTAGGAAGAAGGGTAAATCTGGTCCCTGCTACTCAGTCTTGGCTGGAAGCTGTCATAATGCAGATTATTTATTTTATTTAATCCTCTCAACCACCCAGCTCCACAGGCAGGTACTATTACCAATCCCGTTTTACACTTGAGATTTTGTGACACACAGTGACAACATGCAAGGTCACAGTGACAGCAGAGGTAGGGTTCAGTCCCGGACTGTGTCAGGCGCATCCCTGAACCACTGGTGGGGAGGTCGAGGCTGTCCTGCACAGGTGCCCCACGTGGAATGTGGGGGCAGGGTGTGGACCTGCAGGTACTCCAAACACAGAGCAGACTGAAGAGGCCTGAGTCTCTGTGGGGAGGGCCCTGGCCGGCTCTGAGAGGCCTCTGTGTCCGACTCGATTTATTGACTGTGTCCTGACCATGAGATGGTGGGTCTCTGGCTCTGTGCGTTTGTTCTCCTCAGTTACCTGCCCAGGTGGAGACTAGTTCTGGTGGGCTGGTTACTGAGAGCCCAGAGGCAGGTGTGCTCCAGGAACAAGTGGTAACTGTCTCCCTTTCCCCTTCCCTCCTCCCGACTTCCCTCAAGGCCACATCACTGTTCCACGCCATGGCAGTGAAAGCTCGGAAGCCTAACCACTAGGTCACCAAGTTTCTCAGCTACGTCTGAGAAACCTGCAGCAGCATCACAGCTGCGGGCCCTGTCAGCACAGCCACCGAGCTCTAGGCACCCTTTGGGACTGGGACACTTGATGAAATAAAATTTATATTTTGGGAATTCCCTGGCGGTCCAGTGGTTAGACTCGGCACTCTCACTGCTGGGGCCCGGGTTCGATCCCTGGTCGGGGAACTAAGATCCTGCAAGCCTTGCAGCACGGGCCAAAAAACCCCCATATTTTACGGCAGGACAAGAGAAAATTAAACATAAGATTCTCTCCGTGTGTTTGTTTGCGCCTCCTCCTTCCCTGACCCGCCATGTGCATCTGCATCACACGCGAACCGGAGCTCCTCCAAGGGGGGGCGCCTGTTCCATCGGAAAGATCAATTTTTTTCTTCTGATGCCAGCAATGTAACTTCTTAAAGAATAGAGTCCCTGGGCTTCCCTGGTGGCTCAGTGGTTAAGAATCCACCTGCCAATGCAGGCGACACGGGTTCGAGCCCTGGTCCAGGAAGCACCCACATGCCGCGGAGCAACTAAGCACGTGCGCCCCAACTACTGAGCCTGCGCTCTAGAGCCCACGAGCCACAACTACTGAAGCCCGTGAGCCACAACTACTGAGCCTGCGCTCTAGAGCCCGCGAGCCACAACTACTGAAGCCCACGTGCCTAGAGACTGTGCTCTGCAACGAGAGAAGACACGACAATGAGAAGCCTGTGCACCGCAACGAAGAGTAGCCCCCCGCTCGCGGCAACTAGAGAAAGCCCACACACGCAGCAACGAAGACCTGATGCAGCCCAAAATAAAAACAAATAAATAAATAAATTTATTTAAAAAAAAGAAAAGAAAGAAATGTATTCATCATGGACCCAGAGGCTGGTAGCAGCACAGGCAGGTTCCCGTGAGGACCTCTTCCAGGCGCGAAGCCTGCCTTCCGGCTGTGTCCTCACATGGCCGACAGAGTGGGCGAAAGCTCTCCCGTCTCGTCCCTCTGTAAGGGCACTAATCTCATTCCATGACCCCATCCCCTCCCAGAGGCCCCTGTTAAGGCCACCACCTTGGGGGGCAGGTTTCAACATATGAATTAGCAGGGAAGGGGGGTAGGAAGTAAGGGTTGTGGACACGAACATTTAGTCCATTGGACCTGGTCTCTGCTCTGGAAAAGTCCGACCAAAGATTGCAGACTCCAAGTGGGTAGACCGGTCAGCTCAGTCCTGGGATGTTACCCTCACCTCTTAATTCAACAAAGCAAACTCCTAGGGACACAGAGAGAAGAAAGTCCCATGTACACACAGCCAGGTGATGCCCTGTCCCACCTGGCATTTCGTCCAGAGCCGGCCTCCTGATCCAAGTACAGGAAGAAGCTTGGCCAGGTCTTGCCTAACACTTTTCTGACCTTAGGCTGGCAGCGGAAGCCCAAGCCCAGGGCCCCACAGGCCTGGGGCCTTGAGAGGCCATGAAAAAGGAGGGCCAGGAGCTGGGGATGCTCCGGCTGGAGCTTGGCCAGCCCCCGGCCCCTGCATGTGCGTGTATGGCCCAGGCCGTGGTCAGCTCATATGTTGGGGGGTGGGCGTAGGGGCCAGGAGAGGACAGAGTTGCCTCCCCACACCCAGAGCTGCTGAGCCCTACCCCACTGTGCTAGACAAGGCAAGGGGTGCTGGGGGGACCATGGGCGAGGGGAAGGGCGTGGCCTCTGGCCCACTCGTGGGTAAGGATGGGAAGGCAGGAAGTGGGCCCCCACCTCCCCACACAGACATGGGGATTCCTTCTCTGAAGCGGGAGCCCAAAGCCACCAGATGGGTGTCAGGGTCAGGCAGTCCACCAGGAAGAGACACCTTTGAAGCAGAGCAGCCAGCTGCTTCTTGGTCACCATAGATACCAGGCTGCAAAAAGGGCTGACGTGCCCATTGAGGGCAGGCCAGTGTGGCCCTGGGGCAGGCTGGGTTCTGTGGGTCTCAGCACGGAGCACCTCCCGCACCTGTCCTTGTCTGAAGTCTGGGGCCCATGAATCCCCTACGCCATGCCCTGTCAGTTACCAGAACAGAATGGGCCCCTGCCCTGCCCAGAAGCCACAGGGATGGGCCTCGGCTGTCCCTGCACCCCCAGCTGGAGCTCACGGGGAAGCGACTTCCCGGCAGACATCAGGCCAACCCACTCTGCTCTTCACAGCTTCAACGGCTGTTTCCGGGTCCCGCCCCGCCTGACCTCTTCCACAACCCCATCAAGTGGGCACGTGGTGGTGGCCCTGGGTGGCGGTGGGCACATTAGTTGTTTATTGCTATTGTTATTTATATTTATTTTAATTTTACATAAAACATTATTGTTATTTATAGCTGCATGACAAATTAACCTACAATTCAGCAGTTTAAAACAACAGACGTTTATTATGTCGCACAGTTTCTGAGGGATAGGAGTCAAGGAGCTGCTCAGCTGGGTGATTCTGGCTCTCAGTCTCTCAGGGTTGCCCTTGAGATGCCGGCAGTGGCTGGGGTCTCATCTGAAGGCTCGACAGGGCTGGAGGATCTGCTTCTAAACACCACACTCTGTTGGCCTCTCCATAGCAAAGAACAGCTGGCCTCCCTCAGAGTGGAGAATATGAGACAAAGAGGTAGGCCAGGATGCCCCTGCAACCTCGTCTTCTACAGGACCTTACTGGTCACGCAGGTCAACCTCAGTACATTCACAAGGCTGAATACCAGGTGGGGGCTCTTGGGGGCCTCCTTCCTTGCCCAAGGGTGCATCCTAGGATGGGTATGCCCCCCAGGGCTCCATGGAGCAGAGAGGAGCCAGGCACAGCTGCAGGACCCTCTGGGCTCAGCTTCTTCCTCGGGAAAAGGGAGCAGGCCCTGGAGCCAGGGCATGCCAGTGCGTGCCAGGGGAGAGGAAGAGGCTGCTGGGGCCTAGAGACGCTCGGGCAACCGCAGGAGTTCTGGTGGGGGTGCTAAGGCCTCACCTCTCACAAGCCAGGGCTCCAAGCAGCCCCAGGCCCTGCCCCACCCCAAATTCCCAAGTGACTGGAGTTTCATGGGCCTGGCCAGGAGGACTTCTGTCACCATGAGGACTAATTCTTTCTCCATATTTCAAACACCTATGACTTGCTGTCATTGTCTGGTCCCCAAGCCCTGACCCCACAGGCGAGACAGAGGGGCCCAGCGTCACAGGGCTCCACAGGGCTGAGACACCCACAGAGGCAGGCAGATCACCTGGCCTTGCACATGAATTCAGCAACCATTTATTGACCCTTGGTCCCTGCCAGGGTCCAACTGGGCTGGAAGGAGGCCACAGATGAATGAGGCTCCACCTGCCAGTGGAGGAGAAATGATCAGCAGGCCTTCTGGCCACACCCTTCCCCCAGGAGGAGGAAGTTCTGATTCCTCCCACACACCCCCAACACAGCCACCGGAGAAGATGCTTCCTCTATTATTCTGCAGGAAAGGCCTGCAAGACAAAAGCCAAGCCCAAGGGGTGGAGGGGGACAGAGGAATTACCCAGAGCCCCTGTGAGGCATGGGAGGGGGCAGGAAACGGGCGGAGGAGGGGGGAGGGTGGCAGTAGGAAGAGCCCCTGGTGTGAGGGGGAGACCCCCCCCAACCCAGCTCTCTGCCGATGGCGCAGGTGTCCAGGCAGAGTGGGGAGAGGGGTGTGGCCTCCTCCCACAGACAAGGATACTGCGGAGGGGTGGCCTGGGGAGGGGCCCAGCCTCAGCCCCCGCTGTGCTCCCTCACACCCCCCCTAATCTAACCAAGGGCGACACCCTCCGCAAACCTCCTGGCTCCTCCTTCATCCAAGCTAATTAACGAGGTCTGCATGGCCTGAGCCCGACCTGAGCGTCTTCCTGTTCCAGGCAGGTGCTGGGGACAGGAGTGAGTGACACAGACACGGCCCTGGCCTCCAGAGCCCTCGGAGCCTGGGGTGGCTGCCGCAGGTGGGAAAGTGGGGAGAGAATGGGGCGGGGCGGGGGTGAGTACAAAGGGATAGAGACGGGAGGAGCTTGCCTGTCTGAGGAACAGTGTGGTTCCCTCTGAGCCTGAGAGGTCCCTGGAGGGCTAACAGGGTGCTCGGCACAAAGATCCCTTTGGCAATAGCGTCTTGAGAACAGATGGCCAGGAACAGGAAGTAAGGAAGTAAGGGAGGGGGCAAGGCCCTGGGACGGAGGTGGGGGGGTCTGGTCTGGCGCTGTCGCCACCCTCTCCCTGAAGAAGGGAGAGTGTGATGACCCAAGTTCCAGGTGACCTTCCCAGGCAGCCCTTCTCTCTCTGGCCACCAGGTGGGGTGCTCCCTCTATCCACGAACCCACCCACCCAGCCTCATATCCCAAAGCACCCCCCCACCCCCCCACCCCGGCCCACCCCTCCTGCACTGAGTCCCTCCCTGAGCAGTTCCCCTCCCCCAGCCAAGCTGAACTTCTGGCTTCTGAAATGGACCCTCTACAATTCTCCTGCTGGGAGGGCCTCCCAGGCTGGTCAGGAGCAACTCCCCCACAGTCCTGCTGGAGACCCGGCTCTCCCAGCCTCCCCAGGGCCTGTGTGCAGAGGGTGCGGCACCTGGCCTGCATGGCTGCAACTGTCCAGGACCACTGGCCTGGGCCCTGGACACTCAGGAAGACGCGCCAGGCAGCTAGAGGCCGGGGAGAAACTGGCTTGGTGGGACGTGGCAGGCCCTGCCGGGTGTGCACGGCTGAGTCCAGGAGGGCAGGTGAACCCTGCGCATGACACGGACACGGGAGCTGATGGGGCCACTGGAGGAGGGGCAGGCCAGCCCCGGCAGTGATTCACCCTCCTCCTCCGCGATGGTCCCTGGCCAGGCAGGCGGCCAACAACCATCAGGTGAACTTGGGTGTGGCTGGGAAACAGATCTTGCCTCAGCCTCAGCAGGGCTCAGGATGAGACACTGCAGTCCCAGCTGCGTGCCTTGGACCACCCCCCTCACCGCACCCGGAGCACAGCCCCCAGCAGCAGCCTGGGGAGGCCTGGGACCACAGGACAGCGACTCTCGGGGTCGGGGGTGGGGGGCCATGCCCAACGCCGCCTAGGATCGCTGTATTGTAGGATGAACACACAGCCGGTGCTCAGGACGGATGCGTAGACCGGACCAACGCCAGTTCCTTTGTACTGAAGGGGGACCTCCCCTCTCAGGGCAGGATGGGGCACACAGCAGGGCTGGGCTCTGGCAGGAGAAGAGCCCCAGCACCAAGTGCCCTTTGTCGGGCTGGCCCCCGTTCCCTGCCCCTGGGACTCAGATGCCCGCTCCTGCTGGCAGCCCTCTCCCGGGCAGACACTGGCCTGGGGCAGGCTCAACGCACGGGTGGGCACAGGCAGCTTTGTGCTCAGCCACAAGAAGGCAGGAGGTGGAACAGGCCAGAACCGAAGCTTCAGGGACAGTCAGCCCTCACCACAGCTCAGCACCAAGACAACAGTGTGAAAATACATGTCTCCACCTCCCAGGGTCCTCGCGAGTGAGAGTGGGAAACAACATGCCCAGTGATGCTGCGGGACCGCTTCCCAGCACGGAGAGACATTCTGGAAAAAGTGATGACTGGCCCCGTCCTGCCTGAGCCTCCCGAGGGACCTCTCACACACCCTCCCCCCCCACTCCAGGGCGGGTCGCGGCTCCAGTGCAGTTAGATACAGGCAAACGCAAGGCCGGCCGAACGTCCGCGCCGGGCACCTGCGGGCCCAGGTGGGAGCAGAACCCCCGCGGCCCGCCCTGCCCGCTCGCGCGAAGACATCGGCCGACCCCGCGGCCGGGCCTCTGCCGCACTGGACCCTTCACGAAGACGACAGAACAAAGCTCCCGACGCGGCCGCTGGGAATAAATATTTTCTGGCACAGTCTCAGCGGGTTCTGGGGCCGCGACCTCACCACAGCCACGGCCTCCAGGGTGCGCCCCGGCCCTGAGCCGCGGCTCCGGGGGCGGCGAGGGGCTCCCCCGTCCGGCCCGGCAGGAAGGGCGGCGCCAAGACCGCCCTGGAGCGCGGCAAGGGGCAGGGGCCGTCGAAGGCTGGCGGCGGCGAGCGGCCCGCGTAAACCGCGGGCGCCAGAACTTCGGCGGCGGGGGCCGGTGGAAGCGGGCGGCGCAAGGGCCCCAGCCGGGCCAGGCAGGTCGCCAGATGGCCGAGCAGACGGGACCGCACGTCGGCCGGGACGCCCTCGCAGCCAGCCAGGAAGCGATTCACCTCGGCCAGACACTCGTGGAAGCCGGCGCGGTACTTGCCCAGGACTGCCGGGTCGGCGCGGAGGGCGGCTGCGGGGGCGGCAGGGGACAGGCGGTCGGGGCCCGCGGTGGCGGCGGCTCCGGCCCCAGAGCCCTCGCCGCCGCCGTCGCCCGCGCTCACCTGTCACCTGCACGCGCCGCAGGCTCTGCAGGTGCTTCACGGTCAGCTCCAGGATGTCCGCCTTCTCCAGCTTCGAGCGGCGGGAGCTCTGGGGGCGGGGCCAGTGTGGGCGGCTGGCAGCCCAGGAGAGCCGGGATTCCAGGCTCCCCGATCTCGCCCTCCCGCCCCCGACTCACCTCTTTCCTGAGGGCGTCCAGGAGGAGGCTCTGGAGCTGAGCGAGGCTCTCGTTGATGCGCGCTCGGCGCCGCTTCTCCATGACGGGCTTGGAGGACTGCGGGGCCGGCAGCGGCTGAGTCCCCCGGGCGTCAGCTCCCCTCTCCCCCCCGCTCCTGCCAACCGCGTCCGGCCGGGTCCCCACCTTCCGGTGCTCGGCCGCGCTCCGGGGCTGGTCCGGGGTCCGGCGGGCACCGGCCGGCGCTCCCGCCCGCGGCGAGGCCCTCAGCTTCCCCGGGGTGTCGGCAGGCATGGTGCGCCCCCGCGCCGCGCGGGGCCGAGGGCGGGCCGGACGCACGGCTTCCCGAGCCCCTCTCCCGCGGGCTCCAGGCTCCGGGACCGAGCGCGCGCTGCCAGCCGCCTGGCTATTTAAGGAAGCGCCGCCGCGGGGCGTGTGAATCCGGCTCCGCGTTCTTTCCCACACTCGCGCCAGCCAATGAGCCGCCGGCGCCGGGCAGCCCGCCCCCGGCCGCAGCCCCCGCCGGCTGTCAGTCACGCGTCCGCTCCCGGCCCACCGACCCCGCGGGCGACAAAGGCGAGCCGGGGCACCCCGCCCGCGCCCGCCTCTGGCGGCGCCGGGCCGAGGCGGGGAAGTCGCCGCGCCCGCTCCCCCGTTCCGAGCGGTGCGCCGGGAGGGGACCTCTCCGGGAGGGCGGAGGCGCGAGGCTCACCTTCTGGGCGAGCTGGGGCCGCGGGAAATCTGAAAGGAGAACTCGCGAGGGGAACCGGGTGAGGCGCCCCCGAGGAGCCGGCGAGCCTCGGCCCGCACGCCTCTGCTCTCCGCGGACCCAGCCGGGCCCTCGGGCCTCCGCGCGGCCTGCGAATCTGACCCCCGCCGGCTGCAGCACCTGCACGAGGCCCGTGACACAGTGGACGTGGAACACCAGCCACTGGGCAGGAGACAGGCTGGCCGGCCAAGGTCGTAGACAGGCAGAGTGGCATCACGGGACCAGTGAACGTGATGCCACAAGGCGGGCGGAGTGACGTCATCAGTCAGGCAGGATGACGTCATGGAACAGAATGTAAGGTGTCACTGGTCACGCTGGTGACGTCTCAGGGTTAAGGTCGATGATGACACAAGCCAGATGGGGTGATGTCATGGTCGCTGGTGATGTCACTCTCTTCCAGATTACCCAACAGTAAACCAAGCACCAGCAAAGTAGGGCTCACAAAAAATGAGGGACACTTGTTAAAATTTTGTTTTTTAGTTCAAAGTGGCGTTGTGGGGAAAAAAGAGGGCTAAGCTTATTTTCGCGTTTGATGTTTTCATTCTGAATTCCCTTGCGCCAGCACTCTGGTCTTCTGAGTACTGAGGGTTCCAGCCCACTGTGGCCTGGCGGCCGTCTTGTCGGCATCGCACAGATGTCTCCTGAGGCCCACGGTAGACCCGGCCTGCCCTTGGGGCTGAGGAAGCGTCTCGCGGGTTCTAATCCGACGCGGGGGGCGACGGCAAACAAGCAATGTTATGTCGCAGTTGCCAGAGACAGAAAGAAATGGGTAGGTTGCTGGGGGAGAGGAAACCCCTCTTTCGACTGGGTGGTCCGGACGGCTTCTTTGCGGTGGGTTCCAGGAAAGAAGGCAGATCTGCAAGGTCCGGAGAGGAAGTGTCATGCCCAGGGTGGAAAGGGACCACAGGCCCGAGGGAGGAGGGGCAGGGGCAGGTGGGCGCGGGGCCTGGGAGAGTCGTGCTGGGCTTTTCGGAGCAGCGGAGTGGGCCGACTGGCAGCTCGGAAGGGTCACCTCGGTCCTAGGCGTACCTAGTGGGTGGGGTCGCCGGCTGGCCCCTTACCCAACACCAGTTCCCGGGGTCCCAGCCCGGGGTCACGGTGTAGCCGCCTTTTCTCCTTTCTGAGGCCAACCTAGTCTGGCCCTAGCCTCGCCCTCTGGAACCCCCCAATCCCACCCCGGCGCGAAACCGACCTCTCAGCGGTCTGCGGGGGCGCCCGGGGCGGGGCGGGAGGCGGCTACACTGGGTGTGTCTGTCTGTGGGCTGTCGCCCCCGAGGCCAGGCCCCAGAGGCGCAGCCCCGGAGGAGCGTGTGGGGCGGGGAGCGTTGGGAAGCCGCGGGCGTCGGGCAGGAGCGGGCGGTGGGGACCCACCCAGAGCACAAAGCCCTGGGAGCGCTGACTGCCACGGCGCCGGGGTGGCTGGGACCAGCCCTGAGGGGGATGAGGCCGCGGGGGTCCTGGAGTCCCCACCCCGCCCCCATCCCCCCCGGCGGGCTGCGCGCAGGAGAGAAAGCCCGCGAGTGCCCCGCTGGGAAGCGTCGGCGGAACCCCAGGCCGGCAGGCGGGGCGCTGGGACCCGGTCTGGGTGGGCTCGGCCCCCCACCCCCAGGAGACCACACAGGCAGGGGTTTCAGACCGCAAGGAGAGGCTCGAGGAGCCATGTTTGACCATGCTTTACCTGCTAGTGGTTAGACGGGTTCGCTTACCCTCCGGTACCTGTTTCCTCACCTGTAAAATGGGTTATCTTTTCATTTATCCCTGGGTTGTTGGGAAGATAAATGAGCTCCTATTCTGAAAACACGCAGCACATGTCAGCTTCAGTTGTTACTGCCTGGGGGAACAGACGCAGGCCGGGAGGAGCCACCTGGACTCACCTCGGCCATGTGCCTGCCCTTCTGCACCCTCTGCCCTCTGAGACGCCCCCTCCCCACCCAGGGTCTCCAGGGGCCTGTGTCTTGGCCTCCCAGCCCCAGCCCCAACAAGGAGACTTCACTAGCCCAGAACAAAGTGAGTTTCCCTGGGGTTGTCACCCACACCGTCTGTGTGGTCATGTCTCTGGGCCCTCCTACCTCTGGCCGTCCCCCCACCCCGCCTTTTACATCTGGGCTTGGATCTCTGGTAGGGCCACCGGGTCTCCTGGGGGTCGTAGGGGCTCCCTTGCTCTGGGCAAGGAGGGAGAGTCCTGGGCTGCAGTTGGGAAATAGTGCTGAGGAATACTGTGGAATATTGCATTTTCCAAAGATGGCTACAACAACATCTCCCACCCCAAATACCCTTATGGTGCACCTTGGTGAGATTTTGTGATGACATCGACCAGCAAAGACAGGGGCAGGGGTGAGATGTGAATTCTGAGGCTGGACCTTAAAAATGCCACACACGTTCACCTTGCTGTCTTGGGAAACCCGCTCTTGGAACCCGTTTGCCCCTCTGTGAGGAAGCCCAAACTGGCCCCATGGAGAGGCTCCCAAGGGGAGGCCATTGAGCCAGGAGCCCAGAAATCTCAGCTGCTGGACAGGTGATCCCAACCTGCTGCTTCAGAGCCCCCACCTCATGCCTTCCCAGCTGCTCCTGGGCGCTTTGTTCCAATTCTTGATTCACAGAACAGGACAGTTGTTACTGTGACCTTTGGGGGTCATTTGTTACACAACAGTAGTAACTGGTATAACTAAGATGGCCCAAGCCCTGGATCTGTTCCTCCGCCCCTCCCCTCCCCCTCCCCCTCCCCCACCCCACTCCCCATCTTGTTCCTCCTTTTCTCCGGCAGGAAGCGAGGCGCCGGAGCCTGCAGCCCTGGCTGTGTCCAGCTGACGATTTGAGTTGATTTTTGCAAGCCATCAAAGGCCAACTATTTGTCTTCCTAGATCCAGGCTTGAGTGGGCCAAGCCCCCGTTGGCTGGTGGTCCCAGGGGCATCTCCAGGGCCCACTGGTGGCCACCGGGTTTGGGGAGCAGGGGGCTGAGGCAGGAAAGTCAGTGGGGGAGTCTGTGTGGAAAGACAGGTGTATTTCCCAGGCCAGACACTGGGCTCCAGCCTTGGGTTGTGGGGGGAGGGATGGTCCTCTGCCTACCGTGACAGCGTTCCACACAACATCATTCAGACAGTGTCCCTTGGGGGTCTGCCACGTGCGATCTGTGAACACGTCCTTCCCAACCTCCAACATGGGGGTGGCACCTGCATTCCCACTCTGCCCCTCAGCATTCCACAGGCATATGAGCCCCAGAACATCAGAGACATCACAGACCACGCCCTCCGGCACCCCTTACCCTCCTGTTCCTTCCTCTTCTGCCAAGAGGCAACGGCCTGTGGACTCAGGCAGCCGGGACCAGAGTTGCCAAGTAACCAGGCTAGAACCATTGCAGGTCCTCTCCTGCAGCACGGGAGTTGGACGCTGTGATGATAAAGTGGCAGAGGCCAGGGCTGGAGGAATCCAGCCTTCAGGCTAGAGATGAGGGAAGCAGATAGCCAGGACCCAGGCAGAAGCCAGGAGCACCAGGATGCCGACAACAAGCCTTGAGGTTCAAGGGCAGTCCCCACCCCTGTGACTGAGGGGGCGTCTTCCACCCTTACAGGTCATGAGACCAACGTACCTTCCCTCGGCCACCTGATGCCAGGTAGTGGGAGCATCCTCCCAACACCCAGTGCGTGACGGTACCTTCCCCGTGATCTGGGCGCCGTCAACATCTTTCTCCTGAATTGCGCGTTGACACCTCTCCACATTTGGGGAGCCATGTCCCCCAACTTCTGGGTGGTGACAGAATCTCCTTCCAACCCCTATCTGCCTGGCACGCTGCCTCCCTGTGGGCCCCCGTGGGTGCTGCTTTTCTCTCCACTCTCCTTGGGCCGGCGCTCCTGGGGAGAGGTGAGCTTCCCTGTCCTTCCTGCTTGGCGCGTCCAGACCGGTGTCTTCTTCACCAAAAAAGCTCCAGCTTTGAAACCTCACCTTATTAACAGACCACCCCTTTCTTAACAGACCACACAGACTACAGTCGACCGAAACCTTCCTGAAGGGTTTACTCCTGGTTCCCTGTCACCTTCTCCAGACACTCCTGTCACAGTTTCTGGTGATTTCAAAATCCACACGGATGAGCCTCCAACTTTCTGGACTTCGTCGCCTCCATGGGGTGTCCTGGTGTAGCGTCAATAACTAAGCTCCGGATCCCAGGTGCTGGGTGTTGACTGTAGCTCTCAGTTTCCCACCCACCCTGGAGGCCCCACCCACCGGAAGCCCCGCCCACAGGGGCCAGGTCGGGGCTGGAGCCTGAGGCGGAAGGTCCAACGCCCTTCGGCTGCTGTTCCAACAGCGTCGCCTGGGGTCCTGCCTCCTCCCTCCACATCCCCATACCTTTCTCTCAGGTCCTGTCTCCCGCACGACCACTGGGATGTATACGCAGTAGCCTGGGCGAGAGGTGACTGTGCCCTGGACCAGGGTGCACAGGTGTACGTGGTGAGGACTGTGAACTTCTTGGGAGGGTTTTTTGCTGTTACTGCTGCTGTTAGATCATTGAAGGGCTTAAAAATAAAAGCAAGTGTGTTAAACATGATATAGATACTGTCTTAAAGGTTTAAGGAAGTTTAAGGTAGTTTGTAAATGAAACCAAATATTAACCAAAGACCCCTTTATAAGTGGCTGTTGTAATTTCATAAATAGGATATTCAGGCAGGTTTGTGACTAGAATTTATATATTTTGTGGTCATGTTATTAGGTGCATACAAATTTAAAATCTTTTTTTTTTACCAATGAACTCAACCTTATATTGCTATGCAACCTTCTGTATCTAATAATGCTTTGACTGGCCCGAGGCAGGGGAACGCAATCAGACTCACAGGTTGCATCAGACCGAAACTTTCCAGACCACCCAGTTCCAGAAACTGACCTGGAGACTTTCAGGACCACCCGGTTCCAGGAACTGACCTGGGGACTTTCCACCCGGCCCAGCCTTCCCGCCTTTCGAGGGGCGGGACTAACGGTCCCCCAGGATACCCGAAAAGACCACCAAATAAGGAATACCCTGCGCCCTCCCAGATTCACCACACCCCTTTCCCTTCTTCCCCTATAAATTCTGCCCAAACCCTCGCCCGGGCGCGACTTCCCTGGCCCCTTTCACTCGGATCAGTGAACCTCGCCCGGGAGCGTTCCCAAATACAGCTTGCTTAAGCTCTCCTCTGTTTCTTGGTGCCGTTCCTTACAGTAAGATTTCTTTGTTAATCTGTTAATAAAATTGTTAATGTAGCCACATTGGCTTCCTTTTAGTTAACATTTACCTGGTAGGTTTATTTTCATCCTTTTACTTTCAGTTTCCCATATGCTTATATTTCAGATGATTCGTGTCTTCTGTAAGCCACATAAAATCAGATTATTTTTAACCAGGCTGACAACCCTGGTCATTTAGTCCCCCTGGATTTCAGACCTCTGCTCTGAAGAACTTTGAGGGAATCCATTTCTGTTGTTTTAAGCCACCAGTTTGTGGTGACTTAAAAGCCACCAAGACAGGGAGACACGTGCTTCCAGGTGCTATCACTTTGTCTGCCTAAAGCCTTTGTGTTTAGTTCCTCTTGTCAAAAGCAGGTGACAGGGCTTCCCTGGTGGCGCAGTGGTTGAGAGTCCGCCTGCAATGCAGGGGACACGGGTTCGTGCCCCGGTCCGGGAAGATCCCATACTGTGGATGGGCCCCTGAGCCATGGCCCCTGAGCCATGGCCGCTGAGCCTGCGCGTCCGGAGCCTGTGCTCTGCAACAGGAGCGGCCACAGCAGTGAGAGGCCCGCGTACCGCAAAAAAAAAAAAAAAAAAAGGCAGGTGACATTCAATGAAGTAACTAAAAGAAAATAAAGACTCTATTACTGTATGTCAGTATTAAGAAATTAGGAGACGTATGCCATGTTTTTGTTTTCTCTTTTTAAATTTTTAATTTCTTTTTAAAAATTTTAAATTGTTGTATCTTTGCCATGTTTAATAATGGTCACCTGGGGACTTCCCTGGTGGTCCAGTGGTTAAGACTCCTAGCTCCCAATGCAGGGGGCATGGGTTCGATCCCTGGTCAGGAAACTAAGATCCCGCATGCCGCACCGCATGGCCAAAAACAAAAACAAAAACAAAATAATGGTCATCTGAAGGAGATTGAGAGATTTTCACATTCTGTATTCTTTGTTATGTTTCTGGTTTTCTTTTTATAATACTAATATTATTTATGCAAGGAATGCGTCGAGATAGAAACAAAATAATATAAAGAAACAAGTTTTTAAACTTTTGTGCATGTTAACAACTTTGGTGCCATATGAGATTATTTTGGGGGAGGGGAGGTGGAATGATTAATTCATATGCAAAACAATTTGTTTTTTTCCAGTCTTTTACTTATTTAATTTTTTATTTATTTGATTTTTTTTTTTTTTTTTTTTTTTTTTTGCGGTACGCGGGCCTCTCACTGTTGTGGCCTCTCCTGTTGCGGAGCACAGGCTCCGGACGCGCAGGCTCAGCGGCCATGGCTCACGGGCCCAGCCGCTCCGCGGCATGTGGGATCCTCCTGGACCGGGGCACGAACCCGTGTTCCCTGCATCGGCAGGCGGACTCTCAACCACTGCGCCACCAGGGAAGCCTTATTTATTTGATTTTTAATGTATTTTAAAGTATTTATTTTTAAGTATTTATTTTAATTTTATTTATTTACTTATTTATTTTTGCTGTGCCATGCAGCATGTGAGATCTTAATTCCCTGACCAGGGACTGAACCCATGCCCCCTGCAGTGGAAGCCTGAAGTACTAACCAGTGGACCACCAGGGAATTCCCTAAGTATTTATTTTTACTTTTAGCTAACATATGCCTGTGATATGCTGTTTGTGATAGTAAAAACTTGGGAATAACCTACATATTCAACAATATGGGACTGGTTAGCTAAATTACACTGTATTCTATGATGGACTCATTATACTATGGGCAACATATACAGCCATGAAAACAACTTGCATAAAAGTATCTATTCATATGGAAAAATGTTTGTGAGATACTTGTGAATGAAGCACTTTAGAAAATGGTGAGAGTAGCATGAGGGTTTCTTTTTTTTCAGTTTTCTTTTTTATTGAGGTGAAGTTCATGTAACATACTTAACCATTTTAAGGTATATAATTCAATGGCATTTAGTATATTTAGTACAACCATCACCTCTATCTAGTTCCAAAACATTTTATCATTCCCAAAGGAGGCCTTGTCTCCATGAAGCAGTCACTCCCCATGGCCCCTGGCCCTGGCAATTTTTTTGTGGTACGCGGGCCTGTCACTGTTGTGGCCTCTCCTGTTGCGGAGCACAGGCTCCGGACGCGCAGGGTCAGCGGCCATGGCTCACCGGCCCAGCCGCTCCGCGGCACGTGGGATCTTCCCGGACCGGGACACGAACCCGTGTCCCCTGCGTCGGCAGGCGGACTCTCAACCACTGCACCACCAGGGAAGCCCTGATTATTTTCTTCTTTAACTTTTTTTTTTGGCTGCGTTGGGTCGTTGTTGCTGCGCTCAGGCTTTCTCTCTAGTTGCGGCGAGCAGGGGCTACTCTTTGTTGCGGTGCGCGGGCTTCTCATTGTGGTGGCTCCTCTTGTTGCGGAGCACTGGCTCTAGGCACGTGGGCTCAGTAGTTGTGGCACACGGGCTTAGTTGCCCCTCGGCATGTGGGGTTTTCCCCGGAACAGGGCTCAACCCCATGTCCCCCGCATTGGCAGGTGGATTCTTAACCACTGCACCACCAGGGAAGTCCCTTGTGGACATTTCGTATCAGTAGAATCACACAATATGTGACTTTTTGTGTCTGGCTTCTTTCACTGAGCATCATGTTTTCAAGGTTCATTCACATTGTAGCCTGCGTCAGTGCTTCATTCCTTTTTATGGCTAATATTCCATTACAAGGATGGACCACACTTTGTCTATGCATCCACGTGCTGATGGTGTTTGCTCCCCCAGTTTCTACCATTCATCTCCTGTGAATAGAGCTACTGTTAACATCTGTGTGCAAGCATTTCTCTGAACACCTGTTTGGAGTTCTCTCGAGCATATCCCTAGGAGTGGAATTGCTGGGTCACGTGAAAATTCTGTTTAACCTTTTGAGGAATGACTAGACTGTTTTCCACAGTGACTTCACCATTTCACATTCCCATCAGCAATGTATGAGATTTCCATTTTTTCTACATCTTCACCAACACTTGTTATTATTCCCTTTTTAATTATTATAGTTGTGCTAACAGGTGTGACATAGTATCTCACTGTGGTTTTTTTTTTTAATAAATTTATTTATTTATTTATCTTTGGCTGTGTTGGGTCTTGGTTGCTGCGCGTAGGCTTTCTCTAGTTGCGGCGAGCAGGGGCTACTCTTCGTTGCGGTGAGGGGGCTTCTATTGCAGTGGCTTCTCTTGTTGCGGAGCACGGGCTCTAGGCGCACAGGCTTCAGTAGTTGTGGCATGCAGGCTCAGCAGTTGTGGCTCATGGGCTCTAGAGCACAGGCTCAGTAGTTGTGGCACACGGGCTTAGTTGCTCCGCGGCATGTGGGATCTTCCCGGACCAGGGCTTGAACCCGTGTCCCCTGCATTGGCAGGCGGATTCTTAACCACCGCACCACCAGGGAAGTCCCTCACTGTGGTTTTGATGTGCATTTCCCTATTGACCAATGATGTTGACCATCTTTTCATGTGGTGGTTGGCCATTTATATATTTTCTATTTTAAAATGTCTATTTAAGTCTTTTGCCCAACTTTTAACTGAGTTGTTTATCTTTTTGTTGTTGAGTTGTAAAAGTTCCTTATATATTATGGATACTAGACCCTTATCGGACATGTGATTTGCAAATATTTTCTACCATTTTGTGTATAGTTTTTTTTTTCACTTTGTCAATAGTGTCCAGGAGTTCATTTTTGTAGAAAATAAGATACATATCTTTCATTGAAACAATGAGAACAGGGACTTCCGTGGTGGCGCAGTGGTTAAGAATCCGCCTGCCAATGCAGGGGACACGGGTTCAAGCCCTGGTCCGGGAAGATCCCACGTGTCGCGGAGCAACTAAGCCTGCATGCCGCAACTAGCCCGCACGCCTAGAGCCCGTGCTCCGCAACAAGAGAAGCCACTGCAATGAGAAGCCTACGCACAGCAACAAAGAGTAGCCCCCCCCACTGCAACTAGAGAAAGCCCGTGCACAACAACGAAGACCCAAGCAGCCATTAATTGATTGATTGATTGATTGATTAAAAAACAATCTGAACAAATATTTATTTGTCATAAACAAATGGAGGTTATCTCTGGGTAGTTTAGATTGTCACTATTTTATGTTATTTCTGAATTAACCCTGGCAATGATTTCCGAGTTTACTAATTTTGCAGACTGGTAAATGGAAAGTGAAAGTTTCCAGTTGTTCGCTCATGTTATGATGTGTGTGCGTCTTGCAAAGGACCCGAGGTGTTGGACATGCAGGGGGTTTCTGAACACACACCCCTGGAGGCGGGGATGCTGTCACAGTCCCCAGGCCCCGCTGGCCAGGTGGAAAGCCCCAGCCCACCCCTGCCTCAGTTTCTTGTCATTGTCATTCTGTTTTGTTTCTGCTATTCACTCCAGGGCCCGCCTTGGGAAAAGGAAACCGAAACTGAAGCTGAATTCGGCTACTGTGTGGCTGGCTCCCCGACACCGCCCTCTGACGTGGTTGCTCAGGCTTTAAAAGGGCTGAGCTGCCACGGCTGGAGAAGAGCTGAGAGCGGAGAGGCAGCCAACCAGTGCTTGCAGAGGACCTGGCGCCAGGGCCCACAGCCATGGTGAGGCGGGTTAGACAAGTGGGGCAGGTGGGCTCGTACCCCTCCCCCTGGTGGCATCTCCCAGGGGCGGAACACCTACATGTGCAAGGCAGGCAGAGCTGCTCAGAACCCCCAGGTTCTTAAGCGTGAGGGGAGGGGCAGGGCTCCTTCTGACAGCAGGGTCTGGGTCCTCAGAGGTGGGTTCTGCCCAGTGGGCAACCCTGAGATCCCTTGGGATCAGCACAGGGGGCCGTCTTAGCAGGTGAAGGGAGGCAACATGATGGTTGTGGGTGGTGACTATTCTTCTAGAAATGCCCGCATGCACTCTCCAGCACCTGGCGTCCCCCTCCTGGTGGGAGGGGAGGCTGGAGAGGAGGGGGCAGCATCACGGGGTCTAGCAGCTTGCCCCACTGCCAGTGTCACGCGTGCAGTGCTCCCAGAACTGGTGCCAGGGTCTCTGAGCCTGTGTGATGCCCACAGGGTAGGAACCTGAAGGTGAAGATGCTCGGGGGCCAGGAGATCCTGGTGCCCCTGAGGGACTCCATGCTGTCATCCGAGCTGAAGCAGCAGATCACCCAGCAGATCGGCGTGCCCGCCTTCCAGCAGCTACTGGTCCACCAGGACACTCGCAAGGTGCTGCAGGATGGGGTGCCCCTGGTCTGCCAGGGCCTGGGCCCCGACAGCACCGTCCTGCTGATGGTGCAGAGCTGCAAAGACCCCCTGAGCATCCTGGTGAGGAATAACAAGGGTCGCAGCAGCACCTACGTGGTCCGGCTGACGCAGAGGGTGGCCGAGCTCAAGCTGCAAGTGTGCCAAAAGGAGCACGTGCAAGCCGACCAGTTCTGGCTGAGCTTCGAGGGGAAGCCCATGGAGGACGCGCACCAGCTGGGGGAGTACGGCCTCACCACCATGTGCACCGTGTTCATGAATCTGCGCCTGCGGGGGGGCGGGGCAGGGCCAGGGCCAGGAGGGCCGCGGGGAGGGCGCCCCACTGAGCACCAGGTATACAGTTGTAGCACCCTCTGTAGCACCATTCTGCACCCTTCTGGTGAGATTGGGGGAGGGGTGGAGGAGGGAGTGGTAAGAGGGGACCCAGGGTCGCTGGGGGAATCAGCAGGCTAGGGTGGCCAAGTTAAGGGACAAGCCTAGTGGGATCAAAATGGTGACCTCCGCCTGCCCCCAGAGAAACTGAAGGTGTGTCCCCACATCTTTGGGAAATTAACTTCTAGAGAAATAAAAAGAGGCATATCTGCTGGAGCCTATCGCTGTCTTCACATTGAGCCATGGTCAGCCCCTGCCTGCACAACTGGTCCCCACTCCTCACATCTGGGTCAGCAGGTAGCACAGGGAGGGGAAGGCCTGGCGAGGTCCCAAAGGCCACAAGGTGAGTGTCCCTGGAGGCGGTGAGTCCGTAGGGCCTGCCTGGGCCAGTTGTGAGGGAGGCTTCCCCACACCAGCTGGGGTCTGGGGGCCTCTTGACCCTCCAGGAACCATCAGCCTACACTGTCCAGCCTGCATTGGTCTGGGGAAAAGTGGTGACAGGGCCTTGGGCACTCACATCACCATCAGGGCGAGCTGCTGAATCAGCAAATACGCCCTCCTTCAGGGTTCAGTTCATGAAGGGGCCACAGCCAGTAGGTGAGGGGGTACCTGGGATAGGGGTTCCTCCCATCCACGTGGAAGAGTTTGTCCCAGAAAGGGGGCACCTAATTTGGCAGAACTACAGCCACTTCCGCACCGGATGCATTTTTCTTTGCCAGTTTTCCGCATGCGCCACTCGGGAGCCAGGCTGAGCCAGCCTTAGACACGGGTGGGGGGGTGGGGGTGCGGGGGGGCATAGAACGTACACCTCTCTGGGCCAAAGTCCATGACTCTGGGGACACTCAGTCCTCAGCCTTCAGACTCTTCAGTGGCATTTGGCTGCAGACCCAGAAGCCCCCTTTCTGGTCTGTGGGGGTCCGTATCTGAGCTGGGGGACCCCCCAGGTCTGGCTTACCTGTGACAAATATGTGTAGACATGCAGGTGTGTGTGGGGGAGGGCTCCTGGCTCCAACCTCATTTCCTGGGCCCCCAACCTCACCTCTTTGTCATACTGTAACTTAACAAGTGTAAGCACACCCCCTCGGTGCCACCCTCCTTTCTTGAACCCCCCCCCACCAGGGTCTAGGCGACGTAGGGTCCCCCGAGGGGCCTCTGCTGCTGCTCACCCTTCATTGCCTCCAGCTCAGAGGTCCGTGGCTGGCGTGGGTGAGGGGATGTGCGGCAGACCCGGCCCTGGAGGGACAGAGGGATCTCCTCTCCCTCCCCACCCCCACCATCTTCAGCTAGGTCGGGGTCTAATCTGGACCCTCTGGGTCTCGGTTTACCCGCCTGGACCCTGTGGGAATGTCTGGAGAAGCGCCTTGGGGGAGCTGGGGAGGGGGTGTGGCTGGCCGTCCACCGCAGACGCAATCGCCGCCTCGGACAGCAGGGGGAGCCCGCAGCCCTGCAGAGGGGCCGGAGCTGACCCGGGACCGAGAGGTGGGCGGGTCTGCGCTCCGTTACGACCAATCGCCGCAGGCCCCGGCCCGCATTGGTCCCGGCAGGCCGGGGGTCCCGGGCCGGCCGAGCTTCCGTCCCCAGTTCCAGCGAGGGGCTGGGGTCCCCCGTCAGGTTCCTCCTGCCGGGGGAGGGGCACAGCCCTGCAGGGCTCGAGGGGCGGCGGGGCCCCGGATCTGGCAGCCCCTCCCCGCGGCCGGGGAGCCCCCGCCGCCCCAGCCCCGGCGCAGCCTGGAGCCCCTTGGAAGTCCCGTCACGTCGCTTCCAGATTATGCATTAACCCGATTTCAGCCGCATTTCCTGGCGGGGGTGGGGAACGTCCGCGCAGGCGGGGGAGGGGCGTCCGTGGGGGTGCGCCGCAGCAGGGAGAGCACCCTCGATCCCGCCCTGCCCCCGCCCCTCGGCCGGGCCAGGCCCATCACCCACATTGGCCCGACCCAGACTGGCCCTCTCCCTCCCCCAGCCAGGCCTCCGCCCGGCGCCGCCGTCCCGGCGCTTTGTTCGCGGCCGCCGCGGGTCGCAGGGCGCCGGGCGGGCCGGGGGCGGGCGCGGGCGGGCCGGGGGGGGGGGGGAGGGAAGGGGGTGGTGCTGCCCCCGGTCCCGCCCCCGGCCCGCCCCCGCGCCGCCCGCGCTCCCGCCGCCTCCCAGGAGCTGCGTCCCGTCCTGTCCAGTCCAGTCCCTGGCGCGGCCCGGCCCGTGAGCTTGCTCCGGCCGCCTTCCGCCGTCCTCCGCCCGCGCCATGGCCAGCCTGCGGCCGTCCGGCCAGGCTCCTCTGCAGCCACTGCTGCTGCTCCTGGTGGTGGCCGCGCGCGCCCTGCCCGGCGCCGACGGGACGTGCCCCGAACGCGCGCTGGAGAGGCGGGAGGAGGAGGCGAACGTGGTGCTCACCGGCACCGTGGAGGAGATCCTCAACGTGGACCCGGTGCAGCACACGTACTCGTGCAAGGTGGGCCCCCGCGTGACCCCCGGGACCCTGAGCCCCCTTCGGGCCGTCCTGGAAGCCTGGGTTGGGGGCCTCTCCCCCGCGATCCCGGCCCCCTAGCCCGGAGGTCCTGCCATCGCGACGCCGGCCGCCCCGCTGAGACCCCCGCCCCGGGCCGTGGGAACGAGCCCCAGACGCTCCGCAGCGCCCGCGCCCGCTCCCTTGGCGACCGCCAACCCCCGTGTGGGGCGCCGGGTCTGGGAAAACTCGCGAGCGCTGGAGGGAAAGTTCTTGCGGTGCCGCTGCCATCCCGCCTCGCGGTGCCCAGGCCCCGGAGACCTGATCGTGTCTGCCCCTTCAACCCAAGCCCCCTCCCTTACTGGAAACAAGTGCGCCTCCCCCCAGGGAGAATGTTCCGCTACCGCACCCCCTACCCACCGGCCAAAGAAAAGGAACAGGGACGAGGGGAGGTGACGCTTTCTGCTTGGGGTGGAGGTGGGGTTTTGGCCTGTGGTCAGTGCTGTCGCCCCCCGCCCCCAGAGGCGAGAAGGGGTGGTCAGGAGAGAGTGGAGGGGTGCACATCTTATCTCCCAACCCCAGGGCTCCTGGTGGGGCATGCTGCAGCGATGGGTTTGGGGGCCGGAGCAGAGAAGTGGGCGGGGCCGTTGCTGAGCCTCAAGTGTCGGGGTGCAGGGCAGGTGCCCCATCCTGCTCCTGAGAGACCTGGATCTCCCCCGGCCACAGGGAGGGAGAACTTGCCTGGCCTCTCCTTCAGTTGGATCTGGGAGCCCCCTGGGATAGGTCTAGTGGGGTTTTTCCCACAATCTGTTCCTAGGGAGGGCTCAAGGGACCCAGGGCCCTGCCCCCCTCTGGCCCCTAAAACTACCTCCCCGACCAGAAATCGGATCATTCCTCTTCCGTGGAGATGGGGAGGGGTGGCAGCTTCTTTCAGCCTGGCCTGTGCGGGCTACAGCTGGGATCCCCCGCCGGGCCCCCTCCCCTCCACCACCGCCAGGGCACTTTGCCAAGTCCCTGCAGGATTTTCCCGACTTCCTCCCCGCTGCTCCTGGGTGTGGCTGGGGTGGGGGGAGGCGATGAAAGCCACCCAGCCCTCCCCTGCTAGCTGTCGTCCTTCTAGAGCCTACTGTGTGTCTAGGGGTGGGGGGGCGGGAGTTGGCCAAGGCTCCCCCACCTCCCCATGGCCACTGGAGGGTGGAGGGAGTCCCTGCAGATTTCTCAGACCCGAGGCTCCCAGCAGGGGCAGGCAGGTGGACGGGCCACCATTGTCTTTCATTCCCCATTCTGGAAGTCCTGGCTCCCCAGAGCTCCCGAGGAAAGGGGTGTCTTCCCAGGTGCAGCATGCATGGGCACGTATCCCCATGGACCTTTTCCTTTAGGACCGCCTGTTCTGACTGCAGCCCTCCTCCCCCCACCCCCAGCAGGCCGTGGGCGTCCCAGGGCCTGGTTTGTCAGAGCAGGTACCCTCAGGGCTCCAAGAGCAGAGTGGGGAGGGTGGGGCTGCCCTGTGCTGCCCAGGCTTGATTTTGAGGTTCACAGGCTGCCTTGACCGCACGCACTGTAGGAGCCTTGCAGGAGGAGGGCGTTTCACCTGCCGGGGGGCATGGTGTCTTTGCCCACCCACAGGGCTGCATGGAGCCCAGCTGGCCCAGAGCCCTGAGCTCAGAGCTCATCACCCTGAAACTTCATCATCCACCTTAGCTGCTCCTGGCTCTGCCCATACAGAATGGCCGGAGCAGTGGGTGGGACGATAGGGAGAGTGGGGCACGGAAGGCAGGCACCCCAGCCGGCTGGGTCCCCTTCCCGTAACCAGCCTGAGCCGAGAAGGACGTTGTTGGAATTGGGGTGGCTGGGGGTTGGGGGGCTGCTTCTGTTTGCAGGCCAGGTGTCCTAGTGTGTGACACACACGGGTGGGCAGTGGCATCCATCGTGTGTGTGCCTCCCTGCAGCTTCCTCCTGGGGGGCTGACCCAAAGATCTCCACACATCTGCCCAGGGTTTGGGTCTATCTACTCTGGACATCTGGCCCGAGCAAGTGAGGTGGGAAGAGAGGAAGAAGCCCAGGTGTCAGCCTCTGCGGCCACCCCTCCCCAGTGGGAAGAGGACCACTGACACCTGCGCACCCCCCGTGTCCACCCCAGGTTCGGGTCTGGCGGTACTTGAAGGGCAAAGATGTGGTGGCCCAGGAGAGCCTGCTGGACGGAGGCAACAAGGTGGTGATTGGCGGCTTCGGAGACCCCCTCATCTGTGACAACCAGGTGTCCACTGGGGACACCAGGATCTTCTTTGTGAACCCAGCCCCGCCGTACCTGTGGCCAGCCCACAAGAATGAGCTGATGCTCAACTCCAGCCTCATGCGCATCACCCTGCGGAACCTGGAGGAGGTGGAACACTGCGTGGAAGGTGCGTGAAGGGGCAGAGCAGGGGAGGCACCGTGGGGGCAGGAGAGAGTTTGCTGGCGGCGAGAGCACTTGGCATCTCGTGGTGCAACCTCCTTTTCTGAGTCCCAGCTCCCTGGCTTCCCAGCCGTCTCAGCTCCAATCTCTGATATAAGCAGCGCTCCCCACCCTGGCCCTGGAGATGCCACCACTTTTTGTCTTGGAGCCAAGCGAGTCCCAGCCCTGCAAAGGGACAGGCCTCCTCTCTCTTCCCCTCCCCCTCCGTAGTTCTGCACGCCCCTTCCTGCAGTTCCCTGTTCTAGGAGAGAGGCTGGGACCAGGTGAATGAACATCAGTTGTTTGTGTTCTGCAGAAGCCCAAACATCTGTTTAGACAGGGCCCAGATGTTGAGCAAACCCGTTGGGGTGGGGCTTAAGGGTTGTGCTGGAGGTGGGGCTACCCCACCATGTGTTCCAAGAGGCCTGTCATTTCTGGGAGGGGCAGTTATGTGGAGTGGGCTGCTTCCAGGAGTTTGAGTGGGTGTGGGATCCCCTCACAGAGGTACAGAACCTCTCCTTGTCTGCCCTCCCCATGCGTCCGTTCTGAATGGCCCAAGAGCATCCCTCCCTCACCCCAGCCTCTGAGAGGTGAGCAGGAATCACATGACCAGGGCTCACCCACCCACCTCAGCCCCGGCGAATCCCAACTGGGGGCTGAGATCCATGGCTGAGGAACGTAGCAGGGAGAACATAGGAACTGCCTGTCGCCCTCACATCCTGTCTGTCCCCTCATGGCTGCCTGGGAAGGGATGTACCGGAGAGGGCGGAGAGAGGAGAGAATGCTTCCTCCCAGGGCAGTGGGAAGGGTCCTTGACTTCCTGTCCTGGGAAGGTGACCCTGTCCCTCTGATTTGCTCTGTTGGCCAGCAGGGAAGTTCCATCTTCCACCCAACTTACTGCTGTGGTGCTGGCTTGGCTTTTGCGGGGTCCTGGGTGGTGGACTGTGCAGGGCGAGGGGCAGGACCTGAAGTGGGGAGCCCTGTAGCATCCTGCGCGGCCTGTAGTCCATTGCTCCTGGGGCTGTGTCCAGGGTCCCAGCCTGCAACGTCATACAGAGAGGCCGGCGGGGCTGTGTCACTGGTCCCTTGCATCACCAGCTTAGCTGAGGAGGTCCCAGCATGGCCCTCCCACCAGGTGAGGACTGGAGACCCTGGCCCTGCTCTGGAAGCTTGTGGTCTAGGGAAGAGATGGGAGGGTGGCATGGAGATGGGGCAGGCTGTGGGGTGTGATGCCCAGTTTTGAAACATGAGTTGGGGGCTAAGGAGAGGGTCAGGGCACAGAGAGCCCCCATTTCTGCAAGATCAAGAAGGCACATCACTAACTCTGCAGCTGGACGGGTCCAGCCTGAGGGTCCACGACTCGGTAACTGAGCCCTTCTGTGGGGTCAGAGGGCATGTGGCAGGAGGGCCACCCCAGGCAGAACAAGATTTGCCGTCTTGCCAGATCCTGCTCTACCCAGGCCAGGCCCTGGTTCCGGATACATCAGGCTGGGCAGAGGGACACCTGGAAAGGAGGGCCCACAGGGAGAGCTCCCAGCGAGACTTCACCTTCTGTGTGCCGGCTGCCCAGGATAGGGACCGGGCTAGGCCCCCAGCTCCAGTTGGGCCGGTGGGGGAGGGTGGTGCTGGGACCCACAGGCCAGTGTGTAGCAATGGGGTGAGCACCCAGAAGGGGCCGAGGCCACCAGAGTCTTCTGGGGTGGGCCTGCCAGGAGGAGGGTTTTGGGGAAGGAGGTTCATGGAGAGAAAAGGAAAGGAAGTAGCCTTGACTGTAGCTTGGAGCCTTGTGGTAGAGCCAGGGTGGAGGGGAAGCCCCCAGGGAGGGGAGGGGCCCAGAGTGAGAAGCTTGGGGTCCACTGCAAGGGGCCAGGGAGGCCTGGAAGTTTTGAGCCCATGACACGGATCCCTTCTTTGGAAGCAAACCGGGGCACCTTGAGGAGCAGGGGCTGCGGGCAGGGTGGGTGCATCCCAGGGACCCCAGTTAGATGGGGGTGCCTCCCCCTTGAGCCTCCCGAAGGCCTGAGGCAAAAGGCCCCCTGGAGCTGGGGCCGGGCTTGGGGAAGAGACAGTCCTCTCCCCACCTGCCCCAGCAAGGTGCGGCTGGGAGGAGGGCCCGCCTTCCACTCTGTGGGAGATAAGGGCCTCAAACCCCACTCCAGGCTCTCCAGGGAGACAAGGCCTCACCCTAGTGGGGGGTTAGGGTTAGGGATGGGCAGGGCTTGAACTAAGATGACCCCTCCCTGTCTGATTCTGACCCTGTTCTGTTCCTGGGAGCCCACAGCTGCCCCTGCCCCACAGGGCCCAGAGTGAAGGCCACTGATTTGTGGAGGTGACCCCAAGACCACCCAAGACCCCTGTCTCTAACACACCTCTCCCCGGCCCCCAAAAGGCCCACAGCCGCGAAGGTCAGGGGCACATCCTGCCAGGCCCACCTCCCTGGATGCCCCCAGCTCATCCCCACCTGGGCCCCAGCTCTACTGGGACTACCTTCCTCAGTTGCTCCCCCAGGGCCTGCAGGGTCTTCCTGGCTCTGGGCCCCTTCCCCAGCCTCCAGCCCCCAGGAAGCTCCTCCCCAATCCTCCGCCTGGGGAGCCACATTCCGAGCATAACTGAGACAGGTATGTGTCCCTCCCTCTGCGCCACCTGTGGGTGAGGGAGACGATGCTCTGCTTCAGAGCAGCCTCTTCAGGAAGGAGCCCCTCGCCCCCTGCTTTGTCAGGGAAGTGGCCTGGCCTCTTCCAGCGCCAGCCGCCCACGCACCATGAGCCTGCCCAGGCTGGAAGCTGAGCAGGCATCTCCTCCAGCCTTCAGCCACTTTGCCCTGGTCTGGGCAGCACCCATACACTCCCACCACCCTCCCCTCCCCCACCTTATGCAGACTGGTCCTGGGGCCCCCTGAAGCCCCTAGGAGGGATGCAGGCCTGGGGCCCTTCCCCAGGCCCTTCCCTGCCCACGAGGAGCCAGGAGCAGAGAAAGGAAGTGGTGTTTGCCCTCTCCAGGTCTGGCGCAGGGGCGGGGTCGGTGAGCCTGGCTGTGGCCCAGCTCAGCCCTGCCCAGCCCTGAAGCCCGGGGTCCTGGCGGCCGTGGCCCAGCCTGGCCAGCCTGATTCCAGTGAGCACCCTCCCTCCCTTCCTCCCTGCCAGGCCAGCCTTCTAGGGCCTTTGGGAAGGCAGTCCTATGTAGCTCAGGCCGGAGAGGTGCTGGGTCCCGGGCCGGCCCGGCACTGGTGCAGGCGCTACGGGCGCACTGTGCCCCCACGGGCTACACTGGGGCTCAGGAGGGATCACGTTCCAGTCCCAGGCTGCGGCTGGGAGCCGGGCAGGGGTGACTAGGCCTCTGGTGGAGTTTCCAGTGGGGAGGGAAGCTCCCCTAGAAGGGGCCTCTCCCCCCAGAGCAGATCCTGAGAACTGCTGTGGACTGTGTGAACTGTGGACTGCAGACACCCCCAGACAGGGACTGGCTCTCCCTGAAGCAGGGCGGGGGCAGGTAGAAGTCCAGAGGGAGTTTCCTGGGCGGGCTCCCTCTGCTGTCTGGCACTTAGCTTCTGTACCCCCAAGTCCTCTGAGCCTGTCCTACTCCCGCCACATTCCTCCCTGAGGTGGGAGGTGGCTGCTTCCTGTCCCTGTTTCCCTCTTCCAGACTGTAGGTTCTCACCCCACCCCTCCAGACCCGCCTAGCGCCCTCGGCCCCTCCCCCAGGCAGGCCCAGGCTGGAGGCTGCCCGCCCAGGCTTTCTCCTTCCTTCCAGCAGCCAGGGGTGGGGCATCAGCTCAGGTGGGGTGTGACCGCCCCCCCCACCCCGCCCGCCTGTCCTCTCCCCACCTGGGGGTCCGTGGTAGATAGTCAGCGCTAGAATGGCCCTGTGCCGCCTTTGTCTTCCCCTGGGCCCACGGTGGGCTGGCTGGTGTCCTCCCTGGGGCAGCCCCAGGGGGCTTGGGTGGGGGGCTGCTCCTGAAACCAAAGGCCTTTGGATCCAGTCCCTTCACTGCGCCAGACTGAGCTAGTGGAAACAGCTCTTGGCTTTTTCCAGACCCCACCCCATCCCCCTGCTCCACACCCAGAGAACAGCCCTGGTCTCCATTCTCCCCTGCAGATTGGAAATGCAAAAAAAAAAGTTGTTTTGAAACTGTCCTCCCCTCTCCCGCTGTCTATACTGGCCTCCCCCAGGGTGCTGGACAGAGTGGATTCCGGTGGGGCCTGCCTGTGCCCTTACAGCATCTCTGGGGGTGCTGGGACCCACGTGCACAGAGGAGAAATTAGATTCACCTGGTCAGGGCTAGCTGGCCCAGGTGTGGGGCTACAGCCCCCTGCCCCGCCAGTCCTACAGGCTGAGGTGGGGGGAGTGTAGAGGGTGGCATGGGGCTGCCAGGTAAGGTTAGCAGGGGAGTGGGCCCAGACTTCAGGGCCGTGGATCTAGCCAGAGGTCACTCTCACCATCACCCTGCTACAGTCAGGCCAGCTCAGCCTCCTCCAGCCTGCTTTGCTTCCTTCCTAAATGGTTAATTCTCCCCAGCCCCCTGAGAAGCAAAGCCTGCCCCCACCCCCATCACCACAGGAAGGTGGAAAACAGCTGCAGAAACAGGCCTCGCTCCTGCCCCTGCACCTGCCCCTGCACCTGCCCCAGCCCTTTGCCTCCACCTGCAGGCTCCAGGCCAACTGCCCTCCCTCCCCCCACAAGTTCTACCCTTGCCTAGAGGCCTGGGGTGGGGGGCGGGGGGGATGAAAGCTGGGCTCCGTCTCCTGTCCTGCTCTGCTGGCCCCAGCCGCCCCCCCACCATTGAGATAGGGGAACCATGGCTCCCCACACAGGCCCCCAAGGCCCAGCCGGGCTGGGGGCTGCAGGCACAATCGCTGAAATAGCCCCAGTAACCCTTGACACCCCAGAGTCCCAGAGAGTGCCCGCCTCTCATTGAAGAGCAACAGGGATCTCAGAAATGAGACAGCACCCTAGTGACAAGCACCCTGGTGACACTGATGCAGCTCATCAGAGGGCACTGTGCCCCCACGGGCTACACTGGGGCTCAGGAGGGATCACGTTCCAGTCCCAGGCTGCGGCTGGGAGCCGGGCAGGGGTGACTAGGCCTCTGGTGGAGTTTCCAGTGGGGAGGGAAGCTCCCCTAGAAGGGGCCTCTCCCCCCAGAGCAGATCCTGAGAACTTCCTCTGAGGAAGGCCCCCTGCCAGGGGCTGCTTACAGCTGGACCTGGGAAGGGGAAGATGGCCCCTCCCACTCCCCTCCCCACCAGGGCATAGAGGCATGGGAGGGGCCGGCTCTGTGTCCTCCCAGGCAGCCTGCTGTTAACAGCTGTGTGGCCTGCGCGTGCGCACGCGTGCCTGCAGCCTCAGGTGTACCAACCGGCACACGATTCTGACTGAAACCCAGCTGGGCTGTGGTTCCTGCCACCCTTGGATCAGCCTGGGGAGGGGACCCTGCAGGTGCTCTGCCAGCGGGCTGGTAGCAGGCAACCTTGGCTTGTGTCCCTGGGGGCCTGGGAACAGGGCTCCAGCCCTCTGCCCTCATATGGCTCCCATCTCCTGCCTGCTGCCCCAGCGTCCAGCTATGCCCTCCTCCCACCCACCCCATTCCCGGCCGAGGTCTGGGCCCCGCCTCCTGTGGGCTCTGCCTCTGGGTTTCAATGCCAGAAGGACTGTGGGAGGGACAGGAAGAGTCTCTGAGGCCACTTGGATTCCCTGTCGCATCTCGTGCCTGCCGGACCCTGAGTCTGGCACTGTTAGGGTTCGGTGTGGCAAGTCAGGAGAGGCTGGTCTGCCTCTGGCCTGAGGTGGGCCTGAAGCTTCCCTGCCCCTCCCATTGGCAACTACCTCTGGGCCGCCCCGCGCTGGCCCCGGCAGAAGCAGACAGCCTGTCCCTCTGGCCACAGACGCGGGCTTCCCGTGTACATTAGGGCGAAATAAGAGCACAGCATCTGGGCCAGACTGTGGCCTGTCCCTGACCCACCAGTGGGGAGCAACGTACGTCCACTTCTCTCCCTGGAGGGGAGGCGGTGAGGGTCGCTAGGGTCCATCTGAGAATCCATCCGTGGGTTCCTTCCTCAGCCACCCGTCCACCACGGCCCAGCAGCAGATCCTCACAGGGCCGCTGGAAGGGCTGCCGCTGCAGCCACCTGCACAGGGCCCTTCGAGGTTCTGGACGGGCTTTCCAAGGAGGCCAGGTGTGGCTGTGTGTTGAGGAGCGAAGGCCAAGGGGGAAGGGTATTCCGGGCAGGAAAGGCAGCACAACAAGGTCTGAGATGCAGGGAACAGCGGGCAGTCCCTGTGGCTTGGCTGCGGGGTGGGACAAGGCAGCTGTGGGCGTGGTGCGGGCCAGAGAGCTACAGCCCACGGGCTGGAAGAGGGGGACCCTCCTCTCTGAGCAGGAGCCTTCCCACCTGACGCTGCGCCTTGGCTGCTGGTCCCGGTCACCCTCCCCCACGGGAGAAACTCCGCCTGCACCCTGGCTGCGTCTGCAATCTCCTGGTCTTCCGTCTTTGCGGCTCTCTCCTGTCTGGCCGGTCTCTCTGCCCCTTTGTCCCCTGACTTTCTGGTTCCAGTTGGTGTGTCTGTCTGTCACTCCTCTTCATCTTGACATCCAGCCGGTCAGTACCTCCAGGAAGCACCGTCCCCCAACTCAGACCGTTGTGCTGGACTGTGCATCCCTCACTGCCTGGCGTGGCCCTCAGCAGGACACAGGGTCTCCACTCACCAGGCACTGACCACACGTGGGTGCCACCCTGGCTCTTCCAGCTTTCTCTTTCCTCCCGGAGATGGGCAGGGCCTGGCCAAAAGAGGTGGATTTGGGGCTGTCCTGGAGGGGAGGGACCGAAGGCATGGATCAGCTCCACCGCGGCCCCCTTTTAGGCAGGTGCCTACCGCCCCCCTCCTCTGTTCGTCTGGCGCCCCCTGGTGGCTTCAGTCTATGTCTTGGCAGGTGTCCAGGCCCTGGACTGGGCTCCCTCCTCCCAGCGTTCCCCAGGCCGGAGGACCCGCCCATGGCCCCTGTCGCCCTGAGGCCTCACCAGCCTGGCCCCTCCTGGCCTCCTGCAGCCTCCTGAGCCCGTTCTCCCCCGGGCCTCTGTAGTTGCCTCTGTCCGGAGGTGCAAACCCCTCTCCCCATCCTTCGGGTCTCTGTACAGATAACCCCCCCCACCGCCGACCCTCCGACCTCTAGTGCTCTCTCTGTCACAGGGTAACCTCCCAGGGTGCAGAAATCCGACCCGACTCGGGACACACCTCCTGCACTGCGCCTACCCCCGGAGGAGCTCAGACGGGCTGCTGAGGGAGGCTGGGCCCCGGGCAGGGTGAAGGCTGAGTAATGAGGGAGGAGGGAAGCCAGGGGTCAGCGGCCGCAGCTGCCGTCCAAGCCGCCAGCGGTCGCCACCCTACGAGCTGGCCCTGCTGAGCCCCGTCCCCAAACTCTCACTCAATCCCACCGCCCGGCGGCGCCGGCTAACCGGCAGAGTGTGGGCCCTGCCCGCGGGGCTGGTGGGTGGGCACACAGCCAGCGGACTCAAACCTGGGCGCCTCCCGGCCTCGGCCTCACCTGAGGCGGCGATCGGGGCCCGGGCTGGACGCCGCCTCCTTCCCAGCGGCGGGCCCGGGTCCAGCAGCGACGTCCCGCCGTGAAACGCCCATTGTCTGCTGAGGCCGAGGGGGAGGGGACGGCCGTAGCCTGAGACCAGACACCAGGAGGCCGGGGCTGGGGGAAGGGGCCGCCCTGCCCCGTCCTCTTCCCCTCCCCCACCGGGGCGGCCAGACACCTGTGACTCCGGGCCGCCTGGCGGCCGGCGCTCGACTGTTCGATGCGCTTCACACACAAGCGGGATACCCTCGAGGTCCCGGCGGTGGGGACAGGCGGACCGCGCGCTGCGCGGGACCAGCCGAGGCGCCGCCGGCCGCGAGGCCCGACATTAAAGGTGTGTGCGCACGCGCGGTGTGTGCTCGCCGCCGGGAGGGCGGTGCCGCCCCACCCCCACCCCCTGCTTTCCGGGGGAGCTGGGCCCGGCCCCTCCGGAGTGAGGGAGGGGTCATCTGCGTAAGAAAGGGGTCGGCGGGGGGCCAGTAGGTAGGACTTCCCATCCTCTCTAGACTCTATTCCCCATCTTCCTTCTCAGGGAAGCACCTGGAGGGGCGCAACCACACCGTGTACTTGGGGGCACGCCCAGTGTGTGCTGTGTGACTGAGGGGCAAGTTTTGCATTGCATGAGGGCGTGCAGTGTGTATGCACGCAGGTGAGTGTGTGACACCCAGTGCCTGTGCAGACTTGAGTGAGTGGGTGTACATGTATCTGCGTACGTGAGACCTGGGACATCGAGTGCGTGTGTACACATGTGAGCAGTAGCATGTTGCTGCGTGTAAACCCAGAGGGGGGCCGATTCTTGGCTCGGAGCACCCTCTGTTCCTGGGGTCTGAGCCTGCGTGGCCTGGTCAGGGCTGAATGATTTTGAGTCTGAAGATCCCAAAATAGCCCGGGTAGCCTGAGCTCCCCTCCCCCAGCTGGCTCTGAGGCCTCAATGGCCCTTTGTCTCTCTGAAGGCATCCAAGCCCTGTGGGGGCTCAGGCTCGGGCTGAGGCTGGGAGGGACCGGGCTGCATGTGGGTCCCCTTTCCCCAGGCCAGACCTGACAGGCCTTGCGCACCGCCACCACCACCACGTGAGCCCTAAGTCCAGCCCATTTGCTGGCAGAGTCCAGGGTCTCTGCCTGGGGGAGGCCTGCCCTGCCAGCACGGGCTCCCCCTGATCCCAGGGCTTGCCCCTCCCACACTCTGGTCCCCTTGCCTCCCCTCCTCCAGCAGGGCCCACCCATGATGTCCCAAGCTGCAGTGGCAGCAGCAGACAGGGCTCCTGTGCGGGTGTGTGCTCAGTGCGTACGTCTGTGGTTTAAACCCTGGCACTGTCTGTGGGCCCCTCCCTGAGTGGAGGGATTCCAACTGCAGTCCTGGGGGCTGCAGTGAGAAGTAAATGGGAAATGTGTCACTGCCTGGGCTCACCACACCAAGTTCTGGGCTGTGGGCCAAGCTCTGCCCGGAGGAGATAAAAAGTCAGACCCTGCCCTGGGTGCTCCAAGTCCGGGGCATTGCCACTCTCAGTGTGGTGTGGGCAGTGCCAGGGTGTGATGAGGTGAGGTGAGGGGGTGGGAGGCTCCCCTGAGGAGACAGTGAGGCCAGCCAGGGGCAGGGTCTCCAGGTGGGCTGACAGATTGCTACTCTGTGTCCATCGCGGCCCGGGGTGGGGGGGGACCACTTTGTGTATTGACTTTTCCTGCAAGGTTTCAGTAGACCCTCAGGTTCCAGGGCTCCAAGAGGTTTGAAGACCCCTGCTGTGGATGATTGGGGACCGGACAGGGTGGGCTGACCCTGTTAGGATTTGGTAGTGTGTCTGGGCGCAGGACTGAAAGGAGTCCAAGGAGATGGACCTGAAGAACTGGGTGCTGGCTGGCAGGTGCTTGACGAGCAGGGAGTGAGCGAGGTGTGTGTGGGAGGACTCCAGGGACATGTTTGTGAGGCAGCGGCACACGTGATGGGGAGGACGGGAGTCCCAGGTGGGCCGCGCGCCCTGGCCCGCTGTGACGTCAGGGTCTCGACGTTCCCGGAAGGCCTCTGGGGGGCGCTCCAGGCTTGCGGTCTGGACCTGGAGCCCCGCGACTATTTGCATAACGCTCATTTACATGGGACTCATTTGCATGATCCTGTCACCTCGCGGACGCGAGTTGGGGGTGTGCGGATGGTTTGAGGTGCTGCTGTCAGGTCCTAGGGAGGGGTGGCGCACCCTCTGAATTGAGCCGAGCCTACTCCCCACCTGTGTGTATGTACCTGGAGACGCTACCCCCACAGTGCCGGGGTCGCGCCAGCGGGGGCAGAGACATTGACACGCACACGCGGTAGCACGCAGACCGCAGCCCAGAAACCGGGTCCTTCGTGCAGGTCGATCCCCCCTGCGGGGACACAGGCAGACCCTCGGACACTCCGCCGCGCCGCCGCTCACACGCACAGCCCAGCCCAGCCCAGCCGGGTGGGAGCGGGAGGGGACCCTGTCCCGCCCACCTACTCGACCCCACTCCGCAGCCCCCCACCCCGACCTCACACTTGCCTTCTCTCCAGCGCCAGCCTCCGCTCCCCCTCATCTCCGGCCCCGACCCCAGCCCCCATCCCGACCTGCACCCTCCGCAGCCCCAGCGCCCCACCTCTGCGCCCTCCCCGGCCGCCGCGCCCTTCCAGCCCCGGTGCCCCCAGCCGACCCCCAGCGCCCGCAGCCTCTGCGTTGTCTTTTGTGCCGTCGCCCTCCCGTCCTCATCCGCCCGATGCTCCTTGCGGCGCGAGCCGCGACTCCCCGCGGACGCTGGGGTCCCCGGAGGCGTCTTCCTTTGTCTCAGCTCCCCGCCCTCCCTCCGCGGCGCCCCTCGCCCCTCACTCACCGCCTCGGCCCCGGCCTGGGCGCGGGGAGCGGGCGCGGCCCTCCGCGGCCGGCTCTTTCTTCTCTCTCTCCGGAGGCGCGCTCGCCCCTCCCGCTCGCAGCCGTCGCCGCTCCCGCCTCTGCCGGGGACCGAGCAGCCGGGACCCGCCGAGTCCCGGGCGAGGGGCCGCTCGCCGCCCTTCCCACTCGGACCGACTTCTCCTGGGCGGCCGCGCGGGCACGATCCGGGGCTGCGGGACTCCCCGAGGCTGGCTCCGGGAAGCCCGAGCCCCGCGGAGAGCTGCTGGCGCCTCCGGCCCAGGCCCTGGCCGGTGTGGACGGCAGGGGTGGTGCTGGCCCTCGGTTCCTCGTCCACCTCCCTCCGAGCCCAAACTTGGGATTTCTACTCCGGGAGAATTCTGCACGCCTCCCTTTATGAGCCTCAAGGGCTGTGGAGGGGGCCTGGCGCCCCCCCCACTCCCCAGCTGTGACTGGAGCTGAACTTTGAGAATATAGCTGCTGTCAACTGGCCCAGGGGTCCAAGAATGGGGCGAGTGGCACCGAAGAGGCCCAAGGGCACCCCGTGAGGACCCCCACGCCTCAAGAGTGGGGGCTGAGGATCCCGGGCCATGCCTCCACTGCCGCTGGAGCGGGACCCCCGGCAGCGGCGCGGGCTCTCCCTGCTGGTGCGATATTTCATGATCCCCTGTAACGTCTGCCTGATCCTCCTGGCCACCGCCACGCTCGGCTTCGCGGTGCTACTCTTCCTGAACAACTGTACGTCTGTGGGTGTGGCAGCCTCCTGGGCCCAGGTGACCCTGCCTGTCTGCTCGCTGAGGTCCCCTGCCTCAGCCACCAAAGATTAGGGGACAGGCAGGGTCACAGAGAGGCCACCAGCTGTGACGTGGCTCAGATGGGCCGCTGCATCTTCTGGGAACACCTGGGTCGTTCTCTGGATGCCTGGGCCCCCCGAAGGCTGTCTGTGGGCTGGGGGGGGGGCAGGGGCCGGCCCACATCCTGAGCTGCAGAGACAACTTTCGTTGGGGGGGGGGTTGGGGGCAGCTGGCTACGCTGGGAATGGGGGCTTTGGCAGGACCTGGGGCTCATCTCGGGAATAGGTGGCTGCCCACACCCCTGCCACTGGGCCTCCCTGACAGGTGTCAGACCATGATGATACAGCCAGAGGGGCAGAGGAAAGCCAGGGAAGGGATGTGTGCAGGCAGGGGTGACCCCTCCAGGCTGGACAATGGGACAGGCTATGGAAGGACTGGCTCGGGCTGGGGAGTGGGGGCGGGGGTTGCCTGACTTGGAGATTTGTTTTTTTCCAGACAAACCTGGGACCCACTTCACGCCAGTGCCCCCAACGCCTCCGGATGGTGAGTGAGGGCTCAATTGGTGACAGACTGAGCTTGGCAATCTGTGCCTGGAGGGGCGGTGGCACTCTTGGTGGTCAGGGGGTCATTCTTGGGGCGTGTACATCAGACATGTAGCTGTGTCTGGAGCAGGAGGAGGCTGGATGAGGGAACCTGGATCCTTCCTGGGGAGTCCACAGTGGTGGACAGCAAAGGGAACCTGGGGTCCGCAGTCCCTGGGCCTGGCCCCACCTTGGCCTCAAAGTTGGGACTGACTTAGTGCTGGAGCCCACGGGTTGAGAGATGGGTCAGAAGATGTGTACAGAGGGCGTGGGGGGCCAGGGGCTCGGGGAGAGGGCCTCAGCAGGACCAGCAGCAGCTGTCTGAGGAGGGATGGGCGGGTCTGTTCCTGGACTGAGCAGGCTGGGCCTGGCCTCCTTGACCTGCTCTGTGGGCTGGGGCCCGGCCTCCCTGGGGGGCTGCTGTAATTAAGCTAATGTGAGCGGGGAAGAGAGGAAGCTGTCAGTGCCTCCGGAGGGCAGGGGAAAGGGGTGGCCTGAGGTCCTCTTGGGAGAGGGGGCTGCTCCCAGGTCTGCTTTCAGTGCCTGGGCCCCCTGCTGGGCAGGCACGGCCCAGGTCCCTGGAAGTACACAGAGGGCTGTCCATACATGGGATGGGCCATGGGAGGGCGCAGGTCTGCACTGGGCCGGGGGTTTGGGCCCAGGACTGAGCCTCTCATAGGCTGTGGACAAGAGGCCTGGAGCTGGCTGGGTTTAAACACCTTCCTCTCTCCCAGCGTCCTCAGCCTTCTCTCCTCAAGCCCCAAGGCCTGCTGTGTCTCTTTTCCTTCACACATGCATTGGCGCGCCCCACAGCCTTCCACACGGGCCCCGCACCTGCCCTCGGATCCCATCACACATTTCGGGACAGCTACCCCACATGACCATCGTCATCCCTCCCAGGCGCACACACAGCACATTCTTGGTCACAGGCAGGGCTCAGGGCACGCGCTCCATCCTCCAACCTACCCAGGTCTGGGGAGAGAGTTAAATATACCCACTCCAACCGGCGGAGGCTATAAAAAGCCACCACCGCCTCCGGCATCGCACACTGTGAGGGAGCCTTGGGCAAGGAAGGAGTGAGGCTCCTTCAGGAGGGCAAGCATGGCAGAGCCCCAGAGGTGACGCTCAAGGGCCGGGAAGCTTGCAGGTCTCTGGGCGCTCCACCTGCGCTAAGGAGGGGCAGCCTGCATGATGAGGGTGCAAGTCTTGGAGGACGAGGAACCTACTGGTCATAGAGGAGTAGGTGTCCTTGGCCCAGGGGTCAGGACCTTGGGTGGTGTCCGGCTGGACCAGGGTGACCAGAGGGAGAGAGAGGCTTGAGCCCGAGGGGCAGTGCGGTGACCAGGTCCTCGGCCATGGGGTCAGGACCCTGGGAAAGACCTTGATCAGCAGGTCCAATTGAAGCCAGATAGAGCAGCCAGCCAGACGGGGCAAGTGCCCCTGGGTTTGGCCTGGGGGTCCCCAGGGCCTTGGGCAAGTGAGGGCTGAAAGTGAGAGGAAGTGCTAAGGGGAGAGAGAAGGAGACCGCGGGAGACGGAAAGTGAGGAGAGGGGCTATGAGTAGACAAAGTGTTGAACCAGGACAAGGGATGCCCCATATGCTAGCATCTCTTACTGCTCTAGTCATCGCAGTGGCTGACCCCCCACCCGGCCCAGAGTGGAGTGCTGGGCCTCTCCAGGCCTTTGCAGGTATTGGCCCATTTAGCCTCACAACAACCCTGGAGGGTAGGTTCTATTGTCCCCATTCACTGGAGGAGATGCTGAGGTAGGGCGAGGCTGTAACTTGCCCACCGTCACTTGGCGGGTGAATGCAGGTGGGGCAGCCTGGCTCCAGGATCTGATGAAGCATCTGCGTGGGTGCCCAGATGAGGTCGGGGGAGGACGGGGGGGGGGGGGTCTGCAGGGAGTTCAGCCTGGGGTATCCATGCTGGCCCCGCCCTTGCCTCCAGCCCCCGTTCACTCAGCCCGTGGGGGGTGGGGGCAGGGATTCCCAGACAGACTCGCGGGAGCCTGGGGTGGGCTGTTGCTATGGTGACAGCGCCAGCTGCCTGTGCTGCTCCAGACCCCCCCGGAGTTGAGGCTGCTTCCTCCTGCCCCCCTGCCTGAGCCTGCTGGGAGGTGATGGGGGGCGCCCCCCGACCCCCATAACTTATTAATGATAAGTGGACCCAATTAAATATTTATTGCATCCAGACAGCCGCAGCCGGTAATGGGCCTGCCCCGCCTATGGGGGTGTCACCCTGGGTGGGAGTCCTGAGGAGTCAGTCTGCCCGCTGCCCTGACACTGTGCCCAGGAGGGCCTGTCCTGACGGCTCTGCAACTCAGTGAGCGCGTGTGCGCTGGCGACACTGCAAAGTTGAGAACTACAATGTTTAAAGAAGAAAACAGTCGGGTCCGCAGGGCCCGGTGTGCTAGGGTCCCTGAGGAGGTCATGCTGAGTGTGAGGTGGGGCAGCAGGGCCTGGGGAGGGGGTGGGGGCGGCGACATTTCCTGAGGTGGGGGCCCAGGAGGATAGGTGAGGAAGGATGAGGTGTGTGGGTACCCGCGGGGCCCTAGCGAGAGATTGCAGCTGGGAGGCCACGAGCCACAGCAGAGCACGGACCTGGGGGAGGCTGGCTGTGGGGACGTGGAAGGTGGGGGAGTGGGCAGACAAGAACCCAAGTGGGGACAGGCCTGAGGAGAGGGGAGGCCTCCAGAGAAGCCGGAAGGGGAAGAAGTGAAAAGAGAGGGGTGGGGGCCGGCAGGGCACTGGGTTCTGGGCCGAGGGTGGAGCATGTGACCTGACCTCAGATAACCCCACCCCCTGTCCTGCAGCTGTATGACCTCAGGCCGGTCCATGAAAGGCAGAGGAGCTGGTCCCTGGGGAGGTGGCAGGGGCCAGGTGTGGGCGGGGACACTGGAGCAGCTCCCAGGGAGGGGGCGGGGCGGTCCGGGGTTCTGAGGAGTAGGTCACAGTCGGAAGAGGGGCTTTGATTTTGAGGTGGGGATGCTGATTCCCTGTGATAGAGTCGGCCTGGGGGCTGTCTGTCTGTCCTCTGTGTGGGGAGTGGGTCAGGAGCAGATGCAATGCCCCTTCCACAGTTGCGGGGCTGAGGGGGGCGGGGGCAGAGAAGGCTCTGCGGGGGGAGGGAGGTTGTTGAGAGGGGGAGGGCACGAGGCCCTGGCTGTGATGGGCGCACCCGGGGTTCCTGTGAGCGCCAGTACGAACATGGGTGGGCACGCATGTGCATGTGTGACCGTCCGTGCAAGATCCTGGCAGGTGTGCGGACGTTGGACTGTGTGCATGATGACCGTGGGCCTGGAGGCGGCAGGGGCCGGGCCCCTACCCACCCCGTCGCGTCTTCCGCCCCACCCGCAGCGTGCCGAGGAATGCTGTGTGGCTTCGGCGCCGTCTGCGAGCCCAGCGCGGAGGAGCCGGGCCGAGCCTCCTGCGTGTGCAAGAAGAGCGCCTGCCCCAGCGTGGTGGCGCCCGTGTGCGGCTCGGATGCCTCCACCTACAGCAACGAGTGCGAGCTGCAGCGGGCGCAGTGCAGCCAGCAGAGGCGCATCCGCCTGCTGCGCCGGGGGCCCTGCGGTGAGTGCGGGGCGGGGCCTTGGTGAGGGGGATGCAGAGGGGCGGGGACTGTGGTGACGGGGGTGGGGCCTGCAGTTGGGGGGGCGCGGGGGCGGGGCTGGAGCGGGCCTGAGTGAGGAGGGATGAGGAGGGCGGGGCCTGCGGTGAGGGGGTGCGCGGAGGGCCGGCCGCCGGCCAGTGTGACCCCACCCTGCTCCGCCCACAGGGACCAGGGACCCCTGCTCCAATGTAACCTGCAGCTTTGGCAGCACCTGTGCGCGCTCCGCAGATGGACTGACAGCCACGTGCCTGTGCCCTGCCACGTGCCTCGGGGCCCCCGAGGGCCCCGTGTGTGGCAGCGACGGCACTGACTACCCCAGCGAGTGCCAGCTCTTGCGCCAAGCCTGCGCCCACCAGGAAAACGTGTTCAAGAAGTTCGACGGCCCTTGCGGTGAGCGCTACCCCTGCGCGTGTAGCATGACCTCAGTCAGTGTGTGCACACTGCGGCAGTGCCCTGACCTCCGCCTTCCCGCCCCCAGACCCCTGCCAGGGCGCCCTCAACGACCTGAGCCTCATCTGCCGTGTGGACCCACGCACGCGGCGCCCGGAGATGCTCCCGCGGCCAGAGAGCTGCCCTCCGAGGCAGGCGCCCGTGTGTGGGGATGATGGGGTTACCTACGGTAACGACTGCATCATGGGCCGAACCGGGGCCACCCGAGGCCTCCTCCTCCAGAAAGTGCGCTCTGGCCAGTGCCAGCCTCGAGGTGGGCGGCTCCTGGGGGAGGCCCGTCCTGGCACTCTGCATGACCAGGGCCCCGCCTGTCCCCACCCTCCCCTGCATGCCTCATGGGTCCCCACTCATCACCTCGTGTGCCCGTGGGTCCCCGGCACATCCCAGCGTGGGGGCTGGCGTGGTGCTCTGGCTCCTCTGATCTCCTTGCCCCCCCAGACCAGTGCCCAGAGGCGTGCAAGTTCAGTGCCGTGTGCCTGTCGCGCCGAGGCCGCCCCCGCTGTTCCTGCGACCGTGTCATCTGCGATGGGGCCTACAAACCCGTGTGCGCCCACGACGGGCACACATATGACAATGACTGCTGGCGCCAGCAGGCCGAGTGTCAGCAGCAGCGCAGCATCCCCGCCAAACGCCAGGGCCCGTGTGGTGAGCACCGTGGGTGGGCTCCGTGCTGCGAGCAGGCTGGGCCGGCAGTCCCCGCTGCCTGTCATCACATGCCATCTCCATCCTGAGTCATGCTTCTCCTCCCTGGGCTTGTGGGCGACAGCTGGTCACTCTGGGGAGCCTTGGCAGGGCTGTTGCCCGTCAGCGGGCTCTGGGGAGGTGGCATCTGTCAGGGACGTGCCTGCAGCACCTGGGAGGATGTGCGGCAGAGGCAGGGGTCCGTGGGCAGGCTCCCTGGGACCTGCCCGACAGCCCTCAAGTCCTCCGGGTGCCACACTCTTGGGACACACAGCCCCCTTAGAGGCAGCGTCTCAGTCGGGCTTCGAGGGACCAGGAATGGGCAGAGACAGCGCGTCCTGAGTGGACTGGGGCTCTGCCCACCTCTACCTCCGTCCCCGTCGGCCGGTCTGCCCATCTTTCCGGTCTCTCTTTCTGCGTCTGTTTCCTCTCCTCTGCTCTCCCTTCCCTCTTGGGTCCACCTCTTGTGTCTTCCAGCCTGACCTGCTGGCAGGATGAGGTACCGCGCCTGCCGCCAGGAGCCCACAGCCCGAGGTCTGCCCCCCGCGCGGCAGGGGGGGGTGGCTCGCTGCTGCCTGGCCTTGCGGTCCTCAGAGCAAGTGGACAGACACCTCCTCCCCCGTGTGGCCCTGGGTGTGGCTCTGGGTTGCAGACTCCTCCCCCCACAGAGAGAGCACCCCCGCCCCCACGCATGGGTGTCCCAGGGCTGCTGGTGGTCAAGGGTCAGTGGCCTGGGTGGGCTGGTAAAGCTGGCCCTCCCACCAGCCCCTGAGACCAGTCCAGACGCTCCTGCGTCTAGAGGGCAGCCCCACCCCACACTCACGCCGGGACCTGGGGCCGTCTGAGTCTGTGTCCCTGCCCACGTGTGTCCGCGTCTGTCCCTTTCTCTGCTGTGTCCTGCGCATCCCGCCCTCCTCCTGGTCCACTCTTCCCACACCATCCCCACCCTGGGAAAGGGTCTGCTGCGTGGGGCTGGGGGCTTTGCGCGTCGCCTGGGAGAGCAGGTGGGGACCCTGCTGAGTGCCCACATTCTCCCCAGACCAGCCCCCGTCCCCGTGCCGCGGGGTGCAGTGTCCATTCGGGGCGATGTGTGCTGTGAAGAATGGGGAAGCCGAGTGTGCGTGTCAGCGAGCGTGTTCAGGCATCTACGATCCTGTGTGTGGCAGCGACGGCGTCACGTACGGCAGCACGTGCGAGCTGGAGGCTACGGCCTGCGCCCTTGGGCGGGAGATCCGGGTGGCTCGCCGAGGACCCTGTGGTCAGTGGTGGGTGAGTGGGTCTAGCTGGGGGGTGGCCGCCCTCGCCACTGTGGTGATGGAGCGTCCTCCCCAGACCGCTGTGGGCAGTGCCGCTTTGGAGCCCTGTGTGAGGCTGAGACCGGGCGCTGCGTGTGCCCCTCCGAGTGCGTGGCCTCGGCCCAGCCCGTGTGCGGCTCTGACGGGCGCACGTATGCCAGCGAGTGTGAGCTGCACGTGCACGCCTGCACACGCCAGATCAGCCTGCACGTGGCCTCGGCTGGACCCTGCCGTGAGTGGGGCTGGGGGCGCCTGGCGGGCTGTGGTCCCGTGGCCTTGGCTGGACCCTGCCGTGAGTGGGGCTGGGGGCGCCCGGCGGGCTGTGGTCCCGTGCCTCCTCCACCCAGTATCAGCTGACCCCCGCCCGGCCCCGCCTTCTGCAGAGACCTGCGGAGACACAGTGTGCGCCTTCGGGGCCGTGTGCTCGGCGGGGCGGTGCGTGTGTCCCCGGTGCGAGCGCCCTCCGCCCGGCCCCGTGTGTGGCAGCGACGGCGTGACCTACCGCAGTTCCTGCGAGCTCCGCGAGGCGGCCTGCCAGCAGCAGATGCAGATAGAGGAGGCCCGGGCGGGGCCGTGTGAGCAGGGTAGGCTCGGGGGCAGCTGGTGTGGGCTGCTGGGCGCCAGCCTCGGCCGGGACCCCGAGATGACCTGGCCTCCTCCCCACAGCCGAGTGCGGCTCGGGAGGCTCGGGCTCTGGAGAGCACGGTGAGTGTGGGCAGGAGCTGTGCCGGCAGCGAGGCGGCATCTGGGATGAGGACTCAGAGGACGGGCCGTGCGTCTGCGACTTCAGCTGCCAGAGCGTCCTGAGGAGCCCGGTGAGGCCCCCCCTCCCCTGACTCCCACTGGGCAGTGAGGCAGGAGCCGTGACCGCCCACACCTGCCCTGACACCCTTCCTGCAGGTGTGCGGCTCGGACGGGGTCACCTACCGCACCGAGTGTGAGCTGAAGAAGGCCAGGTGTGAATCGCGGCCAGAGCTGTACGTCGTGGCCCAGGGAGCCTGCAGTGGTGAGTGGGCGTGCGGGTGTGTCCGGCTGTGTGTGGGCACACATGTGCCTGTTCAAAGGTACGTGTGCCCACGGGTGTGAGGCTTGTGGGGGTCCATGTCTTGTTCGAAGTTGTCGCGTGTATGCTGTGGTGGGCGTGTGTGAACACGTGTATCGTGTTTGCAGTGTGTGCTGTTAGTGTATATCCGCATTTGTGCAGCTGTGGTGCGTGGACGTGTGTGCCTGCCGGTCAGCAAGTGTGCACTGAGCACCTACTGTGTGCAAGGGGGCATCAGTGAACCAGCGAGGCCCACCCTCCGGGCGCTTTTTCTTCTGGGAGGAGACTGATGGTGACCGGCAATCGTTGTATCTTTGTGCACGCACAAGTGCTCCTGTGTGTGTCTGTGCGCGGGGGAATGTGGTGTACCTGTGTGCCTGCCACCTTGCAGAGGCCTGCTAATCCGAGCGAGTGGCTCTGGTTGTATGTGTGTGCACGGGGCTTCACGTCCACGATCTGTGGGCGTTTCACATGTTGCTGGTACTCGGTGTGCAGACACGTCATTGTTCTCATGTGCGGTATGGGGTTCCCGCCTGTGACCCGAGCTGCAGACCCATGGGCCCTGGTGGGAGCCGGCATCTGGAGGGCTGAGTGGTGAGGGCGGGGGCGGTCGAGGCAGAGGGGCCGTGCCCAGGTGGAGCGTCTGGCCCTGCCTGGCATCCCAACCCCTGCCCCTCCCTGCAGCCCCCACCTTGGCCCCGCTGCTGCCTGCGGTTCCCCTGCACTGCGCTCAGAGCCCCTACGGCTGCTGCCTGGACAACATCACTGCTGCCCGGGGCGTGGGCCTGGCCGGCTGCCCTAGTGAGTACCCGAGCCTGGCCCTGACCCGCAGCCAGGCAGAGCCACGCAGCTGCGGTGACCCTGCCTTGCCCTGGCCTCGCAGGCTCGTGCCAGTGCAACCCCCACGGTTCCTACGGTGGCACCTGTGAACCGGCCACAGGCCAGTGCTCCTGCCGCCCGGGCGTGGGGGGCCTCAAGTGTGACCGCTGCGAGCCCGGCTTCTGGAACTTCCGTGGCATTGTCACCGATGGCCGGAGTGGCTGTACCCGTGAGTGACGGGGCCCACGATCGGTCCCCAGCTGAGCACTGCTGCCTGCCCACCCTGTCCCTGCTTTCCTCATCCCCCCTGGCAGGGGCTGGGCCAGGCCCTGGAGCCCGCGGGGAAGCCGGGCACAGGTCTCAGCCTCTTCTCCTGCCTCCCAGCCTGCAGCTGTGACCCCCAGGGGGCCGTGCGGGACGACTGTGAACAGATGACCGGGCTGTGTTCCTGTAAGCCCGGGGTGGCCGGACCCAGGTGCGGGCAGTGTCCAGACGGCCGTGCCCTGGGCCCTGCTGGCTGTGAGACAGGTGAGGGCCAGACCTGGCACTGCCCCTGGCCCCCTGTGCTGGGGATGAGGCCGTCATAGGGACGGGGTTTCCTGAGCCAGTGGGCTCTCCCGTGTCTGTGCCCCAGACTCCCCGGCACCCAAGACCTGTGCTGAGATGCCTTGTGAGTTCGGGGCGTCCTGCGTGGAGGAGGCTGGCTCCGCCCACTGCGTATGCCCAACACCCGCCTGTCCAGGGGCCAGTGCTACCAAGGTGAGGGATGGGTAGTGTGGAGGGTGGAGGGGTGCGGAGGGCCCCCCCCAGCATCCGTGTCCTGTGCCCCAGGTCTGTGGGTCAGATGGAGTCACCTACGGCGACGAGTGCCAGCTGAGGACCGTCGCCTGCCGCCAGGGCTTGGGCATCTCTATCCAGAGCCTCGGCCCTTGCCAGGGTAAGGCCTCACCCACTGCCCCGGACTGACCAGGAAGGCCTGACCCTGCTCTGACCGCCGGCCCGCCACCTGGAATCTCCTCTCCTTACAGAAGACATCACTTCCGGCCCCCGTCCGACATCTGCCTCTGTGGCCCCCTCAGGGCTTGACCTGAGCAAGGTGCTGCTGCCTCCACCCGGCGCCCTCCCCCCGGCTCCCAGCAGCACTGCTCGACCCGCATCGCAACCTTGGACCACTGCCAGCGTCCCCAGGACCGCTGCAAGGCCTGTGCTGACCATGCCTCCCACGGCCCCCTCCCCGGCAGCCAGCCTCGCCACATCTGCCTTTGGCGAATCTGGCAGCGCCGATGGGAGCGGCGACGAGGAGCTGAGTGGTGACTTGGAGGCCAGCGCGGCTGGCTCAGGAGGTGAGCACAGGCTCCGGGACGTGGGGGCAGGGCCCAGGAGGGCTGCCTCTGGGGCTGGGCTCAGACGGCACCTCCCCAGGACTCGAGCCCCCTGAGAGAGACAGCGCTGGGACCCCCGGGCCACCCATGGAGAGGGCGTCCTGCTACAACTCGCCTATGGGCTGCTGCTCAGATGGCAAGACACCCTCACTGGACGCAGAGGGCTCCAACTGTCCTGGTGAGTGGGTGGCTGGGGGCCTGGGTGGAGCGTGTGGAATGGCCTGGACACATCCAGAGATGCTGTCTCTCCTCCCGGCCGCAGGCCTGTCCAGCAGGTGGGCACCCAGGCTTTGTGATCTTCTGATTTTAGCACACATGTGCAAGCGGTCTTGGGGATTCAGTACATGCACACGTAACGTGTGTTCTCGGCCCCCGCACACGCGTGGGTGCCCAGGACCCCGTGGCTAACCTGTTTTTCCTGTGCAAGCCGGCCTGGGGCACTGCTCCGAGGAGTCTGTCTGGTAACCGACGCCAGCCCTGCCCCGGGGTCCGCACTAACCTCATGACCATCTGACTAACCGCCACCCGCCCTGCACCCCGCGTGGCTCACTGCTGGGGCCTGTGCCCACGGCTGGCCCAGAGGCCAGGCAGGTGCCGGGCAGGACCTCACTGCTCCCTCCCCCGCAGCCACCAAGGTGTTCCAGGGTGTGCTGGAGCTCGAGGGGGTCGAGGGGCAGGAGCTGTTCTACACGCCGGAGATGGCCGACCCCAAGTCCGAGCTGTTTGGGGAGACGGCCAGGAGCATCGAGAGCGCGGTAAGTGTGGGGCCGTGGCCAGGGTGGCAGCCCCTACCCAGCCACTGGCCTTTTTCCCAGGACAGACCCAGAGAAGCGCTGTGGGGGCGGGAGGAGGGCCCAACAGTCCAGCCTGGGCAGCTTCCCGGAGCCCCAACTCACTCTCCACCCGCAGCTGGATGATCTCTTCCGGAACTCGGACCTTAAGAAGGACTTTCGAAGTGTCCGCCTGCGGGACTTGGGGCCCGGCGACTCCGTCCGAGCCATCGTGGATGTGCACTTCGACCCCAGTGAGCCCCCACCCCAGGCCCTCCGGGAAGTGGGGGGCTGCCCTGGCCTCCACCATGCTCAGGGTCCCTCCTCCACCAGCCACAGCCTTCAGGGCACCCGATGTGTGCCAGGCCCTGGTCCGGCAGATCCAGGCATCCAGGCGCCGGTCACTGGGCGTGAGGCGGCCTCTGCAGGAACACGTGCGGTTCATGGACTTCGGTGAGAGCCTGGTCCGGCCGCCAGCCACGGCTTGTCCCCACCCTCCGTCCCCCACGCCGCGCACTGCGCTTGGGATCCCTGCTCCTTGCGGATCCTGACAGCTTCCCCTACCCCCAGACTGGTTTCCTGCGTTCTTCACGGGAGCCACCCCTGCTGCAGCCACGGCCAGAGCCACCACTGTGGCCCGCCTGCCACCTTCAGCTGTGACCCCTCGGGCCCTCTATCCCAGTCACACAAGCCGGCCCGTCAGCAGGATCACAGTGCCCTTCACCGCGCGCCAACCCCCCACCCCTGCCCCTAGCCGTATGCCTGCACACCGGCCCTCGCCCCCAGGCATCCTGCAGCCCCCAAGGCCCTGTGACTCCCAGCCCTGCCTCCACGGGGGGACCTGCCAGGACCAGGGCTCAGGTGGAGACTTCACCTGCCGCTGCACAGCGGGCAGGGGGGGCGCTGTCTGCGAGCAGGGTAAGGTCATCCACGCGGGGGAGGGGCAGGGAGGCAGAGGGGGCCAGGTTGGGGAGGGCCGGGCCGCCGGGAGTGGGGGGCCGGGCAGGGGGGCCAGGCTGGGGTGAGCGGCCGGTTGGACTCCCTGGCCCAGCGCTGGGGACAGGGTTGGGGGTTTCGGACCGGCAGTCAGAGCCCGGGCAGCCGGGTCCTCTGTGCCCTCCACTGCCCCTCCGTCTCCTGCAGCACCACGCCCCTCCGTGCCGGCCTTCGGGGGCCACTCCTTCCTGGCCTTCCCCACCCTCCGTGCCTACCACACCCTGCGTCTGGCGCTTGAATTCCGGGCGCTGGAGCCCCAGGGTCTGCTGCTGTATAACGGCAATGCCCGGGGCAAGGACTTCCTGGCACTGGCGCTGCTGGGGGGCCGCGTGCAGCTCAGGTGGGTGGCGGGCGGTTGGGGGGGTCAGGGATGAGGGTGGGGGTTGGAGGGCAGGGCCAGCCCGTGGTCCTGGCTCCGTTTGGCTGTCCCAAGCGCCTGTTCCCGCCCCCCAGGTTCGACACAGGTTCGGGGCCCGCGGTGCTGACCAGCTCAGTGCCCGTGCAGCCCGGCCGGTGGCATCACCTGGAGCTGTCTCGGCACTGGCGCCAGGGCACTCTCTCGGTGGACGGTGAGACCCCTGTCCTGGGCCAGAGCCCCAGTGGCACTGACGGTCTCAACCTGGACATGGACCTTTTTGTGGGTGGCGTCCCGGAGGACCAGGCTTCCGTGTGAGCATGGAGGAGGGTGGTGTGGCCCCGACCGCAGACCCCCGACCTTGGCCCTGATCCCTGACTCTTGGGGTGGCATCCAGGAGGTCCAAGCTCCCTGTGGATAGCAAAGGGGTTGGAAGTGTGGGTGTGGACCACGGCTGTGACGCTGGCCTCAGCCCCAGCCCTTGACCGTGATCCTGATTCTGTCCTGATGCTGAGGACCAAGCTGCCGTGTCATCACCAGGGAGGGGCTGGGCTGGCCCTGACCCTCAGTCCCGACCCTTGACTCAGCCCAACCCGCCTCCTGATTCTGTGGGTTGACTGTCCATCTTGTGAGGACCAAAAGAGGGGTCGGGGACGGGTAGCAGCCCTGACTCACGACCCCGGCTGACTGAGGGACGCCCGTGGCACAGCTGGTTGTGAGAGAGGACAGACAGCTCTGGTCTCTGGCCTGTGGCCCCTGACCCTCTCATCTCGGTGGCAGGGTGCTCGAGCGGACCTCTGTCGGCGTCGGGCTTAGGGGCTGCATCCGCTTGCTGGACGTCAACAACCAGCAGCTGGAGCTGAGTGACTGGCAGGGGTCTGCGACCCGAAGCTCTGGAGTGGGCGAGTGCGGGGACCACCCCTGTGTGCCTAACCCCTGCCTCGGCGGGGCCCCGTGCCAGGCCCTGGAGGCCGGCATGTTCCACTGTCGGTGCCTACCCGGCCGCTTTGGTGAGGGCGGGCCCTGGGCCGGGTGCTGGGGGGACTTGTGTGTCTGTGCTTGGGACTCAGGCCTCCCGGGACCCCAACCTGCCTCCCTCCAGGCCCGACCTGTGCTGACGAGAAGGACCCTTGTCAGCCGAACCCCTGCCATGGGGCAGCCCCCTGCCGCGTGCTGCCCCAGGGCGAGGCCAAGTGCGAGTGCCCTCGGGGCCGGGAGGGCAGCCTCTGCCAGACAGGTGGGGACAGCGGTGCTCAGGGCAGGGAGGGCGGTGGGGGCTCTGGGGCTCTGGGGTCAGGGCCCGGCACCCTGTGTGATCGTCTCCTGTCCTCGCAGTCTCAGAGCGCGAGAATAGCCAGCCTTTCCTGGCCGACTTCAGCAGCTTCTCCTACCTGGAGCTGAAAGGCCTGCACACCTTTGAGCGGGACCTGGGGTCAGTTGGGCAGAGGGGTCGATGAGGGGAAGCGGCCCCCAACCCCATCCAGCCATGGGGTGAGGGGGCATCGAGACACCCCTGCCTGCCCTCATGTGACCCCAGGGAGAAGATGGCGCTGGAGGTGGTGTTCCTGGCCCGGGGTCCCAGCGGCCTGCTCCTCTACAACGGACAGAAGACAGACGGCAAGGGCGACTTCGTGTCGCTGGCACTTCACGACCGTGTCCTGGAGTTCCGCTACGACTTGGGCAAGGGGGCAGCGGTCATCAGGTGGGCCGCGCGGGGTGCAGGGGGCTGGCCTCAGGCCCCTGCCGGGCAGGCCGGCAGAGCCCCAGTGCGCTCACGGCGCCCCACCCCCCCTCCAGGAGCAAGGAGCCAGTGGCCCTGGGCGCCTGGACCAGGGTCTCTCTGGAGCGAAACGGACGCAAAGGAGCCATGCGGGTCAACGATGGGCCCCGTGTGCTGGGGGAGTCCTCGGTGAGCTGAGCGAGTGTCTCCGGGGCTGCCCCCCCTGCTCGCCGCCGCCCTCCCCCTCCCGGGAGGCGCGCGGCCCCGCCCCATAGCCTGAGCTCACTGGACTGTTTTCTCTCCTCTGCCCTGGGCCTCTGTCTGTGTCTCCTCTCTGCTCTCACTGCTCCCTGGCCCTCGCTCTGCAACCCCACCCCGCTCGCTCTCCGCTCTCCGCTCTCCGCTCTCCGCTCTCCGCTCTCCGCTCTTCGGATGCCAGAAATCCCGCAAGGTACCGTCTCCTCTCATCCTGCCTCCTTCCTCTTCTGCCGCCTCCGCCCCTAGCGTAGCTCCGCCCCCACTAAGCCCGTGTGGCCGTGTCTGTGATGAACGCTGCTTCCAGCAGGCTGGAGGGTGCGGGGTGGGTCATCACCGCGGGCGGGCCCTGGTCTGGGGCTCGAGCTGTTCCTGCCCGGTGGGTGGGCTCCACACCCCTCAGCCCGCTGCACCTCCCCCCAGGTGCCGCACACCGTCCTCAACCTGAAGGAGCCGCTCTACGTGGGGGGGGCCCCTGACTTCAGCAAGCTGGCCCGGGCAGCCGCCGTGTCCTCTGGCCTGGATGGTGCTATCCAGCTGGTGCGTGGGGCGGGGGCGGCGCCCTGGCACAGTCTCGAGGGAGGGCCCATCCCGGAGGGGCTTCTGTCCTCCTGGGATGGGGGCCGCCCGGGCAGGCTGGACAGACGCTCTCGCTCCCGTCCCCAGGTCTCCCTGAGCGGCCGCCAGCTGCTGACCCGGGAGCACGTGGTGCGGGCGGTGGGTGTCTCGTCCTTTGCAGACCACCCTTGTACCCAGGCCGGGGGTCACCCTTGCCTCAACGGGGCCTCCTGTCTCCCTCGGGAGGCCTCCTACGAGTGCCTGTGTCCTGGGGGCTTCTCAGGGCTGCACTGCGAGAAGGGTGAGCGCTTCTGGCACAGGGCCAAGGCTGGACGGGGCGGGGGGAGCCTGCCCGAGACCGCACTCACCCCGCTGTCTCTCAGGCCTGATTGAGAAGTCGGCCGGGGACTTGGACACACTGGCCTTTGACGGACGGACCTACATCGAGTACCTCAACGCCGTGGCGGAGAGGTAGTGTGCCCTCCGGAGCCAGGCGCCCCTCCGCCCTCCGCTCTCGGGTCCTGTCTGCGCAGCTGCACAGGGCTAGCTGCGGGACCCTCCACTCCGGCCCGGCTCTGTGCCCGCCTCCGCCCCTCCTCCACCCTCCTTCCTTCTCACTGTCTCTGTCTCTTTGATTCCAAGCGAACTGACCAATGAGATCCCAGCGTAAGTAGCTCCGCCTCCACCCTCACTGTCACCGTCCTCTGCTCCCCACCCACTGTCCTCTGCTCCCCACCCACCGGGCAGCACATCCCAAGGGTGGGCGAGGGCAGAACTCTCCATCCCCAGTGGAGGAGGACGGGGCTTCGGGGGAGCTGTTGGTGCTGCCGGGCCCCGCTTCCCCGCTTGGAAGCGGGGAGCCGCCCCTCCCCAGATGCGTGGAGCGCCCCCTGCAACTTGTGCCCTCGCCGCGTGGCGCTGGCATGGTCGCCACAGCGCTGGCAAACGTGCACATTCGTGCCCACGTGTCTGTGCGTACACGAGCACGTGTGTCTCTGTGCACACGAGTCCACGTGCTCCCATGTGTGCGCACACCCACGTGTATGGGGGGCCATCCGGGGGTCTCTCCCGACCAGGGCCCTCGGTCTTCGTTCCGTGTCGCCCGTGCCCCAGCTGTTTCCTCTGCACCTGGCCTGGGCCGTGCCTACCAGCTCTGTGTCTGCCCATGTGTGTTGCATGTGTCCTGGCCAGGGCTCTGTGGTGGGTGGAGCCGACACCCCAGGGTCCTGTGTGTCTTCCGTGGATGCTTGCTCCGCCTGCCTTCCACTGGTGGAGACGGGGTGTGGGGAGGGGCTGCTGCTGGGTCCCGCCCCACCCCACACTACAGCCTGTCTGTGCCCCTGCTCACCTGCCTCCCTCTCTTCCTGCATCTAAGCCCTGAAACTCCGGATTCCAGGGCCCTTCCCAGGTGAGCAGCGGCCCCTGGCCCCTGCCGTCTGCCTGTTGCCTTCCCATCTCTTTGAGCATCTCTCTGCCGAGCTGTCCCTGTGTCTGTCCACCTCACTCCTCTGATTGCCCGTCTGGCCCCACCTCCCACCATCCATCTCTCGGCCCATCTGTCCCACTGGTGGTGTCCACCAGCTGCCCATCCAGCTGCCCCGGTGGCACCACTAGCCCTCATGGCCTCTGTAGTCATGCCCCTCACCTTCCTACCACCCCTACCCCGTCCCCACCACCCTCCCAAGAGGTCCTGACCAGCCCTCTGCCCACCAGCGAGAAGGCGCTACAGAGCAACTACTTTGAGCTGAGCCTGCGCACCGAGGCCACGCAGGGGTTGGTGCTGTGGAGTGGCAAAGCCACAGAGCGGGCCGACTACATCGCACTGGCCATCGTGGACGGGCGCCTGCAACTGGCTTACGACCTGGGCTCCCAGCCCATGGTGCTGCGCTCCACCGTACCAGTCAGCACCAACCGCTGGTTGCGGGTCAGGGCACACAGGTCAGCAGGGAGCCTGGGGCCACCGAGAATAGCAGCGGGCGCTGCCTGGACTTGCCCGGCCAGGGCATGCCTGGCCACTCGTGGCTAGGGTAGGAGTTTGTTAGGGGGAGGAGGGCGAGGAGGGCTGGTGGCCCGACCTGAGGTCACTGCCAGCGCGGGAGGAGGGATGAGAGGGTACAGGAGAAGCAGTGATGGCCAGGGAACCCCTGATCTGAAAGGGGTTTCCCCGCTCTACCCAGACGCCGGCTGGGGACATGTCCCTCTGGTCTGAGCCTTGGCCGTCCCCTCCAGCAAAGCTTGACCCACAGGAGGTCCCCCTGCCCTTGGCCATCTCGTGCTCTCCTGGGGTCAGTGCCACTCCATCCTGGCCCCCAGGGGTGACACTTGGTGACGGTCCCCAGGGTGTGGTGTTGGGGCGAAAGGGATGGAGGGACCAGGACCTGGAGCCACCTGATGGCCTCACCCCACCCACCACGCCCCCAGGGAACAGAGGGAAGGCTCCCTTCAGGTGGGCAATGAGGCCCCTGTGACTGGTTCCTCCCCACTGGGTGCCACGCAGCTGGACACAGATGGAGCCCTGTGGTTGGGTGAGTGATTGGTGGGGGGGAAGCCAGGGGAGGGACAGCGAAGGGTCTCTGAGGGACAGGTCCCATCCCCTGGAGCTGACAACGAAGAGTGGCACCCGTGTCAGTGCTATCCAGGACAGCAGATGGGCTGGCTGGGGTGGGGCCCTCTCCCCTCCTGTCTTAGCCCCTGCTGTGCCCTGGGTGGTGTGGGGCCAGGAGGCTGGAGCTCGTCTGCTGGTCCCCTGGTCACCCCCGGGCACTGGCGGGCTGCAGGTAACTCACCTGGTCATTCAGATGCAGTGGGGCCCTCTGCCCGCCAGTGTCCGGCCTGCCTGTCACTGAGCCCGGTGACCTTTCCTCTGTCTTCCTGCAGGTGGCCTAGAGAAGCTGCCTGTGGGCCAGGCCCTGCCCAAAGCCTACGGCACGGGCTTCGTGGGCTGCCTGCGGGACGTGGTGGTGGGTCGGCGCCCGCTGAACCTGCTGGAGGATGCCGTCACCAAGCCGGACCTTCGGCCCTGTCCTGCCCCGTGAGCCACAATGCAGCCACGACCCACCCTGCTGTAATTATTTTCTATTTTTGTAAACTTGTTGCTTTTTTGATATGATTTTCTTGCCTATGTGTCAGCCGGAGGGACTGCTGGCCCGGCCTCCCTCCCGTCCAGGCAGGCGCGCTGCAGAGACAGACTTGGTGCCAAGGGACTCCAAGGGGTTGGGGGAGGAATGCTGCACATGGAGGGCTTGGCGCACTCAGCAGCCTTGGGACGTGCCCCTCTGCCTTGGGACACCGTGTCCTGGCCTCTCAGGCTGTGCCTTCCCCAAGTATCCACTCGTGCTGGCCCCTGTGTTCCCCAGCCTGTCGGAGGCCCCGCATACATACATTGCCCACGTTCCATCTGGCGAGGCCTGTGTCCCCAGAGCAGGTAGGCACTGTAGGGTTTAGGGTGCCCTTCCTCTGTGCAAGCCCCACGGGGCCTCTCTGGGTTCCCATCTGAGCCGCCCCTCCTCCCTGCCTATGCTGGGCGGGGCCAGCCTCACCAGGGCCCGCCGAGCCCAGGCCTCCTGTACCAGTCCTGTGAAACAATGTCACTGCTGACGCCATGCTGTGCCCCTCCCTCCAGCTGAGTCCACCTGTCCCAGGGCACTGGAGAGCAGAGGCCGGGCACAGGCCTGTTCAGGGCACCCTGGCCCGCAGCTGGCCCTGCCCCTCCACCCAGCCACCCTGGACATGGCTGTGTCCCCCCTCCTCCCCCCAGGGCCCCACGAGGAGCCCTGAGAGGGCGTGGGGCCACTCGTGATGTGGTGGACGTCACTGCCTGCCTGCCGGGGGGGCCAGCATCCCCTCCTGAGGATGCACGTCCAGGCCTGGCCACCAACCGCAGAGTCTTTATGTACTGATTTTATTTGACAGCTGGGGTGGCAGGGCTGTTGTCTTTCCTGTCCTGGCCCGAGGGCAGCTGAGGACGCCGCACAGCAAAGCTGTCCAGTTGTGGTGTGAGGAGGGGTTGTCCTTATCCAGGAGTGACCGGGGGCGGGCTGGGCGTCTAGGCAACACCAAGGGGCAGGTGCGGGGTGGCAGAGACGGCTGCAAAGCCAGAGACGCCTTAAACTGCAATGTTAGGTCTCATCTGGTCCCGTCCCCCCAGCCGCCCTCACCTGTCCTGGCGGGGGTGGCAGCCCCTCCCCCAGCCCCTCCCCCAGCCCAGCCAGGCTGTCAGGCTCAGAGGCTGCAGGAGCCTCAGAAGTCCTGTTACTAACTCCAATTTGTGTTTGTGTCAATCACCGTGAAATAAAGTCTGAACACTTGCAAGAGGTGCTTGCGTCTGTCCACACCAACACCACAGCGCTCAACCCCGCCTGGCCCTGCGCTCGCCCACCCGGCCAGTTCCTGTCCCGGGAGCTCCTCGCTGAGCTTCATGGTGGCATGCAGGCTTCAGGCTCTCTTAGGTGGCTCTGGATGGAGGAGGGGGTCCTGTGCTGGGGTGGGGGCTGCTTTTGGCGAGGAGACCCTGAGCGGCGAGTGCGCACACTGTTGTGCAAGGGGCTGGCCGGGTGGGCCCGTGAGGCCTGCACCCCAGGTCGCCTCCTTAGGGATGGCGGGCCTTGCGGGCAGGCTGCAGCCCCCGCCACGTGTGCATGTGTGTATGCGTCTGCACATGTATCAGCCTACGTCCGGGTGTCTGTGAGCACAGGATGGGAAGAGGGGCTGCGAGGAGAGCGGGCTGGCGGTACTAAGGGCAAGGAGGGCCTCTGGGGGAGCCAGGATGGGGTGGAAGTGAGGCCTGAGGGAAGGGGACCCTGGTGGGCCGGTGTGGGCTGGACACAGGGAGGGGGAGGCACTGACTGAGGAGCAGGGGCACCTGGGCAGGCCCCCTGCTGCGTCTGGAGTGGCTGGGTTGAGGGGCTGAGGCCGCCTGAGTGGAGTCCAGGAGGCCGTGGGCTACCAAGCAGAGGGGAAGCTGGGCTGAGGCCGGGCACATGAGGGAGGGTGGGCTCGGCTGAGTGAGGGGAGAAGAGACCCCCACGGTGGGGGGACCAGGAGAGGGTGCTCTGGGAGCTGATGCTTCCAGAAGGAGGGGCTCTTGGGGCAACCAGTGCTGAGGGTGCAGGACCCTCCAGGTTGCCAGGACGGTGAGGAAGGGGAAAAGCCAAGGAGGACGAGGGGCACTCCAGCCTGCGCTCGGCACTGGTGGTGGTGATTTGGGATCAGGGCTTGCGAGCAGCAGAAGGTTCCAAGCTGGTGCTGTACCACTCCTGGAAAGGTGGGCGGGGGGGGGGGCGGCGTGGCGCTGGGCAGGCCCTGACAGTCCTAACGGGATCCCCAGGTTAGGAACCCAGGCGATTGGCCATTGGCCCTAGGGAAAGCCGGCCTGGTGGGGGCACTTGTAGCAGGAGCAAAGGCCCTGAGGTCAAGGGGGTGTCAGCATCACTTAGGAAGTGTGGCGACTAGGCGGGTGGCAGAGGTGGGGAGAAGGGGAGCCGGCAGCCCAAGCTAGGACGGCTAAGAGGGAAGAGCTGGTTATCACGTGGGCTCCCACCTCCGCCCCTCTGTGGTCCCCCTCCGGGACGCGGGGCCGGTGGGACCTGTTCCACCCGCTTCTCTAGCTCCGAGCCCCTCCACCCAGGGTGCGGGGAGTGCAGCCCCTCCTCCCCCAGGACGGAGGCGGAGCTCGAAAGGTTCTTGGAAGGAAAGCACCCAGACGAACAGGACACATAATTAATCACTTAACGCGCCTCTCGGACCAGGGCCGCCTGGCGCCTTCGCCCTCCGAGCCCGTGATGTGGCGTGAGCCCCTCGTCCTGAAGCCCGGCGCCCTGGGGAACTGGTGCAACCTCCCAGTACCGTAGCGAGACCTGGGGGGCGCGGCTCCTTTTAAGGGAGCTCGGGAGGGGCGGGACCTCTAAGGTGGGCGAGGCTCCGGTGGGCGGATCCTCGAGGTAGGCGGGGCCTCCTCCGTGCGGCCGGAGCACCCTGAGCCCAGCAGACATGACCTCGCGCAGGTGAGCCCGGCCTCCCGGTGGCCAGAAGCCGGGACCCCACCACGTGCGGTTCCGGCCGATGGGCGGGGACAGGGGGTGCGGGCGAGATGCTCCCCGGGACGTCTCCTGCTCCCGACCGGTGGCGCTCAGGCCCGACCTTCTGACACCTGCCCCCTTCCACGCGTCCCGGGCCAGCGAGGCCCAGCCTCACCCCTGCGGGTGGATAGGACTCTTTCCGATCGGGGGCTGGGTCTGGGTGGGGGTTCAGAGGTACCCTGACTCTAGGGAATGGATGGTGCTCTTGGGTGGCAGTGGCTGGAGCCTAGAGTGGGCAGCACGTGTCAGGTCAGTAACAGACCCTCTCTCACTCCCCTGGACTCCTTGCTTTGTTCCAGGCTCCCTTTGGGCCACCAGAGATGTGTTACACCTGGTGGGGCCCCCCGTTTCCCCAGTCCTGTAACTGGGGCCATCCTGGAGGCTCTGGTCTCCCCCTCTAGTTGTGGCCCCTTGACCTGCAAGGATCAGCCCTCCCTTGACAGGCTCATCCCCCACCCCGACCCGACCCTCCTAAGGACCAAGTTTAGGGGTGAGCTCCCTGTCAGGGGTGTGTGTGAGAGCCGGGACGGGGCTCAAGTCAAGCCAGCTTCTGGCCTCCATGAAGAGGGAAGACGGGACTTGCCTTTCCTGCCCTTTCCACCAGACCGCCCCCCCCCCCGGGTGTGCACACACTCCTGTGAGCTCAGACCCCAGCTGGATGTGGACGTCTGTGGCGAGCCACAGTTGTGAGACGCCTGTCGCCACTTCCTGGCACATCCGGAACAGCCCCTCTGGGGTTTGGTGAGGCTGGAGGTCACAGGGAGGGTCGCCCTAAGACCCCGAGTGACTCCCTAGGTCAGTGAGGGGGCTGGACAAGATCTGATCTGCGGGGCCAGGGCAGTGCGTCAGCGGTGAGGGCCCCAGAATCCCTGCAAGGGGTGTGGTGAGCCTGGCACGGTGGCCTCCGGCAGGGTCGAGGGCCCTCTTAGGCTCGGGAATAGTGCAAGTGGGTTGGGTCTCCAGGAACCTGTCAGCCCCAGCGCCCTGCGATTCCCAGGTTTAACATCCAGCTGGAGCTCAGGCAGGAGGATGTTTTGGGCTCTGCCTGGAACCAACCCTCGGGCTCCACTGGCCTCACTCCTTCTTGTCCCCCAGGCAAGTTCTGGTGCTCAGAAAAGGTCATGTCCGCGTCATGTGCATGTGACCCTGGGCCAGCCTGGGAAAGCCCCGGTGCGGCTCTGCCTGCCGTCGCCAACCCTCCCTGCCCCGCCCTGTGATGGCCTTCTGGACGGTCCCTCCTCTGGCCCCCGGGTCCCTGCCCACGCCCCTATCGGGCCTGGGCAGGCCCAACCAAGTCCCAAGCGAAGCCCATCCCCCTACACCTGCCCCCACCCTGTGGCGCCTCCCCTTCGCCCTGTGGTTTGTGGGTCAACGGGCACCGTCATCGGCACCACTCGCCCCAGGACTCCGGTGCTGTGGGCAGGGCTGGGCGCAAGTCCTGCCTACTGCTGCTGCTTGATGTGTTGATATTGGTGCTCGGGAAGGAGCCGGGTCCTATGGGGAGCTGCTGAACACCCTCGAGCTCCCCTCTGTTCCAGATTGGAGAGGAAAGCGTGTCTCTGGTTAGTTCGGTTCTGCATAGACAGGACAGGCCTTGGTTGAGGTTCCTCTGGGACCAGGAGGGGCTGGGGGCAAGGAGATGGAGAAGAACACTGACTGTGCTCTGGGGTCCCCAGCCCTGGAGTCCCAGCCTGGGACCCTCCCCACTTGTCTGTGTATCTCCCACCATCATGACAATGTCTTCCCTGCAGGTGTGTCCAGCCCCTGTACCGTGTGTGTAAGCGTGTCGACAGGCCATTCGTGGGTCTCCCAGGGTCCCAGGGTTGGAGCTGTACCATCCACAGCTGGGACACCAAGGCCACACAGCAAGCTGGACCAGACAGTGGCCAGTGGGTTCAGGCTGAGCTGTTCTCGGACTCCGGGGCACTGACTGGGCTCAGCTTGGCCTTGGCAGGCCCAGGCTGTTAGACCCATGGGGAGCCCAGCGTGCCCTGCCCACCTCACCTGCCCCTCTCCCAGGCCTGCCTGACCATGTGACCAGGGCAGAGCTGAGTCACCGACCTGCCACCGAGCAGGGAGCCCTTTGGCACAGAAGTGACCCTGGTGTGGAGACTGGAGACGGGACTGCAGCCTCCCCACCTCGTCCCGCCCCTCAGCCTGGGGCCGCCGGCTGCGCCAGCCTGCGGACGCCTGGCTCCACCGCTAGGCCTGGTCGGGGGAGTGAGGCCTACCTTGGCCTGGGGTTGCAGCTGCTGTGGTGTGAGCTGCTGTGGCCTCTCAGGATACCCCACCCCTGGAGATTTCCACCCAATAGACCCGGGGCAGCTTTCGGGGAGGAGAGAGGGACGGACAGTATGAGCGAGAGTCCCAGAAAGGACAAACAATATGCCCTTCACCTTGCTCTGTGGCTTTGATGCTGGGCCTCCACCCTCTGCCCCTGGTCCCACACTCTGGGCATCGCCCATCTTGGACTGGCGTCTGAGGCTGCTGGGACTGGGGGAGGCGGCATCTGGGCACAGGATGTGGTTCAGCAGAGTGGGTGGCCCCAGGGTGGGGGGGTCGGAGGCCTTCCTTTGGGTTCCAGTGTCCCCCACACACACACTGCCGCGTCTCTGACGGCACGAGGCCTTCGCCCTTTTCCTGGTGGCCTCGCCTGCTGTCCTGTGATTGGCCCCGGAGGTCATCATGTGGCAGCTCCTCCCCCTGGAAGCCTTCCCTGGCAGCTTCATCTGCTAAACCACTCGACCAAATAGCCCCCAGGTCCCACTCCTCTAGAGCCAGCGCGGGAGGGAGCTTGAGACCCCAGGCCCAGAAAGTGCCCCGGAAGCGCCTGGCTGGTGGTAGCCCTCCTTCCCCCGGGGCGAGCTGGATAGGCGCTCTGGGTGGCCCTGTGCAGGTCACCTGAGCTTCTGGGCCTCTCTGAACCAGTACATGGACCCTGGGGAGCCATGGAGGTCAGAACGGAGCCTGTCCTCCCTCGGGGCTCATGTCTGGTGATGAAGACACGGGAGACAGGTAAACGCAGAAGCCTGTACGTGCCCGTCTGCTGTTGCAGGCGCCACACGTGGAAGGTGGGCCAGTGATGCAGCTGCAGCGTTGATGGCAGGGGCCGCGGGATGGTCAGGGAGGGAGCGTGAGCCGTGCCCCGTAGGGCCGGCTGGAGGCGGCCAGATGCGGAGTGACGTCAGTGAACAGAGAGATGGCCAACAGGGGGAGGGGCTTTCTAGTGGGGGGTCCTTGAGGTGTGTGTGAGCATCCTGAGAGCCACGCAGGACCACTGGCAAGGTTTAAACGGCTCTGATGTGCATTTTCTGAGAACCCCTCTGTCTGCCATGGCTCTGCTGAGGGTGAAGCATGAGGCCTGGAGACCTGGAGTCGATACTGCCGTCCAGGCAAGAGCTGGTGGGCACTGGTCCCAGGGTGGTGGGAGAAGTGGTTGGTTCTGGGGTGTTTGGAAGTCAGGATAAGAGGGCACAGCGTTGGGAGAGTGCTGGGGAGTTGAGGGCAGGGACCTGAGTGATGGGCGGGCGGTGACCCCCTTCACTGAGCGAGGACTGCATAGAACGGGGCCCTCTCAGGAGTTTCGAATTTTGCAAACGTTAAGATAGAGATGCTGTTACCTTTCAGACAGAGATACTGGAAAGAGTTGTGTCTATGAGCTTGAAGCTCAGAGCCCAGGTGGGGCTGGAGATGTAGACAGTGCGTGGACATGGAGACACGTGTAGGGCACAGGTGGTGGGGCTCCAGCACCGCGGGGTCAGAAGAAGGGCGAGGACCCAGGCCGGCTGAGGTGGGAAACCAGGGGAGTGTGGAGAACTCCCGTGTGGAGTACGTGCTTCTGGAAGGAGGCCTGACCACTGGCCCTGGGAGGCTGGGGGAGACCCTGAGAGCCCAGGGAAACAGGTCTGTGGTGACTCAGGCGAAGATGGGCAGTGTGGACCAGCACAGGCCACAACTTTCTGTGATGGTGGAAATATTTCTTTCCCACCCGCAGTCGACAGCCTCCAGTGGCCACACGTGGCTTTCAGCAGTGAAACGTGGCCACTGTGACCCAGGAACTGGGATTATGATTCTGCTGAATTTTAATCCATTCACCTGCACACCCCACACCTGCCATGGGCTGTGCGTTAGACAGCGCGATGTAGACTGAGCACAGTGGCTCCTTGGAGGGTTCAGGAAGGAGCTGACGGCAGGGACGAAGGGGCCCTGGAGAGGCAAGGGAGCGGCAGGAGGACTGGAGGAGGCGTGCAGGCCGGCTTTTACGCAAGAGATGTGATCTGATTCCCATTCCAGAAAGATCTCTGGGTCAACTGTGGGGCGGGGCAGGGTCTGCCCAGGGCACAGCAGCCCCACCCCATTTGTGCCCGGGTTATGACTGTGAACAACTGGGCGGGGCTTGGGGGGGTCGCAAGGCAGCAGAGCTGGAGTTGGGGGCCCTGGTTTCCCACTGGATGCAGGATGGGGCAGGACTACCCCCAACACCGTGTGTCACCTGCACGGTGAACCAGGGACACACCTCTGAACCAGAGATCCCAAGCCCTTCCTGCAGTGACCTTTGGGAGACGCAGTGTTGCCAATGGAAGGCCAGGTACTGTGTCACAGTGTCCCTTGGGGGTCGTGCAGGGACCCTGCTCTGAGACGCTCCGGGACCACCGCACGAGTATGATTTAATCCCAGCGCCAGAAATTCCTGCCCTAATGGGGGAGACACACGGAGACAGAAGCCACCGGGGTAAGGTTAACAGCAGTCATGATCTCAGCCGTGGGCTCATGTGCAGTCCTGATGAGGTCCCCCTGCCCTGTCCCCCCATCTCGTGCGGGAGGCTGTGAAGGTCAGTCCCAGAGCGGTGGCAGTGGCGGGGGTGGGGTTGAGTCCCTCTCAGCCTGGACCCCCAGCAGAACAGATGGTGACTCTCCGGGCTCGCCCAGCACCCACCACCCATTCATAGGTCACTCACTTCTGAGTTCAAGGATGTTTGTTAATGCCCAGGCTCTGTTTTCAACCCTGCCGTACACACTGCCCTCGTGGGGCTTAAAATCAAGGAGATAGACTGCAAGCCAGTAAATATGTAGCACATGTCAAGAAGGTGCCAATGCTGGGAAGAAAAATAAGGCAGAATAGGTGGCGCAGAGTGAGGGGAGAGGGTCCCCTGTCACTCGACGTGGGCCGGGAGCGGAGGACAGCTGGTGCAGAGGCCCTGAGGCGCACGGCCTGGTGGGGTGAGGGGCCGGGACTGGCAGGCGGCAACGGGGTGGGGGCGCTCTCGGGGGTGACGGGCCTGTGGGCTGTGCTCTCGTTCCGGGGGTGCTGACCCAGTGACTGGCGTGCCATGCTGGGGTCCCTCGGGAGAGGGTGGTGGCCAGGACCGGGAGGGGCGGTGAAGGTGGGGGGGGTGGGCCACCAGGGTCTGCTGCTGGGCTGTAAGGGGAGGAAGGGAGCCCTGGGTGGCCGTGGGGGGTCCCGAGTGCCTTCGGCTGAGCTGGGGCGCCCGGTGGGCGGTGGGAGAGACGGCCGAGGGCTTGAGCTGAGGTTCCTGCTGATGTCCTTGTGGGGGCTCTGGAGGGGGTCTGCCCTCCCCACCTGCCACTGTGGTTCAGTGTCTGCCCACCTGTGTCCCCGGTCCCCCCCAACGCCCCCTCCTTCCCCACGGACCCCAGACCCTGTGGTCACGGCTCAAGGACGGTGGTGAGCGCAGGGCAGCCCCAGCAGGCATTGTGGGTGTGGTCAGGACTGCCCAGTGTTCCTGGCTCTCTCGTCACCAACTTGCTGTCCTCGTTCCAGGTGGTTTCATCCCAACACCGGCGGGGCTGAGGCGGAGCGGCTGCTCCTGTCCAAGGGCCGGCACGGGAGCTTCCTGGCAAGACCCAGCAAGAGCCGCCCGGGGGGCTTCACGCTATCCGTCAGGTGGGTGGGTGGTGCTGCCGGGTGTGGACAGGCCCCGAGGTCCCGCAAGACTTCAAGGGGTCGGAACACCCTCAGCTGGGGGCACAGCTGGGGATCAGGCTCCCCAGTCCTTCCAGAGGGGGTGGGCAGTGAGGACCCTTGCTGGGGGCGAGATCTTGAGGGGGAGTCTGGCAATCCTGGCCAGGTGGCCTCTGGGCAGGAGGGGGCCACTTAGAGAGGCCTTCAGGGAGGGCTCCGTGAGGTGGGCTTCGGCAGGGCCTCCCTCCCACCCTCTGAGGGGCCTCAATGGCCGGGATCGTGCCCCCATCTCCTGGGGGTGCCGCACACTGGGGGTCTCGCCGGAGCCCTGAAAGGGCCAATGTGTGGGGAGGATGGGCAGGAGGAGTCACCACCAGCAGAGTGGACAGCCGGATCCGTGTCCGTCCACCCTGGGTGAGGCGGGTCAGTCTGGGGTCTGGGGAGGGGTCTGCCCAAAGGGCTCCAGATCCTTCCGGGTTTTCTACTAAACCTGGGCAGCAGGTGGGATGAGGTTAGCCCTCAGGATGGACCTCCCTCACCTTGGAGACACGGACATTCTCTCCTGGGGCCTCCCAGGCCACACTGGGACACCTGGGGAAGCAGTCTCGGGGCCCCACTCCCCCATCCTCTGGAGCCCCTGGGCAGGTGGTCTGGAATGAGGCAGAGTCTGTCCGGAGAGGCTGCCCCAGCCTCGGCCTCCAGGCCAAGGGAGAGTCAGGCCTGTGGTCGACAAGCCCGATCTTGGCTGCCCCATGGGCAGTGGGGGTGGGGTGCCCGCCACCCAGGGTGGGGCCCGGACACTGGCTGGACACGGGGAGCTGCAGAGGGGAGGGGCCTGGCCTTGGCCGTGCTGTTCGTGGCAGGGGGACAGCAGAGGCCGAGATCTCAGGGCAGGAAAACCCCAGGCACTGTTCGGGAAGCTGAGGGTGGTGATGGGAGCAGCAACCCCCAACGGCGGCTGGCGCACCGGCCCTTCCAGGCGCCACGACGAGGTGACCCACATCAAGATCCAGAACACAGGCGGCTACTATGACCTGTACGGAGGAGAGAAGTTCGCGACGCTGGCCGAGCTGGTGCAGCACTACACAGGCCAGCGCGGGGCGCTGCTCCGAGAGCGTGGCGGGGCCCCCGTGGAGCTCTGGCACCCGCTGAGCTGCCAGGACCCCACGTCGGAACGGTAAGCAGCTGGGTCTGCATCTAGCCAGGCTTCTGTGTCTGCTCAGGTGTGCGTGCGAGTGACCGAGGGGGCAGGGGCCGCTGGGCATGGCCTCTGGGCGTCCTCTGCCCCCAGGACTCAGGGTCAGGCTTGGGCACAACTGTGGCAAAGCTGAGGGAGCGTACTGCACCCCCTCCCCCGGGGTTCTGGCCTCGTTTCTTCCAGGTCCCAGGCACCAGCCACAGGGGTGAGTGCGGGGTGGGAGGGCTGCAGCCAGCCTGCCCCCTGCCTTCCTGGCTGGTGACTTGGGGAGAGCAGGTTCCCCCAGCCTCGGTTTCCTCATGTGCACTGCGGAGGTCTGAGCCAGCTGCATCTGCCGTGGAAGCAGGGTGCGGCTGGCCTGGGGAGACCATCCTGCTCCTCCTTGCTGAGGACGAGGCTGCCACCTGGTGGTCACCCTGGGGCACTGCAGGGCCCGCCTGTCCTGCCTCCTGCTGCTTTCTGGGTCGGAGGAGGGTCGGAGAGGTGGGCAGGGCTGACGGAGGCTGGCCTGGGTGCGGGTGCTGCCTGGGCCCCCGAGGTCTGGGTGGGTCTGTGCCTCTCTCGGTATCTGTGTCTCAGAGCCTTTAGGCTACATGTGGGTCTGTGTCCCTCACCTGGACAGGCTGGGGCCCCTGGTCTCACCTGTGCCGTTCTGGGCCAGGTGGTACCACGGGCACCTGTCTGGCAAGGAGGCCGAGAAGCTGCTGATGCAGAAGGGGCGTCCGGGCAGCTTCCTGGTTCGGGAGAGTCAGAGCAAACCTGGGGACTTCGTGCTGTCAGTGCTCACACAGCAGCTGGACAGGGCGGACCGCCAGGCACGCGTCACCCATGTCATGATACACTTCCAGGTAGGAGGCAGTGGCCGGGGTTGGGGGGTGACCCAGGGGAGGGGGCACCACTGGCCGCTCACTGCCGTCCCCACAGCCAGATGGGAAGTACGATGTGGGAGGCGGCGAGAGGTTTGACACCCTGGGAGATCTGGTGGAATGCTACAGGAAGAACCCTCTGGTGGAGAGGTCGGGGACCGTCGTGCACCTCCAGCAGGTATGCCCCTGGGCACCTGAACCTTGGGCTCTGAGTGGACTTCTCCACCTGGGGGGCAAGGGATTCTGGCGCAGCCCCACCCGGGAAAAAGGACACCAGGTTGGCGCCGGGTGGCCGAGGGCAAGGGTGTGGGCGCCGGGGCACTGTGGGGTCCGCTGGACCCTGCTAAGCTTGGACGCGGGCCTCTCCCTGCCAGCCCCTCAAGACCACGAGAATCAGCGCCACAAGCATTGAGAGCCGTGTGCGGGAGCTCAACGAGGCCATGGATGCCAGCGAGAAGGCCAAGCAGGGCTTCTGGGAGGAGTTCGAGGTGCCGGACTGCTGCCCGCTCCGCCCCCCCCCCGCCCCAACTCCCATCCTCTGGGGCTGTGGCAAGGGCCAGCAGAGGGGTGTGGGTCAGGGGGTGTGGGTGGGTGTTGAGGGCTCCCGGGAAGGGTTGGGGCCACGGGCTAAAGCCCCGCCTCCCCCAGATGCTGCAGCAGCAGGAATGCCAGCTCCTGTATCCCCGGAAAGAGGGCCAGCGGCTGGAGAACAAGCCCAAGAACCGACACAAGAACATCCTCCCCTGTGAGGCCGGGGCCGGGGCCACATGGGGGCCAGGGCTCCATCCACCACACTCAGGGGCCCATCTGGCAGAGGGTCCTGGAGGGTGAAGGCAGGGGTCACTCCCCACCAGTGGTGTGATGCCCCCTCTTGCCCCTTCGTCCTTTGTCTCTGCTCACCACGGGTCAGCGGGCCAGGAAGCAGGTGGGGTCCACGAGCATCCCCTCTGCCCTGGAGACCTAAGCGGCGTCTTCCCTTCCCAGTTGATAGCACCCGTGTCATCCTGCGTGATGTGGAGGACAGCGCGCCTGGAGCCGACTACATCAACGCCAACTACATCAGGGTGAGTGTGCATGAGGTGTGGGTGGCCAGCTGCCCGCGTGGCCCCGCGTGGATCAAACACCAGTCACCCCATCCCCCATAATAATGAGCCTGGAGCTCTGAAGTGGTCTGTGGACCTTGGCAAGACAATAGATATTCAGGGGGATATTCAGGGTGCGGCAGTCCACAAGGGGTCCTCAGAGGGGTCCTCAGAGCCTGCTGGACAAAATATTGGTCCTAAGACCCTCCCACCCTCGGCGGACTGCGTGTGAGCCACTGGGCTACTTTGCATATCATTTGCATCAACTTGCATTGGTCCTCTGGCACTTTAATTCCTGGAAACAGCAGGCAGTTGACCCCACCTCCTTTCAGAGTGACCCAGAGGAGAAGCCAGGCCACGGACCAGGCAAGGTGTACATCGCCACCCAGGGCTGTCTGCCAACTACGGCGGCTGCCTTCTGGGCCATGGTGCACCAGGAGAACACGCGTGTCATCGTCATGACCACCAGAGAGGTGGAGCGAGGCCGGGTAGGGGCTCAGGCTCGTGTCCCTCCCCTCTGCCTGCCGCATGCCCCACTGGACCGGTGCTGGTGCTGGCCCAGCCTTGCTTCTTCAGTCTTAGGGATGCTGGGGGAGCAGGGAGGGCACTGAAGAGACCCCGTGTGTGTCCCATGGGGCAGAGGGGCAACGGTGCTGGTGGTCTTCCAGTATGGCTGATGCCATGCCCCCACCCTCCCAGAACAAGTGTTTCCGATACTGGCCAGAGCTGCACGGCAGCCAAGCGTATGGCCGCCTGCGTGTGTGCAACGTTGCTGAGCACCAGGCCCAGGGCTATTGTGTGAGGGAGCTGCAGGTGTGGCGGGCAGACCAGGTGAGCCTGGAGGGCAACGAGACCTGTGGGGCCAGGGTCAGAGTGGTCGGGAAGTCCCCAGGTCTGCGCTGGGGTGAGGAGGCCCTGGGCTGGCCCTGGTGGCTTGCACGTCCCTCAATCCAGTGGGCACAGTCTTGGACTGGGCTCTGCTGGGCAGTGTTTCCAGTCGGGCACGTTCTCAGCCACAGTTGCCTGGCTCCAGGGCGGCCTCACACCCACATGCACCTCTCCCTCCAGCCCCCCCTGGGCCGTCTCAGCACCTTCGGCCTCCTTTGTACGCTGGTGGTGCCCATTCCTGTCCCAGGCACAGATCCCTCCTGGCCAGTTCCCTTTGTCTAAGCACCTGGGGGTCCTGCCAGCCTCTGCATTTGGCCTTTCCCAAATCGAATTCACTTCCCAGAAAGCTGCTCTCTCCCCCAGACCATCTTTCTTCCTTTCCCCAGGCACCTGAGCCTCCTGGGGCCATCTGGGGGGTCCCCCAAGCCCTGAATCCCATCTTTTCCTCCCACTCCCTCTTGCTCTGTCCGGGCCCCGCTGGTCACTCCTTCTGGCAAACCCCACCGCGCCACAGCCTGCCTCCTCCCGGTTCAGTCCCTGGGCCCCTCCCCACCGAGGGTCACAGCAGCGTCAGCCCCGACACTGCGCGGAGCGCCTGGGACCCGCCCAGACCCCCCGGCTGGCGCTCACCAGCCCGCCCTGCCCAGGAGGAGTCACCGCGCACAGTGGCGCACTGCCAGTACTTCGGCTGGCCGGACCACGGAGTCCCGGCCGAGCCCACCGGCGTCCTTGGCTTCCTGGACGAGGTGAACCGGGCCCAGAGCGGCATGCCGGGGGCCGGACCCATGGTAGTGCACTGCAGGTGCGACCAGGGACGGGGCGGGGCCCGCGGCACAGGTGCCACCGGGGAAGGGGCCACGGCTTTGTCCCGTCAACTGGCCACAGGCCTCCTGGTCCGTCCCCACAGCGCCGGCATCGGACGCACCGGCACAATCATTGTGATTGACATCCTGGTGGACGTCATTCGCAGGCAGGGTGAGCCACCTCAGGCAGGCCCCGCCCCGCAATCGAGCCCCGCCCCCTCCCATCTAGCCCCGCCCCGGTACCGGCCCCTCCCCTTCCATCCAGCCCCGCCCTCCTGCAGTTGCCGGCCCCGCCTATTTCATCTGGCCCTCCCACCTCCTCCCTGCCTCACCGCCCCGCCCTGAGCTCGCTCGTCCCCAGGGCTGGACTGCGACATCGACGTCCCCAAGACGATCCAGCATGTGCGGCGGCAGCGCTCGGGGATGGTGCAGACCGAGGCGCAGTACAAGTTCGTGTACCTGGCGCTGCAGCGGTACATCCGGGGCGAGCAGCTACGCCTGCGCGAGCAGGTGGGGGCAGGGCCGGGCCGGGGCGGAACCTGCGGGGGCATCACCATGGTGACCAGCGGCCCCTCCCCTCAGCGCGAGTCGCCCGAGGAGCGCGACTCCCTGAAGGCGGGCGCCTCGCCCGCCGACCCCGGCTGTAGCCCCGGAACCGCGCCGTCTCGGGCGCCGGCGGCGTGAGTGGGGCGTCAGGGACCAGGGGTGGGGGTGGGGCGGAGTCCCGGCAGGGAGGCCTCGGGGGCGGGGCCCGGGCGTGGGGGCGGGGCCCGGGGCGAGGGGGCGGGATCGCAGGTGGCCCCCAGCCGAAGCCCGTCTCCGCCCGCAGCACCCCGGAGGCCTCCGGCCACGTGTACGAGAACCTGCTGCGCCTCCGGCCGTGAGGGCCCCGAGTGCGCGCGCCCCGATTGGGGCTGGAGCTGTGCGAGAAGGCGGGAGCCCAGCAAGGCCGGCCCTCGCGTTCCTCCAAAGGACTGTGTTTAGGATTGTGCAGACCGGCGCCCAGCCCAGAGCGTTGCGGGGTTGGGGGGCGGGGGTCCCGGGTCTGCCGCTCAGACCCTCCCTGACCAGGTCTGCACGTCCAGAAATGGTGAGGGAAGGTTAGGAGATCCGGTGTCCCTGCCCCTCCTGGAGGAGGGGAGGCAGGGCTGCAGGGCTGCGGTTTGTCTCAGTGTGGGAGGCCACCAGTGACCACCTGCACGGCGCAGTGACGATGTGTGACCTTTTGTGTGCCACACGTTTGAGTGTCAGCCTGTATGTGGAACACGAGTGACCAGCAAGTGAGTGCCAGTCCGTGGTCACCAGCGTTTGTGCCCCTCGCCCCTGCATCCTGCATGCTCCCCACCCCTTCCAAGCTGCTTCTCAGCCCTGCCCACAGCCGTGGTCTAGGATGTGGGCCAGGCAGTGGCTCCGTCCCTGCCGTGTCCAGGCCTAGCCCAGACCGTCACGTTGCTGTCACGAGTGGACACGTGTTTGTTGAATGAGAGAATATGTGACGTGCTCGTGTGACCACGGAGACGAGGGCGAGGCTCCATGTGTGCCTGGCTGGTTTGTGATGGTGTGATGTCACTGGCCTGTGGTCCACGGCTGCACCCTCCCATCATGGATGTCCCTGTGGCTTTGTGGTCTCAGTAAAATGCCTTCTTCTCAGTTCTGCGTCTTTGTTGGGGCCTGGAGAAAGAGAGCATGTGGGTCCCCACGACTGGGCCCAGCTTCCCCAGGGTGTCCCTGAGCCAGAGGCCCAGCTGGTAGGAGCAGGAAATCCTGGGCTTTGGGGTGAGGGGTGAGGAGGCTGGACCTGTGCGAGCCAGACCGGCCTGGCCTCTCTGCCATGCCAGGCTGGCAGTGCAGGATTCCTGGGGCTGAGGGCAGAACCGGGTGGGGGAGGGGTGGGGGCTGGCAGGACTCCCGCCTGCCCTCGCGACACTCGCTTCACCAGCCAGGCCTGGCCCGGCCCGGGAAGGTCTGCTGGAGGAGCCTGAGGTCTGTGGGTCTTCAGGACACTCTGGTTGTCACCAGCCCCTCTTCCGTGCACACTTGGACTTCGGTTCCCGGGGGCCACGGGGTCCTGCGGCCCTCCAGTCAGGGCTCCAGGCGGGACTGTGGGGCCTGGTGTGACCGTGGTGGGGGCTGGGGGGGAGGGCCCTGGACCAGGCCAAGGCCCCACAGCAGTCCCGCCTGCCTCAGGTGCCCCAGGCCCTCTCCATCTCCCTGGGAGAGCCTCACGGCCCCCGGGGGCAGCCAAGTCCAGAATCGCCACAGCCCATCCACAGCCCAGAGGGGACAGCAGTCGGACGCCCTAGAACCTGCGGCCATCCACCCTAGGTGCTGCTGGGAGTGCAGTCCAGTGGGGGTGTCCTCTGGATTGAGGGTCTTTGCAGAAGGGGCAGACTGGGGGTTTTTCTGGAGGGAGGGGCTTAATGGTGCAGGAAAGAGGACACAGAGAGTGAGGACCCCTTACCAATTGCGAGTACAAAATAGTTTATTTAAAAATGTACAGTTCAGGAGGGTGGGCTGGGCTCCCCGCCACTGCCCTCTGTCCCCCTGGCCACCCGAGGGAAGGGGCCAGCCCTGCCTGGGGAAGGGAGGAGCCGTGGGCGAAATGTGAAAATAAAAGAAAGATGGCGAGCCCGCTCCCTTTTCAGCAAGGGGCTGGTCTTGCGTGCGATTCACAGTGTGTATGGGGAAGGGGCCTCGCCAAGCTCTCTCCTGGACCTCGGTCTTCCCATCTGCAAGATGGAAGTTAGGGGGGCGGCCTCTGGGGCCCACAGGGATCTGGGATCTCTGGGAGCTTGGGGGACCATTTTGTCCACCCGACAGGAGCCAGCCCTAGAGAGCGGGGGCAGGTGTGCCGAACCGGGTGTGGGTTCCTCAGAGATCCCAGGGGGCTCCTCTGGGATCCTGGGGGTGGGGGCGGTAACCCTAGTTGTCAGCCAGGGACCCGAGCGAGAAGGTGGCGGCGGCGGGGGCAGTGGCAGGGGGTGGCCGGGGGAGGCAGTGCAGGCTCCCGGTCCTGAGCGCGCACTGCACGGGCCAGAGCACCACGCAGAAGAGTGCGAGCAGCAGCACGGCGATGAGTGCCGCGCGCCTCCAGTCCCTGCGGCGGGCCCAGCAGCGGGCCAGGCAGCCCGGACGGCGGGCAGGGCCCGGGGTGGGCACGGGTGCTGCGGGCGTGGCAGGCTTGCTCGGGCTCACGTCCACGTACACAAAGCCGGGCGCCGCAGGGCCAGGCGCAGAGGGTGGCGGGCGGCAGCACAGCTTGGTGCCCTCCAGCCACACGGGCTCCTCCCGCCGCAGGTGTGCTGGCATCCGAGCCTGCAGCTGGCGGCTGGTGTGCAGCGCGGGGGCCCCGGCAATGGGCACGGCTGTGGGCCGCCGGCAGAACGGGCAGGGCACGACCTCGCTACCCGGCTGGCCTGCGGGCCGGGCGGCTGCCATCCGCGCAAGGCACTCCAGGCAGAAGACGTGGGTGCAGGAGAGCTCCTTGGGTGTCCTGAAGATGTTGTCGTAGCCCGAGAAGCAGATGGAGCATTCCAGCGGGGAGGCCGTCTTCTCTGATCCAGGGCTGCCGGGGGACCTGGGGCTGCCGGCCGAGCCGCGGGACCTGGGCACTGTGGCGGTGGGGCTGCTCCTGCCGGCAGGCGGCAGGGCCGTGTGCCACACCTGCGGGCCTGATGACATGGTTCTGGGCTGTGGGACAAACAGAGACCCCTGTGAGTGACCTCGATTGCCCCTTTCCTGCAAGGTCTGTCTGTCGCTGTCTCCCCGTCCCTCTCTTGCATCACCCAGAGATTCCGGGAAGGACACTGCCCATCTGCAGGCACCCCCACCAAGTCCCACCTGTCCCTGGCTCAAGGTCTTTCTGCTCAAGTTGTAACCCTGCGCTCCCCAGCCCCTCACCTGCTGAGTCAGGGCTCAGCATCCTGGGGTGTCCCAGTCTGCCTGGGCCATGTGGACCACTGCTCTGTAGACCCCTCCCACCAGCCCTGGCCTACCTGGACGTGCCACTGGGCAGAAATAAAGGTGATGATGACGATGGCCCACAACAGTTACTATTTACATCGGGGCTCTGCCAGGGTGGGCCCTGGGCACATGACACAGAACAGCCACGGTGCAGAAGAGGCGGCTCGGAGGCTGGGGTGACAGCCAGCGGGGCCCAGGCTCTCACAGGAGGAGTGTGGCTCTGGGTCAGGTGAAGTGGGTTTGAACACAGGTCCCAGTGTGGGCGGCCGATTTGGTTGGCACGCACCCGATCTGCGGGCAGTTGTGTGAGGGTGGGTGCCAGGCCTGGCTGGGTGAGGGCTGGGACTCTGGATCTAAAGCCGGCCTGAGCTGGCTGCGCTGCGGGAGACTGGAGGGCCCGAGCAAGGGTGGTGGCCGTGGCCCGAGGAGGAGGTGTGTCCCCCAGCCACGGCCTGAACCTACAGGGCTGCCTGGTGCTGGCCCTCAGGGCCTGGAAGTGACCCTCAGCCTGTGGCCAGGGGAGCGGGGGGCGGGGTGCTGGATGAGCCCCAGCCATCCTCCCTAGGCCGGCCTGCCACCTGGGAGCGTCACACCAGCCACAGCTGCCATCAGGAGGCAGTGGGACGTCCTCCCCCTTGCTGCTGCCCCTTCACGGGGCCCAGGTCTCCTTCCCAGACAGCCACGTGGCTCCTGCTTGGAGGAGGGCGGGTAAGGGGCTGACTCGCCCTTCACCTTCACGACGGACGGAGGAGGCCAGGGCCTTGGGAAGACGCTGGCCACGTGACCCCATGGAGCCCAGGAGGCCCCCCAGGGGTGACCTGACCCTGACTTGCTGGTCAGTCCAGGAGGGATGGTGGGATGACTTCGCAGTGACGTGTCACGAAGGCTCAGGGGTTGCTGCCTCCTGCCGGTGACCGCCGTGAGTCACGGTGACATCACTGTGATGTCACCAGTGCCCCGGCATTGCAGCATGAAGCGTCATTACGTTTGGTGACAGCAGTTGCCACAGGCCAGGCGGCAGCCTCAGCAGGGTCTGGGGGTACTGCAGGCTGTCCTCCCCCAGCCAGTTCACCCCACATAACCGGTTCCTTGGCACGGAGGCCCCACCCCTCTGCGGAGGTGCCCCACCCTGAGCCCGTACAGGTGAGAGCTGAGTGCCGGCTGAGCCAGCCTTACCTGGTAGCTGGGGTCAGCGGGGCCCAGGCACGACCCTCTTGGCTGGCACGGCCAGGCTGCGGCCGCGAGGTCACTCGTCCTGGCAGCGCTGGGTCCTTCCCCTCCCGGCCTGGCTGCTGTTCCTCTCCAGGGCCGCCGGGGGGGGGCGGGGGGCCGGGGGGCGGGTGTGTGCACTCCTCCAGGTGTGGAGCGCTGTCTGAGGCGGGTGTGAGTTCTCTGGGCGTGGGCTCCCGGCAGGTGTATTTATACACTTGCTGGGATCATGCTGGCCGGGGGCGCGGCCCGCTTCCGGGATTGGCTGGCCTTCTGTCCTGTCCCTGGCAGGCTGGGCAGCCAGCCGAGGGCGGGGAGTCAGAAGTGAGAGGTCTGGGGTGGAGCCTGGGGTGGGGCTGGGGGTCGGTAGGGCTCTGTAGTCTGGGCAGGTCTGGGGAGGTGGCTGGATGCCTGGGTGAAACCTCTCCCCTACCCCCGTGGCCCCTGAGATGCCGGAGCAGCCCCTCTGGAAACAGATCTGCTCACCAACCCTGTTCCAGGTGGCTGCACCTGAGCTCCTGGGTGGGCCCCCCGGAGGGTCCCTGCCAGGAGCCCCCCACTCACGATCAGCTCACTGATATGCTCCCCGAGCAGCCCCTGCCGCTCGCCCCAACACCTGCCTCATCCGTGTGGCTGCCCACCCCGAACTTGGGCTTCTGCTGCCCCCGCCCATCCCTCCCCACCTACAGCCTTTGGGGGCCGGGAGGGAGCTCCCTGCTCTGGGTCCAGAGAGTGGGGTGAGGGGTCAGGGCTGGGAGCACCCAAGGGCTGAGCCAGGGGTGAGGGTGGGCCAGGCGCCGGGCTGGCCACACGAACTTGTTTCAGGGGAGCGTCTGCTGGGACACCTCAATTACACATGTAGGGCAGGGACTCCAAGGCAGCGCCCACCCAGCCAGGGGAGCTGGAAGTCTCCCGGGGGACGGGGAGCGGTTTCAGCCAGTAGGTACGGGGTCCCAGCAGACCACAGGGCCAGCCTGTGCAGAGGCCTGGCTGGAGGGCAGGATGCAGGGGGTGAGGGCTGGGCTGGAGGGGCCTGGGTCCTAGCCAGGGGCTCCCCCATCTGACACCTGATCCTGGCCCCAGGGTCACAGCAGGCTCTCCCCCACGCCCCGTGGCTTCCCTGCCCCCACCCCGCAGCCGCACGCAGCACACCTCAGTGTACACCTGATCTAGACTTGGGGCCCAGCCCTCCTGAGATGGGACCCCAGTCACGAGCCTGTGGGGAGGGGATGCTGGGCTTGGCGAGGCTGGGAGCAGCGGTCCACCCTGGTGGGGGACGGCCCACCTCATCCCCACCCACCGGGCAGGGGCCCCCTGACTCCTCAGCGGGTAGTCCAGGACCCCCGGAGGCTGCCCAGCCCCAGTAGCACTAGGAGGGGCACTGACAGCCAACAGAAGTCAGAGGTCAGCAAGAGGAAGACCCTCCCTCAGCGTTAGGAGGTGGGTGCCCAGAGCAGGCTGCCTGGGCCAGACCCCAGGAGGAGCCACAGCGGGCTGGCGGGGCAGCCAGGCCTGCAGCCACAAGGAGGCTGAGCTGTGGGGTGGCTGCAGGGGCGGAGGGGACCTGGGCTTAGGAAGGGGCTGGGGCTCCCGTGTGCTCCAGGAAGGGGGAGGAGCCTCAGCCAGGGGCTTGACGAGGGGGTGAGGAGTCTCTGTGAGGGGCGGGCCAGTCCGTGCGAGATGGGACTCGGGGTCGGTCACATGCTGCCTCCAGGAGGCATCCTCGGTTCTCTGAGAACACCTTCCCAAGGCCTCCTGGGAACCTCCGGGCTCCTCAGTGGACAGTCAGTGCCCAGAGGCAAGGGGACAGGAACACCTGAGGGATGTGCCATCTGCGGTGGTGGCCAGGGCTCACCGCACGGGATCTCAGCACATTTGGGGCCCACCTGGTCCCCACACACCTGCTTGCTCTCCACATTCACGAGGGAAGAGCAGCTGCTCCAGGTGTGAGCGTGGGCTTCGCCTGAGTGGGTGAGCTGTTCACCAACCCAACCCGGCTAGGTGTGCGAGCGCACGTGTGCAGGTGTCTGCGTGCGCGTGCAGGTGTGTGCACGCGTGAGGGGAGCACGGCGGCCGGCACGTGACCCTGGGGCTGGGACTCACTTGCCGGACCGGGCAGAGAACGAGGCCCACGGCGACCGCCCCTGTCCAGTTGCGGCTCTCAGATGTGGGGTCCCGGAGCCCTCAGGAAACCTGGGAGTCCTGGGCTGGACACAGAAGCTGTCCTTGGCCAGAGGGGCAGGAGAGAGGCCTGCCCCCCAAGGGGTGGGGTGAGGACCAGCTTCAGATCCCTGAGGGCTGCCGGGGGCACATGAAATGGCCAGTGTGGGGAGAGGTCCCCACACGGGTGTAGAGTCTGGTGTCCCCCACAGGCCAGAGGCTGGGCTGAAGCCAGGGCTCGGGGGGCGCACTTGCGCCCGGCCCCCCCACCCCCACACACACTCTGGGCTCCCGACAGGCTTGGTGAGGCCCTCTGGCCATGAGGGGACTCCTCCGGTCCTGTCTCTCCAGCACCCAGCAGTGAGCTTGGTCCCCAAAGTCGGCCTGGCCTTGGAAGCCGGCTCCTACTGGGGCCCGGCGCCCAGGCCCCTGCCAGGCCCTCTGCCCTCGGGTCACCCCCTCAGGCCCTGCTCGCCCTGCCGTGCTGCCACCTCCCACCTCTGCAGTGGGTACGGCCTCTTGCTGACCTCTGACTTCTGACAGCTCTGGGTGCTCCTCCGGCGCTGAGTGAGCGGATGAATGGACCAGCGAGCTGCAGCGTGGCCCCCGGGCCGGGCTCACCTCCCGGGGCAGGGGTCCCCCTGGCGGTTGACACAGTGGGGCTGGGGGGACGACGGGCGCCCCACCTGCCTGCTTTGGCCCGAACTGATTAGCCCACAAATCGGCCTTATCTTGGCTTCTTATGTGAGGGCCTGGAGTCCGGGTGAGGAATGGGTGACGGAGAGAAACTGGGGAGGCGGCTGTGCGTGGTGCCCGGCCCAGACGCCCTGCACCTGCCAGCTGCCCCACCCCCATCTCGGGTGCCCCCCAACCCTGCCCACCGCTTTCTGGCCAGGATGCCCATCAGGGTCACGGGCTCACGAGTCCAGTGATGCCCCCCCAACTATTTGGGGGCCTGAGACAGTCGCACCCAGGCCCAGGGGTCTCTGGCGGCTGAGAGCCCAACGGGCCAGGCCACACAGGCCTGGGAAGTCAGGGGAAGCATCTCACGTGTGGGGACCAGAGGGCTGCAGGCTGAAATGCAGAGTTGAGTTTTGCTGCCGGGGATGGGGCAGGGCTGAGGCTGGGGGCTGCAGGCAAGGCAGGGGACAGGACATTAGAGAAGAGGGGCTCTAGGGGGCCCCGGGGAAGCCGAGGGTCATCTTGCGCCCACAGGAACCCCATGGGCGACCCACAGCCCCTTAAGGCTGTCAGCCTGGAGGCAGGAGGTTCCCGGGCAGCCGCCCCCCAGAACAGAGGGCAGAGCCTCCCCGCAGCCCTGGCTGTGCTGACACAGCACCCAGGGCCAAGCAGACGCCCCCCGGGTGCCCCGATGGCTGCAAGCCTGACGGGGTGGGCCAGGCTCTCTGCCCTGCCCCAGCTGTGTCCTGGCGGCTCTGGCTGGGACGCCCGGGATGAAGCCCGCTGCCAGTCGGCAAAGGTCCCTCCGAGGGCCACTCACCCACGGGATCCCACCTCCCCAAGGTGCCGCCAGCCTGCACTCTGTACCCACGTGTAGCTTCCTCCTGGGGGCTGTGAGCCGGGCACCACGGTGACCTCCCCGAGAGGCCCCATGGGTGCCCTGGCCGCACGGGGGCCTGCAGTCACCTGTGACTGCATGTCCCCCATGGGCCCGGTCACTTTACAGAAAAGCCCCCCTGGGGGCACCCACACTCTTTCCCATCTCAGTCCTGACGGCTGGGGGCTACCAGGGACTCCTGCTCTCTGAGGCAGCTTGGGACAAGCCCCCTTCTCCCGAGGCTAAGATCCTGAGGGCTCCCTGCCCTCCCCAGTGCGAGGCAGGGCTCGGCAGCAAGGCTCCACCCCTGCTGAGGAGCTGGTGAACCTTGGGCCGGCGAGAAGGGCCTGAGTGGTTTATTGACGCTGATTTCAGGTGGCCGCCCCTCTCAGCTGCCGGTCAGTCATCGTTCATGTCCTGGCGACCGAGCTTGTGTCCATAAAGCACAAACACCGCAGTGGGAATCCCAGTGCAGAAAGCAGGAGGCTGGCCACACAGGCCCTGCCGTGGGCCCCGCGGACGTGGACCAGACACCGGAGGAGAAAACGTCAGTCCCCGTGGAGGCTCTGGGGAGGCCAGGCAGCACCCTGCCCGTGCTCAGTGGGCACCCCGACGCTCCCCCATTTCCACAGGAACCCAGAGCCGTCCCTCCGCAACCGGCCGAGGCAGGGAACACGGGCTGCTGCCTCGGGGCAGGGGCAGCGGGACAGGACTGCTGGCCAGGGCGGCCCTCGGCAGGTCCAGCGAGACAGCCAGTCCAGGCGGCAGTCACAGGTAAACGTGGCCCCGGGTTGACACGTCCCTGGGGGGTCTCGACCTCCAGCAGCTTCGGGCCAGTGTCCATCCCAAGGTGGATGAGGACCTCCAGTGCCTGGGGCCCAGGCGGGGTGCAGACGACGGCAGCGTGCCTCTTGGACTTCTATGCAAAGTGCTTTCTGCTTAAGCACAGGTAAGAGTCAGCAGGAGGCCAGGCGACTCACTCCCGCAGCGCCTGGAAGTGGGCAGCTGTGGCCATGCAGGACAGCCCTGCGGGCGCCTGAGCCCAGGGGCCGGTTTGCAGGCCCCAAACTGCCTGTGTGTGGATGCGGCCGGACCCCCCAAAGGCCTCGGCCTCACTGCTCTCAGAGGGGGTGCGGGGGGTCTGTCCACCATGGGCTCCAAGGTGGAGGGGCACCCGGGTCCTGCAGGTCGTCTCTCCCGAGGAGCCTGGACCCCACGCGGCCTGGTTCCCCGGCCCGGCTCAGGGCCAGAGGCTGGAGTGCTGCCCCGGGTCAGTCACGCTGAGCGGCTGTGTGCGCTGAGGAAGGCCTGCGGGCAGGCGGCTCTCACTCCACATCTGTGGCTAGAGAGGGACGAGCCAGGGCCGTGTGCAGGCCTGTCCTGAGGCCTCGCTGGGCAGCGCCCAGCCTTCGTGTGGGCCCCCCCTCAGCAGCACGCGGGGCTGTGGATGGGCCGCGGGATCAGACGTTGCTCACCCGGGCCTCCACGGAAGAGACGGCAGTGGGGCCCACGTCCCTGTCCGAGGGCCGCTCGCGCCGGACGTAGCGCGGCTTCCGCACTGAAACAGGGTCAGAGACAGGCGGGATCAGAGTGGGGCCTGGGGCGGCAGGGAGGGCCTGGGGTCGTGGGCCTCCCTGGGGCTCACGGGAGGGGGGCTGGAGCAGCCGCCAGGGAGGAAGCCCACCGGGCTCCAGCTCCCGGACACCTGGTGCCCCTCGGCCCGGGAGAGGGCCTGGCTCTCCCGAAACACAAAGGCACAGGTCATGTGATGCGCTGCAGGGTGGGTGGTACCCCCCCAACTACAAACGCATGTCCACACCCTAAGGCCCAGAACCTGCGGGTGCAACCTTACTTGGAAAAATGGTCTCTGCAGATGTGATTATCTGATGGGCCCTAAATCCAGCGACCAGTGGCCTCGGGAGAGGGAGGGAGACACAGAGGGGAGAAGCCAGCGGAAGATGCAGCAGCGGCTGGAGGGATGCGGCCCCAAAAGCCCAGGGACGCCTGGAGCCCCAGAGGCTGGGAGAGGCAGGAAGGACCCACCCCAGAGCCTCCGGAGGGAGCAGGTGGCCTCCAGAACCGTGAGAGAAGACATTTCTGTTCTCCCGAGCCCCCGGCCGCCCCAGGAGACTGACGCAGGCACCTTGTGCTTGGACATGGCGCTGCTTTGGAGAGATCAGACAAGTGTCTCACTGGACAGGGCAGATCTCGCCTTGACCGAGGGACTTCTCTGTCCCCAAGGAGGAGGATGTCCTCACCTGTCCCCACTCCAGACCTCCACACGGTGGCAGGAACACGGTCTGGGGAAGAGGCAGGTGGCCTGTGTGACGTGACCTCTGTGCTCACAGGGTCAACTGTGACACAGCTACTGCTCAGGAGGGACCACGGGAGGGCCCCGTGCCGGCCACTGGCTCCCTGCTCAGGCAGAGCTGGGACCTGGTGGAGGGCTGAGGGTGGCAGGGCTGACCCCTGACCCGTGTTGGGAACACCCCGCCCCCTCGACAGACACAGCATCTCAGGAATAAAAGGAAAAAGGCACGAAAGCTGTGGATGATGAAGAGGGGCTTGGCCAGCACCCCTGCAGCGGCCATGGGCCTGGCGTTTTGAAATTCCCACGAGAGACGAGGCATCCCGACAGGGCGAGGGACAGGAAAGCACTGACGCACCTGAGGACGGAGGTGGGGGAATCATCGCGGCCTTGAAAAGGGGAAAAGGTACAGTGAGAACTGGAGACGGGATGGCCCCCAGCCCAGACACACAGACACCCAGATGCACACACACGGGGCCTCAGCCCACCTATCAGGTACTTACAGCTTCGCCAGGCTGCAGGCTGGGGGCTGTAGAGGAGAGCACAGGTGTCACCTGGAGGCCACACAGCTGCCTCAGCCTGGGGGGCCCTCAGCCTGGGCGGGGGTCCCTCAGCCTCGGGACAGGGGTCTCTCAGTCTGGGAGGGACCCTCAGCCTCTGCTGCTGGGCCCTCAGCTTGGGCAGGGGTCCACAGGCCTGAGGTGGGGGTCCATCAGCCTGAGGGCTCCACAAGCCTGCAGAGGGTCCCTGGCTCCAGGCTCACTCCAGTCCCTCACTCCCGTGCCCAGCGGTGCCCTCAGCCTGCCCGGCCCCATCTCCCACCACACTCCGGTGGTGTCCCGCCAGCGCTCTGGGGCCAGCCGCCCCCACCCCCAGCTTCCCACCAGAGCAGACAAGCCGGCCTGCAGAGTGTCTGCCCCCGTCACCCTCCACACTGAGACCCCACGACATCCACCCAGAGCACTCCCAGGACGTGACCGCCCCTCTTATCCTCAAGCCCGAGAGCCACGTGACAACGCAGTCCCCTCCAGGGTGCCGCGGATGCGGCCTTGCACCGGACACCTGCATCTCGGCCCCAGCCCCGCTCCGTGCCCCCGGGCGCACCCCGGCAGGAGGGGCACCTTTGTTTCTCCCACAGAGGACGCCAGGCAGCTTACCGGCACGCTTGAGGTAGAAGAATGCAGCCACAGAGAGGATGAGGCCCGAGCTGATGAGAAACGTCCCCAGGAAGAGGGAGGCTGCCACCTGGGGGCCCCCTGCAAGCGAGGTGAGGGCTGCCAGGGGTGCACACCTGGGCTCCCGCAGGGGCCAAGGGGTTCACACACGGGTGTGGGTGCCCCCGCACTGGCACTGCCCAGGCCTCAGGTTCTCCGGGGCGTGGGCTGTCAAGACGCTCAGTGATCCTGGCCCCCGAGCCCCCCATCTCCTCCCTTGACACTCAGTGCAGACTCTGGGGCCCCCGTGGCCCTGGCGTGTGGATACACCCCACCTTGCCTCTCTGGAGCTGGTCAGCTGTCACCCGGGGTGGCCCTCCCAGCACCAAGATGCCTGCTGTCTTCACCTCCACAGGTCCAGGCGGGCCGGCGGGCGGATGCCCAGCTGGAGGCTCTGCGTTTAGGTGCCCGTGGGAAGCGCCTTTCTGACCCTGACACACAGGCACAAGGCCGGCCACGCTAGAGCCTCAGGAGGGACGGGTTCCAGCTACACCGCCCCAAACTTGCCAACTGGAAGCGGGCTCAACACTGGACTGCAGGGGCCTCATCTGCCACCCTCTGCTGCAAGGCCCAGGCCCACATCGCAAGAAGCTGGGGCTGTCTGGGCCCACCCTGCCCCAAACACTGCTGGTTGGCCCACGCCAGCACAAGGCCACTTGCTTCCGGTCCTGAGACTCGCAGGGAAGGCCTGAGCCGTTGGTCTAGGTCAACGTGTCCTCTGCTGAAGGACCAGGATCTGGGGGGTCATGACCCCCATCGCAACCCAGTCACCTCAGAAGAGGTGGCTACACCCTGGGGCAGGTCCCGCACCGTGACTGCAGTGGTCACTGGTGGCCTGGGTACCACACTCCCGCAGCCTGGCCACTCCCTGTGGCTCGGCCAGCGTCTCAGGTACGACAGGACGCCTCACAGCAGGAACAGGCGGGGTACCAGGGCGTCTCCCGTGTCTGCACCTGAGGACCAGGTGGTATGGAGGGCATGTCTGCCTGCCTACAGCGTCTCAGTCCCCTCCAAGACCTATGTCCTAGAAGAGCCACCGGGGAGGGTGCAAGGGGACTTCAGATGCCCTCCCACCTTGGAGAACTGCACATCCTGAGCTCCCAGGGACCAAGGGGCCGGGGGACCTCTGAGCCAGGCAAAGGGTTAAGACATGCAGCCCATTCAGAGGCACATGGGGGTCCACGCCAAGCGACCCCAGCCGCACCCACCCTTTTGTTTATTTATTTTTTGCGGTACACGGGCCTCTCACTGTTGGCGGCCTCTCCCGTTGCGGAGCACAGGCTCCGGACGCGCAGGCTCAGCGGCCACGGCTCACGGGCCCAGCCGCTCCACGGCATGTGGGATCTTCCCAGACCAGGGCACGAACCCGTGTCCCCTGCATCAGCAGGCGGACTCTCAACCACTGCGCCACCAGGGAAGCCCAGCACCCACCCTTTTAAGTCAAGCCCAGACCCTGATTTCAAAGCCGGCCGAGCTTCCATGCCGTCCGGGGTCCTGCTCCGTGACCAGGGCTGGGTCCCAGGGCTGGGTCCCGGTACAGAGCTCTTGTCTAGGGCGGAGCCTGCCCTTGACTGTGGACGTGGCCCTGCCGTGGCCAGCATCGGCGATTGGGTCTGCGCTGGGAATGGCTCTGATGGTGCCCTTGTGTCCCCCCGGGACTGGTCCGGTGAGCCGAGAGACTTACCAAAACTCGGCCGCCCAGGCATCCCCGTGCTCCTGTTCATGGGGAAGTGCGCGCCCCGGGCAGCGACTGCGGGGGAACAGACCAGTCAGTGCGGCTGGCTCCACAGGCCGCCCAGACCCACGTGAGGTCCTGGACCAGGCACAGGGGCCCCGCAGAGGACCCCTGGGGAGCCAGAGATGCAGCCCAAATGGGCCGGAAATGAGACATGGAGGTTGTCCTGGGGGGCAAGCGGACTCGGGGAGAGGGCTCCTGGGAGGTGTCCACCGAGGGACAGTGGCCCAGGTGTGGGGACAACAGCGAGAACTCCCACCCTTTCCTCCAGAACGTGGAGGTGTGGACCTTTGGTGAGCAGCAGGCAGGGGGAGGGGCGGGGGGACATACAGCCTCTGCACTCGGAGCTGTTGTGAGTCCCGTTCCTGCAGCGGATGCAGCTGACGGTCCCGTCCTCGGCCCGGTGCCCGTAGCAGCCTGTGCCGGGAGACAGGAGGCTCGGCTCAAAGCAAGCCCAGCCAGCCGGCTGCCTTCGGGGAGCGCTATGCTTTGAGTTGTAAAACCACATTCATTCCAGGACGCTAGTTCACCCACTCTGGAGCTTGCATGGACTTCAGAACAAGAACCGCCTCCGCGGGAACCGCAGCCAGCCCTCTCTCGCACGGGCATTCCCACCGGCCCCTTGCCAGGTGCCTCGGAAAGGGCTGCAGAGGCCCGGATGGGGACCCGACACTGACAGGTGCCGAGTATACACGCTGGAGGGGACGAGAGGCGAGCCCCACCTCCCACATCCACCAGGGGCTGCAGCGCACTCCCACTCGGCCGCCACGAGGGACAAGGGGCGTCTGCGCCAGTGTGCTGCCGCCCGCCCCCCGCCCCCGGGCGGCCCAAGCACACTCGACCCGCGTTCCTGCCCTGCCCAACGCCGCGGCCAGCGGCCTCCCCACAGCCTGCGGCCCGACCTGGGGCTGGGAGCTGTCCAGCGCTTGCCAGCCGGCGGTCTGCAGGCAGTCCACCTGGCCCACTGCGCCCTTTAAGGGCAGAGATTGCGTCTTACACCTTTATTTCTTCTCAACACCCCGGCACGTAGCACGGGCTGAGAGAACATACTGGAGAAATATTGGTTGCAGGTGCTGGAGGCCGGCACAGACTTGACCAGCAGGCAGTCTGCACACAAACGGGTCCCCTCAGAGGAAGGCCTTCCTGCTGTGACGCCAAGCAGATGGCAGGGTCTGAAGAGTGACGGGGGCGCACGGGCTGAGCGCCGTGCCAGGAGGCCACGTCAGACCCAACGTGGAATCATACAAGTATCAGGAACAGGCCTTCGTTTCTCGTAAGACCAGGGCTTCTCTTCTGAAGTAGTTGGGCTCTTTCCCTTCACTCGGCATTTCTTGGGAGGGGCTGACCTCTGGGGGGGCTGATCGAGGAGGCCTAGGAACATGGGGTCCTGGGTACAGACCTGTCGCCAAGGCAACGATTCTCCCAAGAGCTCCCTCCGCCAGCCCCAAGGTACCTGGGCTCCTTGGTGAAGCCGCCAGGGCTGCTGGCCACAAGGAGGCCCTGCGCTGTGTGTGCAGGAACAAAGCACAGCTGGGGGCCAGGCCCAGTAACCAGATCTAAGGAGCGAAGGCTGACTTTGCTGAGCCTTAAAGCCCCTTGAAAAGCAGCGCAGGGCCTGGCTCACTGGGTTCCCTGCCTTGCCCAGTGAGTAAGGAAGGTCACCGCCCGGCAGGACCAGGGACCTCAGGAAGAGAGGAGTTCACGCAAACCTAGAGGTACTGCAGGCAAAGTCTGGAGCTGAGTCCTTGGCTCGGCCTCCTGGACTCAAGAGGCCCTGGGAAAAGGCCAGCAAAGCAGACTTCAAAAGCGCCTGGTGGTCAGTCGCTGTTGTGGCTAAATTTCCTTCAACAATCAGGCCAAGTTTAGTGAGGCTAGGCTTATTTGTAAGACAGTTAGTGTCACTGTGACTCTCTTTGGTAGAAAGCGGGCTGGCTGCGGAGAGAAGTGACCTTTCAGTAGGAAACTCTGATCTGCCTGATGGAGCAGATTCCAGTCCTGACCCGGGCCTTGAGGCCCAGCCGCCTATAAACTGGACCGGGTGCTGAAATCTCCCAGTCTCCCCCACTGTCTGGCTCTGACTCTCCATACTAACGTTTCCGCTTCTCTCCCACCCTTCTGACCTGGTATCACAAGGACCAGAACTGCCGTTTCCCAAAGCCCTGCAAACTGATGTGAACTTCAGGCAGTCACCTCGACAGGTTGCGGCAACGGCGGGCCACTGGGAAAGTTCCTGAGACTAGGGCTGCGTCGAGGGTCTCCACGCTGTCCCCGCCCCACCTACTGCCCACACACGGAGGTTTCACCGGTGGGAGCCCACCCACAATCCTCTTCCTGAGCTGAGTGTGACGGGACGGGCTGTCCCAGGACTGAGGGTCAGTGAGACACGGGAGCTGGTGCTCATCTGGTTCCTTTCTGCTCGTTCCATCTGTTTCCCCTCCCCTTTGCCGACCTCCTATCCCACAACTTCTAACCCAAATCTCTCCACAGCTACCAACTTGGCTTTTAATATGTGAAACTTTCTGAAGGTAAAGTCTCAAGTGGGGAGGAGACAAACCCCATATGGGAGCTGCCCCCCACCCCCCAACCGGGAGAAGACGGGAGTCGGGCGACCATGTTACAGTCATCCCCGTCTCCCTTCGGCTGCCCCAGTGTTTTAGCCACTTGCCCACAATCGCCTCCTTGTTCAACCTGATGTGTAAGCGCTGATTCTGCCACTTACTTGGGACTCCACTTCCTCCCATGTCCTGTAAAACCTGTACACGTTTCTGTACTTTGCTGCTCCTGTCTTATGTCAGCTTACCTCAGGGCAGCTGAAACTCCCTGCGAGGGAAGAGGCAGTCTTACCTGCCCCCACCCCGCAGGCCTGGGGCCACCGTGTCCTCCTGGGGTCCTGCCCCCACCTCCCAGGACGAGGCCCCATCACGCTCGCTGCCTCTGCCCACCCCTCCGGCCCCTCCTTCCCGAGGCCATCTAGGCTTGCTCATGCCAAAGCTCACCTGGGCCACACAGGTTAGTGCCTGGGCAGGTGGCGTTGGTGTCCACCACGTCCACACAACACTTGGGCTGCTGGCCCTAGAGGGGAGATAGTGGTGAGTTTCCAGACCCTGCGGCCGGGCAGCTTGTGCGGGCCAGGCCCAGGGCGATATCCGCAGAGGGGCTCCCGGCAAGCTCACCCCAGCACCTGGGGCTCTGGCCTCTTGTAGTCAGCGTCCGGTGACTGTGCCTCGCTGACCCAGAGCAAGGTGAGGACGCACGGCCACACCCCACAGACGCTCCCTGGGACAGCACTTGGTGTCCGGCGAGCGTTTGGTGACTGAACCAACAACCGAAGTGTTGGGCTGGGACCTGCCAGGGCACATTCCGTGGCACCTGGACTCCCAAAGGCAGGAATCCCTCGGGGGATCCCTTGGGGCCCACCCAGAGATTCTGTTGGGGGTGGGCTGGAGCAGCCTGGTGGGCAGGGGGTGGTCCTCTCCTCCACTGCCCGCCCACCCTCCCCTTGGGGCCTCCCTGCAGCCCCTTCTTTTCTCACGGGGGTCTCCTGGGTCATGGGAAGAGCCGCCACCTCTCGCCTTGTGGGCCACAGGTGGGCACAGGGCAGGCATTTCAACCGTGGAGTTATTTATATTAGTCGCCACTTGCAGCTGGTGGCTTTGAAAATCAAAAGACGAAGCTGCTAAGAAAGGAAGCACATATGTTTCTGGGCAGTGGTGAAACAGGAAGGTAACTCCAGGCCCCCTCGGCCTCCCTAGTGAGAGGCCTGTGCAGCCCTCACAGCGCGTCTGCCCGCGCTCCCGACCAAACAGCCCACATTCCTGGACGCTTCTGCGATGCTTCTGCAAGTCTACAGGCACCTCCATCGGGGGTCCAGCTCGGCCCCCACAGAGGAAAGGCCAGGTCCACGCGCAGGAGTGGGCGCTGCGGGCACTGCACTCACAGACCAGGCGGCGGCAGGGGCCTCGGGAGGCGTCCGGGCAGCTCCGCTCCGTGCGCTCAGCCCAGCCGAGCTGGTTTCCCAGGACTAGCACGCTGTGATTTGCAAGGGGCACCTCAGGGCAGCTGAGGAATGGTGGGCGCATCCTGGACTCCAGGGGGCTGAGGCCAAGCCCGAGGGGGAAGCCTGGCCGTCCTGTCCCACCCAACCCGGCAGGGGCAGAGTGGCTGGAAGGCTCACCATCCTGGAGGACGAGCAGCTGGGTGTGTGCACACATGGCCGGGCACCTCCAGAAACCACAGCCTGGCACACCTGTGTCACCGGCTTGGGAGAGCCATGACCTGGCCGAGTCTGAGCCTGAAGTGGGCGTCTCTGTCCGCCCCACTAGCTGTGGCCAGTGCCAGTGGGGGCAGCTCTGTGGAGACCCTATTTCAGCTCCAGAAAGAGGTCTAGTTGGGCAGAGGGAAAGGAGGTTCTAGCAGGCAGAGTGGAGCGGGTGCCAGGGGCGGGGCTGTGCATCTGCTGCCCGCCCAGAGGCACAGGCCCCTCTGACCCTGGCAGTGGGCACGGCCAGCATCTCGGGGGCCGGGACAAGGGTGGCACCTAGAGGTGGAAGGGCGAGCCCCTGGGTGAAGAGCCCACGAGCCACGTGCTGGGTGCTCACCGCACTTCCTGAGGATCTACTGGCAACTTCCACCAGGAGGCTGGCCAGGAGGACGGCGCGCTGGAGCGCCATGTCCCGGAGCTCAGGGTCTGCGAGAGAGAGGGGTGCCGTGTGGCCACAGGCGACGCCTGGCAGGGCAGGGCACCGGGCGGGGGCCAGGGCGCAGGATGCTTACCTGGCCCTCCTGGAGGCCGGCAGACCCTCGGTCCGGGGCCTGCAAATCGAGGTGGATAGGTGAGGCCGTGCTGCCGGCCAAGCGCAGCCAAACCACGCCCGGGGCTCGGGGTCCAACTGGACTTTTCGTCAGGAACCCCCACGGCTCGGCCCACCCGGATCAGGATCTGATGGACTCACTCCCTCCTCCGCCAGTTTCCCACCGTTCGCTGCTGCTTCCAGGAAGAAGGACTGAGCAGAGAGGGTCTGGGTGAGCCAGTCCTGCCTCAGAGCTCGGACGGCCCTCCCACCCGCCATCTCATCCTGTCCTCATAAGACCCGAATTCGATTTCCAGTATTTTCACCCAGAGACGGAATGGCAAGGGTGCCTCTGGGGTGGCCAGGCTGGTCAGGACCCCTCGGTCTTAACAGTTTTGTGCCGTTGGGCCTGTTGTCATCATGGGAGGGTGTGTGGAAAACACCCAGCTGGGGCACTAAAAGCCGTGACACAGGCAGTACTGGGTGCAGGTGCCTCTGGCGGGTGATGGATCCAGAGAGCAAACAGACTGCAAGTAAACGTCCTAACGCTAAAACCACACGAAACGCGACAGCCCACGCGATTCAGCGCTCACGGTGCCACACTTCTAACGTAACCGGGGAAACACACCGGCCTGCACAACCCCGGAAGTAAATCGTGAGTCGGGTTTTTATTCTGAAAGGTGGGAACTACAATTATAATCTGTCCCAAACACATAAAAGTCACCTCTAAAAACACTTTTTTCTTAACAAAAACAGCTGCAGGGTGGAGCTGCGCGTGAGGGGGGCTGGTTCAGGTTCCACAGAGGGCGCGCTTGGGGCTGGGGGGCGAGAAGCCCCTCCGCCCACTGGCCCAGGGCCTGGGGGTCCCGGGCTGGGGTCTGTCCTGCCATTCGCTCTGTGCTGCCTTTAGTCCAGGCTGATGGAGCAGACGCCACCCCCCACGTCAAGTCCCCCCATTAAAAACACCTGCTCTTGGGCTTCCCTGGTGGCGCAGTGGTTGGGAGTCCGCCTGCTGATGCAGGGGACACGGGTTCGTGCCCCGGTCCAGGAGGATCCCACATGCCGCGGAGCGGCTGGGCCCGTGAGCCATGGCCGCTGAGCCTGCGCGTCCGGAGCCTGTGCTCCGCGACGGGAGAGGCCACAATGGTGAGAGGCCCGTGTACCGCAAAAACAAAAAGAACACCTGCTCTTTCCTGCGGCACCATCCCCTTTCTAGAATGTGAAATCCCCTCAGGTGGCAACTACTGGTGTCACAGCCGCATTGACACCTTTGATTCAGGAATCAGGTCTCAGTCGACACCTCTGTCTGCTACTCAGTGGACACGACTGAGTACGGTGTCCACACCGTGCGGCCCCTCCACAGCCCCCGCCTGCCCGGCCAAGCCCTGCCGCTGCATGTGGACGGTGTCTTCTGGAATTTCAGGAGAACGGACCACACTGTCCGCGCACCTTGTGTCGGGCTCCTGCCCTTCAGCATGGCCACAGCGATCTTCAGATTCCTCCATACTTTGCCCTCTCGTGGCTGAGTGGCATCCACTGCGAGGACACTTCCCTTGCCCGCTGCCTGCTGATGGCCATGTGGCTGTTTCCACATTTTGGTGGCTAACGCTGCTGGGGACGTTCTTGGGCCCGTTCCTGCACAGTCGCTTGCTTTCCTTCCTCTTGGGTAAATACTTGGAAGCACCAGGTCAAGGGGACTCTCTGGGAAGCTGCCCTGCTATTCTCGGGCAGCGGCTCCGTGTGCAGTGGCTGGCTCACCTGCTCTGGCCCTGCCAGCTAGTGGCCTCGCACCGGCGGCCGGGCAGCGGTTCTCCTGCTGTTCCAACCTGCGTTTCCCTGGTAACTAGCGACAGTCAGCACCTCTGTCCTGCTTGTCAGCCATTCACACATCTTACATCTCTCATAATGTGTCTGTTCACATCTTTGGGCCACGCTGTTCGGCTGGGCCATCTGTCTATTATTACGTGCTAACTCTTCATGTATTTTGTCAGATATATGTACTGTAAATATTTTCTCCCATTTTGTGACTTGTCTTTTCATTTTCTAACGGGTATCTTCAGAAGAGCAAATGTTTTCATTTTGGTAAAATCGAATGCATCCATTTTTTCTTTTATGGTTCTTGCTTTTTGCGTCCTAAGAAATCTCTGCCTTGACCTCAGGGTCATAAGGATTTCCTGTGTTTTCTTTGAGTTACTTTTGTGTCATGGTGTGAAGTAAAGATCAAGTTCATTTTTCTTCCCTATGTTTATCCAGTTGTAGCACCATGTGTTAAAAAGGCTTTCCTTTTCATATTAAATTCTCTTGACATCCTTGTTGAAAATCAATTGTCTGTGTGTGGGTCTACTTCTGGACTTCCTATTCTGTTCCGTTCATCTGTGTGTCACCAGTACCACACAGTCTCAACTACTGAAGCTTTACAGAAAGTCTGAAGTCAGGCAGAGTGAAGCCCTGCTTTGTGTAATTGCTTTGGCAATTCCAGGTCACCTGCATTTCCATGTTTTAGAATCATTTTGTCAATTACTACAAAAAGCCTTCTGGAATCTTGACTGGGATAACTGACATTTTAACAATATTGAGTCTTCTAATCTACAAACATGCTCTCTCTCCATTTCTTCAAGTTGTCTTTGTTTATTTTTTAAAATATTTATTTGGCTGCGCCGGGTCTTAGTTGTGGCACGCGGGATCTTTTTTTAGTTGCGGCATGTGGGACGAGTTCCCTGACCAGGAACTGAACCCGGGCCCCCTGCACTGGGAGCACAGAGTCTTAGCCACTGGACCACCAGGGAAGTCCCTTCAAGTTGTCTTTAATTTCTCTCAGCAATGTTCTGTGGCTTTCAGTGAAGAGGCGCTCTTACACATCTTTTGTTAAACATATTACTAAATATTTTGTCTTTGGGTATTATTGTAAATATAATTAACTCTCTAATTTCTTTTTTCTTTCTTTTTTTTGAACAACACTTGAATGACCTTTAATGTGCTTAGAACAAATCACTTTACAAAAAGCACGAACACTTTTAAAAACATAACTTTGGGGACTTCCCTGGTGGCGCAGTAGTTAAGAATCTGCCTGCCAATGCAGGGGACACGGGTTCGAGCCCTGGTCTGGGAAGATCCCACATGCCGCGGAGCAACTAAGCCCGTGAGCCGCAACTGCTGAGCCCGCATGCTGCAACTACTGAAGCCCACACGCCTAGAGCCCGTGCTCTGCAACAAGAGAAGCCACCGCAGTAAGAAGCCCACGCATCACAACAAAGAGTAGCCCCTTCTCGCCGCAACTAGAGAAAGCCCACACGCAGCAATGAAGACCCAACACAGCCAAAAATAAACAAATTAATCTTTTTAAAAAGTAACTTTGGACACTACACAAATTAAAATAACAACAACACAGTCGCACAGTCTGATCCTCTAAAGTGGACTTTAGGAATCTCTGAGCAATTTACTAGAATTCTAAATGTTCATCCAATGAGCCTAGGTATGTTTCTACAGATCTGAATGTTGCTCTGAGAACAGGTGCTCAAAGACGAGTTCCCTCTGTCAATCCCCACAGTTTTCCAAGGTCAAGTCACCTGTGAACCCATCTGCAACCTCACTCCTTAAAAGTGTCCTATGAAATAAACCAGCAGGAAGTACTGGGCAGAAACTAATTCCCAGGAGACATACAGATAAGCAAGTCAAACATGAAACATTCTATTTGAAAGAGATAAAAAGCAAAGAAAGATGCACCAATACACGTCGTTCAAGGAATAGAAGTTTCTACTAAAAGGCAGAAGTTGCACAGCAGCAGTTACGACTTTTAACGGTATTTTGTTACATGGGAAGACATATCCTGCCATATACCTTGCAGGGAAACTTTCAAGAGGGGTCATGCCTAATCTATCCCATAAACTTAAAAATGGCCAAATCTGAAACTCACCAAGCCATTTTGGAGACGGGGAGCAGGGCCACAGGCGTTAGGTGCCGGCGTTTATGGCCATCAGGAGTCAGCGTTTTATTCACTAGCCCCTGGCTGAAGCACTCTACCCTTTACTAAAGGACTTCATCCTCTTGCTAAAAACCCACGCCATCAAATGTCCCCCTGTTCTAACCACAAAGCGGTCTGCAACGTAAGCCACCTGCTCCTCTGTTTTCCTTGAGGCCAGATTATCACCGGCCAGGACTTCTGTATAAGGACCTTCCCCACGCTTGAAGTGGTAATTAAGTCAACCGCAGGCCAAGCTCTTTAACGTTTTCTCTGTCGGGATTACTTCTCTGTGCCTGCTCTGCACCTCTCGGGCTGGGCAGCCCCGGATGTGCTAACTGTCCTAACAGAGGTATGTCCACAGGGTAACCTGAGCCAATGCTGACTGTCATGGTGACGCGACATCAGAAAGTTTGAAAAGCAGAGTGGGAACTGCAAACCCACGTGAACGGTTCAGGTTAAAACGGTCAAGTTCAGAGTAATACTGGCAGACAGGGAGGAAAACAGCGTGCGAAAAGATGGTCTAATTCACCTGCGTGAGTCGATCACACTTGGTAAGGCGGTGGGACTAGAAGTGAAGAACGGAGAGGAACACTGAGGGGAAAGAGACCACAATGGAAAGCAACGGTAACTCAAGGTCAGAGGAACAGAAACACCTCAGTCTGTGCTCCTGCAAAATATACACAGTGATCTTCCAACTCTCATGCTTAATAAGGTGTGTTGCCTCTGGAGTCCGTAGGAGGAAGTGGTGAAGGGCGCAACATTTCAGAGGTTTTCCAGGGTAATTTCAAGCTCTGTAGCCCCAGCTCTCAGACAGCGGCAGTCTGATTCTACTATGTCTTGTCCTCCTCTTGAACTTTGTCCATGTGTCCCGCTTCTGGTGGTCCCTCCTCCTTCTTCCTTCAGCCTCCTCCTTCAGCGTGGCTGGTGCGGACCTCCGCCAGCCCCTCGCAGCAGCAGCGCCCCACCTCCACCAGCCCCTGCTGCCCGGGGACTGAGCCGTTCACTGGCTCGCAGTTCCCCCTTTCCAGACTCCCAGGGGCTGCGGTGGCCTCTAATTGCATTTCGTAACGGTTTGCTGTTAGTATACAAAAATACAAGTAAAATTTGCATATTAACCTTGAGTTCTGAGATTTTGCTAAATTCACTTAATAGTTCTAGCAGTTTTTCACAGATTTCTTAGTGTCTTCTATATAATCATGTCCTACGCAAATAAATACAGCTGTACACTACTTTGCTTAGAAACTTGTTTTAGGGCACAGCAGTTGGTCTTTGTTAGAGAATATGCACTTAGAAGGAATTTGTGTTCTGCTTCTGATGGGTGTGGCTTTCCACAAATATCAATCAGCTCAAGATGCTTGGGAGCACTGTTCAGATCCTCTATGTCTTTACTGATTTCTTTAGGTCTTTTGTTCTAATAACTGGTGAGAGAAAGATGCTAAAATTGCCTACTATGATTGCTTATTACTCCCTTTATTGGGTGCATTCATAATTGATGTTTTCCTGATGAAACAACCTCTTTATTATTAGAATTTCCTCGTTCTCTTTAGTAATACTCCATATTGTGAATCTACCTTATCTGATATTAATATAGCCACTCCAGCCTTCTTACGCTATTTGTATACATACACATTTTGCATTCACTTATTTTCAACCTGTGTTTTTGATAGTTAAAGTGAATCTCGGGCTTCCCTGGTGGCGCAGTTCTTGAGAATCTGCCTGCCAATGCAGGGGACAAGGGTTCGAGCCCTGGTCTGGGAAGATCCCATGTGCCGCAGAGCAACTGGGCCCGTGAGCCACAACTACTGAGCCTGCGCGTCTGGAGCCTGTGCTCCGCAACAAGAGAGGCCGCGACAGTGAGAGCCCCGCGCGCCACGATGAAGAGTGGCCCTCGCTCACCGCAACTAGAGAAAGCCCTCGCACAGAAACGAAGACCCAACACAGACCCAAAAATTAATAAATAAATAATTTTAAAGTGAATCTCCCACAGACAGCATGTAGTAGGGTCTTGCTTATTTACGCATTCTGATAATCTCTACCTTTTAAGTGGAGAGTTTAGTCCATTAACATTTAATTTAATTATCACTGTGGTTAGACTTAGGTCTACCATTTTATTATTTTTCTACTTGTTCCTTGGTTTTAATACATAAAAGACTTAATTTTTTTAGAGCAGTTTTGGGTTCACAGCTAAACTGAGCAGGAAGTAAGAGAATTCCCATACACCCCCTGCCCCCACACAAGCAGAGCCTCCCCCACTGTCAACATCCGGCCCCAGATAGGTACTCTGATGAACCTACACTGACACATCACTGTTGCCTCAAGTCCATATTTACATCAGGATCACTCTTGATGCTGGGCATTGGCAAATGTATAATGATGCTATGGTTGGATTTAAGGCTACCATTTTATTATTTGTTTTCTGCTGTCTCTCTGGTGTTTTATTTCTCTGTTCTCTCTTTCCTGTTTTCTCTTATATTATTTGAATATTTTTAAAAATCCCCTGTCAATTTATCTTTTGGTTCTTCAGTTATGAGTCTCTGCATTATTTTTATGGTTATTGCTCTAGGACTGCAACACACATCCCCACTGTTTCACAGCTTACTTAGAATCAGTACTGCAGCACTTCATGTAAAGGCAGAACCTGCAGGTCCACAGATCCCCTTCACTGTTCCTTATGCTACAGTTATCATACGTATTTCATCTGTATGCATTACAAACCCAAGACATGTTCTGATTTTTTCTTTAAATACGTATTTTAAAGAAAACGTTCCCCCCAGATATTTACCCTTTTTGATGCTCATCACTCACTCATAAAGACCTGAGTTTCACTCTGGTATCATTTTCCTTCAGCCTGGAAAGACTTTCTTCAGCATGTCTGGCAGTACACAGATGATGGCAACAAATTCCATCAGTCTTCCTTCTTCTGAAAACATCTGTATTTAACACACACTCCTGGAGGGTTGACTATCTTTCTTCCAGAACTTTATAGATGCAGCTCCACTTGCCTTCTGATGATAAGTTCCTAGTCTTTGTGATGCTGTGTGTATATGTAGTCTTGTTTTTCTCTGGCTGCCGTCAAGATTTTTAAAGTTAATCTTAAAGTTTTCAGTAATTTGAAAATGATGTGCCTGTTTATGGTTTTAGTCATATTCATCCTGTTTGGGACTCACTGAGCTTCTGAAATCTATAAATTTACGTTTTTCACCATATTTGGAAAGAGTCTGATCATTGTTCTTCAAGTACTTCTCCTGCCCCACTGTGTCTCTCGCCTCCCCTCTGGGCTCCATAGTTACCCTGCCTGAGACACTTCACACTGCCCCATGAGTCCCTAGGGCTCTTCATGCTTTTCCCTCAATCATTTCCCCAGTTTTTCTTCAGACCAGATGATTTCTACTAATTTGTCTTTGAAGTCTGACTACTTCCTGTCATTTCCATTCTATTATGCCCATTCAGTGAATTTTTTATTTCAGGTGTTTATTTTCCAGTTCTAAAGTTTCCAACTGGCTTGTTTTGAAAAATATTTTCTACTCCTCTACCGAGATTTCCTATGTTTTTGTTCATTATGAGTGTATTTTCCTTTACCTCACTGAACACAGTTACTAAGCCAGCTGTGAGGTGCTTGTTTGACTATCCAACACCTGGGTCATAACACGATTGGCGTCTGTTGACTGTCTTTTCCCTGAGGATGGTTCACACCCCCCTGGCTCTTTGTATGTTGAGTACTTTCAGATTGTAACATGTATGTTGCAAATGTTATGTTGTAGAGACTCTGAATTCCATTATATTGCTCTGAAGAGAGTTTATGGTTTTGCTTTAGCAGGCGATTAATCTCATTAGATTCAAACTGCAAACTGTGTTGCTGTTGATTTTGTGGGAAGCGGTGGCCTCGCTCTCACTCCAGGTGGCTTCTCCCCATGCCCTGTGTGTGTGCACGGTTCAAGGCTTGGACAGAAATCTGAGCAGAGTTTAGTCGCAGAATTCCTCATTCCAGGATTTCTCCCCAGCAGCTGTGGATACCAGCTCCTCCCCTTAGTCTAACGAGGAAGCGCACGGTCTTTCCACCCAGAGTTTTAGCCACCACACCACCCCTGCAGTGACTGTGCAGCCCTCAGAGGAAAGATATGCAAACAAGAGACACACTGTGTGCCGGCCATGCCTCTAAGTCTAAGCTGCCCTCAGGATCTGTCTGCTGTCCCCCCTTCCAGAGTCCTCAGGTAGCTGCTTTTCTACCTTGTCCAGGGCTGATGATTGCCATCTACGGGAGAGTCATTTGTTGGAGCTGATTCTTCTATGCCAGAAATGACTCCACTGCATGGCTTTTCTATTCAGAAACCCAATGGTAGGCACAGAGGTCAGCAACAGGGCACTTGGAGAGAACTGCAGTGCCACCAGAGCCTCGTCTCCACTGGGCAGGAGTCGGCCTCAGGGAAGCAATTGGGATGGATGCTAAAACACTCTTCTCGGTTAACAACATGAATCCAGTTGCAAAAAGATAAATTTAAGATAATAAGTTAGGGCTTCCCTGGTGGCGCAGTGGTTGAGAGTCCGCCTGCCGATGCAGGGGACACGGGTTCGTGCCCTGGTCCGGGAGGATCCCACATGCCGTGGAGCGGCTGGGCCCGTGAGCCATGGCCGCTGAGCCTGCGTGTCCGGAGCCTGTGCTCCGCAGCGGGAGAGGCCACAGCAGTGAGAGGCCCACGTACCGCAAAAAAAAAAAAAAAAAAAAAGATAATAAGTTATACTTAACATTATTTTAGTAGCCCTTTTCATCTCTAAAACATTTTCCAAAGAATGAACAAATTAATAATCTGAGGTTTATTCTCCTATGAAAAGTAATTTCACACCTTAGAGGTTTGTCACATACACAGCTAGGGCTGGACTTTCATGCCCGTGTTGGTTTGCGAAGGATGAAAAAGTCTCTTTTTGCTGCAGATCCTGGATCTCCAAGGGATGTGAACCTGCTCACTGTGTAACAACAGCAAGAACAGCAATTATATAGCACTTGCTGTGTGCCAAGCACCACTCTGAGTTATTCATTCATATTAACTCATTTTACCCTCCTAGCAATGCCTATTATCGACTCCCTTTTTTTAAAATTAATTTATTTTATTTTATTATTTATTTTTGGCTGAGTTGGGTCTTTGTTGCTGCGCGCGGGCTTTCTCTAGTTGCAGCGAGAGGAGGCTACTCTTCGTTGCGGTGCGAGGGCTTCTCATTGTGGTGGCTTCTCTTGTTGCGGAGCACAGGCTGTAGGCACGTGGGCTTCAGTAGTTGTGGCACACAGGCTCAGTAGTTGTGGCTCACAGGCACTAGAGCGCAGGCTCAGTAGTTGTGGTGCACGGGCTTAGTTGCTCCGCAGCATGTGGGATCTTCCCGGACCAGGGCTTGAACCCGTGTCCCCTGCATTGGCAGGTGGATTCTTAACCACTGCACCACCAGGGAAGTCCCTGGACCCCTTGTAAGAGGAGAAAACAGGCTTGCACAAGATCACACAGCAAGTACATGGCACAGTGAGTACACGGCAGGGTGAGGACTGGCCAGGCCCCTGGCTCCAGAGCCTCTACTTACCCCCCACACTGACCTGGGGTCTGAGAGTTTTCTACAGGGGCCAGTGGGTACTGCTTGTTTTACAACGTTCAACTAATACATTTAGCATGTCAAGCCAAGTACGGCGCAGTTCTACAGAAATTCTCTCTTTCTTTTTTTTTGGCTGCACTGGGAGGCTTGTGGGATTTTAGCTCCCTGACCAGGGATTGAACCCGGGCCCTCGGCAGTGAGAGCACAAACTCCTAACCACTGGACTCAGAAATTCTCAATTTAGTAAACAAAGGCATCCAAGACTTTAACAATTAAATGTAATACACCTCTAACTATTTTTAAAGACTATTAGCTAAAGTAAAGATGAAAACTGTGTTGTAGAATTTTCTAGCACAAGAACTAAAATATATGCAGCCAAGAGCACTAGAAGTAGAAGGTGGTCACTGGGACCTTCTGTACTGTTTGTGAAGTACAGGATTAACTTTTAAGGTAGACCATGATAAATTAAACACACATATTTAATCTCTATAGGAACCACTATAAAATAACACAAAAGGGCAGAACTAAGAAGTCAATAAAGGACATAAAACAGAATTTTAAAAACTTGATTCACCAAAAAAAGAAAAAAGGGAGGAAAGGAGAAACAGAGAAACAGATGGAAAAATAGAAATCAAACATCAAGGTGGTAGATTTAAACCCAAACACTCTAATAACCGCACTAAATGTAAACAGACTAAATACTCCATCAAAAAGCAGAGATTAGCATCACTAATCATTAGAGAAATGCAGCAAATATACTACTCCACACCCATGAGGATGGCTACTATCAAAAACACAGAAACAACTGGGACTTCGCTAGTGGTCCAGTAGCTAAGGCTCCATGCTCCCAATGCAGGGGGCCTGGGTTCGATCCCTGGTCAGGGAACTAGATCCCACATGCCACAACTAAGACCCAGCACAGCCAAATAAATAAAATAAATGAATAAATATTTTAAAAAGAACCAACCCAGAAACAATGAACGTGGAGAAATTTGAACCCTTGTCTGCTGCTGGTGGAAATGTAAAGCAGTGCAGCATTACCATATGATTCAGCAATTCCACTTCTGATTATATACTCAGAAGAACCAAAAACAGGGTCTTTAAGAGATATTTGTACACCAGTGTCCACAGCAGCATTATTCACAACAGCCAAGAAAGAAAAAAGTGGAAGCAACCCAAATACCCATTGACCAATGAGTGAATAAGCAAAATGTGGTCCATCCATACAATGGAATGTTATTCAGCCTTAAAAAGGAGGGATTCTGACACCTGCTACAGCATGGGTGACATCATACTAAGTGAAATAAGCCAGGCACAAGAGGACAAATAATGTATGATTCCACTTACATGAGGTCCCCAGGGTCGTCAAATCCATAGAGACAAAAAGTAGGAGGGTGGGTGCCAGGGCTGGGAAGGGGACGGCAGTTAGCATTTAGTGGGGACAGAGTTTCAGTTTGAGAAGATGAGAAAGTTCCAGAGGCGGGTGGTGGTAAGTGTTGTACAACATCATAAATACACTTAATGCTACAGGCTATATATTATAAAATGGTTAAAATGGTAAATTTCATGTTATGTATATTTTACTACAATAAAAAAAATCTGGAAGAAATGAAATTACATAATGCCTATAAAGTGCCTCAATAAATGGTAGTTATTATAGTTATTTTTTTGAAAAGTAGAGACTGTCAGATTGGATAAAAAGCAAGACCAAATGATATGCACTTTATAACAGACAAGCTTTATACATAAAGACACAGAACACTGAAAGCACAGGATGGAAAAGATAGACTATGCAATTACTGAGTATAAGAACACTCATGCAGATATACTGATAGCAGACAAAGTAGACTTCGATCTTTCACAACAATAACAGCGTAAATTCATCAGGAAGATAAACCAATCGTCTTGGATTGATTTGTATGCACTGAATAAAACCTTGCAAATACATGAAGTTGAGAGAACTAAAAGGAAAAAGACAAATCCACAAATGTGACTGGAAACTTGAATACCCCTCTTTCAATAACTGATTGAACAAGTAGACAAAAAAAAAAAGAGTAAGGATATAAAAGATTTGGGCAGGGCTTCCCTGGTAGCGCGGTGGTTGGGAGTCCGCCTACCGATGCAGGGGACGCGGGTTCGTGCCCCGGTCCGGGAAGATCCCACGTGCCACGAAGCGGCTGGGCCCGTGAGCCATGGCCGCTGAGCCTGCGCGTCCGGATCCTGTGCTCCGCAACGGGAGAGGCCACAACCATGAGAGGCCCGCGTACCGCCAAAAAAAAAAAAAAAAAGATTTGGGCAATATTTGACTCACCTGACAATCACAGAATATGACACTCAAAAAAAGTGTAATACACACTCTTCTTAAGTGCAAACAAAATATTCACTAACAAACCATATGTTTGACCATAAAACAAGTATCAACAAATTCAAAGGGTGAAAATCATACAGAGAATATTCTCTGACTAAATGGAATTATATTAGAAATCAGTAACAAAAGATATTTAGAAAATCTCCAAATACTTGTAAATTAAACAACAGACTTCTAAATAACTCATGGATCAAACATAGGAAATTTTAAAATATTTTTAACAGAAAGATAAAGTGCGATCTATCAGACTTTGTGTAGGAAACTAAAGCAGCGCTTAGAAAAAAAATTATAGTTTTTAATGGTTGTATAAGAAATGAAGACAAGTGTGAAATCACTGATCTGTGCTTCCGTCTTAAGAAGACAGAAAAACGAGAGTGAATTCAACCGTATTAGGCAGATGAAAGGAAATAATTTGAATTAAGATGAAAGGAAAGAAATTGAATTAATATTTGTAAAACTTCCCACAAAGAAAACAGTGAACCCAGACAGCTTCACTAGTGAAGTCTACCAAAAAACTAAGGAAGAACTAATACCAATACTAAACCAAGTCCTTCAGAAAACAAAGGGGAAGGGAACCTGTCCTAGCTTGTTTATAAGGCCAGCAAGCAAGACTCAAACATAGGCCAGCATAACCCTGACAGAAATCCAGACAAGGACATTACGAGGGAAAAAAGGCAGACTGACATCCCTCATGAATACAGACCCCAAACTCTAACAAAACATTAGCAAACTGCATTCAGTAAAACACAGAAAGGTGACAGAACACGCCCAAATGAGTTTCTTCCAGGAACATAAGACTGACTTAACGTAGGACTTCCCTGGTGGTCCAGTGGAGAAGAATCTGCCTTCCAACGCAGGGGACACGGATTCAATCCCTGGTTGGGGAACTAAGATCCCACGTGCCGCGGGGCAACTAAGACCCAACGCAGCCAAAAATAAAATTTAAAAATAAATAAATAAACATTTTTTTAAAACTCTTTGTAACTTCGGGGAAAAAAAAAAGATTGACCTAACATACAAAAACCAGTCAATGCAATCAACCACTTTAATAGATTAAAGAGGAAAAAAACCATGTCACCATTTCAGCAGATGCAAAACGAGCATTTGACAAAATTTCAGGCCCATTCATGATAACTCTCAGCAAACTGCAAACAGGAGACACCCTCAGCGCAAGGCAGGGCATCTCCAAAAACCCCACAGCTGATGCCATAGCAGCAGTGAAGAGGCCAAGTCCACCCAGCCTTAGCAGGTCTAGTCAACACTGTCCTGTGGCTCAAGCCAGTGACGACAGAAAACAAAGCAAAAGCCACAAGGTTAGAAAGAGGAGTGATCGCGCCTCTGTCCACACGGCATGGCTGTTCACATGGAAAATCCTAGGAAATCTTAAAAACCTACTCTAATTTGTAGGTGAAGTCAGCAATGTTACAAGAATATAAAGTCAATATGCAAAAGCCACTGTCATTCCTATATACTAGCAACATGTAATTGGAAAATGAAACTTAAATAAATATCATTTACAACGGCACTCAAAACAGTCTGTTCGTGGGGATAAACTTAATAAAAGATGTGTGAGACCTGTACACAGAAAAAGATAAAACTGCTGAGAGTTGTTCAAGGTCCACATAACGGAAAGACATACAATAATGGTACATATGTATCAACATGAACACACACGCATATATGTATCTCCACTCATCCACGTGAATGGATTAGAGGACTCAATATTACTAAGATTAATTTCTCCCCAAATTGACCCAATATTTAAGATAATCACAATCAAAATTATAGCAGGTTTTTTTTTTTTGAGGAACTGACAACCTGATTCTGAAATGTATATGAAAATACAAAGAACCTAGAATAGCCAGAGCAATTTTAAAAAGCAGAACAAGTGGGACTTCCCTGGTGGTCCAGTGGTTAAGACTCCAAGCTTCCAATGCAGGGGGTGCAGGTTCGATCCCTGGTCGGGGCACTAAGACCCCACATGCCACGGGATGCGGCCAAAAAGTAAAAAAAATTAAAATTAAAAAAATTAAAAAGAATAAAAGCACAAGCATGGAGGACTTACACTGCCGTACCTGAAGACTTATTATAAAGTCACAAGACAGTGTGGATTGATGAACAGATAGACCAATGTAACAGAATAGAGAACCCAGAAATAGATCCTCACAAACACAGTCAAATGATTTTTGATAAGATGCCAAAGCAATTCAATGGAGAAAAGAAAGTTTTTTTCAAGAAATGGTGCTGGGACAGCTGGTTACTTACATGGAATAAAAAGTGAAACTACTAGACTCACATCACATGAAAAATTAATTAGAGATGGCTCACGGAGCTAAACACAAAACTGCGTCTATAAACCTTCTACAAGCAACTACAGGAGACTATCTTAGGGGCTTTTGGTTAGGCAAAGACTTTTAAATAGGACACAGAAAGCATGAACCAAAAAAGAAACACAATTGATAAACTAAACTTCATCAATATTAAAAACTTCTGCTCATGAAAATACACCATTATGGTGGATATAAACTCCATGCATTTGCCAAAATCCATAGAATGATATATCACAGAGGGTAGACTTAATACATGCAAACAAATCAGCACCACCCACCAGAATGCCAGGGATGGCAGGATGGAAAGCAGACTGTGACCACTGACTCTAACTGTATCAACGTGTGACACCAACACACTGAAGGGGACAGGAAGACAGTGTTTTGACTAGGAACTGTAAGACCAACGATAAGAAGAAACCAAATATAAACATGGCACCCAAGGTGATAAATTTGTTTCTCAGAGTGGGGAGGTATATGGGAGAACAATTCTGAAACTGCTTTCTATGTACACTGGGGTGGGACAAATAAGAAAATGATGGTGATGGCAGTGAGAAGGTTACATATAAGCACTTTTCTAACAGACTACAGGTTACAGACACACAGGTGAACAGATACATAGTTACCTATCTGCTAAGAGGACTACAGGCAAGGACACCCCAGCAGCAACGCCCACACCCGCTGCCAGGTCCTCGTTTCTAAATCCCACTCTCCCATGAAATGAACCAGCGCTCCCCAGAGAACTGGGTGATTCTAGGGCTGAGGCGGGAACACAACAAGATGAAGGGAAGCTGGCGTGGCTGGCAGTGCAAGAAAGGAAGGAAGCGCTCACAAGGGGCGGGGGGTGGGAGGGGTGGGCAACGACAAGGTCCTGGCGGCCAAGGCTGGAACGAGGTGGGCAGCCAAACCGACAGCGCGGAGCTGCGTCCCCACCAAAGTGCAGACGACACCCACGCGTCCATCCTCCTTACGGGAGTCCAGACCACACGGTGGGTCTTCCCCAGAGCTTCGCTCCCACCCCCGGGAGGGTGGGCTGCCCCTCTGAGTGGCTGCCAGAGAGACGGGAGGACAGGACAAGGAGTGACACTCCTTGGCAGATCCCCCCTGAGCCAGGTGACCAGGCCAACAGCCCCCGTGATGTCGTGCGGACGTCAGGTGCCCTGATGTGATGTCACGAGAGCGCCACCTCACCTCTGGGGTCTTCTTTCCATAAACCACAACCCCTGTCTAACCAGAAGAAAACACAGCCGACAAAGCCCAAATCAGGGACACGCTACAAAACACCTGAGTGGTCCTCCCCAAAACCGTCAAGGTCACGAAAAAGTAGCCTCCCAGATGGGACCCCGGGCAGAACGAGGACCCTGGGGCAGCGCGTGACCTGCAGCCTGGAGCGTGGGGAACAGTAACGGAGCACCGTCGTGTACTAGTTTCCACAGTGTGCCTCGGTCTGCATCTTTCTGTTAACCTAAAACCACTCCAAAAGAGTTTAATTTTAAAAAGACGCTATTAATAATGTGAATAGGCAAGTCAAACAATGGGAGGTAATACTCTCTCTCTATATATATACATATATATATATATCTGACATGGCTTGTATCCAGAAGACCTAGAGGAAATTACAACTTGATAATTTTTATAATTTTGTTTTATTCATTTATTTTTGGCTGCATTGGGTCTTCGTTGCTGCGCGTGGGCTTTCTCTAGTTGCGACGAGCGGGGGCTACTCTTCGTTGCGGTGTGCGGGCTTCTCATTGTGGTGGCTTCTCTTGAGGAGCACGGGCTCTAGGCTTGTGGGCTTCAGTAGTTATGGCACGCAGGCTCAGTAGTTGTGGCACATGGTCTTAGCTGCTCCGCGGCATGTGGGATCTTCCCAGACCAGGGATCGAACCCATGTCCCCTGCACTGGCAGGCGGGTTCTTTACCACTGTGCCACCAGGGAAGTCTCTACAACTTGATAATTTTTAAAAGGGCAGGGTGCTTTCCTGGTGGTCCAGTGGTTAAGAATTCACCTTCCAATGCATGGGAAGAGGGTTTGATCCCTGGTCGGGAAACTAAGATCCCACATGGTGCGGGGCAACTACTGAGCACATGGACCACAACTAGAAAGCCCGTGTGCTGCAACTACAGAGCCCATGTGCCATGGAGCCTGCGTGCCACAACTAGAGAGAAGCCCACGTGCCACAGCAGAGGATCCCGCATGCTGCAAGGAAGATCCCATGTGCCGCAACTGAGACACAGCCAAAAATAAATTTAAAAAATAAATATTTAAAAGTTTTTAAAAATTAAAAAAGGCAAAAAACTTGATCAGATGCTTCGAGCGGGTGTCGCAGACGGACGCATGCCCACCATCACTGCTCAAGGAGATGCAGATGGAAGACACTAGTGAACACCGCCCTGCCCACCAGGCCTCACATGGCAGTCTCACGCCCACAGAACACAAGTGCAAGAATGTGCATGACCCCATCACCCAAGACAATGCCAGGAACGCACCCAAGTGCCGTCCCAGGTCAGGCATTGCGCTGCGGACAGCCAGGGAGCTCCACAGACCATGGAGTCTAACACAGCACCATGAAGGAACGTGGCAGAAATCAGAACTATGCCGGCTCCTGGGGGGCAGGGCTGGGAAGGCTTACGAGGTCTCAGTCAGCCCAGGGCAGCTTAGACAGACACTGTTCCTCACAGAACCGGGGCGGGGAGGCCCAAGGTCCGGGTGCCGGCAGATCCGGTCTCTGGTGAGGGCCCTTCCTGGCCTGCAGACGGCCGCCTTCTCACGGTCCTCCTGGCCTTGCCTGGTGTGTGAGCAGGGAGGGGGGTCTCTGTCTTCCTCTTGTTATCAGGGCACCGATCCCCTCATGGGCCCCCCTCACCCTGATCACCTCCCCAAGGCCCCACCTGCAGACAACATCACGCTGGGGCTTCGACACAAGGATTCGGGGGACACAACATGAGGGAACCTTTAGGGATGACAGAAATGTGCTCTATCATGCCAGTGTGCAAGTTACACAGCTATACATTTGTCAAAATTGGGCAAATTGAACCTATGCACTTCACTTATGTGGATTATATGTAATCACGAACTGAATAAATGCAATTCATTTTCTATTTTGAAAATCTTATTGGAGCCAAAAATCTAAGGAATTGGGTCCAAAAATTTCTACGAGGTAATGAAAAGTTTGGTGAGAATTTAAATTGTACCATGTGTTCTTTCATGACTCTCATTTATCCTTAGAAGCACTGGTTTCAAAGAAGTCACTGTGATTCTGAACAAGTAACACGTCAGGTAACGGTGGGGGGCGGGGGGTGGAATTATTCAGGTCCCTCAATAGCTGTTGGGTGCTGGGCCAGAAAACCACATAAACAGCTCTCCGACAGGAGGCCCTGCCCGGGTGACCACGGCAGGGGGCGGACGCGATCTTCCAGCCTTGCGGGCAGCTGTGGCTGGAGAGGGGTGAGGGGCAGGTGGTCACCAACTTCACAGTTCACGTGTGCTGCCCTTTCCTTCTCCCACCGTCGAGCACAACGCAGGAGGGCCCGCGGCATCTCCAGAGCCTCCGTGCGGGTACCTCCAGTCAGCCTCTCGGCGAGCAAAGGGCGCCAACGGGCAATATGAGAACCGCGGACCTTCTCATTCTGCTGCTTCCCATTCTGAAAATCCCCCCACGCTCAAGGAAGATCAGCGCAGTGAACGATCTGACCGACGTAAAGGACACACTCCCGGCTGCTGACACTTACGGCTCGGGGGCCTCAAAAGCCCCGAGACGGAGCTGCCGGTTGGACCCTTGGAGCCCACCTGGGGGGGTCCTTGGCCTTGGGGACGCGGGATTCCCAGTGCTGTGGTGACCAGAGGTCGTTCTTCAAGTGAATTACGCGACAAGTCACAGCTTACCTCGAGGCACAGGGCGATGCAGGGAGGGGCGGGCGGCGCCCTAGGGGTGCGGGGCTGAGCACCCTCGAGCCGCGGCTGCTCCGCCTTTGGGAGGAGCGCCCAGGGCCAGGTGGGGTGAGCGTGAGCCAGGAAGAGAAACTTTCCGGAAAACCCAGGTTTGATTTCCTTCTAGGAGCTCCTGAGATCACCGTGGCCGTTCAGACTCTGGCTAACACAGCCTGCTGCGGAGGCGCGGGGAGGAGCAGAGAAGCACGGGGCCCAGCTCTGCCCCCGGCCCCGCAGGGGCCCGGCAAACAGGACAAAAGGGCCACCCTGGCGCTCGGGCACCGAGGAGCTGCGTTGGCTCGAACGCTGCTCCTTGAAACGCTGTGATACGCGCGTCCGAACCCCGGTCTCAATTAAACCGAAACTAAAGCGTCAATTAAATCGTCCTGGTGACGACGCACACAGACCCTGCTGGACCACACTGGACACTGTGGGGGCGACATCCACCTGCGGGCCCTCCCGCGCGGCCGGGGCGGCGGGGGGCGCGGAGGAGCAGGGCGGCCGGACCCCGCGCCCTCCGCCCCGCCCCGCCATTACCGCCCGGCCCGGGGTCCGCACCCCGAGGGTAGCCCCCCGCCCTCTCCCCGCGCGCCCGCCCCCGGCCCCTCACTCACCCCCGCGCCCTTCGGGTTCCTCTTTCGTACCCCCCGCCCTCCAGGCGGTCGCGCTGCGCTCCCTGGGACTTGTAGTCTCTCTGCAGCCCGAGCCTGGGTACCAGGGAGCGTGGCTCCCAGCCCAAAACTACACCTCCCGGCGGTCCACGCGAGAGCCCGCCCTCGCCATGTAGGTGCCAGGCCGGGGTTCTCGCGACATCTGCAAGCGCGCGCGGAGCGGCCTGGGAAGTGTAGTCTAGGGCCCTGAATAGGGCAGCGGAAGCGACGGGAGGCCTGTGCTGGCCGGGCGGACAGCTGTTCGTGGACGGTCGGCGAGGCTGCCCGTCGGTGTCCGGCGGGGCAGCGATTCCGGAGACAGCACGGGGTTACACAGCCGCGTCCCGGAGGGCGGCGCCGCGCTGCGAACAGGGTTCCGGCTGCGCCTCTGGAATCGGCCTGGGGGCTCCCGGCGCCCGGGGGCCCGGCCCGCGCTCGGGCGCGGTGGACGGGGGGGCCGGGAAAAGGCCTCTGTGGGGTTTGCATCCTCTGTGCGCGGTTCCCCAGGAAGGACGCTGTTCCTGGACTGCCCCTCGCCCAGCTCTGCCACTTTCGGGACCTCAGGCGGAGCCCTTCTCACGGGGTGGGGTCGGGGTACGTGGGATCCCCGGGGCCTGGTCCGCACCAAGGCTGCCTCTGGGGAAGGCTATGACGAGGAGCTTGGAGAAAAGAGAGTAAGACCGACCACCCCCCTTGTCGTGCTTTCTGTGCCGTTGGGCGGGGGCCGACTTTCCTTAAGGGCGGCTACTCGGAGAGCAGTGTCTGGGCCGGTGGGCCTGAGCAGAGAGGCCTGCATCGGAACGGGCACCCACGCCGAAGACTGCAGTCCGCATGGACGCCTGTAACACGGGCTTTTCGCGTCTCTCCCAAACTTCCTCATTCAGTATGAAGAGGGGTGGCTGGGAAAGACGCGTGGTCTCGGGTTTCTTTGAACTGGTGAAGCTGGTCGGACTGGTGGTTCTTTCCACGAAAGCTCCCACCCCGTGGCCTTGTGGTGCCTCCCAGGCGCTGGGAATGCTCCCCAGTCAGTCCCAAAGACCATGGGGTCTAGGTGACAGGACTGTTGGCGTCCCGGTCTGGTTTGTCCCGACAGGATGACACCGGAGGACGTCTGCCTTGTGGTCTCAGGCTCTGCCTCTGCTCTGTGTCCTGCACGCTCCTCGCTTCTCAGCACTTGGGGTGCGATCAAAGGGCCAGGACCCCGTCGGCCTCGGTGGGGGCATCGGAGTGAGAGTCGGGGCAGGTTAGGGTCAGGGTCTACAGTGTACGGAGTGCTGTAGGACGGCTGGCACCAGCCTACGCCTGGCCCCTGGACTCCCAGTTGGCTTCTGCACCAGCTGGCCATCCGGCCCGAATTCCACGGGTTCTCTTCCCCTTGGGAGCTGCCTCAGGACGTTCATCCCAAGTTTGAATGTCCAGAGTTTTCAACAGAAATAAAGCATCTTGCGATGTGAGGCTACTCTCCAAGTAAGAGAACTGGGGCAGAAGGACAAGTCACATTTGTGTCTTCTCTTCCCAAGGACAGCGGTAGCTGAGTTTCTTTAGTTGGAGGCGGGGGCTTGATCCCAGGGTGGCCCTCGGGGGCCTCCGTGGGAGGAGCTGATGTCGGCTCCAAGAGCGATCTCGTGGCACTGCTTTTCTGTCTGTCAGAGATGTGGCGGTGGGGGGGGGGGACTCTAGGCGTGCAGGCTTCACTAGTTGTGGCTCACGGGCTGTAGAGCGCAGGCTCAGTAGTTGTGGCACACCGGCTTAGTTGCTCCGCGGCATGTGGGATCTTCCTGGACCAGGGCTCGAACCCGTGTCCCATGCATTGGCAGGCGGATTCTTAACCACTGCGCCACCAGGGAAGCCCAATGGTGTGACTCTTGATGGCGATGTTAAAGTCTCTCAAGGACGAAATTGTGCCTGGGAATGTGACAGCTCTCGTGGGCCCGTGCGGTCGGGAGGAACCTGCACGGTTCCTGCACTGGGATGTTTGAGAAACATCCTTGGGCAGCAGAGCAGCATCTCTGCCGCCTAGGGGCCCCGCACCCGCCCGCTGCGCCTGTTGCAGAATCATTGCTCCGTTGGACTTCAGTCCACTTCCACTTTCTTGGTGGTTTTCTGAAGGCAGGGGAAACAGTGTTCTTCGCCGCCTGCTTCAGCCCCACGTGCCCCTAAGGTCAGGCCATCCGTTAATAACAGATCATTTACTATCAAGGGGTGACCTTCTCGCTCCGGCGATTCTCAGTCCTGTCAAATGTGGGTTTCCTGAAAATGCCGCCAAAGAAGCCTGCAGACGGACAAAGCACGTGCGTTCTCGACTGGCTCCCTGCAGAGTCCGCATCGGCGGCTGGAGTCTGGGTCAGGGCGGGCGTGCGGTGGGGAGGATGCTTGCTTCGGATCGGGCGAGGGTCCCCAGGCCGGGGGCACAGCAAGGCGAGGGATCTGAGGCATCTTTTCGTGGGGTCCATTGAAAGCCTCGTGTTTACATTTTTTCCCCCTAAAGTTTCTGAAATGAACAATAAAATGATCTGCAACTTTTATCTTTCCTTGTAGGAGTTTCTTGAAGGCTCCTGTAACCCGCTGTCCCCTCGACACCTCTGCTTGGAAGTGTCATCCATACTTCACACCCGTGGGCCCACAGGGAACCCCCATCTCACTAAGCTGAGGAAGTTTCTTCTACTTCTACTTGGTTTTTCTGTTTGTTTGGTTTTGGTTTTGTTTTTAACCGGGAATGGATGTTGGGTTTTGTCAAAAGCTTTTTTAAAAATCTGTTGAGAGGGCTTCCCTGGTGGCGCAGTGGTTGAGAGTCCGCCTGCCGATGCAGGGGACACGGGTTTGTGCCCCGGTCCGGGAAGATCCCACGTGCCGCGGAGCCGCTGGGCCCGTGAGCCATGGCTGCTGAGCCTGCGCGTCCGGAGCCTGTGCCCCGCAACGGGAGAGGCCACAACAGTGAGAGGCCCGCGTACCGCAAAAAAGAAAATCTATTGAGAAGAGTCCGTTCATGTGGTGAATTACATTGATTCTCTAATGTTAAACCAACCTTATGTTCCATCTGGTCATGATATGTTACCCTTTCTATATATTGCTGTGTCAATTTGCTAAGGTTCTCCAAGCTAAGAATTAATTTGCTAAGAATTTTTGCATCTATGTTGCAAGGGACACCGGCCTGTGGTTTTCCTGTAAGGCCTTTGTTTGTTATCAGGGTCATGTTGGCCTCATAGAAGGGTTAGGGTTAGCCTCCTCTTGAATTTTCCGGACCAAGTAGCAGAGAATTGGTCTTGACTCTTCCTTAAATGTGTGGTAGACTTTTTACCAGTGAAGCCATCTGGGCCTGGAATTCTCTTTGTGAGAAGGTTTTTAACCATCATTTCAATTTCTTTAGCGAAGTTATCTACTTATGTGTGAGCAGGCTTTGGCGATCTTCGGCTGGTTGCCAGATGTGAACTGACCTTGGTGCTGGGCATTTTGTATTCCATCAGTATTTGAGCTTTGTTCTGGGATGCGCAAAAGTTACTTGGAAAGAGTTTGACCCTTTTGGATCTTTCTTTTGAGCTTTGTGAGGAGATTCTGGGCAGCATTCACTGTTCCTCACTCCTGAGGCCAGCCCATCTGAGAGCCCTCGCAGCCCCCGCGGGTCCGAGTGTGCACGTGTGCTCGCCTGCGCCTGCCCACCCTGCCTGCCCCTCTGCGGCTCCGTCCTGGGCACTCCAGCCGCACTGGGCCCTCTGGGCCATCAGCTCCATCTCCTGATTCGGGGGGCCCTGGGCCCTGCATCTTGGGGGTCACTGTCCTTGGTCACCCGATGTCCAATACCTTGTGGGCGGTCGTCTCCTGGATCTTGCCTGGGTTTTAGCTGGTTGGGGGAGGGGTGATCGGCCCAGTGATGCCATCTGGCTACGAGCAGAAGTCTGTTTCTGTTTTTGTTTTTATCTCCAGCTCCACCCTTTCCTTCCAAACTCCCAGTTCCTGCTCCTCAGAGAAAACAGCCCTCTGAGTGTGTGTTGTGGTTCCCCGCCTCCCCAGCAATACACGTGAAAGTTATGCTGGCTTCCTGGGTCAGCTTCCAGTGTTAGCTGTCAGGTGTTTGCTCTGGGCAGCGCCGTGTTGGACTCGCCCCCAGCGCCCCCCCGCACAGGCCTGTCTCCCGGCAGTGGCATCCAGGGCCATGTCGTCAGTGGTGTGGAGTGTCAGGGCTCAGCCAGCTCCCTGAGTGCCAGCCCCTGCTCTGTAAGGCGGGCAGGGGCTTACCTGGCCCCCTCCAAGGGCAGGGAGAGGCCTGGCAAGGCGTGGGGAGCAGTGGGGGGCAGGGGCGGGACACGTCATGGACATGAGGAAGAGTCTGTGTCAGGTGAGTGGCTGCTGGGCGGTGGCCCCGTATGGTCCAGACGAGGCTGAGAGAGCTGTTCTGGGGCCTTCTGAGGATCCCCAAGAGCTGCACAGCCCCAGTTCCATCAGGTTGGTGGGGAGTATGAGGACGTCTCTTAGGAGCCCATCCGGTTGAAGAATTTCCAGGCTAAGATGGAAAATAAATTTACTGTCTTAAGGACCACAGAAATGCCAAATCCCTTAGAGCAGTCCCGTGGGGGGAGGCCCCCTTCAGGCCACAGGGAGCAACGTGGGAAGCAGGCCGGCTGCCAGCAAAACCTGCCAGGGTCAGCGCCTGGAGTGAGTCAGCGTCCCGCAGAAATCTCCGCGGTCGAGGTTTCCGCCTGGGCCTGTGTGCAGACTTTCCCTGAGTGGGGATTTCCCAGCTGAGGGTGGGGGGGTTGATTCACTGTGGGGAGGGCTAGGAGAAACAAAAAGTCAGGCGCTGATACTTTTGTGTGTTGAAGTGGAATCAGTACATGTTTCGTGTTTGTCGTGCATCTCCTGTTGAGATGGTGAGCTTTGCCACCAAATCATCGTTCAGGGGAGGACATTATTTACACTTGTTGCTTTAAGATGAAATCCTACTAAACTGATATAAGTAAGTGTTGAAAATTTCAGAGAAGTTTTGGAATAACCTGCAATAAGTTTAATTAAGATAGGTATCTCGCAGTTATATACCTCCAGGTATCTGGAGGATTTTGTTGATTCAGATAAAGTTGAAAAGGAAATAGAATGTCGGGAATTCCCGAGCAGTCCAGTGGTTAGGACTCAGCATTTTCACTGCCCGGGGCCCAGCTTCAGTACCTGGCCGGGGAGCTAAGATCCCACAAGCCAAGTGGCGAGGCCAAAAACAAAGAAAAACAAATAGAATATGTTACCTTTGTAAATAGTTTAAAATATTAGAAGGTGGGCAAGAGACATGAAGGGACATTTCATTGAACAAGGTCTACAGATGGCAGGTAAGCGGATGTAAAGATGCTCAGCATCATTTGCCATCAGGGAAACGCAAGTTAAAACCATGTGAGGGGCTTCCCTTCCCTGGTGGCGCAGCGGTTGGGAGTCCGCCTGCAGATGCAGGGGACATGGGTTCGTGCCCCGGTCCGGGAGGATCCCACATGCCGCGGAGCGGCTGGGCCCGTGAGCCATGGCCGCTGAGCCTGCACGTCCGGAGCCTGTGCTCCGCAGCGGGAGAGGCCACAACAGTGAGAGGCCCGTGTACCGCAAAAAAAAACACAAAAAACAAAAAACCACATGAGGTACCACCACTCACCCATCAGAATGGCTAAAATTAAAAATAGTGACAACACCGAGTGCTGTCAAGGCTGCAGAGGACCCGGATCACTGTTGCATTGCTGGTGGGGGGTGAAAGGGAACAGGCCCTGGGAGGCTGTCTGACAGTTTCTCATAAACTGAACATCACCTACCGCATATGCTGGCAGTGGCACTCCTGGGCATTTATTCCAGAGAGACGAAAACTGATGTCCACAGCGGCTTTGTTTGTAAAACCCAAACCTGGCAACCACCCAGGTGTCCCAGGTGGCAGAGCAGGTCAGCCAGCTGTGGGGCACCACCTGCACCAGGGGGGCTGCGGGCATTGGCTGGGTGAAAAAGAGCCAGTCTCAAAAGCACCCTTATTCCTGAAATGACAGAGTTATGGAGGTGGAGAACAGACGACAGTGGGTGGGGGCAGCTGGAAGGCTCCTGCGGGGGCCACTCTGCACCTGACTGTGGGGTGTTCCCGGGATCACACATGGGACCAGATGACAACTAAGCACACGGTGAGCAACGCCACGGTTTTGGGAAGATGTTCCCGTCAGGGAAACGGGGTAGATTCTCTGCCCCCGTCTGGACTTGGCCGTCTCAGGGTCTTTGTTTCTGTCCCGTCTCCTGAAAGCCGGTGGCCTTTCTCATGCTCAGCTTTTCCTGTAAGATGGCTGCTCAGACAAAGGGTTCCCAGCCCCTCCACATCCTGCCGCTGCAGAAAGGGGGGACCCTCTGGCTGTGCCAGGGTCGCCCAGAGCGCCTGTGGGCATTTCTGTTGCGTCAACCCAGGAAGGAGGTACCCCGGGCGCCCAGGGAGCAGGCGTGTCCAGGCTCGCCTCCCACTGCTTCCCGCTCCTGGAAGGGCGGGGCAGGCAATTATCCGCTCTGCACTGGGTTCCTTGGGGGCTGCCCTCCCCCGCCCCCACGGTAAGAGAGTGTTCTCTGCAGGTACTCAGAAGGTGATGTGACCTGGGCGGGCATGGGCAGGCTCAGGACCCCCAGCCCCACGGAGCCCCCCGGGCCTGTCCCCCACTCCCCACGCCCGCTGGGCACCTGCACAGCCCAGGGAAGAGCAGGTGAAGGTCCTTAGCTCTTCCCAAGCAGAGCTTCCCAAGCTCTTATGCTCTTTCAAGCATAAACTCTTCCTTATGCTGGGGGAGGTCAATCATCGGCTAATTCATTGCCCGCAATTAGAAGGCGGCCTTAATTGCTCTTTACAACCCTAACCCCCGCCCGGCCCTCCCCAACCTGGCCGGTTTCCCCGGGTTGTGGGCTGCCTGCAAATGTCACGCAGACCTTTGGGTGGGGCTGTCATCTGAAGAGCAGCAGGAAGCCGTGCCGGGTGCCCAGACACTCCACCCGGAGCTTACATTCCAGGGTCCTCACCGCCTGGGGACTGTGTAGTCACCGGTCACCTGGTGAAGGGCTGGGTGGGGACAGCACCTTGGGGGTGCCGGCTTCCGGGACGCCGTGCTTGCCAAGCGGACCTCTGGACCCCACGTGCACCTCGCTCACGGCTGAAAGACCAAGAGCACGTTTAACCTTTGCTGGAATCTTCTCAGAGCTCCAGGGACACAGCCCAGCAGGGAGGCCAGTCCCCTGCTTGTCGTTAGCAAACCTCTGAGCTGGGCTGGGATGACCTGGGTCTGGCTGTCTCTGGGGCTCAACCATCCCTGGCTGGGGCCCTGGGGATGGCGCGTTCCCAAGCCAGCCTGCAGGTGGCGTCCTTGTGCAGCAGGCGGCGGCCAGCGCCTCAGCTGCCCCAGGCCCTCGGATGGCAGGGAGCCAGCCTGGGCCTGGACCCTTTCCTGGAGGCGCAGAAATGTGTGTGTGGGTGTGCTCCTGGGCTGGCACTGAAGCCCCGTTCCCTGGGGGAGAAGAAGGGGACCCCGCCTCGACCAGCGCCACCCAGTGCCTCCCCGTTCCAGGAACCCGAAGACCCCCCACCCATGGCTGCCTGGGGTCCCCAAAACTGGGAGCAGCGCTGGGACAGCCTCAGCAAACTCAGGGCTCTCAGGCCTGCCCAGCACACAGGTCCCCGCCCTCATTTTCTGTGTCGTCCCTGGGACTTGGAGGGGCTGTTCCTTCCCCTGCAGCCGTGTTCCTGTACCTCATCTCAGACCTCAGACCCCCCCCTTCCATCCGATCACACAGCCCCTCGCCCTCGCCATGGGAGGGTCCCGGTCGGTTCCTGGGCCTGGACGCTGGGACCCCCAGTGGCACACCTCCTCCCTGACCCACACCCAGGCTGCCCCCACCCACCGAAGCCCGCGTGGCCACAGCCACCCATTCACCCAGACACGCGAGTCAGGGTCTCCAGAAAGAGACGAGCAGGTGGACAGACAGACGCACGTGGACAGACAGAGATTCATTATGAGGGCGGGCATGGAGGCCGAGAGCCCCGGGGTGTGCAGTCGGCCAGCTGGAGGCCCCGAGAGCGCGGGGTCGCTCTGGGCCAGAGGCTGGAGGCATCCCCTTAGTGGGGAGGACCGGCCTCCTTGTTCCATTCAGGCCCTTGACATATCAGACAAGGCCCACCCTCACAGGAGGGCCATCTGCTTTCCTCTGCCCACCGATTTGTGTTAATCTCATGGAAAAACGCCTGGGACGAGGTCTGGACGCATACCTGGGCTCCCCGTGGCCCAGCCAAGCTGACACTAAATCAGCCCAGACCCTGGCTTGCTGTGGGGACTTGGGACTGCGTCGGAGCTGCTGCAAAGAGTGACAAACGCATAAGATGAGTGCACACATGTGCCCGTGAAAAGCAGATTGAATGCTTGGAAAGCCTGGTGGAGGACACGTGTCCCCACGATTCCCAGGATGGCAGGAACCGCCGCAGGGCCGGCTGCGCGTGGCCTGGCGTTCCTAGGAGTTAGGTTGACTCCAAATGTGTATCTTTTCAAAACTCCTCCCACTTTATAGTCTTAACCGACCAACCGCCAGTCCATCAGCAAAAACAACAAACGCCCACAAGGGACAAGTGGCTTCCAGGACACAAACAAAATGCACTGATCCTGACCAGTGCCCCGGGATCCCACGGCCCCGAGCAGCCCTCCCCTCCGACTCCCGACTCACTGCTCAGTGGACGCAGTGTGAGGAAGAGGGAGGCGGCACGTCCAGGGCTGGTCATCAGGCGGCTGCGGCCACCCTCGCAGACAGCTGCGGGACCCTCCCCGTGGAGCCTTGTGCCACACCAGCCACTCTGGGTTCCCAGCCACAGAAAGGCAGAGACGCTGCTGTTTCCAGGCACCGTGCTGGGGCCACCTGTTACGCAGCAGCACCTGACTGACGCGGGGTTGGTCTGGAAGTGCCTTTTCCTGCCTCGTCCCCCGTTGCTCAGGACCAGCCACGTCCTGGCTGACCTCTGGGTGGACAGAGCCTTCCCTTGCACCTCGCATTCCCAGGATTTCCCCTGCCTCTGTCCTCCTCGGTCCCTGGGCTGGCCTTTGCCCCGGGCCAGGGTCAGCTCTGCCTTCCCCTCTGGACAGGGTGGCTGGGAACGCGGCCGGGCCAGCATCCCCACGCCCCCCGGGCCCTCCAGGGCGGCCACGGGGGCCTCCGCCTTTCAGCCCATGTAACACTTAACCCTGAGCACCAAGCCCCGCCCTGGGCAAATATTTATCTGGCAATTAAGGGCTCACTGGGACGAAGGCCACGGAAGGTTCTCACAGCCGCAGAGGCACAGGAGTAAACCGCAGTGGCCGGCTGGCGGGGAGGAGAGGGGTCATCGGCGTGGGGGCCCGGGCCGTGGGAGGCGAGCTGGCTGCACCTTGGGGACTTCGGGCCACTCCACAGCAACGCCCCACCCAGCAGGAGGCCACGCTTGAAGGGCTTTGGACGTCCATCCCCAGTGCAGGGGGCGTGGGCAGCCCGCACAGGACGTGTCCCAGTGCCCGGCCGCAGTGTACTGAGGCCCCAGTAGTGGGACCGGAAGCGCCTGTACCCTGCGGGGGCCGAGGCCTGGAGACACGCCCGAAGGTCGCAGAGCTCCCAGCCTGGGGGTGGAACGGTGCCCTTGCCCCGGAGCTCGGGTACAGCAGTGGGACTGCTGCAGGCCGCTCCTGACGGCACCACCTCCAGCCCTTGCTCACCGTGGAGGGGCCATGGTGGGTATGGCGTGTCCTGCAGGGGCCTCAGCCGGGCAGGCTCGAAGGCCAGGAAGGGGGCTGTGGCCTGTCTCTCCCGACCACAGCGGCAGCGTGGGCAGGGCTGGGCCCAGAGCTGGCTTCCGCCTGGATTCCAGCCAGGACACCTCCTGCCCAGGCCCTCGGGGTGCCCTGGAGGGAGAAGCTGGGCGGGGGCTGTGTCCTCGGTCTAGCCTCGGTCCCCTCACCGACCCCCAGGAATCTCCTGGGCAGGTGCAGGTGCCACCCAGGCAGACCCTGTTCCCCTCTGCTCTCTGGGCGCTGGGCCTGCGGTCAGGTGCATAGAGGGGCCACACACCACAGAGCCCGGTCCACATAGAGCTGAGCCATCCAGGGAGTGATGGGCCTTGTCCCAGTCAAGGGCTGGCCGCCAGCTGAAAGAGAGCCCCAGGGTCCCAGGCAGAAATGTGAAGCATGGCCGTGGCAGATCCTGGCAGGGCCCCTCAGCCCCCGGGGCATGAGCACACGCGTGCAGCTGGTGAGGATGGACAGCAAGGGGGGCGGTGGGAGGGGAGGAGGGGGACACAGGCCAGGGGGGCCGGGGAGGCCCCACAGTTCTGACTGGGGAAAGCCCCTCTCTCCGGCCACCCTGGAGTGTTGGCCTGCAGCGTGGTCCCAGTGTCCCCGGGGAGCAACACCAAAGGGACCACAGTGCCTGGCCTTCCATGTGGCCCAGGATGTGGCCAGCCTGCAGAGCCTGGGGGCCGGTTCTCCACCTACTTCTGACTGGATCTGGGAGGAGCCAGGAGGCCTCCCTGTGGCTCATCTGCAGAGTGGACGTGAGCCGGGGACACCAGTGGGGCAGTCACCTACCAGGCCACTGGCTCTCTGAGCTCATCCCTGGAATTCTGATCAGAAACAGGCAGCAGGGCGCTCACCCAGTGCCCCCAAAACCAACTTGTTATGCACAGATAATACAGGCCGACCTCTGTGGGTTCCGTTCCAGACCACCCAACATGGCGAATGTCACAATAAAGTGAATCACGTGTTTGCTTTCCCAGAGCATATAAGTTATATTTACACTGTACTGTAGTTTATTAAGTGTGCAATAGCATTATGTCTAAGAGAACCAATGTGCACACCTTAATTTAAAAATACTTTATTGCTAAGAAATGCTGTCATCTGACAACGCAGGGTTGCCACACACCTTCAATTTGTGAAACACAGTGTCCGCGAAATGCAATGAAGACTACAGTGTGCCGACATTAGGCTGTGCGGCTACCATGCCCCGTCAGGGAGGTGTCATAAGGCAAAGTGAGAAGATACAACATGGCCTTGGATGGAACGAGCGTGATTGGGTTTTTAACCCAGTATTTATTTACTTGGATTTACCTACATCAGTGCATAGGAAAACGTTTGTAAGGAAGCGTACGGAGATGCCAGCGCCTTCCGTGTGGGGTGGCGCTGCTGGCGCCTCCTTCCCACAGTCCAGCGCATCTTCCCCCATGAGTACTGGCTTGGTCGCCAGGGAAAATCCTGCCGCGTGCCGGTGATCTCCTGCCCGCGGTGCGGCTCCCCAGCTCTTTCTGCGTGAGTGGGCCCGTGGGCACCCCGCAGTTGCCTCCCACTGCCTGGCTCACTGCCAAGGGCCCCTTCCTTAAACACGGGAATTGCCAACCACTTTTAAGAGCCGGTGCCTCCCACCCAGGGGCCCACCGAGCCCCCCACCCTGGGGCGGACCGCGCAGCGGGAGCCATGGAGAACAGCACTTGTCGAGCGTTTCTGGCGGCAGCGAAGTGCTGGGCACGGCTGGCTCTCTTCTCATCTCCCACGGCCTCGGCTCTGTCTTGCAGTCCCAAGGCCTGGCCTCCGGCTGCTGCACTGCCCAGCGCCTGCACGGGCTGGAGGGCCCGGCGCTCACCGCTCTTCAGAGAGAGCTGGGGGTGGTCGCAGGTTCCAGCCCATGGGCTTCTCGAGTCCACATTTCACCCCAGAAGGAAACACTGCGGAGCTGATGCTGCGTCACTGCATCCCTCTCACCCTGGGGAGAGAGCCTGGCTGTTGGCCTTCCGAAGTTGCAGAAACCAGCTCGCAGGGCCTCGCGGGCAAGACCTTCTCCATCACCAGAGCCCTCGGCTGCCACTCTGGCCTTGCAGGCCCCTGCCTGGGCCCCGGGACTCGAGCGGGCTGGTGCCTGGTGGAGGGGGGCGCCCCGCTGGCTGGTACGGGCCTGGGAGCTCGCCAGACTTCGGACTCTAAGGGTTCTGACCCTGGGCCGACCCCAGGCCCCCTAAACTTCTGACGGCCTGGACCTGGACATGCCTCTCCAGGCGCACCTTCCCAGCCGAGGGCCAGGCTGTGTCCTCAGCAGGGCTGGACCTGGTCCTCAGTCACTTCCCGGTGGTGGGTGGGGCAACACGGGCACACGCACACATGTGCACACGCTCCGAGGAGGTCCTGCCGGCCGCCCATCAGTGCCCTGCCACCACACACACTGGTGGACACGGGAAGCCGTCTCCCGGTGCCCCCAAGGGCTGAAAGAGCCTCATGGTCAGCGCTGCCCTTTTCTACTCTGGGCATCTGAGCTGTCCCTGCAAGCAGAGGTGATCGCCCCAGAGGCACAGGACAGAAAGCTGGACGTGGGGAGGCTGTCACCACGTGGAGGCTGATGGGGTCCAGCTCTGACACCAGCCCTGGTGCAGGGCGGCCCGGGCTCCCCTGTCTGGGGTCAGACCCTCCCCCTGACCCAGTGCTTTGTTCCAGGGACACCACTGACCCCCGCTGTTGGGGGTCGTGGTCATGGTTCCAGCACCGTGGCCTCCCTCCCACCCTCCCTGGCCTGGACCTGCTGGGCACCCCCAAACTCAGACCTGCCCCCGGGCAGCGGGGCCCCTCCTGGTCTTTGTCTGCTGCTGCCACTTGTCACTCCTTCCCGGGTGAGGGCACCTCATCCTTCGCCAGCTCCTGTACACGCGTGGTTTCCCCGCAGATCTGATACCGCATGCTCCACCAATGGTCCTTCCAGTTCCTGCTCCCCCGGACATAAATTTCCCCCAAACTGGGTGAAAGGAGCAAGCACACCCCCCAAGCTCCTGCATCTGCACCCCTTGGGTTTGTGCTCTTCACCTGTTTCTCTGGTGGTGCCCTGGCTCCCCCAGCAATGTTACGAGTCTGAACCAAATTCACCTCTCGATGCTGTTTCTCATGTTTCTCTGATTCTTGGTGCTAGATGCTTGCCTAAGCACAGCTTCCTGGAGGTGATTCCCTTGTGAAAAGATGTTACCTTGAGGCCAGAGGATTCTAATGTGTCAGTTCTTCAAATATTTTTTTTTTTTTTTTTTTTTTGGCCGAGCCACATGCCTTGTGGGATCTTAGTTCCCCAACCGGGGATTGAACCCGCGCCCCCTGCAGTGGGAGCAAGGAGCCCTAAACACTGGACCGCCAGGGAATTCCCTCAAATATCTTATATGTTGGGACAGTAAGCTCTTTTCCTGTCATGTTTTCCATTGGAAATGATGAGACGTGTTCCTTCTTCCCTGCATATGATGATTTGTCTTCTGATATGCTGTCTCTACTCCCCTTGCCTGGATTCTCTGTCTGAGAACTGCGTGAGCATCTTAAATGCCAGTAGAATTCACGTCCTACAAGCTAACACCTGAGTCCCTGTGAGGACTCCACCAATGGTCCCTCTAGCTCCAAAGGGGCCTCAGGATGCAGCCGGATGTCAGGGAAGGGACCTGCCCACTGTGTCCGCTGCTGGACCCCGGCGCCCAGCACAGAGAATGTGGGCAGCAGGCAGTCTTCCTCGTGTTTGGAAGCTTGGTGCTCAGTGTGCTGTGTCTTGGGCCACCCCTGACTCCTGTGCATTGCACACCTTCCCACAGATGAGCAAAGGCTAAGGGAGGTCAGGGCTGAGGAAGGTCAAGCAGCACTGTGAGGTGTGCCCTCCTGTGCGGACTTGCAGTGAAGGGGCTTGTAGGGTTTGTCTCTTAACATCAAGATCCTCTCTGTAACTAATGAAATGCAACAGTGTAGTAAAACTAGTACATCATGACCAAATGGGCTTGTAACAGGAATTCAATAGATTAAAGGAGAAAATGTGGTTACCTTATTTGATTCAGAAAAACTTTAAATAAATTTCAAAACCTAATTGTGATTTTTAAAATCACCTTTTAAAAAACTTGCATTAAAAGTGAAGTTCGGAAAAAAAAAAAAAAAAAAGTGAAGTTCGGGACTTCCCTGGTGGTCCAGCAGTTAAGACTCCACGCTCCCAACGCAGGAGGCCCGGGTTTGATCCCTGGTCAGGGAACTAGATTGCACGCGCTGCAACTAAGACCCGGCGGAGCCAAATAAATTTAAAAACAAATAAATGAATAAATAAAGTGAAGTTCACTAACACGATAAAGTTCACACATCAAAACATCATAGCAAACTTTACACTAACTGGAGAAACTTCCAATGCATTCTCTTTAAGATCTGGATGAGGTCAAGGGTGCGCCCATATAGTGGATACTGCCTAACATAGGACTGGAGATCATGGCCAACATGATAAAGAAAGAAAAATAAATGAGGCATATGATTATAAGAAAAGATAAAAAATCAATATTAGTTGCAGAAGATACAATCATCTATCTAGAAAAAACAGTAGAACAGATGGGAAAACTTTAGAATAAGAGTCCAATAAGATTGCTGAATAAATGACCAATCTACAAAAAATCAATAGTATCGATTAGAACATTAGGCTGAGTGAGATAAACCAGTCACAAAGGGACAAACAATTATGATTCCACTCATATGAGGTCCCTGGAGGAGTGAAACTCGAAGACTGGAAGTACCAAAGGCTGGGGGAGGGGGGGGAGTGAGTTTTTAGTGGGGACAGAGTTTCAAATTGGGAAGATGAAAAGGTTCTGGAGGTGGATGGTGGTGACGGTTGCATAACAACGTGAACGTACTTAATATCCCTGAGCTGTGCACTTAAAAATGGTTAAATAGTAAATTTTATGTTAGGTGTATTTTATCAAAATAAAAAAACAATAGTATAGGAATGAAGCCAGACAAGTGGCAAAAGTCGCACGTTGTATGAGTCCATTTCTATGAAATACCCAAAATAGGCAACTCCGTAGAAACAGAAAGCAGACTGGAGGTTGCCAAGGAGAACAGGGAGTCACTGTGTAACGGGTGCGGGGTTCCCTTGCAGCGGTGACTGTGTTAAGCAGCTGCATGTAGAGGGGGTGCGGTTGCACAACATTGTGAATGTGCTGACGGCCACTGGAACGTACGCTTTAAAATGGTTAACTTTATGTCATGTAAATTGCACCTCAATTTTTTTTAATGAAAAAAATCAATAATATTGCTCTATACCAGCAATAACCCATTAGGAGAAAGAGAATTCACAATAGCAAGGAAGAAAATAGAGTATCTAGGAATCAACTCAGGCAAGAATATACACAACCTGAATGGAGAGAACTGTAAACTGAGGTAAAGGCTGCGGGTGCTGATCTGGGTCAGTGGAGAGGTCTTCTGCCTTCCTGGGCGCAAGAGCAACGTTACACAGACATTGCCTCTTCCTAATTAATCTGTAAGGTCCATGCGATCCTAGTCAAAATTACAGTTGGAGTTTCACAGGGACTAGACAAATTTACTCTAAAATTCATGAGAGAAAAAGTCGTGAATAATGAGGTAAACATTTAAAAAAAGAGGGAAGAGGAGAGCTAGCTCTTCCAGATGTTGGGGCACATGGCAAGGTGACAGTTACACAAACCAGGCAGAAACGACATGTAGGCAGAGGGACGGGACGGGTTGCAGGCACAGACCTCACAGTCATGTGTGTTTAGTGTGCGATGACAGGGCCAGATGGAGTAACCGGGATGGGGATGGGAAGCAGGCTTACGGTATAGAGCACGTGCAAGACAGGTGGTCCAGGGAGAACCCATCAGTGACACCCGGTGGCCTGGGAGAGACGGGGAAGGAGGCCTTAGACACAACCTCAAACTCACGAACCCTCGGGCAAACAAGGGATGCATTTGATTATAAAAACCAGGATTTCTGATCAATGGATAGGCAGAACTGGAGAAGATCATTGAATGTGCCCATCCGTAGGGACTGTTATCTGGGATATACAAGGAACTCTGCAATTTAACAGGAAAGGAGAGGAATCCTAGCAAAAAAGTGAGAAAATGATCATGTTTCAGAAGACCTCGTGTGGGGACACCTTCAAGCCCATTAGCAGTTAGAGAAACACACGTGAGTCACGAGGAGGGGCCGTCTCACCATCAGCCTGCCTGACATGGAGCGCTGGAGTGTGTGCGGGCATGGGGCCCATGGGTGAGTGTAGACAGGGTGGGCAGGTGTGGGGGGGCAGCCCGGCTGGGGATGTGGCCAGCTGGGTGAGGGCATCCCCAGAGAGCTGTATGGGGGTGGCAGGCATGTATAGGGGGGCAGCCTGAGGAGGGCAACTCACAGGTTCTGGAAGCTCAGGGCTACACAGGTGCCTCCTGAAATCCGATGCTGAGTGAATGGGGGGATGGGAGGAATGTGGGGTCAGCAGTGCCGGCACCCAAAACAACCAGTGCAGCCCGTGGGGAGCCCCCTACAGGCAGGATGGGGCGGGGGGGGCGGGACCGGCACCCCTCGTCTGAGGTCGGAAGGACTGAAGCCCTCTTGCCCGAGGAGCCCCAGCCACGCGCACCCGACCGGCTGCACCGGCGGTCAGGGGTCCTGGCCGTGCGGCCTTGCCCAGGTCCCCTCTTTCCTCACTGCCCCCTGGGTGACCACCACATCAGCAGGCAGGCCCTGAAGGGCCTCCCCGGCACGTGTGTCCCTGGGGTTTATTCCCAGCATGGGCCTGTGGTTGCCCAATGCACCCTCCTGATTGCCCGCTGTCCCTGAGTAGAGCCTGCGGTGTGCAGGGGTCACACGCTACCGGAGGAATGTGGGGACCCCAGTCGGGCGGGGTGGCGGGAGCCCCTCTCCTGCCCCACCTTCCCAGGCCCCTCGTGTCTGGCCTCCCTGCTCACCTCACCTCTGGCTGCTGCACGGGAGCCTCACCCCCAGCCCCCCACCAAGCTCAGCCTCCAACGTGCAGGGCTCCCTAGGGCGGGTCCTGGGGCTCTGAGCCCAGGGCCCACGTGGCGGCGCAGAGCTGGGCCGCCTGGAACCCCGTCCTCTGGTGCTGGTGGTCCCGTGTCCTGGGGAGTCCAGTGCCCTCCCTCACGGGGTCAGTGGGCCTTGCCTGGGCCACCTTGAGCATCAGTCACTCCTGTCCCAGAGCTGGAGAAAATCGAGGTCTTTTTAAAGGAAAGCCCTGGTCTCCCAGCTCACTGTGTGAAGGCCATCCTGGGGGGCAGGGGGGCGGCCAGACTGCCCCACCCCCGTCGTGGCCACAGGGCCCACAGGAGCTCGAGCGGCCCCTGCCACGTGCTGCTGCAGGGTCACGGGTCCAATCTTGGACGCGCACAGAGCTAACCCCGGGCTGGAAGCGGGCGTGCAGGGTGCAGGGGTGGCACGGCTCGGCTCCAGCAGTTTGAAATATGAGGCAGTTGGAAGAAATCACAGAACCGGTGCGGGTTTAGAGGCCAGGGAGGTGGGCGCTGCGGGCGGGAGAGCTGCCGCCAAGGCGGCTTCACGTCCAGAGAATGAGGCGAGACCGGCCGGCTGCTCGCCTGGGCGCCAGTAGGCTCCCCGAGCCCTGTAGCCACTTCTTCCCTTCTTCCTTCTCTTTTTTAGCCAAGGCAGGCTTCCCTGTTATTGTTGAGGGCTTTGCTCCTGAGCGAAAGCCCCCTGGCATCCTGTGTAGACAGGCACTGCACACAACCTTGGTTTTCTCCCAGGCAGAAGTTAAAAATTATTCAAGGCAGAATTCCTGGGCTGTGTTGCAGAGGCCGGTTGTACCAGGCAAAGGCTTCCACCGCATCCCCCGGCCAGGCCGCGATAAGGCAGCCGGGGAGCCAGCCTCGGGGACACCGCCCGCCGCCCTCGTGGGGACCAGGTAGGACTGCGGCTCCCAGGCAAGCGCTGGGGAGAGCTTGTCTCGTGGGGTCTGTGGTTCCCCCATGGCTTCTGAGCATAGCTGGCTCGAAACATCCCTTCCCCCCAACTCTAAAGCTTTTCCTTCTGAGCGGCCGTCCAGCCCTCGGTCTCTGAGGCGTCCCGGTGGGGCCACTGGGGACGTCCCAGCGGTGAGCGCAGGGGCCATGCCCTGGGCCGGGGGTGCCTGTGGGGAAAGTGGGGGTCTCTGGGAGAGCTTTTCTCGGCTGGAGGGGTTTTCCAGAGAGCCGTCTGTCTCTGCTGTTTGTTGGGCGATGGGGTGGGGATCGTGCCCTCTGAACACATTTGGGGGAGGTGGAAATAGCTGGGCAGGCTGGAGCTCCCCAGCGGGCCACGGGGGACGTTCCGCCCCACTTGAGGAGATCCCTGGGATCCCCCAGGAGAAGTTGGGGACCTTGATGACGTTTGTGGGTGTTTTCGAGCTTCCAGTGGGCAAAGGTGACTGTTAAGGCCCGAAACTGTTCCCGGGGCCTGCTTTTAACCAGCCACCTCTGAGAACAGCCGGAATCCAGGGCCCAGTAGGAAGGGGGCAGGTCTGAGACACCTGAATTTACATGACGGTGGCCAGAGGCTCTTGCTAGGGAACCAGATTTATTCCACTTAACGAGATGCTGTGTCTGTGAATCACCCCAGAGGAGTGGAATTCGGAACTGGCTAGATTTCCTTCATCAAAGCTGAAATTCAGTCCCGCACTGGGTGTCCCGGTAACAAGAGGGCACAAAAGAAATAAAACGTGGGCCTAAGACCCGGGACCGCTCCACCACAGCGCTCGCCCCGGGGGTCTCCTGGCAGGATGCGGTGGACGCAACGGCACCTGACTGGGAAGGTGGACTTGGGGTGGAGGTGCTGGACCCCACGTGGCCTCATGATGGGAAAACCCAGAGAAACGCTCTGTCCCAGCAGAATATCAACTGTCAGAGAAGAGACGGGGAACGTGGCGAGGTCGGGGATGCAGAAGAATCAGGCAAGGTGATGAGAGACACTACCCAGAAAACACAGCGAAAGCAGACGGGTCCACAGCCGAGTTTGATTACAGGTCCTTCCAGCATTATGGAAACAGTTCCCAGGCCGCAGAGCGGGGGTAGGGCACCAGATGAGTTTTAATTTCATTTTTGTCAAAGTTATACTTGCATGTGGTTTAAGAGTCAAGCATTTCTGCAAGATTCGGACAAATGTCCCCGCCACCCACCCAGCCGGCCACAGGGGCCACCGTTTCTGCCCCCCAGATAATTCCTGCACTCTACCAGCATCTGTGCGACAGCATGATTGAATGACAACTTCTTGGGGTTTCAGATTTAGGTATTGTCTATTGAATTCACCCCAGGGAAGTTGGGTTTATTTCTTCTTCGTTCTTCTTCCCCTCTCCCCCACATACTCGGGTCTCCCTGTTTTTCCAAAGGAATGACGTTATCATTTTAGTTCGCTCTGAATTCAGCGGTTAGATTTCTGTTCCCACCAGGCCTGTGACAGGCCGTGGTTACTGTTCCAATCAGAACATGTGTTGTTTTCAACACATGTTGAAACATGTGTTGAACACATGATGTTAATCATCGCCTTCCTTTTTCATACTTGCTGAGTTTTCTCTGCACTCACGACTAATTCATCCTCAGACTCTCGCCAGTGGCTTAAGTTCAAACACATGGGTATTTCTGAAGTGGTCCGTCCAGGAGCCTCCACCCTTTGCCCGTGGTGGCCCATCCTCCTGGGTCTGCATCAGGGCTGCTCCCTCCACCCCTGAGATCTCCCCTGGCCTTCACCCAGAAGATTCCCTTTGCTTCTCCTGGTTGGATTTTCCTGGCCCCCACACCCTCCTTTTTCTCGGTTCACTCCTGCCCTGGTGGAGCACGTCCTTGCTGAGCAAGGGCGTCTGGCAGACATGTGGCTTTCGATGCCCTGTCCCTCCCCTGACGTGGAGGCGCGTTGCTGGGTGTAGAGCTCCAGCCCAGAACCACGTCCCTCCAAAGTGGGACCCCAGCTTCTGATTTACCTGCTGCTGTGGGTAAATTCAACCCCACTTTAATTCCTGATTTGCTGTGTGAAACTGGTTTGTCTTTTCTTTTTATTTTATTTATTTATTATTTTATGGCTGCGTTGGGTCTTCGTTGCTGCCCACGGGCTTTCTCTCTAGTTGCAGCGGCAGGGGCTACTCTTGGTTGTGATGCGGGGGCTTCTCATTGTGGTGGCTTCTCTTGTTACGTGGGCTCTAGTAGTTGTGGCACGTGGGCTCAGCAGTTGTGGCTCGCGGGCTCTAGAGCACAGGCTCAGTAGTTGTGGCGCACGGACTTCGCTGCTCCGCAGCATGTGGGATCTTCCTGGACCAGGGCTTGAACCAGTGTCCCCTGCATTAGCAGGCGGGTTCTTAACCACTGTGCCTGACTTGTCTTTTCTTGTCTTTTCTTCCTGGAAGTTTCGGGGCTTCTTTTTGTCTCTGGTGTCCTGACAGTTCGTGCAAATGACCTTCGTGTGGGTTCCCTTTCATCCTCTGCCAGGTGCCCCATGGCTCCGCCAGTCTGGAAATTCTTGTTCTTTATTTCCAGGAAATTTTCTTTAATTATTAATTTTAAATTTGTTTCCTGGCTTCTGTTTTCTCCATTCCCTCTTTCGTGGTAAATATCACTGAGACGTGGGACCTCATAGGTGGGACCCAGGGACCCGATCTCCTTTTCTGGGTCTTTCAGCTTTACTTTACAACTCCTTTATTGAGGTTCATGTTTGAATATTTATTGCTAAAGCATTCTGACCTTTCTCCGTGATCACAATACTGCCTCTCATGTCTTTGAGGAGATCAATAATGGTTGTGTGGGGTTTTTTAAGTCTTCTTCTCCCTGTACAGACTCTGCCTGGAGAACTGCAGTAAATAGATTTTTCCCCTATTTCCTGACAGTCACACTTACTATATCAAAGTTAAAACTTGAACATAGCAAAATAATCCATAAGCAAAGTCAGCAGACAAATCATCAATTTGAGAAAATATTTTAATGCATATGACACATGGTTAAAATAAATATTATATTAAGAACTTATAAACTGTCAAGAAAAAGACAAGAAACTCTGTGGAAAAATGGGTGAAGGCTGTGAGTGGGCGATCCACTGAGCAAATCCAGGAGCTGTTAGACTTGGGAACGTCCAGATTCGCTGGCGTCAGGGAAGCGAGAATCACGGACACCGGGTCAGTGTCCAGGGAGCAGAGCCTGGGACGGGCTCCTTGTGTGAGAGGCGTGTGGAGAGGGGTCTCGGGAGACGGCCTCAGGGAGCAGGGAGCAGGCCAATCTACCCCACCTCAGTATGGGTCACTGCCCCAAGGGTGACCTCCCAGGAGGCCTCAGAGAACCCTGGGCAGCAGGGGCCGTGCACCTGCCAGAGGAGGCCTGGGGAGGGCCCCCGGCTTCTTCAGAGGTGAGATGTTGCCGGGGATGCGTCACACTGGCAAAAATGAAAAAGCAAAAGCACGTATCGCTGGAGGGGCCAGAGTATGGGCAGCTGGCTCTCACTTGTTGTAGAAGAGCTCAGGGCTAGGCCGTCTGGTCGCCATCACACAATTAGAAGCATCTGCAAGTCCCGACTCTGGGGGATGCCCTCAAGGACACCAAGCAGGGGGGATCCTGCGGCATCTCATGGCCTCTCTTGGGGTGGTGGGTGCAGAGCGAGCGCCGGGTGTGCAGTTGGCCTGGGGCTGCCGTAACAAAGTCCCACAGACACGGAGCTCATACAATAGAAGTTGATTTCCGCCCAGTCCTGGAGGCTGCAAGTCTGCGACCAGGGCTCTTGGGAGGCCGCTCTCCTCTGAGTGAAGAGGGCTGTCTCCACATGTCCTCCCGGGGTCTGCGTCCTGATCTCCTCTTCTTATAGGGGCACCAGTCAGATTGGATCAGAGCTCACCTCATTGGCCTCGTTTTACCTTAATCCCCTCTGTAAAGGCCCCATCTCCAAACAGCCACATTCCGAGGTTCTAGGGGTCAGAGTTTCAACACATGAATCTGGGGAAACACAGCTCAGCACAACAGGGGGTTAGTGTGCAGCCCCTCCAAGGAGGGGAGGCGTCCAGGTGACCTGGAGGTGTCAAGACACGGGTGAGAAGTGGGATGTTTATACAACCCGTCATTCTTGCAAAGGCCCCAGTAAAACTCCATAGTTACGTAAGCATACGCTGCAGATCACACGCGCTCACGTTCTACGTGTAAGTATCGAGTTTTGTGCACAAGGACAAAACACAGAGGAAAGCGAGCTGGAGTGGCACCTGGGGACTCGGGACATTGGTGGGGGGAGGGGCAGTACGGGCCACGCACACGGCCACGCGAAACGATTTAGGCACACGTGTCTCTGCGAAGAACAAATACATTAAAATGCCTTCTGCAGGAAGAGAGAGGGCACATGCATGGGTGACCGAGGTGGGGGCCCTGGTCAGTCTGTGGGGGCCCGCTGGGGGCCCTGGTCTCTCCGTCGGGTCCCCGTGGGGGCCCTGGTCTGGCTGTGGGGTCCCGGTAATGGCCCTAGTGTGTTTGTGGGGTCCCAGTGGGGGCCATTTGGTGTGTGGGGTCCCAGTGGTGGCCCTAGTCTGTTCATGGGGTCCCAGCGGTGGCCCTGGTCTGTCTGTGGGGTCCCAGTGGGGGCTGGTCTGTGTGTGGGGTCCCGGTGGGGTTCCTGGTCTTCGGTGGGATCCCGGTGGGGAACCTGGGCTGTCTCTGGGGTCCCGGGGGGGGCCCTGGTCAGTCTGTGGGGTCCCGGTGGCAGCCCTGGTCTATCCGTGGGTTCCCGGTTGTGACCCTGGTCTGTCTGTGGGGTCCCGGTGAGGGTTGGTTTGTCTATGGGGTCTCGGTGGGCACTGGTCTGTCTGTGGGGTCCCAGTGGGGGCCCTGGTCTGTACTTTGGGTCCCCGCAGGGGCCCTGGTCTCTCCGTGGCGTCCAGGTGGGGGCCCTGGAGTGTTCGTGGGTTCCTGGTGGGGGCCCAGGTCTGTCTGTGGGGTCCCAGTGTGGGCCCTGGTCTGTCCGTGGGGTCCCAGTTGTGGCCCTGGTCTGTCTGTGGTGTCCCGGTGGGGGTTGGTCTGTCTGTGGGGTCTCGGTGGGCACTGGTCTGTCCGTAGGGGCCTTGATCTGTCCGTGGTGTCCTGGTGGGGGCCCTAGCTGTCTCTGGGGTCTCGGTTAGGGTCCTGGTCTGTCAGTGGGGTCCCGGTGGAGGCTCTGTTCTGTCTGTGGGTTCCCTGTGGGGACTGGCCTGCCTGTGGGGTCCTGCTGGGGGTTGGTCTGTGTGTGGGGTCCTGTTTGGGGCCTTGGTATGTCTGCTGGGTCCCGGTGGGAGCCATGGACTCTCTGTGGGGTCCTATTGGGGATTGACCCGTCTGTGAGGTCCCGTTAGGGGCTGGTCTGTCTGTGGGTTCCTGGTGCGGGCCCTGGTCTGTCTGTGGGGTCCTGGTGGGTGTCCTGGTCTGTCCATTTGGCTCCCTGATCTGTCCGTTGGGTCCCTGAGGGGGCCCTGGTTGGTCCGTGGGGTCCCAGTGGGGGCCCTGGTCTGTCCCTGCTGTCCCAGTGGGGGCCCTGGACTGTCCTTGGGGTCCCGGTTGTGGCCCTTGTCTGTCCATGGGATCCCAGTGGGGGCCCTGGAGTGTCCGTGGGGTCCCGGTGGGGGCCCTGGTCTGTCTGTGGGGTCACAGTGGGGGCGCTGGTCTGTCTGTGGGTTCCCGGTGGGGGCCCAGGTCTGTCTGTGGGGTCCTGGTGTGGGCACTGGTCTGTCTGTGGGGTCCTGGTGTGGGTTCGTCTGTCTGTGGGGTCTTGGTGGGCACTGGTCTGTCCGTAGGGTTCCAGTCGTGGCCCTAGTGTGTTTGTGGGGTCCCACTGAGGGCCGTTCCATGTGTGGGGTCCCTTGGAGGCCCTGTTCTATTGGTGGGGTCCCAATGGGGGCCCAGTTCTGTCTGTGGTGTCCTGGTGGGGGCCCTGGTTTATCCGTGGAAACTTTGTGGGGACTAACCTGTCTGTGATGTCCCATTGGGGGCTGGTATGTCTGTGGAGTCCCGGCGGGGGCCCTGGTCGGTCAGTGGGGTCCCGGTCAGGGCTCTGGTTTGTATGTGGGGTCCCGGTGGGAGTCCTGGTCTCTCCGTGGGGACCCACAGGGTCCCTGATCTGTCTGTGGGGTCCCTGTAGGGACTGGTCTGTCTGTGGGGTCCAAGTGGGGACCCACGTCTGTCTGTGGGGTCCCGGTGGGGGCCCTGGTTTGTATGTGTGGTCCCGGTGGGGGCCCTGGTCTGTCTCTGAAGTCCTGATGGGGGCCACAGTCTGTCTGTGGGGTCCCCGTGGGGGCTAGTCTGTCCTTTGGGTCCCGGTAGGGGCTGGTCTCTCTGTGGAGTCCCGGTGGGGGCCCTGGTCTATCCATTGGGTCATGGTGGGGTTCCTGGTCTTCCGTGGGATCCCGGTGGGAGCCCTGGTCTGTCCGTTGGGTCATGGTGGTGGGCCTGGTCTGTTTGTGGGGTCCCCGTGGGGACTGGCCTGTCTGTGGAGTCCCGTTGGGGGCTGGTCTGTGTGTGGGGTACAGGTGGGGGCCATGGTCCGTCTGTGGGGTCCCATGTGGGGCCTTGGTATGTCTGTTGGGTCCTGGTGGGAACCATGGACTCTCTGTGGGGTCCCGTTGGGGACTGACCTGTCTGTGGGGTACCGGTGGTATCCCAGGTCTGTCTGTGGGGTCCCCGTGGGGATCCTGGTGTCTCCCTGGGGTCCTGGTGGGGGCTGGTCTGTCCTTGAGGTCCCGGTACGGGCTGCTCAGTCTGCAGAGTCTCGGCGGGGTCTGTGGTCTGTCTGTTGGCTCCCAGTGGGGGATCGTGTGTCTTGGCTGTGGGTTCCCTCACCTGTGAGAAACGAGGGGTCGGGAGGGCTGACGTCTTCTCTCCGTCCTGAGAGAGGCCTGGTGTGAACCGCACGGGGCCTCCATCTCACCACCCACCGCCCGCTCCCCTTCCAGGGCCACGGTGGGCACCCACCACCCCTCAGGCTGGCTCCCCCTCCCTCCCCACCCATCCCCCTCCACCAAAACCAGGACACCCCGGCAAACCATTCCTCACGTCCTGTTAACACCAGTAACACCGGAGGGGCCGCTGGGCTCCCCAGGACAGTCACACGTGGTCCCCAGCAGTCCCCGGCACTGCGCCCCACACGGGCAGGCAGGCTTAGGGCCACGGAGGTGCCTATAGGACCCCAGGTCCTCCGTGGGCGGGGCGCGAGCATCTCCCAGTGCCCTGCTGAGCAGGTGTCCACACCGTGGCCACACAGAGCCCCGGAGGAAGCAGCTACACCAGGGCCTGCAGCAGGACCCACGTTTGTGTGGGCAGAGCTGTCCCCCAGGAAAGGGGCTGAGGTGGGGGGCCACTGCAGCCCTCGGCCTGCGGCGGGGGAGGGGCCAGCCGCGCTCTGAGAATCGGGGGTGGGGGGCCGGAGACGCCGGGTGGAGGGGTGGCCCTGGAGGGCTCTGGGCTGAGTGTCTGGGGGGCGGTGAGTGGGGGACTGCAGGGCGGCTGGCGGGGCCGCTGGCTGGGGTGTTGGGCGGCTGCGGCCACCTGGCAGAGAAGGGTGAGCTCAGCCGTGGTCTCACTGGGAAGGCTGTGTGGAGGGGCTGCTGCGGCCTGGGGGGCTGGGGCCTGGGGGGACGGTCAGCCTGAAGCCTCAGAAGCAACGTCTGAGCTCCAGGCCTCACTGAGCAGGGTTTCTCCCTAGAGGCGGCTTTGGTCACGCCCAAGGACAGAGCACGGGGTGCGGGCCTCAGCTCTCGGGATGCAGCTCGACCCCGGGGCTCCTGGCAGCACGGGGGGGAGGCTGCTGGGTAAGCACCCCAACCTGCCCCAAGGTGGAATGGAAACACAGAACTTTGGACAGCTCTGACGTAAGCAGACAGACGCCCACCTTCCACAGCAGGTTGGGGGTGGTGCCGGGGCTCTGGTCCTCCGGGGTCCCCACCCGGGGCAAGGCCTGTGGGAAGAAAGGAGAGGGTCCTTCTGGTGGGACGCATGCAGTCCCGCCTTCCTTTGCCCGGTGGATCGGAGCGCAGGTGCAGATCTGCAAACAAAGGTGCGGGTCGGTAGGCCAGGCCGGCTTAATCCTTCCCTGGGGTGGGGCAGAGCAGGGGGGGCAGAGGCCAGCGGGGCCAGCGGTGCTTTGCCCTGGGTGCCCGGCCACGCGCCCTCAGTGGGGATAGTGGAGCTGCACCCGAGCCCCAGCTGAGCAGCTGTCAGCCACCCCCACCCCGGCCCACCCCAGTGGTCCTGCCAGCGAACAATGCCCAAATGCGGCGGGAGCCAGCGCCCCGGCAGTGGCCTCCCTGTGGGGAGCGCCCCTCCCAGGGTAGGGAGGGCGCGGCTGGGCGAGGAGCTTTGTGTAAGGAAACCCGAGCCCAGCCAGGTGCCCAGGTGCCCAGGTGCGGGGGCAGGGCTGGGTCTCCGCTCAGGCTCCGGTCTGCGCGCGCAGGAGGGGTGGGAGGGGAGGGGACTTCCGAGCGGCCGAGGTTCCCCCCAACCCCTGCGAGGCCCCCTCCATTGAGCGCAGCCCCGCACCCGTGAACTGCAGGGGGCTTGGAGCAGGGCAAGCCAACATTTGCTCCTCGGGGACCATCCTTTTGGCCCCATCACCAAGTCAATCTCGGAGAGGGATCTCAGGAAAGGTCAAACCTTTAGGTTGAAGGGGCTTTGCTGGTGGAGTGTCCTGGCTCCGCCCCCACCCCCCTTCCTCAACCCTCTGTGGATCCTGGGGCCCCCTCACAGGCCCTGAGCCCCCCAGCCCTCTCCAGTGTCCAGAGCCGTGGGTCCTGCTGGGACCTTGGCAGGGTCCCAGGCGCACGGGACACCCTGAGCCTGACTGTAGGAGCATCCCCCTGGGGGTCTGGGGACCCCTCCAGCCCCACGTGGCCCACCCCCGGGGTGTAGCACAGCCACTGGGCCCAGGTTCAAACCACTGTGACCCGGGGAGGTCCAGACTCTACTGTCACAGGAGTCAAGGGAAGCCTTTGGGACGAGTGGCCGCAGGCATTAGTGGGAAGGGGGTGGGGTCTCCTGAGGCTCTCGGTGCCCTCTGGGCTCAGCCCACACCCCCAGGGCGTCAGGGCCCCCTCCTCCTGTCCCTTCCCAGGGCGTGTGTGTGTGTGTGTGTGTGTGTGTGTGTGTGTGGAGTCCTCGCTGCCCTCTGGGCTCAGCCCACATCCCCAGGGCGTCAGGGGCCCCTCCTCCTGTCCCTTCCCCGTGACTCTGCCTGCTGCCTCCTCTGGGTTCCGGACGCTCCCCATCCACACACACGCGTCGCTCACACACCCACAATCCCACATTCCCCGTGCACAGCCTCGTGCACACACGCACACAGAGGAGTGTGCAACTGCGGCTGGTGGCCGGGTGACAGCGCGCTGCAGACGCTCCCGGCCCCATCCTGGGTGCCCGTCTCATTCAGCCCTCAGGACCAGGGACTGGGCAGCCCCACTGAAGCCTCGCAGAGAGAGAGGTCTCACCAGGATGGGGCTCTTGTGTGCTCTTGGCCGGGCCAGGCGGCCGTCCTCACCCCAGGCTCCACCTGACTTAAGCCACCAGCTCCTTCCATCCTCCACCTTCTCCAGAAACAGGGCACGACCCCTCCACCCCCACCCCAGGTCGACCCCTTCAGGAAACGCTCCCTGACTGTTTCCTACCTTCCATCACACGCTGGACATTCGGCAACTCGTCCACTCCTGACGGCAGTGAGAAGGACAGAGCAGAGGACTCAGAGGACGAGGGAGGGGCGGGGGAGGGACGTGCTGGCCGCAGGTCTGGAGCCGGACAGCTGCCGCCCCTCGCTCGCCGGGGCTCCTGGGCAGTGTACCGCACCCGCTTTTCCAGGAAGCTGAGTTTAAACTTGTGCTCCTTAAAGGCAGCGTCCTTTGTCCTAAGACCGCGTGCCCCCCCCCACTTACTGCTGTGAACATGTTTGCTCTGTAAGACGTGGGCTGGGAGATGGTGGCATTTGTCAATGTCCTTTTCATCAGATTAAATACGTGCTGGTCCCCAAAGTCCAGGACAGCGGGGCTGGGGCTGCGCCTTTGAGGGGAGGACAGAACAGCAGGCCAAAAGCTGGGCTCCAGTGTGACTGGACGGACAGATGGACGGACAGATGGACGGTCCAGGGGCGGCCCTGCCTGGGGCCTGGCGGTCGGCAAGCCTACTCGCTACCCAGCTGTTCTCACGGGCGTGTCCAGCTTTGGGGCAGCACCGTCCTGAGTGTGGGCGGCCATGGGGAGGGCCGTCCTGGGGAGGCTGCGTCCTAGAGCTCAGGGTGCCTGGTGGCAGCGCGATCTAAGACAGCAGGAGTCAGCACTTCCAGTTCAGACGCTTTGCTTTTCCATAGAGCTGTGCTCTGTTTCTATGCACCAACCTGTGGAACAATAAAAGGCCTTTGGCCGAACCCAAATACTCTGGGCTTTCAGGACGTGAACCCCCTTCACGTAGGGCTGCTTTTTGCTTCCGGCTCTGGCCCTCAGCTGGGATCTGCTTTGGAAAAGACAAAAGGCAGAGGAAGGGGTGGGAGGAGGAGTGCGGACTGCGCGGAAACGAGGCGCCTCAGTGCCTCTGGGTCTGTTCTTTCTTCTCTCCCCCCCCACACCGCCGTTTACCACCCCCCTTCTTCCTGCATGAAATCCCACACCCTGTGGGTCTGTTTCCGGTCTCTGCTGGGGCCACTGGCCTGTCCTCCTGGACTCGGGCGAATGCTCCCACACTGCCTTTCCCTCCAGGCTTGTCTCGGCGCGTTCTGCCACCCACCCCCGCGCACCCCCCTACCCCCGCGCTGGCCTCGGGTCCGTCCTGGTGCCGCAAGCTCCTCCCGCAAGCGTCTCCTGCAGCCCCAGCTCAGCACCCCGCCCTCCCCGCAGCACCCACTCCCAGGCCAGGGCATTCCCAAAGCCCTCAGGCCGGCGCGCCTCCCACCCTGGCAGACCCCTGCCCAAGGCCCCAGGGCCTAAGCTGGTCTCTGGGGACCCCTGAGGAAAACTCACTTTGCAAACAGGATAGGAACACAGAGGCTCGCTCCAGGTGGACCCCCCGCTGCCCGGCACCTCTGATGGGTCGCGGTCAAAGCCACGACCCCGAACACCACACATCCACTTCTCCTTGGCCATCACGCTCGAACACCCGAGGGGGGTGCCTCGGGGACACCCCCGCGTGTACCTGCCCTCATGAGCCTCCCTGAGCTGACACACTTGTGTCACACACCTGTGTGCATCCCAGGCCTGAGCGCCGTCAACCCAGAATCGGACCAGGACCATGGAACCCCAGACGAGCCCCTCAGAGGTGCTCTCTGTGTCCATCCACGGGACACTGGGGCCCAAGTGCCCTCCTGTGTATACCCACACCTGCCACCGAAGACCCCGGGGTGACCAGACGCGAGAAATAGGTTGATTCCCCAAGGGGTCTGGGGCAGCAGCCAGGGGTGAGAGCCCATCCCTCAGAGGGCAGGACAGGTGACTCAGACCCCTTCCATGGATGTGTGATGACGGGAGTGGGGGCCACGTACTCCCTGGGGGGGCACAGGGGTGCAGCCTCTCCCCTCCTGCTGGGGCTCTCTCCTCATGGGGTGCTAGACCCCCCGAGAGGCAGGACCCCCGCCTCTGACCGTGAGGATGGAGGGCAGCCAGAGTGAAGGTGGGCTGGGAGCTGCCCTCTCTCTGGCCCACCCCCCGCCACTCTCAGGAAATGAGGTGCAGTGTCCGGCGCCCACAAAGAGGACCTAGGTGCCCCTGGCTGTGGTCGCAGTGGCTTCTCCCTGACAAGGCAAAGCCCGGGGCCAGGCTCCGCCGGGGGGGCTGGGGGCGCAGCCACCCCACTCGGGGGAGGCTCTGGGAGTCTGTAGGGTGAGACCTGAGGGGGGGAGGCTCCCGGGGGGAGGCACAGCCATGTGGGGAAGGATGGGACAGGACAGAGTCCTGAGGTGACTCGTGTCATCTTGCAGACACAGGGACCCTCCTGGGCTGTTGGCGAGCTGGGAGGAGGGGTGGAGAATCCCCGGATGGACTTTTCCCCTGAAAGACCCGGAGCCCGGATGGAATCCAGCAGCTGAAAGTTGAACCGTGTCTCGAAGCCCCTTCCCAGTCACCTTGTGCAGCCAACGGCAGGAGCAGGGCTGTGGAGCCGGCTGCACTTTTAGATTTTGTGAGCGTTTTGCCCACAAGGTATAACATTGTCCTGAAGTCCACGCTGCCGGCCAGCCTTCCCGCTGACCCCAGTGCAGTTTTATCAGCAGCTCGCGGGTCCCCATGCCTCGCTGCGGCATTTCACGGGGGCGATAACAGTGCTCCCATGGTTCTGGAGCCGGTGGGGCCACACTGGGCCCCCAGCACAGACCAGCAGGCCTGTTCTCTGCAGCCCGGTTGCCCCTGACGATGTTACTTTGGCATCCAGCCCCGCCCTGCCCGGACAGGAGCCCTGTGGCACCAGGCTCCAGGGGCAGCCCCCATGGGCCAGTAAACAACCAGACCGAGTGGGTGGAGGGTCTTCCAGAGGCTCCTGCATCCCTGGGCCCTGGCCCAGCCCTGACCCAAGGCTGGGGGCACCGTGGATGCTGGCAGAAACAGGTGGGGCCGCAGAGGACGTAAGGAGCCGTGCTGGCTCGGGGTGTGAAGGCCCATGCGCCTGGGTCCCCGAGGTGTGGCGCGAGGCAGGGCCCTGCGCTGCCCCTCAGACTGCGCCTGGACCTCAGGGAGGGGGCAGCGTCCACTGCCAGCGAGGACTTGGGGCACCACCCAACCCACCTGCTCCTTCGGGCCGGGCAGGACACGGGCTCATCGCCAACATCAAAGCAGCCCCAGCTTCTCCCTCCAACTGCACCTTCCCCCCTGCCCCCCGAAGGCCTCCATGTCCAGAGCTGAGCGCCGGCACGTCCCCTCCCCCGGCCTGCCTCTTCCTGCGGCCCCCACCCGTGCAGTTCTCCCAAAGAGCTCTCACCATGTCCACCCCCCAGCCCCCAGCCCCACCTCCGTGGGCCAAGCGTCCCGCCCTATCCGAAGGGGCCCTTCCCACACCCTCTCATCACTCGCTGCACCCACGGGGGTCTCTCCACTGGGCCCTCGGACCCCAGCGCCCCGCTCACCCCCCAGGCCTGGCCTCCCGGGCTGCAGCCCGCAGGGCACCCCACTACCTGCCGCTCACTGCCCCTCAGGGTCATCTGTGCTACTCCCCACAGCGCGGCCGCGGCCTCAGGAGCACAGGACCCCGGCTGCCCCACGGGGGGACCCCACCCTCCCACGGCTTCTGTTGGGTTTGCCCCTGGTCCCCAGGCCCCACCTGTGCCCGCCCCTCCCGGCAGCACCTCAGCTCCCACGGCTGACCGACCGTGGCTGCAGGAAACACGATCCGGCAGCCTCTTCCTCATGTGGTCAGGCCCAAGCCATCCCTCGGGGTGAACACCATGCTCCTCCGAGGGAGCCCCACTGGGCCTGTTCAGGGGCCTCCTGGGGACCCCACTCTCCCACCCCATCGTCTTTAACCCCCCCACCTTAGAGGCCCTGCCAACTCCTGCCCCCTCTCGGCCTCCCTCCCGTCAGTCTCCTCCCTCCGGCTGCTCAGCCCGCACCCTCTCCAAGGTCACAGTGACCTTCCTCCCCCTCCTGGCCTGGCCCCGGCTTCCTCCCCTGGCCCCCGCTTGGTGCTGTCCTCAGATGCTGCCAGGCCCCTCCACCTCCCCCCACCTCCCCGCCGGGGCCATCTCTGCCTCCCCCCACCCCCCGTAACGTTGCTGGCCTGTTCTGGCCAGGGCTGTCCCTTCCCCAGCTCCTACGTCCCAGACCCGGGCCCACCAGCGATGCTCAAATCCGGCGCTAGAGTTCCTGAGTGTCTCGGAGCAGGCCAGACCCAGACCTAGTACGGCCAGGCTCCTGTGCTCCATTCCCCTGGCCCCCCGGCCCCCCAGGCCCCATCTCCCTGTCCCCCCCACCCTGCCACCACCCATCCGCTCCAGACCCCTGGCCGTAGTTTTAAGCAGAGTCGCATCCACCAGGGAAGCAGGCTCGGTAGCCTTGGTCCTTGTCATCAGACCTCTCAGCATCTTTCTTAAAATATCAACTAACAGATTCTTTCCCAACTGCTGTCCGCACGTTTGGGGTCCCAGCTTTTGGTGCCCCTCCCCGTGTCCAGCGAGGGGTCTGGGCTCTCATGTCCAGGGGAGTGGACTCCGCACCAATTAGCTCTGATACCCGTGAATCTCATGGGAGCTGGTCCTCCAGCCACCAACACCTTGGGGTCAGCTGGCCGGCCTTGCAGGCCACACCTGGGTTCCAGGCCCATAGACCCGCTTCCTGCCCTGGCCCCAGCTGAACTGCCTCACCATCACCTCGCACTTACTTGCCCAAAGCTGGGACCTTGCTTCCCGCAGCCCTGCCTGCTCCCCGCTCTGTCGCCCCACCGGCCCCATCCACGCGGGGACCCCTCGCTCTCAGGGCGCCCTGCAGACCCCACCGCGGCCCTCGCAGGCTCCTCTGCTGCCTGTGGGCGTCAGGGCCCAGACCATGAACAAGCGGCAGGTGGGTGGATGCCACGTCGCCTGCCGTCTGGCCCAAAGGGCAGGCGGCGGTCTCCTGCTGGAGCCTTCGACAGCATGGGGCAGGGGAGAGGGACCAAACTGAACTGTGGGCACGTGGGGTCCATTGATGGGGACGGGACGTGTCCAGACCACGAGTCCAGGAAACGGAGGCACCGTGGTGGCTCCCAGGCTGGAGGGCTACCTGGTGGGTTTTCCTCAGGGCTCTGGAACTAGATGCAGGTGGTGGCCGCACAGCACGGCGAACACTAAATGCCACAGAACCGTCCACTCGAAAGTTGTTCATTTTATGTGAATTTCACCTCAATTAAAAAACAAACTCCCTTGCGAAACACGCCCCCACCCAATCCCATCAGACTAGGGCCGCGGGGGCTGCATGGGTACCTCCCCACGACTCACCCCGCGGCGGCTGCCCCCCACCGTCTCTGTTTCAGGGACCCCCTGAATGAGCCCTGGGCTCAGAAGGCCACCTTTGCCCTGGAAACAGGGCAGCCAGTCTTCCCTCCCGTGCATCTCCCAAACAAACCCGCTCGGTGCCAGGGGTGCGGCCCCAGAGCACGATTAGACTCCAGTAAGTGGAAAAATAGGGCTGTAATTTTTCTTGAGCCCCATCCCCCGAGGCGGCCCCAGGCATCTCGGTGACACTTCCCTGCCTTTGGAGACCAATTACCCAGGCGGAGGGGACGAGCGGGCCCAGTGGCCTTGTTAACTCACTGCCCCCGTGGGAGGGGGCCCAGCGAGGGTGGCTGGTCCAGGGCCCGGGGCAGCTCAGCGGGGCCCCAAGGGCCTGCAGGTACAGAAGGAGCCTGGCTGCGCCCGGGCCCCCCGGTGGGCTCAGGCCCTGCCAGCAGGAGCTGAGGACGGGCTCTCCCCAGAGGCTGAAGGTGACCGGCAGAGCCCTCCCCACCGTGGCAACAGCCCAGCTGGTGCCTGTCTTTCCTGGGACTGGGTTGCATCAGACAGGCTGCCCCACAAGGGCCCTGGCAGCCCCTGAGGCCGGGGATGCGCCCCGCCCAGCACACCCAGGCCCCCGGGCCCAGGCCAGAGCTGCCTGGGCTTCCAGGGCTGTGAGGGCCCCCACCTCGCGGGCTGGGCTCGGCCTCCCTCGGGATCGCCATAGCGGCCCCTCCTCCCCTGCTGCCGCCCAAGCTGCTAAATTCGGGGCTTCTGGACGGTTCCCCCTCTGTCCTCTGTGAGGCAGCCGCTCAGACTCGCTCAGGGCCAGGGCCAAGCTACGGGCTGCTTCCGGAACAACTTCCCCCGCGGCCACTGACCCCTTAGAGACCTCTCAAACTTCCCGTAGCCGGACCCAGCGTCCAGGGCCCAGAAGCAGAAGGAGCCCAGGGTCTCACTCCCCGTCACCACCCCCCGCCCAGTGGCACCGCCCTCCTGGTGGCACGGCCCAGGGTCTGGCTCTGACGGACCCGCTCTGTCCCCCACCAGGCAGAAGGGGCCACAGACGGGCATTTGTGGGCAGAGGTGGCATGGCTCCAGGACCCTCCCCTGGCTCAGGGCAGCTGCTCCCCAAAGGGCGCCCAGAAAGTTGAAGGTGGCCTCACCCCACTGCAGACGTGGCTCTCTGCCCTCCCTCCTCCCTGGAGGTCACTCCACCGACCCCATGCCCCTTCTACGCCAGCTGCCAGCACCCCCGCCCCCAGGGCCACACCTGACTCTGACTCAGGGCACAGGCTGAGGCTCTGTCCATCTAGTCTCTCCCCCGGCACTGTCCATTCTGCCCCTAAGAGGAGACCCCGTAGAATAGGGCCCTGCAGGGAGAACAGGGCAGAAACAGCCAAGGGGCCACCGGGGAACGGAAAAGAGGGGTCCCCAGGTGGGACCCCAAAGAAGGGATGGAGGACGGGGGGCTGCACAACCCAGAATGATCCCCTTGCTGACCCTGCCTGACCCCTCCTTGACCTTCTTGCTGACCTCACTGACCTTCAACCCGACCCCCTCCTGATCTTCTTGCTGACCTCACTGACCTTCACCCCGACCCCCCTCCTGACCCTCTTGCTGACCTCACCTGACCTCCCCCTCCTTCCTCTGACCAGGATTTCCGAGCCCTCACTTCCCGCCGGCGCTGGAGACAGTGGGCTCGCAGGGCCTGCAGCCTGCTGGGGGTAGGGAGCTAACAGGGAGAGAGAAGGGGACCCTCCCAGAGGAAGGGCAGCGTGTCCACCGTCCAGGAAATCCCCCAGAAGGCTATGGCTGGGGTGGGACGAGGGTCGGGTAGAGCTAGATGGAGCGGGCAGTGGGGCCTGAGCTGCGAACGGTGGGCACTCGGGGCTCTGACTGCCGCTCGAGAGGGTGGGTCAGGGTGAGAGGGGAGAGTCTGCACTGCAGGCAGCCACGTGGGCTGAGCCAGGCAAGGATCAGAGGCTGGACGCCAAGGAGGCTGCAGACCCCTGCGGGCACAGCTGGGGAGCTCCTGGGCCAGCACCAGTCCAGACGGGGGTCCTGCTGGCCCGGGACCCCATTCAGAGCAGTGAGGGGACGAGGGAGAAGATGTCCCCTAGGAGCCCATCACCCTCCCCGCTGTCTGGGGGCTGGTGGGCAAGCTCCCCCGTCATCAGTCCACCCTGGTTGAGGAGCCCCCGCCCTCTCCCCTGAACCTGGGAATCTTCATGCGAATTAGATGCTAATGGTGGCTGCCGCTGATGATTTGGGACGCAAAGCAGAGCCGCCTGCACAAAGGCTGCTGCCCATCCTGCCGGCCTGGGTGTGGCCGCCCGGCCCCGCGAGGGGTGGAGAGCAGAGCGGCGTGGGGCGGTGGGAGAAGGGGCAGGGTGCGCCCCTCTCAGGCTCCCCAGGAGGCAAAGTCGCCCCTGTGGGTGGTGGGGCCACTGGAATGTGGGCGCCAGGAGGGGCAAGCGTCCCTCACGATCCAGGGCCCTTCCCGGGTGCCCACCCCATCCCTGCCCGCCTCAGAGGGGGACTCTCTCCTGCCCCTGCCTGCCCTGTGGGGCCAGAGCCGGGAAGGCCAGCCTGTGGGAGAGGCCGGAAGTCCAAGGCCACTTTTTTTTTTTTTTTTTTAGCGGTACGCGGGCTTCTCACTGCTGTGGCCTCTCCCGTTGCGGAGCACAGGCTCCCGACGCACAGACCCAGCGGCCATGGCTCACGGGCCCAGCCGCTCCGCGGCATGTGGGATCTTCCCGGACCGGAGCACGAACCCATGTCCCCTGCATCGGCAGGCAGACTCCCAACCACTGAGCCACAAGGGAAGCCCCAAGGCCACTTTTAAGTAAAGCCAGCCCTAGTGGAAATTCGGCCTTGGACGCTTCGCTGTCGCTTCACCTCCTTGTGGGGAAACACCAAGACCGTCCCTGGCACCTGGGGCCAGTGGGGGAGGGGCGCAGAGACCCACCCTCCCATCCCCTCTGCTCCGGCCCGGAGCTGGGCCTGCGCAGCCTTGCGTGTCCCCTCCAAGTGGTGGGAACTCCGGCGTCACTCACTCACTCAGCCATCACCTGCCCACCCATGGGGGCAGCCGCGCCCAGGCGCCTGGTTAGCTGTGAATGAGGCCAGACCCACGTCCCACGGGGCACATAACTGACGAACGCCATCTGGGTGCGGCTGCCGGGGGGTGGTGCGGGCCGGGCTCCAGGCAGCAGGTGCCGAGGCTCACTGAGAGGTCACGTGGGGCAAAGACGCCCAGGGTGGGCGTGAGGGGCCACGGGGGATGGGCGCTGGCGGGGGGCAGGGGCCGGTGTGTCTCGACTCCGCTGAGCCGGCGGCTTGCAAGGGCAGATGCAGGGGCAGCCGGGGCCGTGGCGCTGACCCAGGAGAGACGGCAGCAGTCAGAGCGGACGGTGCTGGGGCCGGGGCGCTGTAAAGGCACAGCCAGCCCTCCCAGGACTGGGGCGGCAGAGTCCAGGAAGCTCAGTGTCTATGAGACACGGCAGAGGCAGAGGACATGGGGTGGGGCGATGGGACCTCCTGGGCTCAGCGGCTGTGTTTTGGGGGGGTCCTTGTTCATCGGACAAAGACACAAGTGTCAGGGGTGAGGGGTGTCCGGCTAGCAACTCTCTCTCGAATGTCCTAGAAGAAAGAAACGGTATTTGCTGTGGGCTGTGCCCCCCGAATCCTTGTGTCAAAGCCCTGACCCCCAGCGTGATGTTGTCTGCAGGTGGGGCCTCAGGGAGGTGATCAGGGTGAGGGGGATGCATGAGGGGATCGGTGCCCTGATAACAAGAGGAAGACAGAGACCCCCCTCCCTGCTCACACACCAAGGCAAGGCCAGGAGGACCGCAAGAAGGCGGCCGTCTGCAGGCCAGGAAGGGCCCTCACCAGAGACCGGATCTGCCGGCACCCGGACCTTGGGCCTCCCAGCCCCGGTTCTGTGAGGAACAGTGTCTGTCTACACTGCCCGGGCTGTGGCCATTGGCTACAGTCACCCAAGCTGACTGATTTGTATTGTACTTGCCACTTTTCTGTAAGTTTGGAGTTATTTCTAAATAAAAAGGGTAAAAATGCCAGGAAGGAAAGACTGAACAAAACAAGACCCCAAACAGTGCTGGGCCCTCCCCGGGGCTCAGCAGGCCTGGGCCCGGTGGGGTGGGGAGGTGGGGCGGCGGGGAGCTGCAGGGAGCTCTGAGGTCACTGTCGCCCAGGTAAGGCGTCAGGACCCTTGGCAGGAAGCAGGGAGTGAGAGGCCACCACTGACACCATCCAGGAATTAAGACCGCGTGGCCGCGAAGGCGCAACGTTCAGTCTGGGCTAAAGGCGTCCAGAGATCCGGGGGCGGGCGTGACCCGAGGGCCCCGGAAGCTGAATGGGGTGGGGGAGGGAGGCCCAGGCAGGAGAGGGCCTTGGCGGCTGGGGGACCGGGCTGCCATGTTGGGGGTCAGGCTGCGGGTGGCCAGGGAGTCTGGGGCTCCGTGTGAAAGGATGAAGACGTTGGTTTGGGGGCTGCAGTGGCCCCAAGGCTGTGAGAAGGGCACCTGGCACTCCCCCACCTGGAACAAGGACGAGGCCTGGGGCCTGGTCTGAGATCCCGAAGGAGGCCAAGCGATGCCTGACGGCTGGCGATGGAGCTGGGGCTGCAGGGGCAACCCCCCACCCCCGCTGCTCCAGGCCCTGCTGAATGGTGGAGAAACAGGGGCCTCAGTGGATCTGTCGAGTGGGAGGGCTGTGGCCCTTCTCCAGAGGGCTCCTGCAGGGCCGGCAGAGGGACATCGGCGGAGGCCTGGGGCTCCCCAGCCAGGCCACCCCTGGGTCTGAGACCCCTGTTGCACCCGGCCAGATGGGGGTCGCTTTCAGTGCCAGCCCCTGGGGAGGGGCTGAGCGGAAAGGGCCACCCCTCCTTTCTTGAGTGCTGGGCTTGGGACTGACACCCATGGAAGTGGGCTCTCTGGGAGACAGTGACGTTCGGAATCTCTGGCTTTGGCCGAGGGTGGGGCAGCTGGGGCTGAGCTTCCGGTCTCCTGAGGCAAGGGCGTGACCTCAGGCTGGCCACACCCGATGGGCAGCGAATGCAGGTGCCCAGGTCATTCCAGCCCCAGCGCCAAGGGCCCCACTGCACCCAGGCTCTTTGTTTCTTCCTGGGGTCTGCTGAGTCACTGGGCCTGCCGCCGCTCTGAGGGCTGGACCCCAGGCCAGGGTGGGCCAAGCATGGGCCCTGCAGGCCAGGAGAGGGCAGGCGGCTGCCTGCCAGGGTCCTGGCATCAGCCTGAAGCCACTCAGTGCTGGCAGGGCAGACTCGAGCCGTGCCTGTCCCCCCAGGGCCCTGCGCGGCCGTCACCACCCTGCGCAGTCAGGGCCAGAGGAGCCGGAAGGAGGCGTCACTGAGGGCCCAGCAGCCCCTCAGCCTGGCTCCGCTTGGGGCCCTCAGTGCCCGGGGCCTGCTGGACACAGCCTTGCCAATGAGAGGCCTCTGGTAGAGGCGGATCTCCCACCTGGCCAGCCAAGCCAGCAGGCAGTTAGAAACAGGGGCCAAGCAGAGAGGAGGCTGGGAAAGGCTGGACATCACGAGGCTGGGGTCAGCTGGTCTTCCCAGCCGCGGGGTCGGGCCCCACCCCGCCAGGGCCCCGCCCCAGCCTCTCTGGCCTGGGGGCTCCTAGGGGTCCTGAGCTGTGGGGCTATGGGGGAGGTGGGTAGGACGCCCCTTGCCACCCCGCCAGCGGGTCCAGACAAGGCCCCAGCTCTGTGGTCAGCTCTCCCAGGACAAAAGGGCCACCCGCAGGCCCTCAGACCCTGGGCCAGGCTTTGCTCGGAGCCTCTGGGCGAGGGGTGCGTGGGAGCCCGTAGGCAGCTGTCTGCAGCAGGCCTCGTCTCCAGAGTCCCCTCTGGACCTCCCAGAGGTCAGAGGTGAGAGGAGGCATGCACGGACCAGGCGGCTGCAGGGGCAGCACTGCCCGTGGAGTTTGCCTGAGTCATTTCCCTCTGTGCCAAGGTTGCCCTGCCAGAGCCCACCCTGCAGCTCTGCTTCTGGCCGGAGCCCCTCAAATGGATGCCTGTGAACCCCTGTGGCCCAGGAGCATTGGCACGCGGCTCTTACTAAGTGCCCACGGCCCTGAGGTCCCTGCACATCCTTGGATGGGCCCTTGGTTTGGTGTGCAGGTGCCCTGGTCCAGATCCTCATAGCTCACGGTGTGTTGGAGGACGGGGCCTGTGGCACCTGGGGTGGCTCCTGGCCCGTCTGCTCCACCGGAATCTGTAGGCAACACCTGTGCGCTCAGCCTGACACCTGGGGCCCCCGGCTGAAGGGCCTCCCAGCTCCCCAAATCTGTCCCCTCCAGGACCTGCTCCCAGGGCTGGCCCTCCTGCCTGGCCAGCTTTATTTCCAATAGTTTCAGATGTGCAGAGCCATTGCAAATTCCCGTAGGCCTACAACCAGCTTTCCCCACTGTCAGTGTCACAGTGATCCCACGTAGGCACGTTTCCACGAGCTCGAGCCCCACCTCACTCGGGTTTCCTCAGTTTCCCCTCGTGTCTTCGTCACATCCTGGACCCCACATGACATTCAGTCGTCACGTGTCCTCGGGCTCCTCTGGCAGCGACAGGCCTCAGATGCCTTTGGTTTTTGTGACCTTGGCCGTGCGCAGGAGTGCTGGCCAGGTGTGGGTCGACCGCCCCTCTGTTGTTGGGGTTTGTCTCATGTTTTTCTCACACTTCGACTGGGGTCAGGGCCTTGGGGAGGAGCCACGGAGGCGCCGCCCTTCTCATCACATCACATCGGGGCACCTGCTCTCACATCACCAGGTGACGTGGCCTCGCTCACCCGGCTGAGGTTTCTCCACCAGCGGAACGTTTTTATTGCCTTATATTTTAATTTCAAATATTTCTGAACTCCACAGTTCTGGGTCCTCCCTAGCTGTAGACCCCAACAGGGTATACCTGCTCCCTCCATCCCCACAGCACCAGAACCCCACCCACTGGCTCCCAGGGTGCCTTGGTCTCAGGTGGCCGAGTCGGACAGAGGCTCTACGAGCAGAGTGGCCAGCTGCTGACAAGCTGGCCAGGGAGGTCCAAGGGGCTGACCACTGGATTGGGCCCCTAGCGGCCTCTGGGGGCCTCAATACGTCTAAGAATAATGGACGCAGGGCTTCGGACTTCTGGCCCAGCGTTTTCTGGACACGGTGACCAGGTGTGTCCCTCAGGGAGACAGGCCTTGAGACGACACAGATGCTTCCAGGTCTCAGGAACAGGGGGTCAAGGTCAAGGCCGAATCCGGGTGCGGGAGCATGCCACAGCATTGGCACGGTCTGCAGGTGTTGCCACCAGGCCCTGCCTGAGCGCTGGGGTCTGAGAGCGTGGCCCAGGGCGGGAAGGCGGGGACGAGGTGGCCAGGACACGTCCAGGAGGGCCAGAGAGAAGTCCCAGCACTGGGCTAACCCTAACCCCGCCCGTGGGCACCACCAGGCCCCCAGGGCAGCTCGGTGCAGCTGAGGAGGGACCTGCAGTGAGAGTGGGCCGAGCTTCCTGGCTTGAACCCTCTCGCCCTGAGCTGGGGGCGGCCAACCCTTGGGCCAGGTGGGAGGAGCTGAGGCCAGAAGGGGTGGAGAGATCAAAAGGCCGGTGAAAGAGGGTCCCCTCTCTGTGCAGCAGTTAATTATGGCAGGGCCCAACCTCCTGCACCAGGCCCAGGTTGTGCTCAACTGTCAGCACAGTGGGAGGGAGCGGCCTGGGCAAGGAGACACCTGGCCCCGCAGATCAGGGGCAGGAAGCGACCGGAGAGCAGGTCTAGGGGTGCAGGTGCTGCAGCCCCACCCCCACCCTGGAACACAGCGGCCCCTGCACGGCCTTCCTGCCAAGGTGGGAGGGGGTCTCTGCTGCATCAGACAGCTCAGTGTGGGCAGGGGTGGCAACGGGTGCCCCTGAAGAGAGAGAGCGGGTGCCCCACGGGGAGAGCCCTTTTCCTGGGCAGAACCTCCAAGTCCGAACCCCAAACACCAGGGTCCTGCCCTACTGGACCTTTGACTAGACCATTCTCCCAGTTTCCTGACACGAAGCTGCCTGTCATCTAGGGCAGTGTCAACTGCAGTGGCCAAAGGCAAAATTAGCCACGGCCCCTCCCCAGTCCAGGGCAACACGCTTGACTCGGTGGAGGGCCAAGGACGGGTGAGCGACAGAGCTTGTCCCCCGCCATGGGGGGTGCTGACCCCAGGGACAGCCGCCCAAGCAGGCCCATGTGGGGCTAACAGGCAGCCCCAGCGTCTAGCCACACCTGCCCCAGGTGTTTGCTCTGCTTGCAAGGAGGTGGGCCTGAGGAGCCTGCAGAAAACTCAGGGCCTGTGCAGAGGAGACATGGCCTGTCCCAACTGGAAGGGCAGGGAACGGTGAGGCGACTCGGAGCTTGTGTCCCCGAGGAGCCCGGAGCTGGCTGAGAGCTAAGTCCAAGGCTGGGGCGGGATGTGGGGGGGCAGGGGGCGCTCCAGAGCCCTCCCCCTGCCCCAGCACTGTCCCAGCAGGAAGACCATCCCTTGGCACCGAAGCCTGGCTTCCAGGCCGAGGCTGAGCGCTGGGGGGTGTGGAGAGCCTGCGCCCAGAAGGCCACCATGCCGGAAGTAGCCGGGAGCCACAGAACAATGGCCCTTTGTCTCGCCTGCCCCGCCCAGGGAGGCCTCAGCCCCAGGCAGGGCTGCGGGGCTGGGGGTTAGCTCACCATGAGCTCTACCACCAGCCTGACTGTGTCTCCAAGTGTGTGTGGGGGGCTTTTGGCACCCCGCCCTGTTCGGGCCTCCCTGTCCCTGGAGAGCCTGTCTCGCTGGCCCCGCACCCTCCTGCTGCCATGACGACATCTGCACCCAGCAGGTGGGCTGGGCTGGAACATTTGTCTGGTGGCCACCGGTTTCTCTAGTGATCCTGGCACCCGCTGGGCTGGGATGACATGGGTCTGGTGTGCTGTGGGGACAGCCCCACGCTGACCCTTCAGGGCTTGAGTGCCTGCCTCTCCCCAGCCAGTAGGACCAGCACACCTCTCCCCTTGGAGGAGGCCAGAGGCCCCGCCCCGCTGACCCCCTTGACCACGTCTATCCTTGCAGGGTCAGGGTGCTGCCTCAGAGGGGCCAGGGCCTCTGCAGCCACAGCTGCTCCGCTAGGAGTGACCCCCCAGCTCAGGGCCTCGAGGTGGCCATCAGCAGAGCTCAGAGGCGCCAGAGCGTCCTTGTACCCAGCCTGGGCTGGCAGACGCAAAGGGAAGATCTCAACTGACCATTTGTTGGAAACCAAGGGGTGGGACGCATGCAAACCCTGCCAAGGCCCCCTCGGTCATCCCTCCGGCACAGGGCCCAGCCTTGCTCTGGCTCATTTTTCTTGTACTCGAGACGTAGGCAGAACAGGCAACGAGAGTGCTGAGTGGTCACTGCAAGGGCAGGGGTGGGCGGTCAGCCAGACCAGAATCGTCCTCTTCAAAGTGATGCACCAGAGGAGACCGTCAAAATGGCTTTCGCGGGCTTTCCTGGTGGCGCAGTGGTTGAGGGTCCGCCTGCCGATGCAGGGGACACGGGTTCGTGCCCCGGTCCGGGAGGATCCCACATGCCGCAGAGCGGCTGGGCCCGTGAGCCATGGCCGCTGAGCCTGCGCATCCGGAGCCTGTGCTCCGCAACGGGAGAGGCCACAACAGTGAGAGGCCCGCGTACCACAAAAAAAAAAAAAAAATGGCTTTTGCTTCCTGGGGGCACTCGCTCCCAGGCCACGCTGCACATGGGCAAAGCTCGGCTGCTTCCTGACCTTTCTGACCCTGGGCTAAGAGCAGGCAGCTTTGGTCAGCTGGGGTGGCCTCCCGCCGGGACCTCAAGTTTCCCGAAATAATTGTCTATGACAGGGGGGTCTCCCTTGCCCCAGGGCGGCTGCCTGGTAGAGCAGCCTTGAGAAAACTCCCACAGAAAACCGTGTGGTCTTTTAACTCTGAGTGAGACAGACACAGACTGTGCCCAGGTGTCTCTGAGTCTGCGTGGAGCGTCTGAACTGGTGGGAAAGTGTCCCCACCTGGTGACAACAGGACCAGAGCCACAGGCAGCCCACACCGGCCAGAAACTCAGAGGAGGTTTACTTCTGCCTCAGGCCAGGCGATCGGTCAGTCGGCCCCTCGGCCGCCCCCCTTCCAGGGGCGGCGCTCCTCCCGCATCCATCCCCCTTCCTGGCAGAGCTGAGCAGGGCCCCTTTGGTCCCCACTGCGTCCCGGCCCTCGGGGCTCAGTGGCCACTGGCCACGGCTCCCTCTGGTGGCCCCTCGTCCTTCTGGGAGCTTCTGAAGTCTGGCGACACTGCGCCCATCAGCCCCAGCCTGACATCTCTGGGCTAAGCCCCGTGGTTCGGATGCGTGCCCCTGCTCCCGCCGGCCCAGGCAGCGCGAGGGGGGCAGGGTGTGAGCCTGAGGAGGCGGTCAGCGCCAGCAGCCCCTCTTCCACTCCCAGCCAATGGCAATGCCTCAGGCTCCCCGCAATGTGGCCCCCACCGGAGGCCTGTGCCCTGCCCCACCCCCACACAAATGTGGACACCTGAGTGGGCATCGGGGTGGGTGGGCGTCCTAACAATCCCAAGGAGGGGCTGGGGGCTGGAGGGTTGGGTTAGGGTTAGAGGTCACCGATGCTCCCAAGACTGGCTGCCAGATGCCCTGTCCCTCTCCAGGGGCTCGCGGCGGATTTCTGGTTCCCCCATCGTGACCACAGTGATCCAGGCCCACGGAGGCTCCTGGGGGCCGTACCCTCCTCTGGGTCCCCCGTGTGGTGGGCACGGCGCCCCCTGCAGTTGTGCGGCTGCACCCCCTGGAGATTTCTGCAGCGGTGACTCAGCCGTCTGGCCTCGTCCATCCTTGGAGGACAGCCTCTGGGTCACAGAGCCCAGCTCCCAGGGTGGAGTAAGGCCAAGTGCCGGGAGCCCAGGGACAGCCCTTGACGCTGTGAGTTTCCAGCACAGCCGCCGGGATCGTTACGGAAAGTAGTTGGGCCTTTGGGATCTCTCTGCTGCTCGGGCTAATTACTGGGATCACAGTTGTTTCATTATAGGCCCTTTTGTCAGGAGCAGGGAACAAGCATGAAATCCTCAGGATGTGTCCTGCTGGACTGGGGCCCTGTGCCTCCCACCCTGTGGCCACGGGCCCCCAGGCCCTTCCAAACCCCATCACAAAACCTTGCATCCCTAGTCCAGGGATTCCAAAATGGGGGTCCCAGGGGCTGCCAAGGCCTCGGTCGCCAGGCAGGCCCCCAACCCTGCAGCGGGGCCGCCTTCCCAGCAGCCTGGCTCCCGCAGCGCGTGGGTCAGTGTGGCTCACGGCCTGATTTGGGGGCCACCTGCCCATAGGGGCGGGGCTGGGGGCCTCGAGTTGAGGGGTCAGGTCCAGCCTCTGCCCTTTGTCAACGGGAGGCCGCAGCCCCAAGGGGCAGGGGCGTCGCTGGGGCCACCGGGCGGAAAGCAGGGGTGCAGGGCGTGACCCCCTTCCACTCCCTCCCTGGTCCAGCGAGGCCGTGCCCAGCACCTGGACAGGAGCTGCTGCCGGCTGTCCTGGCCAGTGGCTCACACGCTCCACTGCAGCCCCTGCAGACGCTCCCTGCCCTGGTTTTTGTTCAACCTGGCCCGGCGGGCGGGCGAGTCGGGCGAGGCGGGGGCAGGAATGTGTGCAGGCCCGGCGCCCGCCCTGCGCTGCGTCACTAGTTGCCTCCCTCCCGGCCTATGGGAGCCCGGGGGACACACCTGTCGGCCGCCAGGAGTGGAGATTGGTCGGGCCCAGAGCAGACACCTGCGTGGGGAGGGGGGAGGCCCTACATGTAAGGCGAGCCGGGGCCTCGCTGCCTCTTCCCTGCCCTGCCCCGCACCACCTCCATTGTTCCCAGTCGCTCTCAGAACTTTCCCCAAAGGCCCGGCGAGCCGTCCACTGCACACGCGTGGACCTCGGGTTCCTTTGTGCGGAGCCTCCGAAGAGGGCGGCGGGCCGCGGGTCTCCCCAGGCAGCAGGCGTCCCACCTTGGTTGTGGGCAGGTCGGGCCGAAGCCAGACCTGGGCGCCCAGGCCACGGACCAGGGGCTGACAGGTACTCGGGGCGACCAGCACCAAGGCTTCCCTGGCGTCCGCGCAGAGGCCCGGTGGGTCCCAGGTGCAGGGACGGGGCTGGGCTCGGGCCGAAGGCAGGGGTGGGAGCGGCCTCCCACCCTTGTCCTCCAGGCCCAGATCCTGTCGGGGCAGGTCAGTGCGGGAGGTGGAGGTGGGGGAGCCTGAGGGCGCCGCCCTGGGCCGAGGGCCTCCCCCGGCACCAGCACTGTGGGCCCCTGCGCCGCCCACCCAGGGAGGATGAGGGCGAGCGATGGTGACAGTGGCCCATCGGGCCGCAGCGTCCGGCGGGGCCAGGGCTCGGGGAAGGGGGGCCCTTCCTCTGCGCGAACGTGGGCCCCGGGGCCGGGTGCGCCGGGGATGCAGGGCGTGGAGCCGCCCCGCGGCCCAGGGCGGTCAGGGTGCACAGGCCACGTCCGCAGCGCCAGCACCGGCCGGTGGGGGTCTTCCCGCCCGGCCAGAGGGCAGACTGGGCTTGCCAGCTGCGGGTTCCCGCCTGCCGCCCGCCACAGGACGTTCTGGAAAGCCCTCTCCCGGGTCGGCCACTGAGGTCCCGGTGCTGAGGCGTCTCTTCGCCCGCAGCCGGCTGCTGGGAAGGCCTGAGACGCGGGGGCTCTGGCCATGGGTCTCCGTGCGTCTGCTCCCGGGCAGGGCTCGGTTTCGCCAGTGGCCACGCTGGTGCCGGCCGGAGCGCGGGCCGGAGCCGGTCTGGCCCGGATTCGCGCTCTGCCTCACCTGCCCCCGTCTGAGGAGGTGCAGGCTGGCCCCCGCCCACGACTCGGAGACCGGGGTCAGGTCCCAAGTCTGTTCTAAAGATCCTCCACCTAAGCTCGGAATAGCAGCCTCTGCAGCAGCCGCGAGCACCGTCCCGGAAGGGCGGCCGCCGCCCGGCCGAGCACACCCAGCCCGGAGCGAGGGGGCGCGCCAGCTGCTCTCCCAGCCCGGTCGTTGGCTTTTCTTCCGCAGTTTCGAAGCTTAGGAGATGATAACCTCGATGTGACAGAAGGCTAGCTCTCTCTGAGGCATAATATAGGGTTCATTGTTCCTGATGAAGGAAGCTTCTAGGGCAGAAGGACAGGCTGTTTTAATTAATCCACTGGGAGCATTTTAGGCCTTTTTAGGCTGAGCATCTAGAAAAATAGGTCGGTTAGGTTTTCTTTTACTTTTGTCTAGTAACTCAGATGAAATGCTTCGAAGTTAGAGCCATTGGCAGCACGCTGAATTAGGCAAAAGAAGTTTTGCATTTCTGAAAATGCAAAGCACCATAAAATATGGACGCAGTCCACTGTGCATTTTCAGACACGTTGATCATCTGCAAATACCTTCTTTGCAAAATCTGTTTGGTGAACTTAGGAGACGGCAAAACAGCCCGTGGAAGCCGCCAGCCTCCTGAGGAGCCTGCTCTGGCCTCCGGTGTGGGGAGGGCGCCCCGAAGGGCCGAGGCGGGGAATGGCGGCCTGGCCTCAGACGCGCCCCAGCGTCGCCTGCTCCGCGCACAGGGGTTGGGTTTCTGTGCTTTGTTCTCTGTGCGGCCTCACCATTGATTAAGGCCCGTCGGGCAGGTTAACCAGCCTGTTGGTTTTTCATGCTGGGATCGTGTTCCCCACCCCACCCTGTCCTGTGCAGGTGGGTCCTGCTGGGCCGGGCAGGCTGGGCACCCTCCAGGTGGGCTGTTTGCTCTCCAGACAGGAGATGCTCTGATTTCTCAATGTCCCCACCCGAGCCTGGTGGGAATGGTGATGGTTAACCAGACCCCGCACCCAGGGGCCACACGCTGGCTTCACTCCTGCCAACAACTGGCTGAGAAAGCACCGTTGGGGGCACTGAGAAACAGGCTACATTTATTTTCACTTTTCATCTCAGCCAGTGAGACTCGCCTGCCTGCCCCAAGCCACATGGCCGCCCAGGCCCTTGACCCACAAGTGAGCTGTGCTGGGGCCCGGCTGGGCCTTGGTCTTTCCTTGTGTATGTACAGGTTCTGGGTTCAGGAGGAGAGTGGGATTCTGTCCTGGGGCTTAAGAGGGAACACTCTGCTGCCCACCAGCCCCAGGTCTCTGCCTCCTAGGGGAGAACATAACAGCCGATACGCCAGCAGGCAGCGGACAGCGGGACTGGCCTGTCCACCTGGCTTGCAGCTGGGCTGGCCGGGGCTTGTGGGGTCTCCCGGGCCCTCGGGGCTCCCCAAGTAGGGCTGGCACGGTGGGCTGGCTACAAGGAGGGATGCTGGGCCCCTGTCCCAACCCTGTAGCCTGGCAGCCAGGAGTGGAGCTGAAACTGAACTCAGCTCTGAAAGTGAAGTCTAAATTGTTTCACTTAGCTCAGAAAAAAGCGAATTGACTTTACGGGTCTGAAGGGTGGACACTGAAAGGCGAGGTTGAGCCAGGAGGGGCCAGAGGAGCAAAGGCCTGGATCCCGGCCATGGGCACCACTCTCGGAGCCTGGACGTGGTCACCTGGAAGGTCCGGGCGCCTATGAAGCCCACTCCCCATGCGCGTCCCCCAAGGCCAGGCCTAAGTCAGGTCAGGCCCTGTGAGAAATGTCGCCTGTTCCCGAGCATGAAGCCAGAGAACCGGGTGGACCTGGCTGAGGCCCGGGGCTGGGTGGATGCAGTCTTTGTGGTGGTCAGTCTGGCAGCCTCGGGTCGGGGGGATCAGCACAGGGCCCAGGCCCCTCCCTGCAGCCTCTGCGGGTGGAAGGTGCCAGAAACCTTGAGAAGCTGCCCTGGCCAGCTCTCCAGGCCTGCGCGCCGCCTGCACGGGGACAGTCCCCCAGGGCAGGGGGCCGGGGGTCTGCAGCTCCCTGCAGGGGCCCCCGGTGTGGACCCTGAGAAGGGCAGGGCCCCACCTGTCCTGGGGGTGACTGCGAGATTGGCTTGGCCGCCGCAGGCACCTGGGGGTTGTTGCCCTGTATTCTGCCTTTGGGGGCTGCTGTCCCACCTGCTCTGGGGCCGGACCCCAGACCAGTGGGCACACAAGCCACAGTGACCGCCAGGTGCAGTCTGGCCCGGGCTACCCCTCTTGCACCCCTCCTGCAGGCCCAGCACCTCCTCGCCCGCCCCTGGACCTCACAGCCAGCAGCAGTCAGAACCCCAGGGCCACACAACAGTGGGGCGCTGGGGACAGGCTGCTCGGTGAGAGGTGGGGGCCCTGGGCCCTGGGAACACCATCCTGCTTGCTGGTCCCAAAGCTCGTCCACGCTCCTGCCAAGGGCGGGAGGGTGGGCACTGGAGACCGTGCTGGGGCTGCACTCGAGAGACAGAGCCTCATACACACTCGTGCTCACCCAGGACCCCGGGGCTGGGCCTGTCCCTGCGTCGGCTCAGCGGGAGGGTCCCGCTCTGCTCCCGCCCCTAGGCCCTGGGCTCCTGTGGGCAGGACACCCTGCCCCCCACAGGCGCCCACCCCATGCCCGGAGCTGGTGGCCCCACTGGGCCGGCCAGGGCTGGCTGGGCAGGGGGTCACCCTGTGGTCCTGGCCTCCAGAGGCTTCTAGGCGCTGCAGCCCTGCCTCCCCCCGGGCTGACCCCCCACACATGGCGCCTGCCTGGCACTGTGGCCTCAGGGCACACACTTGCTCCAGCCCCGGCCATTCCGGGCCCCTCCCCACCTCAGTGCCCTAAGACGCCGTGGCTCCACCCCAGGCTGCTGGGCGCCCCTCCATCGAGTCCCCTCTTCACCCCAGACGGGCGGCCCCCAGACCCCATTCGGGACGGCCATCGCCATCTTACTGGGCAGCATTGGATGGTGCCTGGTCTCTAATACTGCCTGGTAATGATGACGGTGGGGCCCTGCTCGCAGCGACGGGGCCGCCCTCCCCCAGCCTGGCCCCGGGCCCCGACCTCTCCCCACGCAGGCCCCAGGCCAGCCACAGCCCCTGACACCCACAGTCAGCTCACCCACCCTGTCCTGTCCCAGTGGCTGCCGGGGGGGGCTCTAAGGCAGAAAGTTGGCTTCGGGCAGGCCCCGTCCCCAGGCCCGGACGTGTCTGCGCCCCTTCTCAGGCTCCAGAATCAAAGGCTTCCTGCAGCTGCACCGGGTGCCCCGCCCCCAGTGATCCGGGATTAGGATGCTCGGGTTCCGGGCCCTGCCCATGGCGCCCAAGCAGGTGCTGCCACCACCCCTGGCAGGTGTGGGCCGAGTGGAGCGGCGACGAAGGCCTGGGCCCGGGTGGGTGGGCCGCTTCACAGGCCAGCAACACCTCCGGCCTCGGTCCCGGGTCCGCGGCCTCAGGTGCCCTTGGCTCTGGGAAAACAGGGAGCAGCACGCAGGCCTCCCTGCCTGCACCTGGGCCCTACCTGTGGGCCGTGGGGCGCCCACGTCCGTCCCGCGTCCTCGGGCCGAGGCACACCTGGGCCTCTGTGGGCATCTTACCGGACAGTGCTGGATTTCTCGGCTCGACTCTAACACTGTCTGGTAACGATGTTCAAAGGTGACCCACCACCTGCCGGGAAGTGGCCCGAGGACACGCGGTCCTGAGCTCCTGGACTCCAGAGCTGGGCCGAGCCCCGGGCCAGCTGGGGGACGGGCAGACGGCCTGTCTCAGCTCTGCAGCCCGGCCCAACCAGGGAGGCCTCTGCCGACCGCTGCAGGGCCGGTTCTGCCACATCGGGGCCCTCGGTGCTCCCCAAGGGACTCGGGAGGCTAGGGCCTGAGAAGGGCCGCCAGCCTGCAGGCAGGCTCCTGTGCATCCGCCGTGGCTGGGCCTGGGTTCTCCCCACGGAGTGGCCGGCGGCCTGTCAGCAGCCACACAGAGAAACGCGCCTCTGGCTGGAACAGGGCTGGCAGCAGGCAGCCCCCACTTCCCCTTCCCGGGCCCTCCCGTCCACCACACAGGGTCAGATGTCCACTACGGCTGTCCAGGGCACCCCAGCTCACCGCTGGAAGGCGGCCTGCCCTTAGAGGTCCCAGTCAGCTGGGGCTGTGGGCGGTCACCCCTCTTACTCCTTCGGTCCACTGGGGACGTGGGGGGGGACAAGGGTGTGTCCGGGAGCCTGGAGCAGTGGACGTTCTGTGCTGCACTCCCCACCCCCAGCCCCCGCAGTGTCGTAGGCGAGATTGGGAACATTGTCCCAAACCATCAAGGCCGGGATGGTCTTTTGTTTTATCTTTTTGATCTGAAGCCAGGACACCAGCCCCCAGACCTGCCGGCATAGGCACAGGGGTGACCCTTCTGCCCTGGGCCCCAGTGGCTCTCCCACAGGAGGAGGCTCTGCCCCTGGCCCGGCTGTTACTCATTAACCGGCCGAGGGCCGTTCCGAAAGCTGCGAGGGCGCCGCAGCCACCTTGACCCGGGACCGAGAGCAGGGACGCCAGGCTGCTCCCCAGCTGCGCCCACAAACACGTGTTTGGGCTGCTGCCCAGACGGGGTCTGCAGGAAAGCCCTCCTTGGAGCAGCCCTGGGCCAGGCCACCAGGGCTCTGGGGCCGCTCCACGGACTAGGAAGCTCTGGGGGTCCTGCCGCCGAGCCCTCCCACTTCCTCACGGTGCGGCGGGACAGGTGGTAGGGGAAGCCGCAGGCGGCTCTGGGGGTCCTGCCGCCGAGCCCTCCCACTTCCTCACGGTGCGGCGGGACAGGTGGTAGGGGAAGCCCCAGGCCCTCCCAGAAGGGCCGCCGATGAGCCTGCCTGCACCAAAGCCTGCCGATGGGTGTCTTACCAGACACGGTTAGATCTGCTCCCTCTGTCTAATACTGTCTGGTAATGCCGTCCATCCACGGCCTGATCGCCACCGGCGGAGGGGCTGCTCACCGGATGCCTGGTGGAGGGGAGGCCGGGGTCCGTGGGTCCCAGAGTGGGCCTGAGCCGGCTGTACACTCCTGCCCAGGCGCAAGCCCTCGTGTGCCCCCAGGGCACAGGCCACGCCTGACACCCACAGCCCCCGTGTCCCTGACTGGGGGAGCCCTGTGGCGCCCCACAGGGGATTGCTGTCGCAGACACACAGGCTGTCGGTGTTATAGTGGGGGCCCCACGGGCGGCGGGCCCCGCGCCGCAGGCTGGCGAGCAGTTGGCGCAGCCCCCGTGCTGCTGGTACTGCCACTGGGCCGCAGGCAGCCGCATCCCTGGAGCCCCCAGGAGCCTCTCCAGGAAGGCACCCTCATCCCTTGCCACCCACGCCCACGCCAGGCAGGGGCGGCGGGTGAGGGGGACAGGACAGAAGCAGCCCTGGCCCCAAAGCCCCAGCCCAGGCCGTGGAAGGGTGCCCGTGGCGGGCAGTGCCCAAGAGGCGCCCCAGGATGCCCTCTCCCCAACCCCAGGTGGCACCAGAACCCTGGAGACCCCCAGGTGAGACCCCTCCTCTTCCTTCCCCTGGGTCCCCACAGGCGCGACTCGGGACCTGGGCGGTCGGGGGACTCTCCAGGTGCCGGGCCAGGCTGTCACCCACGCACGCTGGGCAGAAGGCCTGGCAGCCCCTGCCCGCTCCCTTCTACCCACAGAGGCTCGGCAAGACGTCCTCTGTCTACAGCTGCCTCCCAAACCAAACTTCCGGATGCCGGTCCCACCCCTGGCCTCGTGGGACCAGCCCCTTCTTCCCCTGAGAATTCCAAGGAGGTCCGAGGGTCCCAACCCACGGCTTCGCAAAGGCCTGTCTGATGCCTCCGACCCAGGGCTCCGCAGCCACAGCCAGGGCGGAGGGGACCGTCCCTCCTCCCTCCTCCCCGCCTTCCCTCCGTCCTCAGCACCCACTCTTTCCTGAGCGCCCTCTGGGAGCCGGTGCAGTTCCAGACACTGGGGGTTGGGGGGGGGATGTCCCTGAGAGGGGGGTCACAGGCAGCAAGGAGGCTCCGCGCAGGACGAGTCAGCCGCAGGGGCTGCCGGTGCTGCAGAAGCCAGGGCAGTAGAGGTGGCAGCAGGGTGGGGGTGGGGTAAGGGCGGCCCAGAAAGGTCTCTCTGAGCAGGTGGCCAAGCGGGAACCATGCAGGAGCCCAGCAGAGGGGCCCAGAGGCCGCACGGGGGCCGGTGAGGAGAGCTTCCTGTTCCAGCCCTGGCAAAGGCACCAACTCCCCGTGGGGAGCCAGGGCCTGAGCTGCCTGGGAGACCCGCACCACAGCTGCAGGAGGGGTGCTGGGCCTTTACCCAGCGGGGCTGGACCGCCCCATCTGCCTCCAGGCACTGGGGCCAAGCCCAGCCAAGCCCGGTGGCACCCGGGGAGAGGCATCCGCCCTGCGGGGCGGCCGGTTAATGATTGGCTGCCTTGTTCAGGGTTGTAGATGCCACCGATGGCCCAGTCCCAGGCCGTCGCGGGAAGGGCTGCCCCGGGCTGGCGCCCACACCAGTGTTTCGGGTTATACGGCAGCTTCTGAGTTTGAGCTCTCGCTGTCACCACGTGGGCAGGGGGCCGCCTCCCCAGAACCCACGGGGAGTCATAGGGCAGCAGGGTGGTGGGCTGGCCCAGCTCCTAGGGGTCTGGGCCTCTAGAAGGGATGGGGAGTGGGGCATGGGCTCCGGGGGAGGACGACCTGGGGGTTCTGAAACTCTGTGCTCAGGCGAAGGGGAAGACAAGTGGCCTGCCGGTGACCAGGGGATCCACTGCCCGCCCCCGGGTGCTGCACCCAGCAGGCCCAGGCAGGGGGCCACCAGCTCCCGAGGTCAGGCTGCCTGCCCCTCCGTCCAGGACTTGGCTGGAGGAGCTCTCCGCCCCTCCAGAGTAACCGACAGCTACCCTCGGGCAAAGGGGTGTCAGACCACAGTGCAGCAGAACGGAGCCCTGCAGGCCCCCAACACCTGGTGCAGGCAGGCACACAGGTGGGAGTGCGTCAGCCTCTGAGCGGGGTCAGGGAGGCCTCCCCACAGTGGGGAATGCCACCCGGGACCCTTAAAGTGAGGGGGCGCTTAAGGGGTGCATTAATTTTCTGGGGCAGCCACAGCAAATTACACAAACTCGGTGGCTTGAAACAACGGAAATGTATTCTCTCACGGTTCTGGAGGCCACCTGCTCCCTCCGGAGGCTCTGGGGCGGGTCCTTCCTGCCTCTCTCAGCCTCTGGGGCTCCAGGCGTCCGGGAGCTTGTGGCCGCATCCCTCCGGCCGCTGCCGCATCTTCAGTTGGCTTCTCCCCTCTGTGTCTCCTCCGCTCTCCCTCCCTCTCCCGAGGCCACTGGTCGCTGGATTTAGGGCCCATCAGATAATCACATCTGCAAAAACGATTTTTCCAAGTAAGGTCACACGGCACTTTCTGGGCCTTAGGACGTGGACACACATGGCACGGGGACCACCATCCACCCTACAAGAAGCAAGTGAAGGCTCCCTAAGGAGAGACACCCTGGTGACCCATGCAAGGCTCTGGAGGACAGAGGCAGGGGGCCATGCAGGGCAGCCAGCGGCCCTCCCACACGCCCTGGCCTCCCAGACCTGGGCGTGAGCTCCTCTCAGCCCCTTGCGGAGGCACGGGTTTGCTGAGCGCCCACTTTCTGTTCTGTAAAGAGGCCGTGGTAAGGGGAGATGAAATAACACAGGTAAAGCACACTGAGCACACAAACATAATGGGTCAGGCCTGGGGGCCTGGCACAGATCTGGGGATCCTGAGAAGGCTCGGGAATGTCCCGGGAGGACGGAGGACCCAGGTGGGGGCGGTGCCCATGCCACCCCTCCTCCAGCCTTGGCCGCTGCCCCTGGTGCCCAGCCTCCTGCCCTTCCCCATCCACCTGCTCCCCTCTGGGCCACTGGGTCATGGTTGCTAGGAGACAGTTGCCTGGTCACCACTGTTGTTTCCCTGGCACAGGGCTCACACCACCTTGTTGGGCAGGCAAGAGGGGCAAGCGGGCCACCAGCGGGGGTCCTGGCTGGCCCTGAGGGCTGGGGCCTACCGTCCCTTGCCCCGCCCAGCCCCCTGGCCCCAGGAGCCCTGTGGGTCCTCTCGGGACTCTGCCCAGGAGCGTGAGGGAGGCGAGCGAGGGGAGCGGACGGGTGCCTGGCTGGGCAGAGACCCCCAGGCCAGGCTGAGCAGGGCAGGCCTCCGGGCGTGGCGGCCCCTCGGGACCAGCTCCTTTGCTCAGGACCAGGTCTGTCTCCCAGGACCGACCCCCAGAAGGGACGGCCTCCTAAAGTCTGCGGGGACCCACGTCCCCCCAGACAGCTCAGCCCTGGCCAGAAGGCACCAGCCTGACGAGCAACGAGAGCACCTCCTGAGCCCCGCGTCCCCAGACGTGTATTTGGAGGACGGACCTGGCAGGACACGGGTGTCACCTCGTTTTCCTGGATGTTTCCTTCAGGTTCACGAGGGTCTTCCATTCATCACACCGGAGCGCCATTTCCCGCCAGACTTTTTACCTGACCAGGTAAAAAGTTTATTTAAAAATTCGTTATAAAGTTGTTTCCACCGACCCCTCCCTGCAGTCCTCGCGGAGGGCCTGGTGCCGTCACCCCCCCACCCCCGGGCAGGGCCACTGCAACCCGAGCTTCACCACCATTGATAACGGTTCGGGAACACCTTTCAGCACAAAGCTTGCTATTTAGAATTAGTCCGTCAGAGAGACTCTGAGAAAGGCAATTGCTCGGCAAAGGCTCTGACCCCTGACCCCGCCCGCAGCCCCGCAGGCCACCATGTCCTGCAGCCCGGGGCACCCGCACCGCGTCCACCACACGCGTGCACGCCCAGAGTAAGGATTCTTTTTCTTAATTTCTGTTAACTTGAATGACAAGAAATAGTCATTCATGGCCTGTTTAATTCTTCGTGGAAGAAATAAGATATCGGAGTTAAGACAAGCAAACAGAGGCACAGGCTTACAAAGCTTGCTCTGAAATCTGGCAACTCCGTGCCCACCTCCCGGCTCCCGTTTCCGGGAGCGCTCGCTGCTGGGTCCGGGTTACCCCGCAGAAGTTACCCTTTGCTGGGCTGTGGGGGCCGGGGCTCCCTCCCACCCCCCACATTCACGCTGTAACCCCCAGTAACGCTCCTTGCAGGCGGGTCACTGCCCTGCTCGGCACCGGCCTGGCCCTCTCCGGCCTCACCGTCGTCACACAGGCCCTCCTCCAACATGGGTGACCAGGCAGCTGTGTGCATGTGTCACACAGGCCACTGGTACTCCCAGCCCACTCTGCAGGTGGGGAAACCGAGGCACAGAGCTGATCCACACCACAGCCCCAGCTTCCTTTCCCAGGTCCGGCTCAACTGGGGAATTCCCTGAGGGGGGTCTGAAGACCTCCCACCACGCTGGGCGGCTCACAGGAGCCTTGCCTCCGGCTCTGAGGTGTCTCCGGCTCCGCTGGGTGCCTTTCCTTCTTTACATTCTCCTTTCCAGCACACTTCCTCGCCTTGAGCTTCTCACGAGGCTGTGCTGCGTATTTCCATGAGCTCGTCCACCTTGTCTGTCCCTTTGTTCTAACCGTCCAGTCCTGCCCCAGCGTATTCCCAGGGCTGCGTCCCCTGCCTCGGGCTCCGCCACCACCCCCACCGCCCGGCCTCTCCTCGCAGGGCCCTGTTTCTCTGTCTCTGGGCGTCAACCTGTCGCTCACACCTGGGGGCCTCCATCAGATGTCTGTTGACTCAGTGGCCGCTCACGTGGGAGTGCTGGGGCAGAGTACTGACCGTCATCCTCCTTGGGGGCCCCCATCCCCAGCAAGGTGCGGGTCTCCCAGGCAACGCGGAGACCCACGCGCACACGCACGTGCGCACCCTCCCCGTGCTCAGCAGGCTCCTATCCCCCCCCCCGCCCCCCCGCAGTCATGCTGGGCGGGGTCCAGCCGCCACAGAGGAGCCCTCCTGTTCTGGGTGGGGCAGGGCTGGGGAGGAGACGCTTGGCAGGGGGGTGAGAGCCTCCCCGCGCCCCGCCCCGCACCCAGGCCCTGTAACCACGTTGACAGCTGTTCCCAGTTTACCCTCTTCTGTCCTAAGTGGGGACAAAGGTCTTGGCCAGCATCTCCTGGGTGACCGGCTGGTTTGTTTGCAAAGCGACTGTCCTCTTTGGAGGGCAAGCTGCCAGCCCCTGGTATGCAAATGCAGGAGCCCCTCTCTGCCTGCCAGCTCCCAGGGTACTGGCCTTTCCACTGCTTGTGTTTCTTCAATCTTTCGGAAAATCCTAGCCTCCCAAGCAGCCCCCAAACTGGGAAGGACCTGTCAAGGAATGGCTAAAACTCCCTAAAATGTTCCCGAGTTAGCCACACAGGAAAGGAGCCCTAGGGAGGCATCATCCTCAGGGCGGGGCCTCCTCATGGCCCTGTCCTGACTCTGGGAGGGGACTGCTCAGGGCTGCCGCCCCCCAACCCCGCAGGCCTGACAGCAGCCCTCCTAACAGCCGGCAGGGAGGCCAAGCGCAGAGATGCCGACACCAGATGGACAGTCCCTGCAGGCCCCACAGTCACCACAGAGACGGGAGCCACCCACAAGAGGAAGCCCAAATCCAGGACGCTGGGCAGCACCCCTCCCCGGGCAGGGCGGGCCTGACTGCGTGCCCAGTTCAAGGGCTAGGACCACGGGCCGCCCAAAGGGCCCGCAGAGGGGTGGGGGCCACGTCTTCCCAGAGGTGCCCCCTCACCAGTGCCCCAGCGCCTGCGGCCCGCAGCCGCACCCACTTCCTCCACTGCCAGGGACCACCTCCTCGGACCCAGGTTGGCACAAAGAGAGGCAAGCGGTCAAGGATGGCAGGGGTCCGGCGGAGCCGCCCCTGGGCACCAGGTGTATGCAGCCAGGGCCTCCCCAGGGACAGGCACCCCATCCCCAGGAAGGCCTTCTCACGAGGGGACCACACAGCCATGCCCGGGGAGAGGGGCCAGCAGGAGGCCATGTGCTGGGTGTGGGATCTGGGCCAGCCGAGTAGGGCAGAGGGCAGCAGAGTCGGGGTCTGAACAGGCGGAGAGGGGTCTCCCTTGACTGCTGTGGGCCACCCATGACGTCATGATGGACATTGTGACCCCCGCCCTCTGGGCACGTCCCTGCGTCACATCTGCCCCTAGCTCCAGCCTCACACCTCAGCCTCTGCCCCACACAAAGCCCTGCCGTTGGTAAGGAGGGACCCTGCCCCCTTTCTCCTAGGAGGCCCTCTGATTGGGCCTGAGGCTGGGCTGAGATGGGCCGAGACGGCTGGGGGGACTGCACAGGGGTTCCAGTCAGATTCTGAGTGGACGCCCCCTGTCTGACCCCACCTTGTTCACAGGCTGGGCCCATGAGAGATCAATGGGGAGCCACCGAGAGGAGGGGCTCCTACGTCAGCTAAGCCAGCTGGACCAAGACGCAGATGGGCTCGGGCAGGGCCCAGGGAGGGGCAGAAAAGCCACCAGCTGGGCCAGAGCCTCTGACCACCCACTCTGCCCGCAGAGCTGGACGATGCTGACACTGCCAGGCCCCGGGCCGCCCTCCTGGAGAAGCACCCGCTGGAGGGGGAGAAGCAGCGGCCCGGCACCGGGCAGGGCCCCTTCTTCTACATCGGAGGCACCAACGGGGCCGCAATGTGAGTGGGGCCTCAGGCTGGGTCCAGCCCCACCGCCTGCAGGCCCCGGCCCAGCCTCGCTCCGTGGCCCACAACCCCGCGGCCCCCAGGTCACCGCCGCCCCTCGCCCCTGCAGAATCAGCTCCTATTGCAAAAGCAAGGGCTGGCAGCGCATCCAGGACAGCCGGCGGGAAGACTACAAGCTCAAGTGGTGCGAGGTCAAGTGCAGGGACACCTACTGCAGCTTCCGGGAAGGTAGGGGTGGGGCCAGGCTCAGCGGGCTGCCCTCCACGCGCGCATGCTCGGTCGCACGCTGCCCGGGCTCTGTCGCGCCAGGTGAGCAGCTGCTGTACCAGCTCCCCAACAGCCAGCTCCTTACCACCAAGATCGGGCTTCTCAGCGCCCTGAGGGAGCACGCGCGTGTCCTCAGCAAGACCAGCAAGCTGGCCCCCTGCGCACAAGCCAAGTGAGGATGCCCTGGCCCCCCACCCCGGCGGCGCACCCCGCACCCGACGCGTCAATCGCTGCTCCTGACCGCCCTCCACCAAGTCGGTCCGCCTACCCGCCTTCCCACTGACCCAGCCGCGTACCACCCATCTGTCTCCACCCCCAATACCGGCCACCATTCCAGCCACCCAGCCCACGGCCCCCCAGCGGTCCTCACACGCTCACCACAGAGCCGCCCACTGGTGTCCTGCATTCAGTCACCACTGCCTACCACACCCACTGCCGTCCACTGCACACCCATTCCTGCCCCTTGGCCCGCCCCCCCCCCCCGGAGCCGTGCCCGACCCACTCGATGTGCCCACTCCTCTTCCACTCACTTGCCCGGCCATTCACACGTCTGCCCGCCCATCCAAACAGCCACCTACCATCTGCCTCCCTCGTCCACCCCCCACCAGGCAGGCAGCCACCCACCCACTACCTGGTCATCCACGACACCACCCAATTCTGTCAGCAGTTCTGGTCCAACCCCCTCCAGGCATCCGTCTACCCACCAGACCACTTGCCCATCCACCTACTTCCATCCAAAATCCACTTATCCACACACCACCAGTCTACCGCCAAGCCCCCACCCACTCCCCACCTCTCGACGCCCCCATCCATTCTCCACACACTGAGCAGCCACTCAGGCCAGGTCCTGTGTCCTCCTGGGGTACAGATCTGGAAAGGACACGACACCCGCCCCAGAAGAGCTCATGTGGAGCAGCTCAGGACACCTTGGGCCACAGAGGTAGACTCCCCCAGCCATTCTGCCCTCAACTGAAGGATGGCCTGGTGCTCGGTGAAAGGGGTTACAGGGCATCCCAGGACAGGGGATCCATGCTGACCGCTCATTGCATGCTGGGCACTGTCCTGGCCTGGAGACCCAGCTCTGAACTGACCACTCCCAAAGGCCCGAGAGCAGCAGGGGGAAGAGCAGGGAGGTGGGAGGGGTTGGGAGGTGGGTGAGGCAGCCTGCAGAGAAGCCAGGTGTGCAGAGCCGGAAAAGCGTGCTCCTGGTCAGGGAACAGAAGGTGCAAAGGTTCTGCAGAGGAAAGAGCTGGGGGCCGGGGGTGGGGGTGTGTTTCAGAGGAAACCAAAGAGGGCAGGAGTGCCTGGAGCCCAGCGCAGCTTCCTAGCAGACACTCTCCCTCCAGCCTACCCCAGGTCAGACCCCCAGAATGGCTGACCAAGCTGGGGGAGGGGGACAACCCTCCCAGTGTCTTCCCCACCTCCCTGCTTCCCCAGCGTCCTGAAAATGGAAGACTTTTTCCCAGAGACCTACCGTCTGGACATCAGGGACGAGAGAGAGGCTTTCTTTACCCTCTTTGATGGTGAGAGGCCCCTGGACGCCAGGCCCGCTCTGGGGAGACCGGTGCAGGGCTGGGCCAAGGTGGGAGCGAGATTAGGGCGGGGCCAAGGCCCTGACGAGGCCGAGGTGGGGCGTGGTTAGGGAGTGGAAGGGTGGAGCCAGGGTGGGTGAGGTCAGGGCTGGTGCTGAGTAGATGCTGGGTGGGGGGGGGGGTCATGGCCGGACCTTAGTGGAGGCCAAAGCCTGCAGGGGCGGGGCCGTGGCTGGGAGCGGTCAGGGCGGGGCGGGGCGGGGCGGGGCGGGGCTGGGGCCAAGGCGGGGCGAGGCAGGGATGGGCGGGGCGAGGCAGGCTCCCTGGCTCGGGTAGCTCTCTCCGCAGAAACCCAGATGTGGATCTGCAAGCCCACCGCCTCCAACCAGGGCAAAGGCATCTTTCTGCTCCGGAACCAGGAGGAAGTCGCCGCCCTCCAAGCCAAGACCCAGAGCATCGAGGACGACCCCATCTACCGCAAGATGCCCTTCCGGGCGCCTCAGGCGCGGGTCGTGCAGAGGTTTTGCGCGTGGGCACCCCGAGGGGCGTTGGCCAGGTGGGGCTGACCCAGGCCCGCTGGTGCCTGTGAGGCTCGTGGGCGTCGCGGGGCCCACAGAGGAGTCCTTGGCGGTGGAAGGCTGCGGTGCCCCCAGCTGGGCCCCTGTGTAGCCAGAAGAGGTGGGGTTTTCACATCCAGTCAGGATCTCAGAGGATATACTCTCCCCCCCCCCCCAAACACAGGAGGCTCCTGGATGGTGTGGGGCAGGGAGGGCTTGGTCAGCTTGTGCCCCAGCCTGGGTCCTGCACCCTCTGACCTGCAGGGAGCCCGGCTTCTCCCCCATCCCCCACGCATCCAGCTGCAGCCTTCAGGCCCACAGGCAGAGCCGACCACCCCGCCTTGCTCCCTCTGCCTCTGGGAGAGGTCCAGACCCTCAGCCTCACACCAGGGGGCACAGTCCCTTCGGACTTCCCTATCTGCCAGTGTGGACCTCACTCCTGCCGCAACCGCTGTCTGCCACCCCAAGCAGCTGCTCCCAGCCGCTGGGTCTCTAGACCTACAGCTCTCTCCACTGGGATGTCCCCTCCCTGCCTCTCCAAAGCCACCTGCCCTTCAAGGCCCAAGGTCACCCCTCCCTCCTTCTCCAGGCAGTCTTCCCAGCCCATAGGGCCCAGTCTGCTTCTGCCTCCCAGGCTTCTAGTGAGGGCTGCGCCCTGGGGTGCCCCAGACACACACCAGTGGGCTGAGCTCTAGGGGCCAGGCCCTCCTTCCCAATTCCCTGATGTGTTCAGGCTCGGAAATGTCCCCTGACCAGTGGACACTGCGCCCAGCCAGGGTAGGGGACCCACAGCTCACACCTGAGACAGGTAGCAGGGGTGCTGAGGAACTGGCAGGCCCAGGTGGGGGCACGGGCCAGACTAGCCACGCCTCCCCAGATACATCCAGAACCCGCTGCTGCTGGATGGGAAGAAGTTCGACGTGCGCTCCTACCTGCTCATCGCCTGCGCCATGCCCTACATGGTCTTCTTCGGCCACGGCTACGCTCGCCTCACCCTCGGCCCTTATGATCCCCATTCCAGCGACCTCTGTGGCCATTTAACCAACCAGGTAAATGCCCACACAGGTGAGGGCCCTCCCTGCAGCCTTGGACAAAAATCACTGCTCAAGAATGGGAAAAGAATCCAACTGTAGACATGGCCCAAACCCCGAGGTGGCCTGGGCTGCCCCTGCCTGCAGCCAGCACTGCCTCTCACCTTCAGCCTCCGCTGGGCATCCTGGTGAACAGACTGAGAGCCGTGGCCCCGACCCCCAGCTCAGCTCCCTCTGGGTGTGGGTCAGGCCCAGCAGGGGTGGGGGCCAAGGGCAAGGGCCTCCGTGAGGACCTCAGTTCAGGGATGCTGTGGGCAGAGGTCTCTGTGGAAGGGTCTCAAAGGGAGGTGTCTGGGCAGTGGCCCTCCAGGAGGATCTGGGGGTACTTCTCAGGGGCAGGAGGTGCTGGGGCAGGGCCTCGGTGTCCCGAAGGAGCGGGACCCCTGTGGGGTCTCTGGTGGCCGCGTCGGGGTGAGGCTCTTGTCAGGGCCCCCCGTGGGGGCCGGGCCTCCAGGCGCTGCCCTGCCTCCCAGTTCATGCAGAAGAAGAGCCCCCTGTACCTGCTGCTCAAGGACGACACGGTGTGGAGCATGGAGCACCTTAACCGCCACATCAACGACAAGTTCCGCAAGGCCAAGCGCCTCCCCCGGGACTGGGTCTTCACCACCTTCGCGGTGCGTGCGCGCCCCGCCCACACGGCGTTGGGAGGGGCCAGGGGTCGGGACCGTCAGTCCCTGGGTGGGGCTGCCGTTGGGCGTGCGCGCAGCGGTGGGTTCCAGGGACCCTCTCCTCTCCCTCTTTCTGAAACAGATCATTCACACGACACAAAAGTCACTCTGTGAAAGTACAGCTCAGTGGTTTTTGGTGGATTCTCAGAGTTGCAGGATGGTCACCACTCTAATTCCAGAACACAGTCACCTCCGCAGAAAGAAACTCGGTACCCACTGCCCTTCCCAGCCCCTGGCAACTGCTAATCCACTTCCCGTCCCCATGCATTTCCCTGTTCTGGACATTTCATGTCAATGGAATCACATGATATGTGGGTTTTCCTGGCTTCTTTCACTGAGCATAACATTTTCAAGATTCCCTTCGTTTCTTTTTATGACTGAAAACTATTTCATTGTATAAATGGACCACGATTTATTTGGATAAACATTCGTCAGTTGATAGACGTTTGGGTTGTTTTTACTTTTTGTCTATTATGAGTAATGCTGCTATGAATATTCATGAACAGATGTTTTCAGTTCTCTTGGGTATAGGTCTAGGAAGGGAACTGCATGGTCCTAGGGTAACTCATGTTGAACTTTTTGAGGAACTGCCAAACCATTTTCCACAGTGGCTACAAGGTTTCCCATTCCCACCAGCAATGTATGATGGTTCCAATTTCTCTATATCCTTGCCAACACTTGGTATTTTTCTTTTTTTGTTTAATAGTCATCCAGTGGGTGTAAAGTGGTATCTCATTGTGGAGTTGATTTGCATTTTCCTAATGATAATGATATTGAGCATCTTTTTACGTATTTGTCGGCCATTTTTGTATCTTCTTTAGAAAAACTTCTGTTTAGATCCTTTGTTCACTCTTCCTTCTTAGGCTGTAGAGCTCTTTATATATTCTGAATGCTAGACCCTTATCAGATGTGTGATTTGCAAATATTTTCTTCCATTCTGTGATTTCTCTTTTCACTTTCTTGATAATGTCCTTTGTTTGTTTTGTTTTGTTTTGTTTTGGCCGGGCCCCTCGGCTTGAGGGGTCTTAGTTCCCCGACCAGGGATTGAACCCCCTGCAATGGAAGTGCAGAGTCCTAACCACTGGACTGCCAGGGAATTCCCCATAATGTCCTTTTTTGCATAGATTTTTATGAAGTCCAATTTATCGATTTTTTTCTTTGGTTATTCATGCTTTGATGTCATATCTAAGAATCCATTGCCATTTCCAAGGTTGTAAAGATTTACATCTATGTTTTCTTCTAAAAGTTTTATAGTTTTAGCTCGTTTTGAGTTAGTTATTGTGTAATGGTGGGAGGTAAGGGTCCAACTTCAGCTTTTTGCATGTGGCTCTCCTGTTGTCCCAGGACCATTTGTCAGAGAGACTGTTCTTGGCGCACTTTTGAAAATCAACTGACCAGATATGTATGTGTTTCTCCCTGGACTCTCAATTCTATTTCATTGGTGTGTATGTCTATCCTTAAGCCAGCGCCACGCCGTTTCGGTTGCTGTAGCTTCATTCTCTTAATGTGCTGTATTACAGAAATTGATTATCAGGTGTTGAATCACCCTTGCATTTCCGGGATAAATCTCACGCAGGTGTAGCATATTGTCCTTTAAATATGCTGCTGGACTGGGTTTTAGTACTTCACTGAGGATTTATGTGTCTACCCTCATAAGTAATATGGTCCACAGCATTATTTGCTTGTATGTCTGTCTGATTTTGGACATGTTCCCTTCTCTTCTATTTTTGGAGAGTGTGTGAAGAGTTAGTGTTAATTCTTTAAATATATTTGGAAGGATTCACCAGTGAGGCTACCTTATTGTGGACTTTTCCTTTGTGGGAAGAATTGTTATTTTTTTAATTATTACTAACTCAACCTTTATTTGTTAGAGGTTATTCAGATTATCTATTCCTTCCTGGGTCAGACTTATTAGTTTGTCTTTCTAAGAATTTCTCCACTTCTCCTAAGTTGTCTAATTTGTTTCGAATACAGGCACTCATGGTATTTTATGAACAATTGTAATCGTTTTCATAATCATTTTCATCTCTATGTAAGTCTTTCTTTCTTGATTTTAGTAATTTGAGTCTTTTCTCCCCTTTATCTTGTTCAATTTAGCTAAAGGTTTGTCAGTTTTGTTGATCTTTTCAAAGAGCCAGCTTTTGGTTTCATTGATTTTCTCTGTTGCTTTCTATTCTCTATTCCATTAATATCCACTCTAATCTTTATTATTTCCCCCTTCTTGCTTTGGGTTTAGTTTTGTTTTGGTGTGGTTTGGGTTTTTTGTTCGTTTTTTGTTTTTGTTTGTTTGTTTGTTTTTCTTCTAGTTTCTTAAGGTTGAAGTTTGGGTTATTGATTTGATTTGAGATCTTTCTTCCTGTTTAATGTAGGTGTTTACAGCCATAAATTTCCCTGTGAGCACTGCTTTCACTGCATCCCATAAGATTTTGTGTGTTCTGTTTTCATTTGTTGCTTGTGTGTTAATTTCCACATATTTGTGAATGTTCTAATTTTCTTTCTCTTATTGATTTCTAATTTCATTCCATTGTGGTCAGAAAACATACTTTGTATGATTTCAACCCTTTAAAAAGTATTGGGGGCTTCCCTGGTGGCGCAGTGATTGAGAGTCCGCCTGCCAATGCAGGGGACACAAGTTCGTGCCCCGGTCCAGGAAGATCCCACGTGCCGCGGAGCAGCTGGGCCCGTGAGCCATGGCTGCTGAGCCTGAGCGTCTGGAGCCTGTGGTCCACAATGGGAGAGGCCACAACAGTGAGAGGACCACGTACCGCAAAAAAAAAAAAAAAAGTATTGAAACTTGTTTTATGTTCTAACACATTGTCTATCCTGAAAAATGTTCCACACACACTTGAAAAGAATGTATATTCTACTGTTGGGTGGAGTGTTCTATAGATGTCTTTTAGGTCTAGTTGGTTTATAGTGTTGTTCAAGTCTTCTATTTACTTGTTGATCTTCTGTCTAGTTGTTCTATCATTGAAAATGGGATACTGAAGTCTCCAACTATTATTACTGAATTGTCTATTTCTCCTTTCAATTCTGTCAGTTTTTGCTTCATGCATTTTTAGGCTCTGTTGTTAAGTATATGTATGTTTATGATTATTACATATTCTTGACTTATTAGAAAATGTCCTCTTTTTTCTTAATGTCCTCAATTTTTGTCTTAAACTCTATTTTATCTGCTATCAGTATAGATATTCTAGCTCTCTTTTGGTTACTGTTTGCCTGATATATATATTTTTTTAATTTTATTTATTTATTTATTTTTGGCTGTGTTTGGTCTTGGTTGCTGTGCACGGGCTTTCTCTAGTTGCGGCGAGCGGGGGCTACTCTTCGTTGCCGTGCACAGGCTTCTCATTGCAGTGGCTTCTCTTGTTGCAGAGCATGGGCTCTAGGCACGTGGGCTTCGGTAGTCATGGCATGCAGGCTCAGTAGTTGTGGCTCAGGGGCTCTAGAGCTCAGGCTCAGTAGTTGTGGTGCATAAGTTTAGTTGCTCCGCGGCTTGTGAGATCTTGCCAGACCAGGGCTTGAGCCTGTGTCCCCAGCATTAGCAGGCAGATTCTTAACCACTGCGCCACCAGGGAAGCCCTGATATATCTTTTTTTTTATCCTTTTACTTTCAACCTATCTGTGTCTTTGAATCTCAAGTGAGTCTCACAGATAGTGTATGGGGGGGAGGGGAATGCATCCTGACAATCTCTTTTAATTGGAAAGCTTACTCCATTTATATTTAATATAATTACTGATAAGTTAGGATTTACATCTTCTATTTTGCTATTTCTTTTTTTTGAATTTTATGTATTTTTTTATACAGCAGGTTCTTATTAGTTATCCATTTTATACATATTAGTGTATACATGTCAATCCCAATCTCCCAATTCATCACACCACCACCACCCGTGCCACTTTCTCCCCTTGGTGTCCATACGTTTGTTCTCTACATCTGTGTCTTTATTTCTGCCCTGCAAACCGGTTCATCTGTACCATTTTTCTAGGTGCCACATATATGCGTTAATATACAATATTTATTTTTCTCTTTCTGACTTACTTCACTCTGTATGACACACTGTAGGTCCATCTACCTCACTACAAATAACTCAATTTCATGTCTTTTTACGGCTGAGTAATATTCCATTGTATATATGTGCCACATCTTCTTTATCCGTTCATCTGTTGATGGACATTTCCATGGTTTTTAATGAGAACTGGTTGTTGGTCTTATCGAGGAGCCTTTATGATGAGTCGCTTCTCTGTGCTGATTTCAACATCGTCTGTGTGTCTTTGGAAAGTTTGCTTATGCTGTGGTGGATCTTTTTGAGTTTATCCTCCTTGCAGCTCACTGGCCTTCCTGAACGTGTAGATTACTTTTCATCAAATTTGAGAAATCCCACTGCCATTATTTCTTTAGATATTCTTCCTGACTCTTCCTCTGCCCTCTTTCTGGATCTCCTTATGCATTTTGGTCTGCTTGACGGTGTCCCACGGGTCTCTGTAGCTTTATTTTTCTTCATTCCTTTGACTTTCTGTTCCTTAGACTAGATAATATCAATTGATCTATCTTTGAACAACTCCAATGGACTGTTGAACCCCTGTAGTGATTTTTTATTTCAGTTCCTATAATTTTCAACTCCAGAATTTCTATTCAGCTCCCTTTTATAATTTCTATCTCTTCACTGGCATTCTCTATTTGGTAAGACATTGTTCTTGTATTTTCCTTTAGTTCAAGTGAGGTCTGCCATGGAACCATCAGACACATCACAACAAATGACTCCAGTTCTTTGCCAGACAGGTCTGTTCTGCTATCTCCAGTACCAAGAACACAGGCTTTTTTCAAGGCACTGAGCTGGGATGCCAGGGATAAAGTCAGGGCAAGTTAAAATGCTACAAAGCTTGCTGTTCTTACCAAGATTTAAGATTTTACTTGAGTAAACACTCTTCATGTTGCTGGACGCCTTTGGTTAATTTCCAGCATTTTGAGAAGGTTAATTCTGACAAATTTGGCCAGTTTGGGCTGTTTTTATGTTGCCTCTCTTGAACCTGCTCAGCAAAGCTTCTCCCTGTTGTTTCGCTGAAATGCTCACTGGAGTGACCTCTATGCTGTCAAACCCAGGGGTCAGTCCAGCCCTCTTCTCCCTGACCTGTCAGCCAACTTTGGACACAGCTCCTCACTTCCCATGGCTTCCAGGACCTCGTCCACCCCCCCTCCGCCCCCTGTGCTGGCTCCTTGGCTCCGCACTGCTGCTCAGGAGGCCCAGGGCTCAGCCTGGCTCTACTCTTTATCTGCTGTACCCACTGATATCTACTCTTTGTCTTTATCAGACATCGCCTGAGTTTAAATTCCATCTATGTGCTCAAGACCCCACATTGAAACATCCGGCCCTGACCCCTCCCCTGAACTTGAACCCTGGCTCCCAGCACCCCATCTGTAGGCTCACAGATGTCTCAGACTCCATGGGCCTCCTCTCCTTCTCCGCTGATGCGGGCTCCATCCTCCAGAGCCTCAGACCAGATACCTAGGGATAACTCTGCATTCCTCTTTTCACAGCTCACCATCCTTTCATCAATCAACCAGGCTGGCTCTACCCCAGCACAGACCCAGCATCCATTCCACCACCTCGGCTTACACAAGCCACCCATATTTCTCACTGGATCTTTGCAACGGGGCCCTTCAGTCTCTCTCAGCATAGCAGCCAGAGGACCCTATTAGAGCACGGGTCAGATATGCCCTCCTATGCTCCACCCTCCAACAGCTCTGACCTCAGGGTGAAAGGCAAGGTCTTCCCATGTCCCCGAGATGTGACTGGTGCCACTCTGGTCTCATCTCCCACTGCCCTCCTAGCTCACTCGAGCCACAGCAGCCTCACTCTGTTCCTCCAACACCTTGGGCGTGCTCCCACTTACAGCCTTTGCTCTACCCAGGTGTCCCATCCCCACCCCACAGCTCTCCCTTTCAGTTTTCACCCATTGCTCACTCTCTGGCCCACCCAGATCAGACGCCTTTCCACACCACCCAGAACGCCCCACCTCTCACCCTGCTTCATCTTCTCCATCAGCATGTATGGCTTCATGTGCTGTGCAGAGTGCATAACGATTTACACATCACAACTGTTGTCTCTCTCTCCTACGAGTGAGCTGCTCAAGGGCAGAGACTCCTCGTAAGCTCTCTCTACTCTCGACCCCAGTACTTGCCACGCAATAGGAGGTCCACACGTTTGTGAAATGAGTAAAATGAGAGTGAAGGAGTTTCTGGCTGTGAGCCTGTGACCCTGAGAATGTGAAAGTGCAGGCACTGGTGGGAGCGCAGGTGAGGGGTGGGAATGTGGCTGTTCAGGCCCGGAGGGTGTAATCAGGGCCCACAGGTGACATCCTGTCTCCACCCCCCCCCACCCTACCCACAGAAGCGGATGCAGCAGATCATGGCCCACTGCTTCCTGTCTGTCAAATCCAAGCTCAAGTGCAAGCTGGGCTACTTTGACCTCATTGGTTGTGACTTCTTGATTGATGAAAACTTCAAGGTGCTGCTGAGGCGTCCCGGGGTGGGGTGGGGTGGGGTGGGGTGGGGTGGGCGGGGCCCAGCATGCAGGTGCAGGAGGCAGGGGCCCTCTGTGCACACCCTGACCACTCAGGCGGGCCCCTGGAGCAGGCAGTTATGCACCCTCCCTAGCCCTGGGGGTGGTGTGTCCACAAGGCTTCGCTCTTCCTGCAGCTGGGGCAGCCCCCAAGGCCAGACTCTCAGACCCTCAGAGTCTTAGCCCCTTGGGCAAATGGGGGAGTGAGGCCATGGGAAAGAAGTGACCTGCCCGGTCACCGGGCTTAATGGGGACCAGGGCCTCAGCCTCCTGCTGGCCAAGTGGTAGGGAGGGAGGTATGCTGAGCAGTGTTGGGCCCAGGTGTGGCTGCTGGAGATGAACTCCAACCCTGCCCTGCACACCAACTGTGAAGTCCTGAAAGAGGTGATTCCAGGCGTGGTCACGGAGACTCTGGGTGAGGCCCCTACCCAGCCCCCAGGACCCTCAAACCGACCCCTCTGCCTGCCCAACCTCTCCCCAAGTTCAGACATCCACAAACCTAGCTCTCCAGCCCCCGAAAGGCTGCATGGCAACCCCACCCTCTGCTCAGGCCCCCACCTCCCAGCCAAGGTGATGCCCGCCCACGCCTCACCCCAACCCCTGGCCCATCCCTCAGCCCCGTAAACTCCAGCCCCTGGAACGCCATGCCGGGGAGGCTGGGTGCCCGCCCCTCCCTTCCCCCCACGCCTCCCCCGCCCCAGCCGGGCTCACCCCCAGCTCCTCCCCAGACCTGGCACTCGAGACCTTCCAGAAGAGGCTGCGCGGCCAGAAGATGCTGCCGCTGCTGTCCCAGCGCCACTTCGTGCTCCTGCACAACGGCGAGGCAGACCTGTGGCCGCGCCCCGGGAGCTCCCGCAGCGTCCCCCGCCCGCCGTCGCCGCCGCCCGCCGCGTCCCCCGCTCTCCGCGCCGCCGGCAGGCCGGGCGCGCGTAGGCCCGCACCACGCCGGGGCCCCAGCGGCGCGCCCGGGCGGCCCTCCTCCGCACAGCGGCGCCCCCGGCCTCCGACCCCCGGCCCCGACGGCGCCCAGGGCGGGGACCCCGAGGCCCCGGGCGGCGGGGAGCCGGCGCGGGAGCCTTCCCCGGGGTCGTCGGAGGAGGAGCGCAAGAACGCGGGCCACCGGCGCCCTCGCGGGGGCCTATAAAAGCTGCTTTTTTTGTTACAAACGCGACCTCTGCAGCTGGTCCGCGGGTTCCCCGCACACCGGGCCCCGAGACCCCCTCCGGCAGCCTCCCTGCGCCCCGTGAGCCGCTACTCCACTGCTGGGGCCCGTCCCTGGGGGGACACGAGGGTCGAGGGATGGGGGTGTCTGCCCGGCAGGAAAGGGAGATGAGGCCCCCCGTGCCCCTGACTCTGCCCACCGTGGGCTGCTTCCAGTTCCTGGGCCCCCTCACCTACGGCCCTCGTCCACCCGCCCTGCAATCTCACAACCCACCTGACCTCTACTGCCTGGGTCGGTGGTCCCCAGGAAAGGCGCCCAGTGTCCCCCAGTCAAGGGTCTAGAGCCTCACGGACCCCTCTCGATTCCCATAGGAAGGCTTCCTCACACCCAACATGTTCCTCCGAGCTGCGGTCCCCGCCCTGCCCAGGCTCAGCTCCTTTCTGGGCCTTCGGAGCACCAGCGCCCTGAGCTCTCCTCCACCTGCGGCGCCCGGACTCTACAGCAGGCAGAGACCTGCAGAGGCCGGGAGGACCCAGGCTGTGGGTGACCGGCATATGGTCATGGCAGGACAGCGCCCTGAGGGAAGTGCCGAGCCAGCAGGTCCCTGTGTGCCCTGTGTGCCCAGCCTCAAGGCTACTAGGAGATTCAGGGCCTCTCATGTGTCCACACCCCTGCCACCAAGCGTCCTGGGGCAGCCATAATCCCCTCTCCACCCTGGCCTTCCCCACCCCCCCCAGTCCAGACCCCAGGGTCTGGGCAGCCCCATCCCTAGGCCCACCCTAGCTGTCACACCGTCCCCCTGCCCTCACCTCTCCAAACGGTCACCGCCAAGCCACATGCCCTCCTCCTGCCCTGCACACCCTCGCTCAGTACCTCAGCGGGCTCCACCAAGGGGGGAGGGGCCGCCGGGACCCCTGCTGTGCCCTGCATTGGCGTGCTGGTGGGACCCGAGGGGCACCGACCTGGCCTCCCCCGCTGCCCCCCCACTCCTTTCCCAGGGATGCAACGGCCACAGCACCGCTAGAGGGCGGCAGGCAATGACCGCCGAGCCTCCGGCCAGCCCACTGGAGGTATGCAGCCAGGGAGCCAGGGAGCCAGGGAGAGAAGAGCCAGATGGAAAGCGGGGCTCAGAGAGGTAGAGTCAGTCCTCCCAGGTCACAGAGCCAGTGAGGGGCCCAGGCCAGGGCTCACCTGCCTTGTCACTCACAGCCCACCCACCCTCCCACCACCACTGCACCCCGTCGTCGTCCTGCTGCTGTGGCCCAGAGTGTGGGGTCCCCAGGGCAGGAGCACACTTGTCACTGGGTGACTGGGGTCTGAGAACCCTGAGTCCCCTCCCAGTACGTCTGGTGGTCTCTCCATGAGGGGTCAAGCCCAGCACTGCGTCCTCTGCAGCCTGCTGGCCAGCTCTGTGTCTGAAGACCCGTCTCCATCAGGGAGAGGTGGCCTCCTGGGTGGGCAGAGCACACCCAGGTCTTTGTAAAACCCACGCCTGTGTCTTCGGGGTCAGGACCACTTTCCTTGCTGGCATCCAGGACACTACACAGCCATGTCACCTCGGGGTCACCCCCTTAACTCGCCCAAGGGGCCTCTAGACCCCATGTCTCATCTCTGAGGCCTCTCCCACCCCCTCCTCACATCCTGCCCACGGGGCCTCTGCCCACGCTGTCCTGTGGCTCACGATGTGGCCTGTGGTGGCAGCAGTGCCGCTCCAGGACCTTCCAGCTCTCCTCCAGCCTCGGCGGGACTGTTCCCCTGCTGGTCAGGGCGGTGTCTACGGAGGCGACCCGATCCTCAGGGAGCAGCTGTCCCTGCCGCCTCCATCATCCCTAGGCCCTGAGTGCGTGCAATGGCCCACAGGGAGCGTGGTGGGCTAAGAAGTGCATGTCCTGACTGGACCTCCGCCCCCGGGCTCCCCCAAAGCCCTGGACTGTCTGCTGCTCTTGGGCGCCTGGTTACCCCAAGAGCCTGGAGTTCAATAAATGAGGTTTCCTTGCTACTCATTCACCCCAGGGGCGACGGCCACACCCTCACACCCCCATCTGGATCCTCTCCTGCCCCACCCAGCCCCCCATCGGGCTCCAAAGTGTCCTTGCCAGAACTGTGCGGGCTGCCAGGGAGAGGCGGGCAGGGAGCTGAGTCTGGAGCGCTGTCGGCTGTGGTGCACCTGGGCATCTGGAGGTAGAAGGTGCCCCGACATGCAAATGATGTGCTGGGCCCCCTGCAGCAGCTCGAGGAGCAGCCTCAGCAGAGGGGAGGGGGGGGGGAAGCGGGGGGGGGGAGGGGGCACTCCTAGTGCCTGGGACGGGGCTGCCCAGCACTGCAGCTGGAGCTCGTAATCCTAGGCGAGAGCTGAGGGCCTCTGCCTCCCCTCCCCCTTGTCTGCCTGCTTGGACCCAGCACCACCCAGGGACCCCCACCATCCCTGCAGCCCCCACTGGAGGCCCTCACCCTGGCAGCCACTGGGGCCTCCCTCAGCGCCTGGCAGTCAGGGTTCTGCCCTGGCCAAAGAGCCCACGGAGCCCTGAGGACTCAGAGGACCCCCCTCACACCCCTCTTCCCTGGAACGCGTCTCCAAAAAGAGGGGTCTGGAGCAGCCATGGCCCAAATCACTGTCTCTGGAAAGCACCTCAGCCCCAAAGCGTCCTGCGAAGATGTCTGCCTCTCCACCTAGGTGTGGCTACTTCTTGGTGGGAAGGGGGCGTCCAAGGCCCTGCAAACCACAGCGGGGTGGGAGCTCAGCCCAGCTGCTGGAGGAGTGGCCCTGCTGCTGAAACCGTGGCGGGGGAGCCGGGGAGGAGTGATGGCCCAGGTCCTGGTCAGGGCCCTTGAGTGGCCAGACTTAGCACCATGGACCTATCTGATCGATGGGTTCGCATCCCAGCACCAGGGGGCAGCCAGGGACCACCTGCCCTTGGAAGGCCCCCTGAAGCTGCCCTAGGACTGGGGCCGGGAGCGGCTGGCAACCAGTTCTGCTAGGGTGGGTTCCCTCCCTATGCCCCTCAGGGGTCTCTCGGTCCGCTTGCGGAGGGGCCGTGCCTCACAGTGGCTGAGTCCAGGTCTCAGTAGAGGGAGGGTCAGGGGCCTTTTCCAGCCAGGTGAGGCGGTGTGGCGGCGGCGGAAGCACTTCTGGGAACAGAGGACGGCCTCTAGGCCCTTATCTGAGGCTGAACTGACACTGGATTCCGACCCCAGGGGGAGGAGTTGTGGTTTTCCGGAGCAGCTGGAGGGCCCCTCTGGTTGGTGTAAGGCCAACTGGCCCGAGGCAGGGGAACGCAATCAGATTCCCAGGTTGTATCAGACCGAAATTCCCCGGACCACCCAGTTCCAGAAACTGCCCTGGAGACTTTCCGGACCACCCAGTTCCAGGAACTGACCTGGGGACTTTGAACCCAGCCCAGCCTTCCCGCCTTTCGAGGGGCGGGACTAACGGTCCCCCAGGATACCCGAAAAGACCACCAATTAAGGAATACCCTGCGTCCTCCCGGATTCACCACACCCCTCTCCCTTCTTCCCCTATAAAATCTTGCCCGACCCTCGCCTGGGCGCGACTTCTCTGGCCCCTTTCTCTCGGACCAGCGAACCTCTTCCAGGAGTGCTCCCTAATCTCTGGACCAGTGCACCTCGCCCAGGAGCGCTCCCTAATCTCTGGACCAGTGCACCTCGCCCAGGAGCACTCCCTAATCTCTCGGACCAGTGCACCTCGCCCGGGAGCGCTCCCTAATACAGCTCACTTGAAGCTTTCCTCTGTTTCGCGGTGCCGTTTGTTAAGATCCGACCTTACAGCTGGGGGGGGGGGGTGGTTTCCCCGGGGGAAACAGCGAGGGGTGTGGAGCTGGCGTGGGCAGAGTCTCATCTTGGGGTCCCTCTTGGGCTTGGTGACCCAGGTGGGCACATATCTGCCCCCATTCCAGGAAGCTGGCCTGAGTGGGGGTGGGGAGCCCCTCACAGCACCAGCACCCTCCGTCCCCCACGCGCCGGCACCCTTGAGTCCCCTGCGCCTCCTGCCGCCCTGGGGGGTCTCCCTCCTCCCAGCCTGGACTTGCTCAGGCCACCCGACCAAAGTGCCTGGTGGCAGCCTGTGCACGCTGGGCCTGGGTGCCCCAGCAGGGCCTCCAGCCTTGGCCCTGAAGCCAGCCCCTCCCTGCTCTGTGGGACCCCAGCTGGGGAGGGAGGTGAGTCCAGCAGGAAGGGAGAGGGGAGGGAGCAGATGCAGCGGCGGTGACCAGGGTCCGGGCAGGCCTGGTGGGGCAGAGGCCTCTCTGCTGACAGCAGGCCAGCGTGGAGGGAGGTGGCGGCTCCGGTGGCAGTGGCTCCGCGGAGCCCTTCCGAAGCGCTGAGCTCCCTGGGCAGAACCCCCTCCCGGCCCCCCATGAGCCTGGCCTCACTCTCCCAATCCCTCCACTGGGCTGGGCGAGTCCCAGCGTCCCCGCCCCTCCGCGGGGCAGGAATCCCCCGCCCGCTCGCCTCACCCCACTGCCCCCGCTGCCCCGCACTGACGTTCAGGGAGCTTGTCCCACGCAGGCCGCCCGCGAGGACTTTCCGCGCTGCATCAGCAGAACGCACTCGACACCTGACTCACAGCCTCAGCAGGGGGCTGGGCCAGGGCTGGGGACCCCTTTCCTATACGTGGGAGTGGGGCAGTCAAGGGACCCAGAGGTGTGTAGGGGAGGGGTTGACAGGACAGGAGATCTGGCCTGAGGACAGAGGGGCCAAGGGGTGTGGCAGGCAGGTCCCGGAACACCTGGCTGTCTCCCCTGAGGTCGCTCACTTGGCCCCAGGGGCTGCCCAGAGCCAGGAGCTGAGGGGCTGGGAGAAGGGGCTGAGGGAGGGGTCCTTCCCCTGTGGGTGGTCCCAGAGCACCCCCCACCCCCTGCCTCCTTCCAGGGGTGGAAGTGGGCAGTGCCCCATGCGGTGGGGGGTGGAGGGCGACGCAGAACCCTCTCTCCTCCACCTGCCTTCTGTGAGCTGGGCCCACCTGCCCACTGGGACTGGGTCGGGGTCAAGGGGCTCTCCTGGGCAGCGTGCAGGTGGGAGGGGAGGGCATGGTAGGTGGGGGAGGTGCCGTGCTAGAGCACTGAGCCACAGACAGACCCGTGGCCAGGTGTGCTGGCGCCTGGAGAGTGCAGCTGCTGAGACTGGATGCCACAGAGCCCTGTCAGGAGGCTGAAAAACTACTGCTCGCCTCTGCTGGGCAGGACCCCAGGACCACCCCGAGGGACCCGTGAGGTGACGGAGGCCAGTAGGAGGGCTTGGAGAGAGGGCGGGACCAGGCCATTCTGAGGCTGTCCACATCCTCCAGGAAGTGTTGGGTATAGAAACTGACCTTGCCCCGGATTGGGGACCCCAGTGACGCAAGGGCCGGCGCCCCATGGGGCCAGCAGGATGTGCGGCCAGCCCGGAACCAGAAGCCGGAGCAGCGGTGGCCCAGAGACCAGACACACACCAAGGAACCCAGTGTCCCAACAAGTGCCAGGCAGGCCACTGGAGGACAAGTGTTGGACGGGGCAGCCCAGCGGCACAGAGGGCAGGTGTGCAGCACAGCAGGTCGCCCCGTGGTCTCGGCTGTGGGCTTGTGTCTAGGACTGGAATGGCCCTAGCTTCTACCCCACCCCCCCCACCTAGGCTGGGAGGGGGCTGTGAGAACTGGCGGGGGAGACCCCGGAGCCTGTCCCCTCCCCACTCCCAGCACACGGCCACTCAGGCCACCGGACAAGCGTTTATTGAGTGCCGCCTGCAGCCAGGTCCTGTGCCCATGGCCTCCTGTCCTGGGAACCAAGGAGCCACGGGCCCCACCCCAGCGGGGCCAGCAAGAGAGGCAGGCAGCCACGGTGCGCCTCTGTCCCCCTGGGGTTCAGCCACAGCTGCCTCCTCTCCTGCGTGATCCGGAGCACTGGTCACTGTCACCATCCCCCACCTGTTTCCGCCATTGAGGGGAGCAGGGCCGGGCCCAGAGCCGGGGCCCCACGGCAGGGCGCAGAGCCCTTGCTCCTGCGGGCCAGCCTGCACCAGCTCCGGGAGGGTCTGGCACGGGCGCTCCGGGCCTCAAACCCACAGGTCCTCCAGGCGGCCCTTGTTCTCCGACAGTGGCTCGCCCCACTCCTCCTCGGGGAGCTGGCAGCTGCAGGCGTCCTCGGGCGGGGGTGGCGGGGCCTCTAGGAGCAGCTGTGTCTCTGCAGAGGGGCTGCGGTTAGCAGGCAGGCAGGGGCCCCCCTCCCCGTCCCCAGGGCACAACTGACCTGGGGGCCGTGCTCTCTGCCTCCTCAGTTGCCAGACGTGCAGGCTGAGTTGGGCCACGGTCAGGGCCAGGATGCAGGCGGCCAGGCCGAGGACGGCGGTCAGCAGGCCACGCGGCTCCGTGGGCGGCAGCCCTGGGCTGCACACGGCATCGTGCGTCTTGTTCCCGGGGAACACAGTGGGAAACCCAAGCTTGGAGCAGCTGGGACGCACAGACACAGCCCTCGGTCAGCCCTCGGCCACCTGAGCAGCCCCTCAGCAAGGCTGCTGCCCTCCGAGCCGTTGTGGGGGGGGCGGTCACTGCACCAGAAGGGACAGCAGAGGCACCACCCTCGAGCCCACCTGGACCACCCGGCCACTGGAAGTCCCCACCAGGACTCACTCTGCCCAAGGTTTGCAGCGGCCCTCACGGCCCCCAGAGAAGGTCCCCGCGGCACAGTCAAAGCACTCGAAGCCGAAGTTGAACTTCCCTGGAGACAGAGGGACAGACGGACACAGGCTGCGAGGGCAGCTGGTGTGGCCGAGGTGAGACCCCCACCTCATCTGTTTGACAGGGGCCCCAGGTGGCCACAGGACCAGGACCTGGGATAAATCAGGTCCCCCAGGTGCCCCTTTGCAGGGCAGGCCATGACTCTGGGCTCAGTGGAGGGTCCCTGATGGGGATATGGGGGAGGGGAGGGACCTGCCTGCAGAGGCTAGAGTGTATGTGGTGGGAGGAAGGGGTGGAAGCCGAGGCCACGCAAGAGCTAGGCTGGGCCTTCGCTCGGTCCGGAGGCCGGAAGGCGGGAGACGGGGGAGGGTCCCGGAGAGAGGGGTGAGGCTCTGCCCCAGCTGCCTCTAGGCCCGGCGCCATCCAACCTCACACAGCCCCCCCTCCGCCCTCACTCTCCCGGCCCACATGTGCTCAGCCAGGCGCCCCCGCATCGGGTCAGGGTGAGTGCAGGACCTGGGCGTAGTCAGAGCCAGGGCCTAAGGGCCAGACAGCCTCTGGATACCCCCACTGTTCCTCACAACCAGCGCTTAGGGGCATCGTCTCTGGATGGAGAAGCTCAGGCCAAGAGAGAGAAGGAAAGGCTCCCAGAGCCACACCAACAGGAGGCACTGTGACCCCAATGTGGGCTGAGATGCTAAAGCCAGAGAGCGCCCCCCTACCCCGCCAGGGTGCTGCAAGACCCCCAGTGCTGGCGCCCACCTGCCCGGAGGACGTGTCCGTGCCCACCACTTGCGAGCTTCCTTGCACACCTGGCCTGCCCGGGCCACCCCCACCTGCCACTTACCTACAGGCCACGCCCCCTGGCCAGGCGGACAGGAGTAGTACTTGCAGCTCTTACACTGGGGGTCTCCACAGTGGAACTCAGGCTGGATACACTGGCAGTCCGGCTCGGGACAGACCCCCTCAGCTGGCAGGGGGCAAGCAGCCCTCTCAGCAGCTGGGCCGAGCCGCCCTCCCCTGGACGCCCCCCTCCTGGCCCTCCAGGGAAATGGGGGTGGCAGGGCAGCCCCAGCGGGCAGCACACCTGTCTGGGAGCCAGGACCCTGGCTCGGCCCAGCTGTGTCCCTCCCTCCTGGGCGCCCAGCTCCTCCACTCACCAGGCCTGGCTGCATCCCCCAACCGTCCCAAGCTGCTCCCACCCAGGGTGGCCATGACTCGGCATGTGACCCTGAGCCGTTCCTTCCTGGGAGACCTACTCCCCCTCCCCTGTCTGGGTCCTGCACTGCCCTCAGCTGCCAGGACCCTTGAGGCAGCCTGCCCGTCCCTCCCTGACCGCCGTCCATGGCTCCGCCGCACTGAGACCTGGACTCTCGGAGCCCCCTTCCCACTCCCCAGGTCCTGGCAGGGGGACACTCTGGGTGTTTTCCCTGCAATATCTGTCCCCAAACTGACCCATTTCACCTGCCCCTCACCCATAGATGCAGGTCTGAGGCAGGGAGCTGGGAGAAAGAGGGGTGCAACCCCAAACTGGGCAAGAAGTGGCCTGAGTGATGGCCAAGGGCTCACTCCCCACTCGGAAGGAACGGGGACAGCCCTCCTCCACCTTGGGACGTCAGACCTGCCTTGGGGAAGGCTCCTACACTCCTTGCCCCCGCCCACCCCCCACCCCCCAGGCCACTGGCCCGGTCTGGGCGGCTTCCGCCTCCCCGGATTGCGCTGGGATCAGGGCTCTGGACTCGGAAAACTACGGGGGGACGGGGCGCAGCGCTCTGCCCTCCGCGCAGGGGCTCCCGGCCCGCCTTACCTGGGGTGCACGAGCGGCAGCAGCGCGCGCTGGTCCCCGTCCCATGCAGATGGCGGCCGGGGCCGCAGCTCAGACCCCCGGGGGGGTGCTGGGCCAGGCCCAGCGCGCAGAGCAGCGCGACGCCGCACAGGGCCACGCGCGCGACCCTCACCCCCATGGCACCCGCGGCACCCATGGCCGCGCGCGGCTCCGCGGTTTTAGGAGGCCGGCCCCTTCCGAACACGCCCAGACCCCGCCCCGCAGGCCGCCCCGCCTCTGCCACTCCCCAAGGGGTCCCGAGGAATTGTTCCCATGGGGGACCCCCTAAGACTCTACGACTCGGAATCCAGGGCATGGGCAGAGGTTTGGGGCAGTGAGACTGCTCTGGGGATTTCAGCAGTGGGCTGTCCCACTGCTGAAATCCCAAAGCACAGGACGCGACGCACCGCTCGGAGGGACCCTGGTGTCAACTAGGGACTCTGGGTGACATGACCTGTCAGTGCAGGTTCGTCGTGTGTAACAACTGCACACTCTTCGGGGATATTTATGGGGGGTAGGCTTCCCCTCACTGTTGCCGTGAACCTAAAACTGCTATAAAAGATAAGTTCTTTTTTTAAAAACTTCAAGGGATGGGCCTTCCCTGGTGGTCCAGTGGTTGGGACTCTGCGCTTTCATTGCCAGGGGCCCGGGTTCGATCCCTGGTCAGGGAACTGAGATCTGGCATGCCCACAGGGACCCCAAGGGAGAAGAGAAGGTCCCATCACAGGCTGCAGAGCACCTGACCACGGACGAGGGGGCATGCGGGAGACCCACATGGGGGGTGACCTTGGGGGATTCCTAAGTGATCATGCCCTTTGGCCCAGGCATTCTTATCCGGAAACTAAATATGACCCAAATGTGTGTGCCTTGTCGGGGGAAACACCGCGTATACCCAGCCACATCCTTGGGGGGGGGCGGGGGGCGGGGGTCAGAAATGTTTTCTATGTAAAACTTGTGGCCTCCGGGCCTGAAGGAACTGGAGTGTGCGTGGGCACCGGATGCGGGGTGGCAGACAGTGCCCTGAGTCATTGGGGTGGGGTGCGCCCCCAACAAGGGTGGACTCAGCAGGGACCATTCCTGGCTGAGCCCCCTCCCCACCTCCAGCTTCTTCAGGGGGACTCCACGGGCTTTTAAAGATCTTCTCTGACGCCCAAAGCAGGTGGGATGAGACACTTCGTCCTCTGTGAAGCCTCCAGACCCCACACCCCACACCTACCAGAAGTCCTCGAATCCCAGCACTGAGCAGCCTCAGAACCCATCCAGGGGTCAGGACAAGCCCCCTGCACCCCGCCTTTCTGGAGATTAGAACAAGCTCCCCCCCACCCCGCCCCAAATTGGCCAACGGGGCCTGGCTGGGCTCTTGACATGCAAGCCCCCCATAGCCACACACACACTTGTGGGCTGCAGCCTCGCTGATGCCTGCTGGGAAGAGCTGGCTAGGAGAGGCCAGGGCATTGATTGAACCCTGACGCTGGGGGAAGAGGGGGCTGCCCAGGCTGCAACTCTGCTGGGCAGATGTCAACCCAGATCTCCCCGCACAAATCCAGTCATCCTGGAGGATGTGGAAGGCCGGCCCCGACGGAGCTCTTGAGCCACAGAGGGCCTCCAACTCACCGTGAGACTGTCTCTTGTCTGTCTGAGCCTCAGTTTCCCCACCTGGCACCAAAGGGCTTGGGGGCCCGGCCTCCCGCAGGAAGCCTCCCCAGATTTCTCAGCCCTCCAGTTGAGGCTTGGTACAGGGGCAGCGGGTGGAGACCTCTGGGAACGCTGCAGGGGTGGGCAGTGGGGTGCCAGGAATGTGATTCTGGTGGCGCCCACCGGCTGGAGGTGTGTTGCCGGCTGTGACCTGGTGACCTGGGCAGACCCAGAAGACTTGGTTTGAGACCCTCTGAGACCTGCAGCTGCCGCCTCGCCTGATGGGGCATCTGTCCTTTTCAGAGGAAAATGACAGGGATTAGCAGTTTTGTGACTCAACTATCGTTTTCAAGTCCCAGGATGCGCAGGGCCCTCCTCAGAGAAGCAGCTGGGCCCTGCAGGAGAGGGAGGGGTCTCCAGGACAGCTCTGGCTGCTAGGGGGTAAGGTGAGGCCACCCTGTCTGAGGACCCCCCAGGCCTCGGCTCAGCTCCTAGATGGGGAGGAGGGTCTGAGCCATCCCGGGACCCCAGGGAAAGGTCAGGAGTGGAGAACTCAGCAGTCCTGGCCCTTCTGCCCGTGTTCAAGGCCTGAGCGGTCCGGTCTGTACCAGGACGGCATCACCCCAATTCTGGTAAGCGCCTGAGAAAATATGATAAATCCCCTACAAATGACGTTTGTCTGACAAGATCATATCTGTTGGCCCTTCTGGAAGCTGGGCCAGCCCATCAGGCACCAGGGGGCAGCTGTCTGCCCGAGGGGGGCTGCCACCCGCAGCAGCAGGAAACCAGAGGCAGGGCTGTGTGTAACAAGAGGCAAAAGCGCCGTCGGGGTTGGGGGCCTGCGCCTGCTCTCCTGTCCCTGAGGCTCCGGAAGGCCCCTCCCACACAGGCACTGGGTTACCGCGAGCTTCTGTAACCGGGCGCTGCGGGGGAGATGGTTTCTATCTGCTCGCGGTATTTTCCTATCCTCTTTGAGCAGCTCGTCACATTTTTCATCATTTGTCTCAGCTCACACAAGTGACGCGCGTCCAGGGGGCAGAGGGTCCCAAGCAGAGTCCAGGGGTTAACCTGGAGGGCTGTGGGGCAGGATGGGGAGCCAGGTGGGGCCCTGGAGCAGGGAGGAGCCAGGGTGGGTGCCTGTGGGCCCCCCGGGGGGTGGGGGGAGCTCTGGCGGGGTTTCACACGGGAGGGGCGGTTGTCAGCAGAGACAGGAGTGGAGAGCGTGCTTAGCGGCAGCAACCGAGGAAAGTGAAGGTGACCAACCTCCTTCCACCCACCCGTCAGCTGTTCAGAGGTGGAGCCACCAGGCTGGGGGCAAGGTGGGGGGCTCGCAGCTGGGAAGTCTGGGGAGGAAGCCCACGACCTTCGACCTTCCATTCCAAGGATCTGGCCCCTCCCCCAGGCCCCTTCATCAGGTCCCTTAGCTTCTCTGCACAGCCAGCACACTGCCCAGGGACCACAGGCCCCAGGCCAGTGGTGCCTGTTTGCTGCCCGTTTCCAGGGCAGAGAGGACGTATTGTGTTCACTGCTGCAACCCGAGATCTTTCCAAGAACACGTGGATGGTTCGGTCTCCTCTTTGCCCCCGGGAGGTCCAAGGGACCAGCCAGGGTTCAGAGGTTTGAGGAGAGGTGGGAGGGCCTCCAGGGCAGCTCTGCGGAGAAAGCCAGCCTGAGAAACTGGGGGGCGGGGGGGCAGCACACGTGTCAGGGGCGGACCTTTGGCCGCTGTGAGGGCGCTGGCCTGTGGGATGATGCCCAGTCCTGGCCCACAGGTGGGTGAAGGGAGGTAGCAGGCTGGGAGCTCAGAGGTGTGCATCTTTGCCAGGTCCACCGGTGGGGGGCCTCGGGCTGTCGCATTTCTCTGCTCCCACCTCCCACCCCCACCCCATGCCTGACCCCCCGCCCAGCACCTCGGTGGTCTTTTATTTCAGTTAGTAGTAGCTCTTAAATCTATCAGAAACCCCGAGGGCGCAAACTATGGGCTGCCTATGGGCTGTGGAGCGTTTCCTCGCTGGCCCACGGCTCCGGCGCTTAGATGAGCCGTTTAACCCGCCCACCTCGCCTGCACGGAGGGGCGCTGTGGGGGGGGAGGGGTGGCGGGCCACAGCCCACGGCTCAGCCCGGTGTCCCCAGGGCGGGCTCGGCCCCAAGTCTGCGCAGCTGCCAGAGCAGGGGCTGCCCCCAGTGCCAGCCAGCGGGCCTGTCCGACCACTCGGCCTCGTACAGCCCACTCTGGTGCCCACGGACGCTTGGGTTTCCCACCTGGGAACCTTTTCACATAAAGCTGCACATTTTGTTCGCGCCCAGGGTGGACGAAAGGTCAGCCCAGTCAGAAGCCTCCAGTTTCCCTGAGGGACTCGGGGGCCCTGCAGGCATCAGTGGGGGTCCCAGGGTCACCACACACTCAGGTCTAACAGGGCGTGGGGCTTGAGAAGAAACAGACGCTCGTGCCCTCTCCTGGGAGGGGCCCCAGAGACCCTGAGGGGTTGTCCTAAAACCCCCTTTGGGACCAGGGCCTCCTCAGGGCTCCCTCCCACCCAGCAGCCCCTGCCAGGCCCTCCCAAGTAGCCCCAGAGGGGGTGCGTGGGGTCCACCGGGCCGGGCTAGCATCGCGCTTGCCAGGCAGGGTCGTGGCTCCCCAGAGTGGGTGCGTGGGGTCCACCGGGCCGGGCTAGCAACGCGCTTGCCAGGCCCTCCCAAGTAGCCCCAGAGTGGGTGCGTGGGGTCCACCGGGCCGGGCTAGCATCGCGCTTGCCAGGCAGGGTCGCGGCTCCCCAGAGTGGGTGCGTGGGGTCCACCGGGCCGGGCTAGCATCGCGCTTGCCAGGCAGGGCCCGCGGCTCCCCAGAGTGGGTGCGTGGGGTCCGTCGGGCCGGGCTAGCATCGCGCTTGCCAGGCAGGGCTCGCGGCTCCCCATGCACTTATTTTGGCTGCCACGCTCCCCAGAGGCGCTGGGAGGTGCCCAGCGAGCAGGACAGCAGCCCCAGGTCTCTGAGGGAGCCAGGGGAGCCCCTACCCCACAGCCAGCCCCCGTGTGTGCAGCCCTCAGACCACTGGTGCCTAGTCAGAGGCCCACATTTGCCAACGTCGTTTATTGGGGCCACCCTGGGTGGGGAGTACGCACAGCATACATAGCAGGGCCCAGGGTGCCGCCCAGGAGCGCCTAAAACGGCACAGGGCGGGGGGACAGGGCGCCAGGGTCCGGGGGTGACGGGTGGGACGGCCTGCGTCTGGGGGCCCCGGCCTGCGGAGGGGTGCCGGCTTCTACGCCAGTGGACGTTGCTCAGATCTTGGCCAGGCTGGAGTTGGCATCGGCATGCTCCTCTTGGATGGGGGTCCGGAAGCTGTTTGCCCCTGCGGAGGAGGAAGGGGTGAGGGGTGGGGGGCGGGAGGTGGGCGGGGTCCCAGCCTCCCGCAGGCAGCGCGCTCTGGGGCCCACCGAGAACACTCACCGGGGGGCTTGGGGGCGTTGGGCGTCGGCCTCCAGGCCCTGTGGTGCAGGAGCAAGGCCAGCGCGGCAGCCACGGGGCCAAGCAGGCCCAGGCCCAGGCCCAGGCCCAGGACAGCGGCCAGCTCAGGGCCTGTGGGGAGGCAGGGCCCGCTGGGGTGGGGTCCACCAGGGAAGGAGTCCACCGCAGGAGGGCTGCACCCGGCCAGCGGGCAGCTCCACCCACCCTCCCCGCCACCCCACCCCCCTTGGGTTGGGGGAGGGCCAGGCCCCCTTACCCTTGGGGGGCTCTGCGTGGGGCGTGGAGGGCCCCTGTGAGGCCCTCGGCCAGGTAGTGGTGAGCTGAGCAGGGGTGGACCGGGCTGCGGGGCCCTGGGTCTCCCAGGCGGGTGTGAGTCGGGGGCTCCTGTCCTCACAGACAGCGTCCGAGCTGTTGCTGGCCGCCTGCAGCGTTCGCTTTCCTAATGAGGTGCAGCTGAGCGGGGCAGAGGTGTTGATCAGGCCAGAATGTCCCCCACCCCACTCGTCCCCCACCAGTGGGACGGGCCGAGAACTGGGGCAGGACCAGGGAGATGTGAGGGGTGACAGGGGTCCACAGCAGGTCACTCAGGCAGCATCAGAGTCCAGCCCAAAGGCGGCGAGGAGAGAGGCCAAGGTCCCTGCCACCCCCCAGGAGCCTGGGCCTCCCCCGGCCTCCCCCCCCTTCTCAGCCTGCTTCCCACACCCGCTCCCCTGACCTGTTCCCGCCTGCACCCCTCTCTCCCAAACCCCTGCCTGATCTTTTCCTGCCCCCACCAGGTCAGCTCAACAAGGACGGGGGCCTCTCAGCTGTGAATGAGTGAGGGTCTCACACCCTCCCGGGCTGGGCTGGGGTCTCACGGCCTCCCCGCTCCAGCCCAGCAGGAAGGTCAGTGGGAGAAGGCTGGGTCAGGGCCGAGCAGGGGTCGTGGGGGCGGGGCAGGGACCAACGTCGGGGGGGTGGGGGTGCTAACATGGGGGGGAAGGGGTCACGGGGTGCCGGGCCCCGGAGCTCCCAGCCAGCAGCTTCCTACTCCCAGACCTGACCCCTGGCTCCCAGACCCCAGGCCACCCAAACCGTCCAGCCCCAGGGACACTCACTTGGTCCAGGGCTGGCAGGCCTGGTCGTTGCCCGGGGAGAAGTGTCCTGGTGGGCACGGGGCACAGTCTGCAACAGAGTCAGCAGGCTCTGCCCATCTGCCACCCCTGGGGGGCCCAGACGCTCACCCCCCCAGGGCCTCCAGCAGCCCCTCTCTGCCTACATGCCATCCACTGGCCACGACCTGGGAGCCCCCCAGCCCCTGTCTTGGCCTGACCTGCCTGGGGGAGAGGGCACTCGGCCAAGCCTGGGGTCGGGGTGCTGAGGGGAGGTGACAGCGTGTGAGGGACATGCTCCTTCCACATGGTTCCAGAGGCACCCCTCACCAACTCCACGCTTGTAGCCATAGCCGTCCTGGGGCTGGGTGCCCGGCCTGCAGCCGCAGACCGTGTCTCTCGTGGGTGTGCATCTCTGCTTGGGCTCGCTCCCACTTCCTGGGGGTCGGGTAGGGTGGGCGCAGTCAGTGGGGAGGCCAGAGACACAGAGCAGGCTGGGGGACCGAGGCTGAGGGTCTGCAGCTATCTCCCCAGGGCCAGCTGCCCCCTTGCAGCTGGGTGGCCTCTGGTCCTCTCCCATCCCCGGATGCCATGTCCCTCTTGGCCACACAGCCCCAGGGGTCACCCCGTGGCAGCTCTGCCCGCTCTTCCCACCCCTCCTCCAGCCTGCTCAGGACCCTCTGTGGTCCTTGACTCTGGGTCTCACCCACTCAGCCTCTGGGAGGGAGAGGAGCCCCGTGGGTGGCCTCAGCTGACTGTGGTACTCTGGGGCAGGGGAGGGCAGGCCCCGGCGTGGTCTGGAGTTTGCTCCGAGGCCCCGTGTGAAGTGGGTACCAGCGGGGCCGGGGCGCCTGGCGGTGCTCACTCTGGTTGCACTGTGTGCAGGGCTTGCAGGCCTCGTAGTTGACTGCCTCGTTGTAGAAGCCGGGCTCACACGGACGGCACACCGTGTCCCGGGCGTGGTTGCAACGGCTCTCCATCCCATAACCTGCCACGGGAGGCCGGGCTCAGAGCTCCCCACAGCCTGGCCTTCCCCACAGCAGCCCCCGACCGCCTCTGGCTGGCCCACCATCCCATCCCAGGCATGGCTCCAGGTCACCCGCTTGCCCTAAGTCCACTCGCCCCACGGTGCCTCACCACGTGACCCCATCTGTAGGTCCCTGTGTCCCCTGACCCCTCCCCGTCCCCTCATCCTGGGTCCCTGTAGGCACCCCTCCCCCACTCCACGTCCAGGCCACTCACCTGGCTGGCACTCCTTACAGCACCTGCTGCCACTGGGGTAGGTGTCCCCAACACAGTTGAGCTGGGCCGCAGCGCCCAGCGCGAGCCCCAGGAGCAGGAAGGCCGAGCCCGGAGCCCTGGGTGGCTGGGCTCCCACGCGCATTCTCGGCTGCTCTCAGCCCCACAGCTCGGGAGTCTGGGGTTTTTCCTTGCAGGATGTGGCTATAAGGGCTGCGGGGGAGGGGTGGGGAGGGCAGGAGGAGGGGACCAGGAGGAAGGAGGCCCCAGGAAGCACTGGAAGGCAGCCTGTGTCCCGGTCCTGGGCTTCTCTTCTGCCCTGGGCGCCAAGGCCCCCAACCCTGCGATAACGGCCGTGGGCCTCAGGCTCGGCCCAGCCAGCAGCTGCAGTGTGCAGATCCGGGGCCTGAGTGAGGACCCGCAGCCCCCTGACCCCTGCCAGGGCCACCAGGCCAGGTCCTCCAGCCCAGCCGGTCTGCACTGACCCCTCCCCCTGGACCCCTCCTACTCCTGTCTCACAGGAAACTGGAGCCCCTTCCACCAGGCATCCTGGCTGTCCCCCTGCCCTGCCCAGCCTGGCCAAGCTGCCCAGACCGGGGTGGTCTTGGGATCCCTCCACCTGGCTCACTCCTCCTGGGCGCCCCCCTCTCTGCAGGGCAGAGCCCTGAAGAGGAGCGGGGGGCTCACCCTGAGGCCAGTCCTCACCCCTGCCCCACAAAAGGCTGCCCGGAGCACATGGGCGAGCCAGGGCAGCACACTGGGTCAGGCACCAGGTGCAGGGGGAGGGCTGGTGGCGTCCAGGGCTCCAGAGCATGGTCACTGGCCCAGGTGTCCAAAACTAGCTCGGACCAATGCCAGCAGCCCTGGTGGGTCAGATGCCTCATGACCAGTGCCCACAGTGGGTGCGCAAGCATGTGAGGGTGTGTGCTGGTGTGAGAGGGAGAGAGCAGCTGAGCGTCCTTGAACACAGCAGGCATCTGAATCCACGTTAGTGCCCTAAACCCACACGTGGAAGCTTGATCCCCGTGCAGCTGTACTGGGAGACCGGGGCCTCTCAGGAGGCCATAAAGGCTGGGTGGCGTCACAGGGTGGGCCTGATCCAGTGTGACTGGTGTCCCTACAAGAGGAAGAGGGCAGGGCACAGACACGAACAGGGCACGACCACGTGAGGACACAGGGAGGAAAAAGGCCTCAGGAAACACCAACGCTGCCCACTCCTCGGTCTCTGGACATCCAGCCTCCAGGACTAGCAGAGGGTAAACGTCTGTGCTGCAAGCCACCTGAGCAGACCGAACACGTGCTGCTGGGCAAGCCCTGCCCGGTGCCCTGGGGGTGGCGTGTGCCTGGGAGCGTGCACCAGCCGTGTGTGCAGCACGCGTGTGTGGCGCTGGCTCCACATGCCGGGATGTGTGCTCCCATGAGCACCTGGGCATGTGCCTGGGGCGGGGTGTCCCGTGAAGACAGACTCTCCGCTCTGCCCCCTGGCCGGGCAGGGGCTATCTCCCTAAAAACTCTGGAGGCCATGCCAGGCTCTCCCTGCGCCACACCCACCCCAGGTTTAGGGTGTTCCTGCAGCACCACTGGGACAGGAAAGAGAGCTCCCGTGTCCTCAGGACAGGTGGGGAGGGCCTTTGTACCGGCCCCCCGTGGGGCACGAGGGAGGAGCACAGGTGCCCATGCACACACATGCACACGTGCACGCACACACGTGTGTACATGCTCCCTCTCATGCAAAGCTCTGATCCTGGTGGCCCAAGGCAGGGAGGCCGTATGGCTTTGGTGCTTTTAAATCTGAACCACGAGACAGGATTATCTGCTTAATGGTTAACCTGAAGCTTTGGCGGTGGGGGGGGGGGGTGCAGGCCTCCCGCAGTGGCTGGAAACCCCCCACCTCCTGGGGGCACAGGTAGGATGTGGGGCTCCCTGCCCACCTGCGGGAAATTCCGCCAGCCAGCTCCGCCTGCGGGCAGGGGCCACCGCAGGGTCGTCGCCCTCAGCCTCCAAAGAGAGGGAGGGTCCATGGGGGAGGGGCAGGGCTCCAGGCAGCCTGCTGTGCACACTTGTGTGTGTGTGTGTTGTGCCCCGTCTCCCACTGACAGTGAGAAAAACTATTTTAAGACAAACCATAGCTGCTGAGGTGGAGGTAACTCGGGGTCTGGCGGGCAGCACCCCATGCCTTATGGGGGCCATGGCAGGGGAGGCCGCCCGCCCCCTGCCCAAGGCCCCGACTCTGGGCAGCGCACGGGGGCCGGCCCGCACCTCTGTCCCAGCGTCCCACCTGCTGGTGGCCACCCACCCACACGGCCAGAGCCACGGGCCCCGCCCTCCCACCCCGCCTTCTGGTCGCAGTTCTGAAAAGCCTTTCCTCTTGTTTGTCTGGAAACCGGCCCAGATTCTGCGGCGGCCCCTCCCCGGCCCCTCCCCACGCTGCTCGGAAGCAGGTCACGTGGGCAGCTCAGGGCAGCCTCTCTGCCCACCTGGCCTGAGCCTCCAACCCCAGCAGGGCCTTCAAAGGCCCGTGCGGACCCCCTGGCCGGGTGAGCCGTCCACCGAGGCACCATGGGCCACGGCTCAGGGCTCTGAGGGGGGCCCGGCGGGGGGCCAGGTTCGTGGGTATGTAGAGTGGAGACCCTCCCTTGTCACTTAACTCTCACTGCCCACATCCCCCCAGCCCGCACCCCAGCCAAGCCAGCGGGCGTGCCAACCCTGGGGGAAGGGCCCGGTGTGGTGGTGGGACCGCAGCCGGGGGGGACCAGGTCTCACCCCTCCCGCCAGAGGCTCCTGACCCCCCAGGTCGCCCCTCCCCGCCCCCCCCCGCCCCAGGCCAGGAGTCTGGGTGGCTCTTGGGGACTCCCCCAGTTCTCTGCCCCCAGCCCCGTGCCCTGGGGGCCCAGGGCTCGTCCTCAGAGCCCCCTCCACCCCAAACTCCCATTTCCTCCCAGCCCGTCCCAGGTGGCCTCACCCAAGCCTGGACTCCAGCTCCTGACTTTAAATCTGCAGCCCAGATCCCCAACTCCCGCCCTGCAGACGGCCCCTCCCTGTCCCCCACCAGGACACCGTCCCGCCTGGCAGCCCCGTGTCATCCTCCCCCGTGTCGCAGGTGACCACCGGCGCTAGCAAGCCCCTGCTCTAACCAAACCGCCCACCGCAAAGCTTCAAGTGGAAGCCGCCTGGCCACAGACATCGGAAGTCGTCTACGTGTCTTTTTTCCCACCAAAAAAATGAAGCTGGGAGAAAAAGGAAACTATATTTCAAAGTAAATTAATGTGATTCCTGTCACCAGTATTAGCGTTTCCTCGGAGACTGAACGCCACAGGGCCGGCGGCTCTCACGGCCCCTTCCCGACCCCCCAGCCGCCGGCTGCTGGTTTCCAGCAAAGCCTTCATCTTTCAGTTTTCAAGGAAACGGCGGGAGCTGCGTATTTCCCACGGTGTGGCCAGCCCGCAGGCCCTGATGTGGCCGGTGCCTCTGGCAGAAGGGCTCCAGTTCTCGGAAGCGAGAAGCAGTGGGTACGCGGGAATCGCGGGAATCGAGGCGCCGCGGGAGGGACAGGGCGGGGCGGGGCGGGGAGCGGCGGCGGCTCAGAACTCCTCGTGCACGCTGCGGGCGTAGTCCACCAGCTTGCTGCCTGTGAAGAACTCGCTGTACTTGAGCACCTCCTCGGGCTCCAGGCAGTGGTTCTGGTTCTCGTCGGCAACGGCGATCATCTGCTTGGCCTCGTTGAGGGCGCTGAACTCGTTCATGGGGTCCATGTAGTCCTGCAAGGGCCCCGGCTCAGCCCCGCCACAGCCCATGCCGCCCCGGGCCAGAGGCATCTCCTCACGTTCAGCCCGCATCCGGCCACGCAGCCGAGACCCCCCGCCCGGAGGACGCCCCATGCAGGCTGGCACCCCTGCCTCAGCGGGGCTGTGACACCACAACCAGCTCCAGGAGGTGAGGTCTTGCTGGAAATACTCCGTGAGCTAGTGGGACAGAAGCTGCGGGGCAGGGAGGTGGGAATGTTCTAGAACGTTCTGGAAGGTGGGTGCCAGGCCGGAAGTGGCTCAGGGACAGGCAGCCTGCACCGGCATGGGTAGCTCCACGCCCACGGAAGGGCAGGACAGGGGGAAGGCTGGCCCTGGAGCGGGGCACACGCACACGGACCGGCTTGGCCGCCGGGGCGGCAGTGCTGAGGGGAAGGAGCTCCTGAACCGGGGGTCCCGCCGCTATCAGCAGGGATCAGAGAGCTCCGGCTAAAATGAAATGACTCATGCAGCAATGGGGAAAAACAAGCCCCACGCAGCACCTACACGCGACACCAGTGAAGACACTCCCGAGGCAGGAAGCGGGTCCAGCGGCGCGCAGCCTTCCCGCCCCAGTGTCCGGCCAGGCCGACCCCGCTGCCCGGAGCAGCGGGCCCCACACCCACCTCCAGCTCCGCCGCGGTCACGATCCCGTCGCGGTTGGCATCGATCAGCTCCTCGAACTCTCTCTTCCTGTCTCGCACCCAGCCGTCGTCCACGTCCTGGCCCTGCTGGTTCTCCACGGTGCCCACGGGCAGAGAGATGAACTCGGACAGCGAGAGCTTCTTGTCACCATCCTGGTCTGCGGGACACGGGGGCAGACGTCAAGACTCCAGCGGGCGCGGGACCACTGAGGCCACTCCGGAGAAAACTCAACTGACGGGGCTTTGCTGCCAGGTTTTCAGTTTGTGTGGTTTCGGCCTGACCCCAAACAGCGGCCGTACAGCCCCCGCGGGCCACCCAGCCCAGGACCGGCCCGTGCTGACCTCCGCGGCTGGGCCTCACCCAGGTCCCGGATGATCTCCTTGACCATGAACTGCAGCATGCCGCGGCTGTGCTCGGGGTGCAGGAACGACAGGAACTCGCTCTCCGTCAGCAGCAGGTCCGGGGGCGGGTTGTCCGCCTGATACCAGCGGTCTTTGAGGTTCTCCAGGACTTCCTGTGCTGAGAGAGAGAGGCGCATCCGTGAGGACCCACGCACACGGGACCCCTGCACGCATCCAGAAAGTTCCGAGACACGCAGCCCGAGTGCAGGGGGGGCCAGCTCAGGATGTGGTGGCACGCGGGGCCAAGGGCCTGGCCCTCGGAGGGGTCCTCAGCCCCCTGGGGCGCAGATACACAGACGCCCCAAGATGCAGGTGCAGACCCTCAACCGAAACAGACCCCCACCCCCACCCCGGACACAGACCCCCTTAGACACAGCCCCGCCCCCGCTCGTTCCCGGGAAGCGGGCCGCCGGCTCTGTGGGAACAAAGGCACGACTTGCTTCCCTTCCGTCTCCGCCCGTGCACTGTCCCGGGTAGGGCTCTGAGGGAAAACTCAGTTTCCAGGTATGACTCACGCGTCCCCTGTGCGATCCCCGCTACCCCTGCCACTGTGGGAAGGCCCGGCGAGGGGCCCTGGGGCCGGTGGTCGGTGACGGGCTGGGTGTCCAGCCAGGGAGCGGGGAGAAGCCGGCGCAGCATCCGCACCCTCACCCGGGGCCCAACTCCAGCTTCCGGCTGGGAACAGGGACGCCGGGCCCGGCCCGGTCGCGACGGGGAGAACCCCACACAACGCCTGTGGCCTCACACCTCGTGCCTTCTGACAGAAGGACAGAAGAGCCGTGGCAACTACAGGATCGCCCACTGCCTACCTGCCCGGCCACGGGGACAGGAGTGGTGGGACGGGCATGGGCTTGCCTTGCCGTGTCTACCCAGAGCCTGCGAACGCGACCTGATCTGGGAAAAAGGTCTTGGCAGGTGAAATTAGTAAAGGTTCTTGAGACGAGACCACCTGGGATTCAGGTGGGCCCTAAGCCCTGGTGTCCTTGTGTAAGAGGAGATGAGATTGGAGAGCAGTGGCCACAAGCAGGGACGCTGGCAGCACCAGAAGCTGGAGGTGGCCTGGAGGGACCCCGTCTGCAGCACAGGGGACGGCGGCCCCGGGGGGCCACGTGAGCTCAGCCCCCCCCCACGCTCTCCCTCCTCTGGGACCCTCGACAGCCGCTTTTCATTTCTGATCCCCCAGAGCTGCTCACCCCCCTCCCCCACCCCAGACTCATGAACACACGGGAGTGAGGTGAGGGCTGGGCGGATGGAGATACCATGAGCTCTAGATCCAGGAAGAACACGTCCTGACCCCACACACACCCAAGGGAAAGGGCGCTGAGGACAGACAAGCAGGCACAGACGGCCAGCAGCTACCCAGGAGCCAGTGCTAAATGTCCAGTGCTGGCAGGAGGAGGACAGGGGCCCCCCGGACACCTCTAAAGGACACATTCGGGGGACGGTCTGAACCCAGGACAAACAGTGGAAACACAAAATGGAGACAAACATAAATGGCCAACAACCATTTCAGGAAGAAATAACATCCTATTTACAGGCTTTAAAAAACAGCAGAGGGGCTTCCCTGGTGGCACAGTGGTGAAGAATCCGCCTGCCAATGCAGAGGACACGGATTCGAGCCCAGGTCCGGGGAGATCCCAAGTGTCACGGAGCAGCTAAGCCCGTGCACCACAACTACTGAGCCTGCGCTCTAAAGCCCGCGAGCCACAACTACTGAGCGCACGTGCCACAACTACTGAAGCCGCACGCCTAGAGCCCATGCTCCGCAACAAGAGAAGCCACTGCAATGGGAAGCCCGCACGCCACAACGAAGAGTAGCCCCCGCTCGCGGCAACTAGAGAAAGCCCCTGCGTAGCAATGAAGACCCAACGCAGCCAAAAATAATAAATTAAATAAATAAAAACCAGCAGAACCAAAATCCTGGGTGACACCACACAAACTAGGAAGGAGGCCTCTATACTGCCCAGAACAGAGTAAAATGGTCTTGACTTAGACGGTCAACGATGGACTGAGAAGAAAAAAGTAAAGCTGTAAGATACAAAACCCCTGCCCACAATGGGCAGCCCCCATGGGCACACCTGGAAAGCTGGGTGCCCCATTCACACCTGTCAGGCCACCAGATAGGGTCATGTGACTGCTGAGAAAAGGAAAGTGGGGTCTCTAAATCCCACACTAGCAGAGGGAAAGATGAAAGGAAAAAAAAGAAATATCAATAGAAACAGAAATGAGCTTAACCCATCTATTACCAAGAAATTCAGGCTGGCTCACGATATAAAGCTAACCTCTACGTAACCCATAAAAAACAAAACGCTTTGGAAAAACCAAGTCTCAAGGGCGGTTCACAGGTGAATTCTACCAAACATGTGGGAAGGAGGCCATACCAATCTCCACAATCCCTTCCAGAGGAGAGAAACAGAGTGAACACTTCCTAACTCATCCTCTGAGGTCCTAACACTAAAAGCAAAAAGGACACAAGAAAACTACAGACTGATGTCTCGCATGAATATAGACACAAAAACATTCAACAAAATATTAGCAGGGGCTTCCCTGGCTGCGCAGTGGTTGAGAGTCCGCCTGCCGATGCAGGGGACACGGGTTCGTGTCCTGGCCGCTGAGCCTGTGCGTCTGGAGCCTGTGCTCCACAACGGGAGAGGCCACAGCAGTGAGAGGCCCGCGTACCACCACCACCACCACCACAACAAAAAAAAAAAACAAAAAAAAATATATATATACATTAGCAGATCAAATCCAACAACATACAAAAACAATTACACGTTACAACCAAGTGGGATTTATCCCACGTAGGCAAGGTTGGTTCAACGTCTGAAATTCAACTGATATTCACATCAACAGGCTAATGAAAAGAAATCACGTGGTCGTATCAATAGATGCAAAAAAGCATCTGACAAAATCCAACACCCATTCATGACGAAAACTCTCAGCACGCTAGGAACAGAGGGGACTCGTCCCCTTGATATAGAATACCCACTAAAAACCCACGGCTAAGATCATAGTGGCGAGAAAGCCGAAGCTTTTCCACCAAACTCAGATGAAAGCAAGGATGGCCCTTCTCACCACTGCTCTTCAACATAGCACGGGAAGTCCAGCTGCTGCACTAAGACAAGAAAAGGAATAAAAGAGACACTGATTGGGAAGAGGAAATAAACCGTTTTTGTTCAACGATGTCACGATCGCCTACGTAGAAAACCCAAAAGAATCGACAAGAAACTCCTGGAGCCACTCAGCAAGCACAGCAAGGCTACAGGAGGGAAGGCTGCCATACAGAAGCCAATGGCTTCCCTGCACCACAGCAGGGAACAAGCGAAATTCGGAACTAAAAACTAAAGAGCACACACAGAAACAAGGCGCAGATCGCAACCTTGATGGCAGACGAGAGTCCAGTGCCAAAAACACCAACCCTGACAGAGAACCGTGGCGCCCACAGCACGTCTACACACATAACAGTAACGAACATCCCTCGACCAAAGAACACAGCGCCAGCCGTCACAAAGCAGACGCGGGAAGGGCCACAGACACCAGCAGGAGGCCATGACGCAACCCTGACGGCCAGGTGCACGTGAGACAAACAGGGTAGCATCACAGGCACAGAGACGTCCCGGTAAAAATCCGGCACTCACGTGTCCATCAAGAGAAAACGACACACTGGATGACAATGGCAGGGACGACCTGCCCAGTAGAGACCGAACAGGAGAACACAGGAAGCACACGGCGCTCTGACAAAGCCCCCAACAAGCTGAACTCGACACCCGGCTGCGAACGAACCCCCGGGAGGGACGGGATGGCACAGAGCTGGAGACAGTAACCAGTGAAGGTCACGAGAACTCTTCAGTGGTGCTTCAGAACTCAGCTAAAGGCGTCAAATTTTGTACCAGGGAGACGGGTTTTTAAAGGAACGTCTCTGAAAAGCTAAGGGGAGAGCCGGCTGGGACTGCGGCCTCCAGGCACCGCAGGCAGGAGCCCCCCCGGCCTTGCCGACTCCCAGGGTCGGACCTCATCTGGCGCTGAGGACCTGTCCCAGCCGAGACCCGCTTCCGGTGCTTCCGCCACCTCCTCCCCGGAGCTCAAGCCCACCTGAGGCCGCCGGCTGCACCTACCCACCCACGGCACCTGGGGGATCCTGGGGGCTCTGCCTAGCGGCCCCGTGGGAGCACCCGGCTGTGGCCACACCCGCCTCGCCCCCTTCCCTCCCGGCATCTGTGCTGTCACGCGCGCCACGCTGGCCACGGGAGGCCGAGCCCTTACTCTCTTCGTCGATGTTCAGGTCCCACTTATTCTTTATCTTATCAGCAACTTCTCTCTCATCATGGCCTTTGCTTGCCAAAAACTTCACCTTGTACTCATCCCATGACACATGGCCTGAAAGAGCAAGACAGCTTGTTAGGAGGTTTAACAACGAACGCTTTTTTTTTTTTTTTTTGCCCGCGCCGTGGGGCACGTGGGATCTTAGTTCCCCGACCAGGGATCGAACCCGAGCCCCTTGCATTGGAAGTGAGGAGTCTTAACCACTGGACCGCCAGGGGCGTCCCAACACTGAACATTTTAAAAAGACGTATCTAGTTACTTTAAGCCATCAATCCAAAATCCTGGTGCTAAGGGCATCTGTAGAGGCAGGGGCAGCAAAACACGGCTCCAAGCTTCACGACAGAGCCTAGCCCCGTGGTCCCCGCCTGCACGGCAAGCTGGCATCTGTCTCCCTGGCAGCACCTGCAGACCCCTCCTGCCTCTCACCTCCTCGTTCCTGGGCCGGCAGCACCTGCAGACCCCTCCTGCCTCTCACCTCCTCGTTCCTGGGCCCTCGGCCTGGAGCCCCGCCCCCGCACACACCTCCAGGCACCGCCCTCCGCCAGCAGCCTCAGGCCACCAGGGTCAGGGCGAGGTTGGCCGTACCGTCACCGTCGGGGTCCACGGCTCGGAAGTGCGCCTTGCTCTCCGCGATGGCCTCCTGGAAGTGCTCGGCCGTCTTCTCCATGATCCAGCGCTGCATCTCCTTGGCACTGATCCTTCTGTCGGTGTTCAAATCCACCCTGCAGGCCCACGAGACGTGTCAGGCGAGGCCTCCAGCACCCCGACAGACGGGTGTACAGACAGAAGGATGGCCACAGGCGTTCTGCAGGCAGCCACAAAACCACCACGAACAGCAACACATCCCACCCAACGGTGACGCAGGAGAAGTCGGGGGGATGTGGGGGACACAGTGGGGGAATCAGGGAGGACGCTGGGCAGTGTCACTACCCCATCCGTTTCGGGACCACAGCGAGGGGAACAAGTCTCCCCCCTGCCGCAGGACGGGGTCCACAGACCCACACACCTGGGACTCACGAGGAGTCCCTGGTAACAGGGCTGGAGCTCAGACACTGGAGCACAGTCGTGTCTACTCGCACAAACACAGCCAGCGAGACAAAGAAACAGCTGTAGGTGCAAGTGTGCCGGCAGCTGTACACTCTGCACACACTCACGTGCATATGTGGGTGTGTGCATGGCTAGTGCACACCAGCGGACATGGGTCAGAACACGTGTGTATGCACGGGCTGGCGCACACACACACAGGAAAGGACCACAGGCAAGGACACCCCAGCAGCAACGCCCACACCCGCTGCCAGGTCCTCGTTTCTAAATCCCACTCTCCCATGAAACGAACCAGCGCTCCCCAGAGAACTGGGTGATTCTAGGGCTGAGGCGGGAACACAACAAGATGAAGGGAAGCTGGCGTGGCTGGCAGTGCAAGAAAGGAAGGAAGCGCTCACAAGGGGCGGGGGGTGGGAGGGGTGGGCAACGACAAGGTCCTGGCGGCCAAGGCTGGAACGAGGTGGGCAGCCAAACCGACAGCGCGGAGCTGCGTCCCCACCAAAGTGCAGACGACACCCACGCGTCCATCCTCCTTACGGGAGTCCAGACCACACGGTGGGTCTTCCCCAGAGCTTCGCTCCCACCCCCGGGAGGGTGGGCTGCCCCTCTGAGTGGCTGCCAGAGAGACGGGAGGACAGGACAAGGAGTGACACTCCTTGGCAGATCCCCCCTGAGCCAGGTGACCAGGCCGACAGCCCCCGTGATGTCGTGCGGACGTCAGGTGCCCTGATGTGATGTCACGAGAGCGCCACCTCACCTCTGGGGTCTTCTTTCCATAAACCACAACCCCTGTCTAACCAGAAGAAAACACAGCCGACAAAGCCCAAATCAGGGACACGCTACAAAACACCTGAGTGGTCCTCCCCAAAACCGTCAAGGTCACGAAAAAGTAGCCTCCCAGATGGGACCCCGGGCAGAACGAGGACCCTGGGGCAGCGCGTGACCTGCAGCCTGGAGCGCGGGGAACAGTAACAGAGCACCGTAGTGTCTCAGTTTCCACAAGTGTGCCTCGGTCTGCATCTTTCTGTAAACCTAAAACCACTCCAGAATAAAAACCTCACTTGAGAGGTGCTACGCAACCTAGGTCTTGAGGCTACGTGTTTGATCTGCCCCGGGCAGGGTGCAGGGGAGGCAACAGCAGCTGCAGGGGGCCCCACAGGGCCCACGGTGGCACCTCCAAGTGGGACGGCTCTGGGGGGGGGGTCCGACTGAGAAGGTGAACACGGGCTAGACGCTCCCCGATGACAAACCTGTTAGACACGGGACGTATAAGGAAGACACCTGACATGGGCGTATGCAGCCGTGCAGCTGCAACGGCCCCAGGAGCCCGGTTTTCTGCGTTTCCCGGTGATCTGCTCTCTGCACCTGAACCCCACTCCCACTCCCAGAGCAGCTGCGAGGGAGGCTCTGTCGCCACTCCTCCCCACTCCGGGGGTCCCCTCGGCCTGGTGCACGCGGCTGCCCTGCTGATCCCTGGAAGAAGCCACGTGCCCTGTGGCCCCGCTCACAGCTTCCTTCCCGGCTTCACGAGACAGTGAGGTCTGGGCGCCGGACAAGGTTTCGGTCACTTCAGCCGCTGACAACGATCAGTTCCTCAAACTGAAGAGGGCACATCCAGGGGGCCAGGCGGCCGGCTAGGCGCCTCGGGGGGCCGCCGCCCCGCCCCTGGTCCCCCACTTCACCAACGGGGATGCTGCCAGAGCTGGTCCCCCGGCCGCGTGACCCCTGTGTGCACGCACAGCCCCCCACGAGAGAGTCAGTCTCCTTTCTGGAACCAAGAGCCACCCATCGTGCGTCCTGGCACATGACCCTGGCGGCCACCGTATCGCCAGTACCGAGCCTGAGACCTGCCAGGCCGGCGCTGAGGCAGAGCCCCGGACCAGCCCATGGCCTGCGGGCGCCTAACCCACAACGCGTGCGGAGAGCAGACCCATCGGGCCCGCCTGGTGTCCCCGGGCCACACCCCTCTCCCTCCCCACCACCTGCCCCATGGGCCCTGTCCGCCCATCACCTCAACCTGTCGTGGCTCCAGGCCAGCAGAACAGTACAGCCCCGTCCGCACACGCTCACTGGAGCGCTGATGGCGGCGCGGAGCCGACGGCCGACCGTGCCCGGCAGCAGCTCCGCGCCCACGGGCCCTGCCTCTAACTGGCACTGCGACCAGTCCCACGGGCAGCAGGGTGCTGGCGCCTCTGCCCCATGCAGCCCTCCCCACGCCCTCTGAGCCCCCGCCGGACACAGGGCGCAGCTCAGGGCTGCCGCCTCGCAGCTCCCACGCTGCCAACTTCCCAGGAGCTCGTGTTACAGCACCACCTCCACAGCACGTCACCGAGGGGGGCCTCGTCACCTCGGCGCCGCGCAGAGCCAGGACTGGACCAACAGGGAGGCCGAGGCCAGCCCCCCACGCCCCCCCACAGGCCCCAGCAGCACCTACTTGGAGAAGATGGCCATCAGCTTCCTCCGGCTCCTCCGGGGCTCCGCGTCCTGTTCAAAGCCGTCCGTGTCCTTGCCCAGGAAGACCTCCTGGTGGAAATCCCTGTTGAGGTGCCCATCCATCTCTAGCTTCACCCCGTTCAGGTGGTCCGGAGGCAGGATCTCGTTTTCCTCCCTGCTACCCACTCTCTCCCGAGCGGACGTGTGGTTGGCGGGCCGGGCGGACGCGTCCATCAGAAGGACAGCCCCCAGGAGCCAGAGGCAGCGAGGGGCCAGGCCACAGAGGGGAGCCTGCCTGGAGGTCATGGCTGCCGGGGTCTGCGCTGCAGGATGGCCTGCGAGTGTGGCCGGGAGCTGGGGAAGGGGGGTGGCAGGTGAGGAGGTGGTGATCACAGCCCGCCTACCACCCAGGGCAACGCGGGAGGCCCCACAGCCAGCACAGCTGCCTGCGGCCAGCAGCCTGAGGCTGCCCGGTCCCAGCCAGCACTTAATGGTCCACGAAGAGGGTGCAGAAGATGATGGAGCCCCAGCAAACACTTCTCTAAAGAGACGTTTACTTTGTAACACGAAATAGAAGTCCTTGCTTTCCAGGACCTACGGCTGGGCATCCTGTTTTCTCCTTCTTCCACTCCCCCCTCCAACTACGATGAGGTGGCCCTGCCTCAAGGTACGCCCTGCACCGCTAACCCTGCCCCTTCTCCAGGCCCACCGAGCTGCCCCCAGCACGGCTGTCCTTGGAGGCTGGCCCCAGAGTCACCGTAACTCACTCTCCAGATGCCGGCTCAGCGCTCACGAGCTCCGGGACCTTGACGAAGGCACCTGCCCGCCTCAGCTTCGGCCTCCCCGCCCCAAGGCTTTGTGAGGGCCTGGTGCCAGCGAAGCCCAAACCCACCGGGCAGGGCACCACCCCTCCCCCTCCCCACCTCCACGACCCTTGTGCACACACATGTACACACGTAAACACAGCGTGTACACACGCACACAGGCACACACACACAAGTGCACTCATGCACATACACGAATGCACACACATACACAGGCACGCATCCACACGTACGCCCACGCGTGCTCACACACACACAGACACAGGCATCCTTGCTCACGTTCACACACGAACACCGAGAAGGCCAGAGTACCCAGGAAGTCTGTGACCCTGGGCGTGCCCGGGCTTGGCGGTGAAGGAACAAGGCCACCCTCTGTCCACGTCAGGGACCCCAGGGCCACAGGCGCTCACACCCAGCACTCGGCCACCCGGCCTCTCCCACATCTGCTGCCCACCCCGGGCCGCCTGCCTTCCCGCCCCCACGGCTCCTCCTCCAGGCCCCCCCCCCACTTCCCCACTGCACTCCTCAGGACCTTCTTGCCCTTAACGTGTTCCTCTTGGAGCTTGTCCACCCAGCAAACGCCTGCCGGCCCTCCCAGGTGCCGCGGAGGCCCCCCTCCAGCAGGCCTGACAGGGAGCAGCGGAGGGAAGCCCCCCAGGCCAGGGTGGTGTCCAAGGTGAGGCACAAGGGGTTCGAACCACGGTGCCCTCCATCAGGCCAAGCAGGCACCTGTGCTGGCTGGCAGCGCAGCCCAAGGCCAGGGCCACAGGCCCTCCCCGGCTGGCAGACGCCACCACTTGCTTCTCTGATGCCTCTTCTGTACCCTGCGCGCTCCTGACCAACGCCTCCCCTGGCACGGGGACACCTCAGTCGGTCTGACAAGGACAGGGTAAAGGGACAAAGCAGGTGACTAAACAGTTAATCCCACTAAGGGATCATCCATGAAGAAGAACGTGTGGGAGACCCCTGTAAGTTAATGATCACTCTAGAAAGCAGGTTTGCTTAACCACAAAACCAAGCAGGCTTGCTTAGCAACAAACCACGCAACATAAGCACAAGACATGCCCCGGGACGATAAAATGGGGGAATGAGACCCACATCCTGCCCGCTAAGGTCAGTAAGTTAATGGTTCCTAAGACACGCTCCTCTGCGCAAGCTAAAAACAAAAATATAAGGACAAGGTGGCGCTACACTGAAGCCTGAGATGATTTCCCATATTTTAGTATGTGTTACCGCCTTTCTGCTCATTTCCACTGCGCCATGACAGTCCCAGTTTGACCGCGTAGGGACGAGAAAACTCCCCCGCCCGACAAGGAGGAGGAACTGGTGATGGAAGGGTGACGTCTACTCAAGAATGAGGAAGAAGGTGGTCTTCTCCCCTGCCCACTTTCCTTCCGCTATAAAAATGTAGCTTAGTTCTCAGGGCAGAGCTCCCCGCCTGCCCGCTTGTATCTCTCACAGGCGTCCTACAGTAATAAACTCTTTCCTTACCTGTCACTCTGCTGCTCAGTGAATTTTTTCTGCGCCGAGACAGAAGACCCTTCGCTCTACTATCACCCAGAGACGCGTTCCGTCGGTTTCAGGTCCTCTGGGCCCAGGCGCTATCTGGACCCCTGGACGAGATCCTGCTCTCCCAGCTCAGCTGGCTCATTCCTTGGAGGCGCAACTCTCACGGAAGGGCCGCCTTACGTCCCTCCTTCCGTGTCTGTGAGGGCCTGCACCCTCCCCACACCCACGAGAACCCACCAGTTGTGCTCTCTGCGTGGTCACCGTCCCCTGAACCACATTTACTGGAACTTCCACTTGTCCCTCTCTGAGGGCACCGCCCCAGCACCCATCACACTGTCCACACAGCAGGCCTTTCTGCTCTGCCACGATGCATATATTCCCCAAGCCCACGAGCAAACCAAGACAACTTCCTCCTGGCCTTAACGCCACTCTGCTGACTGGTGGCCATAAACACCGAAAAGACTGGACTCTTCTGGGAAGAGCAGTCAATCCCACATTCTGCTTATCTTGATAGGCAGTACAGAGAATGTTATTTACATGATATTTTGCACAAAGAGTAACCCCCAAATAACCGTGTAGGCATCAGAAGGTCGGGCACTTCCTCCCCTCCATTCACAACGTTTCTGTACCGTGGTGAGCACAGGAGTCAGCCGCTCACTTCCCGCCCCAGGGGAAGAGATTTCAGAGCAGGGTCAGCCCCGCTGACTGGGGGACCCATCCCGGACTCCTGGACAGCCCTGGTGCCCGCTCTGGTGAAACTAGTAAGAACAGCGTCGTTAAAACGCAAACACTTTTTCTAAACGCTCCGTCCTCGGCTTCAGGAGTCGCACACGGCGTTGGCAACGACTGCCCCGGGCCGAGCCAGGTGGCCCGGGCCTCACCCGGACTTCGGACCCTCCCCACCCCCCGAACGGCGGGGCCGCGGCCGCCGACCCGGCTCCACCGACCCCCGACTCCGGCATCCGAGGGGCCGGGCCGGCAGCAGACGCCGGCCGCCCGAGGCCCCGTCGGCCTGCGGCGCGCCGCCTTCCCGCCGCCCCGGGGCCGGGAAGGGGCTGTCACGTCCTGGGACCCTCACTCACCGGCCTCCCTCGCCGCACCCAGGATCCACCGAGCGCGACCCGAGCGCCTGCGACGCCTCCAACGGGCCACCTCTTAGGCCGCGGCCATCACTCTTCCGGGAAGAGGCGGGTCGCAGGGCGGTGCGACCTCCCCGCGCCGATGCCGGCGCCGCCATCTTTCCCCCGGGCGGAAGCGGCCTCACCGCCCTCCCGGGCGGCCAATGAGGAGCGTACGCGGGTCCACGTAGCCCGACGGCGCGGTCCGCGGCGCTCCCCGCGCCATGAAGCTGCTGCGGCGCGCGTGGCGGCACCGAACGGCGCTGGGCCTGAGCGCCCTGGCGCTGGGCGGCGCTGCGCTGCTCTACCTGGCGCGCTGCAGGGCGCCCGTCGACCCCGCCGCGCCCGCGCCCTTCGGCCCCACGCGCGCCGCCGCTTTTCTGGCCGTACTGGTGGCTAGCGCGCCGCGGGCGGCCGAGCGGCGCAGCGTGGTCCGCAGCACATGGCTGGCGGCGCGGCGCGGCGGCCCCGGGGACGTGTGGGCGCGCTTCGCCGTGGGCACCGGCGGGTTGGGCGCCGACGAGCGGCGCGCCCTGGAGCGCGAACAGGCACGGCACGGCGACCTGCTGCTGCTGCCCGCGCTGCGTGATGCGTACGAGAACCTCACGGCCAAGGTGTTGGCCATGCTGGCCTGGCTGGACGAGCATGTGGCCTTCGAGTTCGTGCTCAAGGCAGACGACGACTCGTTCGCGCGTCTGGACGCGCTGCTGGCCGAGCTGCGCGCCCGCGACCCCGCGCGCCGCCGCCGCCTCTACTGGGGCTTCTTCTCGGGCCGCGGCCGCGTCCGGCCCGGGGGCCGCTGGCGCGAGGCCGCCTGGCAGCTCTGCGACTACTACCTGCCCTACGCGCTGGGCGGCGGGTACGTGCTCTCGGCCGACCTCGTGCGCTACCTGCGCCTCAGCCGCGAGTACCTGCGCGCCTGGCACAGCGAGGACGTGTCGTTGGGCGCTTGGCTGGCGCCGGTGGACGTGCAGCGCGAGCACGACCCGCGCTTCGACACCGAGTACAAGTCCCGCGGCTGCAACAACCAGTACCTGGTGACGCACAAGCAGAGCCTGGAGGACATGCTAGAGAAGCACCGGACGCTGGCACGCGAGGGCCGCCTGTGCAAGCGGGAGGTGCAGCTGCGCCTGTCTTACGTCTACGACTGGTCGGCGCCACCCTCGCAGTGCTGCCAGAGGAAGGAGGGCATCCCCTGACCGCCCCGAGCAGGGCTGGGACGCCCGGCTCCAGACCCTGCGCAGCCATTCTGCCGCTCGTGGTGGTGTGTGGAGGCTGGACCGAGTTACTGGGGGCCGCCCGCCGGCCTTCCACTGGTGAAGCTGACAGCTTCTGGCTGGTCGTTAGCATGAGGCCGGCCCTCGAGAGGACCCAGTTTACCTGGTGACCATGGGCCAGATGCCAGGCAGCAGTGGACACCTCCTAAGCCCCGGCTCCGCTAAGCACCCATACAGCCTACCCGAGGGCATCTTGTTCTGCGTCTGCGGCCAGCATCCTGTCAGACAGAAATGTCCCGTCCCTGGATTTTAGCGTTTTGCCTGGACGTGGGCGAGTCTGCAGGCAGCCCCGCGGGGCCTGAGCACACACTGTCCTCTCCCAGGCCGGCACCAAGGAGCCAGAGGATGGAGCTGACAGGCCTTGCAGGACATGACCCCAAAGGAAAATGCCCCACCCCTCAGGGCTGGGGACAATGTCGTGTCTTGCCTCCACTGCACTGGCCACCCACCTGCACCTGCTGAGGGCTGTGGCCGCTGTCAGCTGGGCCCTGGCACTCGGAGACTCGCCATGTGATGCAACCCAACAGCTTTTATAGAAGTTACTGTTGCTTTATGCGGTTAGGTCACCTCTTGCGTCTCCTGCTGGTAACCCTTGTCACATGTACGTCTAGGGTTTAACTTCGTTTTATGTGAGTCAGCTTTCGTGGTATTTTGGTCTGTGTGTTTGTCTGGAGTGAATTCGTGGTACGTGTAATTCAGAGCTTGCCTGCTATTTATTTATAAATTTTGTGAATTTGCGAAGATAAGCGTTTGAGTTGAGAGTTGGGGGGGTCTCATATGTTTTGGTATTCAAGAGAGGATTTTTCTACGAGAACTTGGAATTTGTGGGTTAATCAGTTTTTCCAACTTGAGTTGTAGACGCATTGCTGCTTAAGGGTTGAGACATGGAAGAGCTCATCCACCTCTCTTCTGTTTACACGGAAGGCAACCCCACTGTCTCTCTCTAAAAACACTTTTCTTTAAGGCTTCCTCTCGGCCGCCCAGGGCAAGTGTTTCTGGAAGCATTGACGAGGTTTCCCAAAATCTGTCTTGAGACAGCCTTGCTATGACATGTCCCCTTGGGGACAGCAGGAGTTCGTGGCACCCTTGCACGTCCCCAGAAGGTTGGGGCTTCCTCTTTTCCCCGTTAAATGTGAAAAGTGAGCACTGTGGTCATTGCAGAAGTCAAATAAAGTGGCTCCCGGGAAACGGGGAGCCCTTCTCAGGCTGGGGGTGTGAGAACTCTGCACTTTCTGTCTGGGTCCGGGCTGTGCTGCCACCTGCCTGCAGCCCAGGCTCTGGGGCACTAGGAACAGGAGGGCACAAGTCTCTGACTCACCTGTTTACTGCCATTCCCGAGCCCTCAGGCTGTGCATTTTAGGAGCGGTATCTTGGCCCAGGTGGCTTACACATCAGACGGCTCTCTCTTGTGGCTTCTGGAGGCTGGGGGCCTGTGATCGGGGTGCCGGCGTGGTAGGGTTCCGTCAAGGCCCTCGCTCTGGTGTGCAGAGGGCCACCTTCCTGCTGTGCTGTGGTGGGGGAGCCAGGGCGAGCTCTCTGCTGTCCCTTCTTAGCAGGGCATTAATCCCCTCATGGGCCCCCTTACCCTGATCCAGACGCCACTGCACCAGGGCATTGGGGCCTCCGTCTGATTTGGGGGGCACAGTCAGTCCATAGTGACAGGTTTGGTTATTTTTGTCTAAAGGTAGAAGAATATCAAGAACTCTCAGGGGCTTCCCTGGTGGCGCAGTGGTTTAGAATCCGCCTGCCAATGCAGAGGAGATGGGTTCGAGCCCTGGTCCGGGAAGATCTCACATGCCGCGGAGCAGCTAAGTAAGCCCGTGCGCCACAACTACTGAGACTGCGCTCTAGGGCCTGCGAGCCACAGCTACTGAAGCCCGCGTGCCTAGAGCCCGTGCTGTGCAGCAAGAGAAGCCACCGCAATGAGAAGCACGCGCACCACAACGAGGAGTAGCCCACACTCGCTGCAACTAGGAAAAAGCCTGTGCGCAGCAACGAAGACCCAAGGCGGCCATAAATAAATAAATAAATAAATAGTCTGGGTCTCAGTCCATAAAGGAGGGGGTAGTCTTATGGTTGGTGACCTGACCACAATTCTCCTGCCTTGAGAAGGCAGAGGCTGGACAGCAGAGGCCCCAACCTCTGACCTGGCTCTGATTATGAGGTGTGGTGAGCCTTGCGCCAGGACTGACTGCGTGGCTGAAGGTTTGGGGACACCAGGGTGAGCTGGATGGGGCCCTGCCCTCCACTGGGTGAGTGCTGAGGGATGCTGACTGTCTGGGATGATGGTCCTGGGATGTCTCATCTGAACCCCGGGATTATCGGAGGAATTGGTGGGCACACATGTCCATTTCTCAGAACAGGATAAGGTGCCTAGAGTGATGGGAAGACCTGCGGAGGCTCACGTGGCCAGGGCAGAGCCGCTGGACCCTCAGATCCCTCCCGGGCACCGACGTCCAAGCCCCCCTGGTAAAAACTCTAAAATTCCAGGCGCCTGTCTTGGGGGTGGGGCACCGTGAGCTTTAGCGTTTAGTTGAACCACGTGAAAATGCCAGTATGCAACCAGTTTTGACCCACAGACGTGGGAATCTCATACTGTTCAACCCAAAACACTAAATTCCAACACATCACACACAGCCTGGGCTGACGGTGCCCGTCCACACTGTGGTTGAGGAGATGTCAGACAGCATGTTGGAGCTGAAGGCCAGGATCCCTTCCTAGAGGGACCCACAGCCACCCCATCTGTGGTCCTGGAGCCCGTGCACGGGCCACACGTGGGCGTCACGGAGCCCAGCCTGCCACCGGCCTGGAGGAGTCTGCCCTCCAGCCTCTGCCTCTCTGCTCCTGCCCTGTCCGCTTCGGCAGGTTCTCCTGGCCAGGCGGGGGCCAAGCCTTCACCCTCCCTGCCGGCTGGCACCATCCCCTGCATGCGGACCGGCCACGGCGCCCCCTCCCAGGCAGCCCTCCTGGTCTGCACCTCCCATGAAGTCCACGCCATCTGGGCATGGGTGCCCTGTGGACCAGGGGCCGAGCCCAGGCTGTCCCGGGTTCAGGAGGCAACAGGTCCTTAGGAGATGGGAAGCCGGACCACCAAACTGGCTTTTCTGGGGGAATTTAGGGTACAGGACACCTCAAGTGGTGAACAGCCCATGGGGACCCAAAACTCAAAGTTTAAGTTAAAAATACGATACGATATCACTAATTAATAAAATAGAGAAACGTGGGACCCAAGAACCTAGAGGACACGGTGCCTGCCAGGAAGGCCCAGGCACGGGGGGTGGTCTGTGGCACTGCACTGCTGGGGTCGCCACACGGCCACAGGTAGGCCCTCTCCAGACCTCCAAATCCTGGGTCCACCTGGTGTGGCTGAGTTAGCAGGACCAGTGACGCAGTGGAGGCCAGGGGTTCACCCAGGACACATGGCTGCCAGAAGAGACCCTAGGACAGAGAGGGGCTGAGGCTCCCCTCAAGTGAGCCCAGAGGTGCGCCTGCCCTTGGTGCTGGGGCTTCCCGGCCTCCGGACCCTACAGTGCAGGCTGGTGTGCAATTTGGAGCTGGGAAGAGATAGTGGCCCAGCTGTCCCCTTGTCCCTATGTGCTCAGCCAGCCCCTGACTCATCCCAGGGGGTGGTGGCGTCCTCCCTTCCCTGCCCACCCCCCAGTGTCGCTGTATATACCAGGTTTAGCCAGTAAGTTCTGGCCTCGGGAATGTCCTCCAGCCTCATGTGCACATGATAAAAATAGAAACATTCAGGGCTTCCCTAGTGGCGCAGTGGTTGAGGGTCCGCCTGCCGACGCAGGGGACATGGGTTCGTGCCCCGGTCCGGGAGGATCCCACATGGCCCGCGTACCAAAAAAAAGAATAGAAACATTCAGATTCAAAGACCCCTGGTGTCTGAAGCGCCGTAACCCTGGGGGTTCTATGCCGAAAGCCCCTTGCTGGGTCTGGGAGGGAGACATGGGGAGGGGGAGATGCAGGAGCCCCCAAGATGCTGGCCCTACTTCACCACCTCCAAACCAGCCACTGAGCAGTGGGGGGCCCGCGGGGAACCCCAGAGATACCCAGCCTGGCAGTTGGGGCAGGAAGAGCCAGCAACGGGGCTTCCCGGGCAGCCCAGCGTGTAGGACTCCGTGCTGCCACTGCAGGGGCACGGGCTCCACCCCCGGACAGGGAAGTAAGACCCCACAAAACGTGCGGCACAGCCAAAAAGTAAACTAAATAGATGAGAGAGAGAGAGAGAGAGAGAAGCCAGCAGGGCACCGGGGGCCCTGCAGCCGCTGCCCCCGTCACCTCCCCTCACTCAGGCTGCTCTCCGGGGCCCCTGGCTGCAGTCTCCTCTGCCCTCCACACCAGGCTCACTCCTTCCCTGAGCCTCCACCAGCCCTTGCTCACGGCAACATCCCTTCCTTGTCCTCGGGGAGGCCCGTCCAGATCACCTGCCGACAGCTCCCCCGGCCTCGCGCTTCCCCCGGCCTTCACCTGTGTACCTGGCTGTCCCGGGGTCTGTGCTGCCCCAGGAGTGAGACCGACCCGGGAAACAGGAGCCCCTTGCCTGCCGCCTGCTGGGCCCAACTGCTCGGAAGACGCCTCCCGGGAGGCAGAGCTGGCGCTGCTGGGTGCCCGGAAGCCATGGCTCAGGCTCAGCCAGCCCCGCGTCCTCCGGATGGGCCTGGGCGGCTGCCTCAGGATACGAAGTGCTGCTGCGTGTGGGTCCTCCTAGGACGTGGCCCCATCCCCTCGGACCTTCTCCGTCCACCCACCTGCCTGGGTGGGGCCCATATTTAGCTGTGGTCAAGGTTCTCAGGGGCCGGCTACGGGCTGTGCTGTGTCCCCCAGAAGACGTGTCAGGTCCCAGCCGCCAGGACCTGCAAGTGTGCCCTGATTGGGAAGTAGGGTCTTTGCAGGTGTAACTAAGGTGAGCACAGCAGGTGCAGCCCTACTGTAGTATGACTGTGTTCTCGTAGGAAGAGGAAGCAGAGACCCAGGAAGGAGGAGGCCCTGTGCCAACGGGCAGAGTCCGGAGCGATGCAGCTGCCAGCCCAGAAGTGCCCCGGTGGCCGGCCCGAGGCCCAGAGGAGACCGGCAGGGGTTCCACCCAGAGTCGCAGAGTCTGCTGAGCCCTGGATTTCAGCCGCAGGCCCCAGACTGTGGGAGACCCCGTTTCCCTGTGGACAAGCACAGCTCCGACGCCACCTGCCCGGTCCTCCCAACTCTGGGTGCTGGGCGGGCGCCTGCCGGGGCATTCCAGAGCCCTCAGCCACTGGCTGAGCCCAGCCTCCGCCACGTCCCAGGGCTCAGCACAGACCCTGCCACCTGGGGGCAGGCCCGCAGTGGCCATGCCAGGATCCCCGCAGCCTGTGCCTCACCTGCCTGGCCCCACGTTCCCTCCATCCATCGGGTCCCCCGTGCCCCTGTGGACTGGGTCTCAGCCCCGTATCCGCAGGGTCTCACGGGGGCGGCCAGCCCTCTTCTCGGTCCCCCTGCCCCAGGCACCCTGTCCACATCGTGAGACCACTGACCCTTGCCATTCAGAGCCCCACGGAGCCCACAGCAGCTGCCGCAGACAGGCCTAAAGCAGGCCAGCTGCCCGGCCCCCAGCGGGGCCCCCCTCCGGAGCAACTTGAGAACCCCAAGGTCAAGGTCACATCCAGCCGTTCCTTGGTGCTTGCGCTCTGGTTCCAGGGGCTTGACGAAGGGCACGGGCTGTTCTTCCTTCTTATAAACACGCTCTGGGCTGAGCCGACATCTTTCTCCCACCATGAGTCCAGGGAGACGGTGAAAGGCCGCCCCGCCCACCTGTCCAGGCCCCCAGGCCTGGGTCTCCCCTGTGGTCACCGTCCCCACAGCCTTGGGAGCTGGAAGAAGACCTCTCACCTGTCACCTGGCCTCTGCGGGCGCCCCCCAGGCCCCACCCCTCGGTTCCGCCCCCCCCAACCCCACCCCATCTGTGGATGGTGCTACTGGCTCCCCACCCCTCCCCAGCACGCCCCCCTTCAGACCTCACGGCCTCACACAGAGGCAGCACTGCCCACCACGGCCACACTGCGGCCAGGCGACCCCTCCGACGGCGCCGACCGCTTCAGGGATCCCCCAGAGCAAACGGCAACCGGCCACCCCACGCGTCCCCAGGGTCCCTCCTCGGCTGGGGGTCCCGGGAACCCACCCCACCCTTCCTCCCTTGCCACGGGGCCCTGGATGGGTGATGAGAGGAGAGCAGGAGGGGAGTGGAAGGCGGCCAGCCTCAGTCCTCTGCTCGGGCCACAGTGACCAGCAAGACGCTCAGTGTGACCTTGTGGACATCCCGCAGACCGTGGCTGCAGCAGTGGCTCTGCCTGGGGCCCGGGTCTGGTGGGAGTCCCAGGGGAGGCCAGTGGCCAACGGCCGAGTCTCCACTGATACCCCTCCCGGCTCCTGGAGCCCCAGAACAGGACGCGAGGAATGAGTGACATCAGGAAAGGTGAGCAGTTCCTGTGACGCTGGGCCAAGGCCTGACCCCACTCTGGATGTCAGCCTCAGTCGGCCGGGTCAGAAGACAGGGCAGAGGTACGGCCCCCGGCCCAAGCACCAGCAGGCACCCCGGGTCCAGCCAACGCCACCCGACTGATGAGGTCTGCCCAGGAGATGGAAGTGGGGGCCTGGGGGGAACCTAGGAGGTGGTAGGGTCACGGGTCTCTACAGAGGGGTTTCCACTGGAGCCTAGACATGGCAGCTACCCGAGAGCACACCCCCCGCCCTGGGAAGGGGGCTCTGGTGGCCAGGTGGGCAGCTGGACCCTGGACCTTAGGAGGTCTGGGCAGTGGGGACAAGGGTGTTAGCAGGGGGCCGACTCTGACCTGAACACTCGGCAGGACATCAAGGACCCTCCCACCATACAATGCCCTGGGCTCACAGCTGGTACCCCATTGCCGCTGGCCCCGGGTCATGCCTGCTGGCCGGCCAGCAGGGTCCACCGGGCAGGGCTCAGCTGGCCACGGTGCTGGGTGACGCTCAGGGCTGGGGAGGAGCCAGGAGCCAGGGTGGCCATGGGGACCGGACGGAGGTTGACTCTGTCCTCTAAACACCGAACCTCCACGGCCCTGCCGGCGGGACAGGCGCCCAGGGAGGGCCCTCGTCCAGCTCCCACTTCCCACTAACCCAGGGCCTGACCCGGCCCAGTGACCCGAGAAGGAAAAACCCCAGCCCCGGCCCCTCCCTCCTTTGGCATCTGAGGGTCTCGGCGGCCCAGCCCCCGAGGGGGCCCGGCACCCCCGGCTACAGCCGCCCACCCCGTCCCGCACAGAGTGCCGGGCGGATGGCCAGAGCCAGGCTCGAGCCCGGCCAGCAGTGCTGGGTCACCGTGTCCAGCCCTCTGACTGTGTTCCCAGACAGACCCCAGCCTGCGCCTCCGGCCCCAGAGGCGAGAGCGGGCAGCCTCCACAGTGAAGGCCAGGCCGATCCCGCTGCGGGGCCCGGTGCGGGCGGCGGGGCGGCGGGGCGGCGGGGCGGTGGCAGGGGTTGCTTCTGGAGACGCTTCGCTTCAGAGGCGGAGTTCCGCCCGTGATGCTCCTTCCTGTTCAGTCCCATTCTCACACGCCCGGGTCCCACCCGCCGCCCGGAGGGGCTGCGGGCACAGGTGGCCATCTCTCCTGGCCTGGCCACTGCCCCACTGCCCCAGGTGTGCGTGTGACGCCAGCTGTTGCAACACCAATGTCATCGCACCAGAGGAGCCCATGCATGAGTCACTGCCCCACAGCAGGGCTGCACCCAAATCCTCCCGAACAAAGGCCCTTGGTCCCCAGGGCCCCGGCCCCCGCCAGGCCTGCCCGCGTGCACCACAAGACACTCCGGCAGACGCACCGAGGGGCAGGCGCGCTGATGGCGGCACACACAGGCACCGGTGTGGGAGTTGCCAATACCCAGGCGGGCTCCCCAGCCTGTGTCCACCCAGCTCCAGGGCTGGGCCGGGGGAGGCCCCAGGCTGCTGGAGGCGTCAGCTCCTGGGTGAGCTCAGGCACCCCGGGCCGGAGACCCAGCACCTCAGTGACCTGGGTCAGGGCCCCGAGGTCATGCAGGGCTTGGAGTGGCCTGAACACGGAGCCCAGAGGGCACGCTGGCAGAGCCCAGTGAGCGAGCGAGGGCCCCCCCGGGTGCAGCCAGGTCCCAGGTCAGAGCGCTGAGTGCAGGCTGGAGGCCTCGGATGAGATAAGGCTCCCTGCTGCCCGCAAGGAGCTTCTGCGCCAGGACAGGGGCCGGGAGCCCCTCTCCCCTCCCCCATCACCCAGAGTCCCCGGCCATCCGGTGAGTCCAGCTCCAGGCCCTGGGCAGTGGCCCTTCCCCGCCCGGCACCCATGGCCGTGCGGCCACCAGCCCAACTGCCCAGCACGAAAGCCCCCCCGGCTGGACCAGTGCCGAGGACCCTGAGCATGGCTGTTCCTGAGCTCAGGGACCGGCCAGCCAGGGTCTCCAGCCGCCGAGGCCTGGACACCTGCTCTGTATCCACTCCCGAGGGTCCTGGTGATTCGGCTCTGCCGAGAAAGCCCAGGCAGGCCGCGGGGCGGAGAGAGAGGGCACTCAGAGACCCCCACGCGGCATCCAGACACCAGGGACCATGGGAGGCTCCACCTGGACCACAGGGCAGGGCGGAGCTCCCAGAGTCACCACCGCAGCCACCACTGGGGCACGCGGGGTCAGCACGGCGGGCCCAGGTTCGTGCAGACCCAGGGAGAGGTGCACAGACACACAGAGGACACGTCCACCCAGGTCCCAACGGGCCCCCTGCACTCCCCACACCCACACCCCCTCGGGCCGTTTTGGGTCCTTGGCCCAGGTCACAGGAGTCAGAGGGTCTGGGCTGGCTAAGGACAGGGGCCCCGGTGGGGAGAGGCAGCCCAAGGGGCCCTTGGAGCAGATCCCTGCGCCCAGCCCAGGCCTAGCCTGAGGGGACGAAGTCACACCGAGCTGGGCACCGGCCACAGGCAGCTGCAAAAGGCTGCAGCGGGCCGGCGAGTCCTGGCCACACCCTGAGGGCCTCCCCCTCCCCGGAGCCCCAGCCCAGGCCAGGTGGGCAGCCTGTCCTGCTGGCCTCACCCCTACCCTGTCCCATCCGCAGCCCACAGAGGGGACCAGGGGCCACCCCTGCCCCTGCCAGCTCCTGCGGGGCGGAGTGGGGGGAAGGGAGGGGGCTGGCAGCTGCGCCCGGACCTGAGAGAACTTCAAACTGCCCTGAGCCAGAGACCCACATTCTTGTCTGCACTGAAACTGGACAGCAGGCCGAGGGTGCTGACCTGGCTCTGGCCCAACTTGGACACACCTGCCCCCAGCACCCCAGGGCTGCCTCAGCCTCGGGGCCGGGAGGGGCAGTCAGCAGCAGCCCGGCTGTGGCCGGGGACCAGGGCTTGGGAAGCCAGGACTGGAGTGCTCCCAGGAGGAAGCGTCCTCCCTCGCGGGAGCCCCCAGCACAGCAAGTCCCCAGGCCCGGCTGCAGGCAGAAGGGTCAGCCAGAGGTTCTGGGAACTGAGCCTAGAAGGGCCAACGGGGTCAGCCCAGCACCTGCCGCTGCTTCAGAGCAGGGCTCGGAGTCAGGGCTCAAGCTGAGGCCGCCAGCGCTGTGCTGGCCACCTCAAAGCCCAGCTCCACACCCAGAGTCCAGGACAGGGAAAAGCCCGTCCCCAGGCCCCCAACCCGGAACCCCCGGTGAGCCCGAGGCGCAAGAGCTGCTACAACCCACCCCAGGAGCCCCTGCTCAGACTGGGTGGGTGTGACTGTAAGGGCCCAGGGCCCAGGGAGCTTAGCAAACACCCCAGTTTGGGTCCAGCTTCAGGAGATGACGGGGCTGAGAGAAAATGCTGCTGCTGGGTCCAGGGCGGGGCCTTTGGGGCCTCACCCTGCACTGGCCGCTTGTCCGCACTGGGAGCACAGCCTGCGTCTTTGAGGGCCACCCCAGCTCGTGCCCCTGGACCCGCCTATAGCAGCCACTGCCGCCCACCCCAGCCCCCCATGTCTTTGCTCCAGCTCTCCCAGCGCCAGGGCCCAGCTGGACGCGGCACATTCCAAGGGAATTAGAGCTAAGTGGTTAATGACCTCCCATTAGGGGCAGAAACCGGGAGGAAGAAGAGACAGACGGGAAGCGTGGAGTCGGGCGCCGGGCGCGGGCCCTCCGGCCCTGGCCACCTGCCCGCAGAAGCCCTGGGCGGCCGGCTTGTCCGTCCTCTCCATCTCTCTTCTCCTCATCTCCTGTCTCCCGTCTGTCGCCCCAGCAGGGCCTGGCCCCAACCTCTGTCATCACAGCCCCTGGCAGGTCTGGGTGAGGTGAGACCTGCCCCCTCCCGGGCCGGGGGTAGGGTGGGGGGACCGGCCGGTGTTGAAGGACAGTCAGGAGAGCCCCGGGGGCGGGGGGGGGGTCTGGTCCCACCAGTCACCGCCTCAGTGAGCCCTGTACATGGGTGGGAACACAGACTGGTGCCTGCGGCCAAGCTGGGCTTCATACAGCAGTGTCAGGAGGCCTGGGCTCCTCGGCCCACACAGGACCTCGGTGCCGGGGGTGTGGGGGGCGGCCCGCAGCCTCCCCCGACCTCCCAACAGAGACCCCAGTGCGCCACTCACGCCTCCCTCTTGCAGGCAGCGGGAACATCCCTCTCGGACCAGGCCGGCGGCGCCATGAAGCCGAGAACCGCCCCCAGACCCGGGGCCCCTGATGCCACCCGGGGGAGCGGGGAGAGAGGTGGGGACGGGTCAGTGACCACGCCCGCCGCTGCACGCACTGGTGCCCTCCCGGCACCAGTGCTTTCCTGCCTCATTACCCAGCGGGCTGCAGGGAGGGTCTGGCGGAGCGGCTGGTAACCCACCCCACTCCCCACGCCAACCCGAGCTGGCAGACGGACGCCCGAGCCCCTGCCCTTCCCTGCTCAGCCTTGGAGACGGGTCTCCGGGCCCCCCTGCGGCGGAGCTGATCCCCCACCCCCAAGCCCCAGTCATGGGCGGAGGGGCCAGGTGCGGCCGCCCACCCAGGGCCCAGGTGCCAACCAGCGATGGTATCTCGGCAGCTCTGCAGAGACCCGGACGTCCACAACCAATTTACATTCTTCCGTCTGAGCTTGAGTGGTGCGGGCAGGGGCCGAATCCACAGGACCCACAGGCAGGGCCTCAGCCGCCTGTCCAGGCCACTCTGACCCTGTCGCCGGGTGAGGGGGGGGGCAGCCGCCAAGGAGAAGGTGGTGAGAAGTAAGGTCCCTGGGGGAATGAGGGACGCTGAGGACACCCGGGCCGCGGGGACATCGTCCGCGTCTGGAGGGTGTGAGGCCAGCACACCTGTCTGCTCCCCACCAGCCCCACGGGGGGCCCCGCCTCGCCCTCTGCTCCCCGACACGCACTGTGCCACTCACCAGCCTCGAGGTCTCCCAGGCCCTGTGAATGCCCACGGGCTGCTACCCTCTGAGGCTGGACCGGCCCTGGGCAGGCGGAGGGGTGGTCCCAGGCCATGGGCAGGGCCAAGCGGCGCCTGAACAGACACCTGTCCTTGTCATCGAGGTAAACGTGGCCCCTGGCAGGCACAGGGGCCGTGGGGGACGCACCCCAGCTGCCAGGGTGCTCGGCCGGAAGCTCCACCTCCAGGGCCAAGCCCGCGCCCGCACCCATGGGTGTCCTGAGGCCACTCCACGGCTGCTGCTGCCCCCGCCCTCCCCCACCCCTGCCCCTACAACGCCGCAGCTACCAGGCGACAGGAAGGGCTGGGGGCTCTTTATTGCTGTGACCCCAGGTTTACCGGAGGGCAGCGGGGTGAGGGTTGCGGCAGCTGCCCCGCGGCCCGTCGGCCCCTCACGTGCCCAGGAGCAGGCCGGAGAAGCTGGAGCTGCTCTGGACGGTGAGGGCTGCGCCGGAGCCATTGTCCACAAAGACGGAGGTGTACTGTCCCGCCTGCAGACACCCACAGTGGACGTTACCACCCACAGGGCCCGGCTGCCGGCCAGGCGACACCCGGCCCGGGCAGCTTGGAGGCCCAGGACTGCCCCCCGCCCCCGCACTGCCCCACCGACCCCCGGCCTCACCTGCAGCTGCAGCAGCCCCTGCACGTGCACCGTGAAGACCCTGCCGCCGCTCTCCAGGCCGGAGATGGCCTCCAGGGACCTGGACGCGGGGCCGCAGGGGTGAGGGCACAGTGGCCGTGGGGTGGGGTGGGGTGGGCCCCCCCCGGGGTGGGCCCCCCGCCCCCCCGCTGGCGCCCAGAGACTCGCATGCTCCCGCCCCGGTGCTCACTGCAGTTCTCTGTGTTCAGGGAAGCCCCCCTCTGTGGGCAAGATGGTCCCCGTGCCCCTCAGGACGCCCCCACGACCCCCAGGAGGGCCCACTCACGTGTGGCGATGGCACAGGGACTCGATGCAGACCAGCACACGCACTGTGTCCCGGGCCCGCAGCCGGGCCCTGCCCTGCAGCTCCCTGGGGTCTGCGGAGACAGGCCAGGTCTGCAGCACCTTCAGGGAGGACGGAGCAGGGGGGGCAGGGGCTGGGGGGCTTCGGGGCACACTGCGGGTTGGGGAGGGTGGGCGTGAGGACCCGTCCAGCCCCCAAGGGAGTCAGGGTGCGAGCAGGAGACGCCTCTGCAATAGGACCCAGGCCTGGGGCACACCCGGAAGGCCAGCCCCCACGCCCCACATGCACCCTGGCCCGGCCCCGCTCACCCACGTGCAGGCTAGCAAAGAACTGGAAGATGGCGGTGACCGGGGCCGTGAACCGACCGGAGGCCAGGCTCAGGCCAGACCCCCGCAGGAAGGCGCCCTGGGCAGCGGGCTGAAAGGACAGCAGGGGGGTGCGGGCTACAGAGTCTGGACCCTCACCTTCCACACCCAGCCTGGCGGAGGCGCCTGAGACCAACAGCCCCCAGCCCAAAGAGGCCCCAGGTGGGCAAGGCAGAGGGCTGACCCGTGCATCTGCACCCACCCAGGCCTCTGGGCACAGATCGGGGCCCCAAGGACCTCCAGAGGGGAGGGTGTGCCTGCCCCTGACCACCCCGGACCCCACCGCGAGCCTCGCCCGGCCCTGCTGGGGCCTGAGCACCCACAGTGGAAGCCCCCGGGCTGCCCCCCACGCCCACTCACGGCCTGGAAGCCCTGCAGCTCCACCAGCGTCCTCTTGTCCACCAGCACCGGGCCCTTCAGCCGACAGTGGAAGGCCTCGGACACCAGCCACCTCCCCGTCCCCTCGGGCAGCGGGGGGCCCAGCGGCGCTGAGGACCGACGCTCGGTAGCCTCTGTGGGGACAGGGTGGAGGGGCGGCTCGGCTCAGCTTGGGGTACCCCCAGGGTGACCTCCTGAGCCTCGGGAGAAGAGTGGGCGGGGGGTGCCTACCCTTCAGCATCCCCTGAAACTCCCGGAGCACAGCCTCCTGGGTCACTTCCGCACCGGGGGGTCCTGGGGGGCCAGGGGGGCCTCGCTGTGGGGGAGCAGGAGAAAATGAGGATAGCTGTGGGACCCACAGCCATCCCCATCCTGGGCTTAGACCCCGGGGCTCACCGACTTCTTGTCCTGGCCTCGGCACCGTTTCTTTGAGGCCCCGTCATCGGGGCGCCGGACAAAGTTCAGCCATGTCATGTGGGCATCTGTGAACTCAGGCCCTGAGGCCTCAGGCAGCTGAAGGGTCAGAGGACAGGGCTAGAGTGCTGACCATCAGGCCCCACTGCCCCCTGGGCAGACACAAGGAAGATGGCAACGGGGCACCACAGGCCACCCCCAGGACTCAGGCCAGGGCCTGACGTCCAGGAGCCTCGGGTCTGCTGCTGTGTTGCAGCAACCGTTCCCAAGCAGACGGGCACACCCGTGTGCACACGGGGCCGGGCCCCACATGTCCTGACAGGGGCCCAGCCCCGGCTGAGAAAGGCAGTGGTGGGCAGGAGTGAGTTCTCCAGAGCCGTGTGAGGCTGGGGGCAGTGGGCAAGGTCCCACTCTGTGCTGGGCATCGGGTGTGCCACCTGGCAGCCCAGGATCGGACCCTGCAAGCCCCCCTCCTACGCCCAGTTTCTGCAGCAGGGCAGCAGGAGAGGCAGGGGCACGCCCAGCCCCAACGTCAGAGAACGCGACAGCTTGCCAGGGGAGGGGCATGTGCCGGGAGCTCGGTCCCTCTCTGCGTCCAGGGCTGTGTGCCGGCCTCACACAGAGGTCCCTGAAGTGGCCAGGAGCGCAGCAGACTCTGGTGTGGCAGGAGAGAGCCACTGCCACGAGGCCAGTGGAGCCCTGGCTACTCCCGGAGAGCCGTCCAGGCAGGCACGAAGAGGGGTCCTGGCCAAGGTCTGGTCCAGCGGTCAGCCTCCAGCGCCAAACACGACGAAGGCCCAGGCTCCCAGGGCAGGCCTTTACCCTGGGGAGCTGGGAGGGGCCCGCCAGGGAAGGGAGAGGAGCCAGGAACTTCCGAACGTTCCGGGTCCTCACTTCTGCTGTCCGCCTGTTCCTCTGGCCGCCTCAGACCCGAGCCATGTTGGAGGACCCGGGGTGGGCAGGTGGGGGAGGAGCCCAGCCCCAGCAGGAAGAGCAGGGCTCCTGACGCCTGGGGAGGGCCGTCTTGTGGCAGGGGTGGCGTGGCCAGGGACACCCCCCTATCTGACCCCAGACTGCCCTGCCCTGGCTCTGGAGGGGCAGGCCGGGCAGGAACTGTCCCCAAGGACACCTCCCCCAGGAGCCTGGTTCAAGAGTTTGCGTGCCTCTGCCCCAGAACCTGCTGGCAGCCCACTCCCCTGGCAGCAGGGCCCGAGGCGGACTCTCTCCTCGGCCTACCCAGCTGGAAAACGGCGCCTCCGGCTCCAATGGGGCCGCGTGGGCCGAGAGCAGCCAGGGTGGCCGCCACGGAGACGCCCTCGGGAGGCGGGAGGCCAGGATCAAAGGCTCGAGGGCTGGCAGGGGGCCTGGCCCAGCAACTGCCGCTTCACTCCAGCGGCCACCAGGCCTGCGCTGCTGGGGCCAGCTCTAAGATCCCTTCGGGGAGCCCCAGCCCAAGAGGGTGGAACCCTAGGGCTGAGGCAGGTACAAGAAGCTCCTCTCAGAGGGCCGGGGGCCTCCCAGGCCTGGAGCACGTCCCATGCCAGAGGCCGTAAGGGGTGCTGGCTGCCCAGCAGCGCGTCAGGCAGAGGCTAGCCTTGGCCTCACCGGAGGCGGGAGTTGGGGCACCCCGGGTTGCAGCAGGGGCTCTGAACTGGCTGCCCAAAGCACCTCCCCAATTTGCAGTCACACCGAATGGCAGCAGGTTGCTCAGGGCATGATGGTCCCTGGGGCTTCAAAGGGTTCAATGTAGCCCACTGGGAAGCCCCTCCACGCCCCCACCCCTCCCCAGGCCCAGAGAGGGTCCTCGAGGCCCGCCCGATCCACACTGCTGTGGCTGCTGCCCAAAGCCCCCCCCCCACCCAGACGGGGAGGGGAGGCCTGGAGAGTCCAGCGGGCAGAGCCTGCAGCTGGGAGGAAGGCGCCCACGTGCGCCCAGACCCTGCATACCTTGGGGAAGCCCAGTAGCCCCTCGCTGCTGGACGTGGTGGCGTTGGGGGCTGCGGGGTGCTGGCCGGGCTTCCGTGGCCTCTTGGGCTCCCGCCGGGCCCTCACGCCCCCAAGGAGCGTGAGCTGTGGCCAGAGGAGGGCCGCGGCGGCCGCCCAGACCCAGCGCATGTTGGCTGCCGGGTCGGCTGCAGCGGCTCAGTGATGTGAGCCCAGGTGCCTGAAGGCACTCAGAGCCCCGGCGCGGGAGCACAGCCCCGAGGGCTGCCCAGCCACCACTGGTGCATGTCTGCGCGGGATGAGCCTGGCTAGCAAGGGAAGCGGGAGGACACACCCCTGTCCCCGCAGGTTCCCTCGTGAGCAGTACCCTTGCCGCCCGCCCGCGCTGCCGCCAAATAAACCCTCCCCTCCTCCCCAGAGCTGGCGGACTCCAAGGGGGAGGGCTCACGGGTGGCCCGGGGCGATGATGGGGGCGGAACCCACACTGCTACTGCCCGAGGGGCGAGGCGGCCTCCACCCCGGCCCCTTCAGGGCGGGGCCCTGAAGCCACGGGCAGGACGCACTCCATCACAGCCCCTCAGCCGCCTCCTACGACCTCTCTCCTCACCACCTCTCCCGGATCCTGACCCCTCTGGCTCCGCTGCAGGGCCCCCACCCTAGGGTCCTGGTGCTGCCACAGGCACTGGCCCCGCTCCCGGGAAGGGCAGGGTCTGGAAGCAGGACAGCCAACCCACCGGGCTCCCAGGCTGTCCCAGCCTTGGTGACCTGGGGTGAGCGGGGCCAGCAGGGGAGACTGGTTGACCTCGGAGGAAAGGTGTGGCACATAGCTGCCCCAGATCCCTTCTGCCCCCTCCTCTTCTTGGGGCACAGGGCCCACCCTTACTGAGGGGCTGCCCTCAACTCAGCCGGGCCCCTTGGGCTCTCCAGTCCCCAGGACTGTCCCCCCAGTAGCTGTGCACAGCCAGACGAGCCAGCAGCAGAGGAGAGCAAGTGACAGTGGGCGGGTCCCCAGGGGGAGCTGGGGCCCTTCCTCACCTCTGGGCTGCAGGCAGCAAGACGGCTGTAGCCAGGTGGCACCCACAGGCTCCAGTGGAGGCCCGGGTGGAGGCTCGATGCTTAAGGCAGGACCCCCACGGCCAGCCACCCCTCGGCTGGTGCAGCCTGGGGCTACGGGCCGTCAGAGCTGTGGCTGGCCGTCAAGGACCTGCTGCCTGCAGCCCAGCCTTGAGGAAGGTGGCACGGCTCACTACCCTGGAGGGCAGCACAGGAGACCCTCATGACACCGCCCCCCCCCCGCAACTGGCAGACTCCAGCAGGAACAACGGGGAAGGAGACCCCGGCCCCAGGCCATGTCCACAGTCAGCAGCTACAGGCAGACCCGCCCCAGACACAAGCTGGGGGGGACAACGTGAGGAGCATCTGCCCGAGGACACCTGGCCCCTCCCTCCTGGCTCAGGTGGAGGTGGTCACCTCCCAGGACGGCAGCGGCCAGCCCCAGTGACTCCTGAACTCACTGTGGGGGTCGAGTGTCCGGCTGCTGAGCCCAGGTCTCGAGGAGGTCATGATACAGAAGCCTCCGCTGCGCCATCCCCGCTGGGACCCTCCACGTGACCTGCGGCCAACAGCCAGCCAGGGGGCTGCCAGACAGACCCCTCCTGTCCCAGGCTGGGCACCTGTGTCCTGCTGGCCTGGGCCACGTGGACATGGCAGTTGCGCCAGGCTCCGGCACCAGCCCGTGGGTCCTGTGGGTCCCAGCTCCCCCAGTGAGGCTGGACCAAAGGGAGCCTGCTCGAGGCATCCACGCCTCCCAGCCACAGCCACCGGCTGCCCGCGGGGAGGCTCAGGCCAGCTGCCCGCGACCCGACCATGGACACGCCGCCTCCACAGGGGAGGACGGGACCTCGGAGCCCCGGCACAGCCCTCAGCAGGCCATCTGCCCGCCGCCCGGGGGGAGCCGCAACAGCCTCAGACCGAGACCTCCGAGCTGCGCCTGCCAGGTGACACCCCAAACCTGGGCCTGGGAGAACCTTCTGAGGGAGAGACACAGGCCCAACAGGACAAGGTCATCTTTTATTCGGGGGTCACATCAGACAGCAAGCCGCCACGGGTGCCAGGGGGAGCCTCTGTACAGCACAGATCTGCTCCCACCGCTGACTGAAGTTTTTAAAAGTTGAGATTTCACACACACAAAAGAAAAAACACTTGTCAAGTAATTTCTATTTCCCAAATGTTCCTCCTCCGAAGAACCTCAGGAAACGCGGTGCGTCTGGAAGGGGCACCAACCTCCACAGACGCACCCTCGGGCCAGCAGTGGACGGAGGGAGGCCTGGCAAAGCCGCACCCATCGGGGTCCGGGCCCAGCAGCACAGCACCACCCCGCCACCGGGGTCCACCGTGGGTCGCAGGACACCCAGCTGCCCACGGGCTACCCAGTGCTGGGCGGAGAGGAACTTGTGGTATACAGACCCCAAGAGCACAAAATTTAGGAACAAAGACAAAATGAAAGACTGTTTTTCACAAGAGCGGGTTGAATACACACAAGCAGTAAATCAAAGAGCAATTTTAAATAAATTGATCAAAAACCAAAGAACGTGAAAGATGCACCAGCGCCAGGCTGCACGCGGCCTCCCTGCCGGCCTCTGGAGCGAGGCCACAGGGTGTCGCGCGGTGGCGCCCGGACACGGCGCCTTCCAAACACCGTGCAGGATGTCATTAGCAGAGACGAGAACAGGGAGACGTCGGCGATCCAGGAGGCGCAGGCCCCAGGTCTGAGACGGCGCCCACCGGCGCTGCCCCTGAACCCGGGTGTCCTTCCCGGGCGGCCAGCCTCTAAGAACTGGCCACGGATCCGCTGTGAAAGGGAATGTGTGAGCCTGTCTCCAGGGCAAACCAAAGAGCTGGACCACGTGTGCGGGAAGCCCCACGTGTGCAGAGCCTGTCCGGCGGGTGGGACCCAGGGGCCCGCTGGGGGGGGGGTCTCCTCCTTCCATTAGCGCAGCCAGTGGGAGCCCGCAGGAAGCCATGGGGGTGAGAGAAAGCCGGCAGCGCGACCGCGCAGGACGCACAGCTCAGCCCCGGTGACAGCCTGTGGTCAGAAAGGAAGCAGATTCTCAACTTCAGCAAAACAGAGCACACGTGCTTTTCCCCAGGAGGAACCTGCTTCATTCTAAGTAAACACAAATGCCAAAGCCCAATCCCCTGACCCACCCATGGCTGTCCCCGGCCAGCGGGCCCCGGGCCACCCTGCCAGGCCCCCAGCCACCCTGCCAGGCCCCCGGCACTGCCTGCCGAGTCAGAGCTCCACACTAAGAACGCACGCAGAGTGTTGGATAGGCATCAAGTTTTATATTTTTAAGTGACCAAATCTAATAAAATGAAAAACAGATTACTAAAATAGATCCAAAAGACAATACAGGAGATAAGCTATAAAACCAAAGCGTGAGGCCCTCTCGTGGACATGGAGCCTACCAGCCCCCAACGGACGCCAGGGCAGAATGGGGGCTGGGAGTCTCACGTCTCCAAATCCAACTACACACTTTGGTTTGTGTTTTCCTTTTGAAGGTTTTTAAAAAGCTAACCCCAGGAGTCAGGCAGGCCCGCCCAGTGCTCGGCGGCACGTCCAGCCAGCCCACGTCGAGCTCGGGCTCAGCGTCCCTCGTTTCCGACCACCTCTGCTGGTCGTGGCGGCGGCTCACTCCTGCGCTATGCTTCTCAGCACGTACTTGACCGTGTAGGCGAAGGCTGCAAACCCAACTATAACAAACAAGTTCGCCAGGGCACCGCCCAGGAGTCCGTGGTGCCGGTTGGCCTGCTGGAGCCCCGCGAGGTGCGGCCCAGCGCCCGGCGCGTGCCCGTTGAGGAGCGGAAGCCCGTTCTGGCCGTGGTGCGTCTCCCCGTCTGGAACCACGTCTGGTAAGGGGAGAGCCTGGGGTCTGCTACTGAGTTCGTCTTGTGCTCTCTGTTTTTGCTTAATTTCCTAAGACAAAAACAGCAAGAAACAAGGGTTGGTTGAAACAAGCCAGCTCCTTCAGGGCTAGGGAGGGGACCGCGGTCTACCACAGAGACCCTGCAGGGTCGGCGGGCAACGGCTGCACGTTTCGTCCTGACAACTGCCCTCCTCGGAGGCAGTGCCGCTGTGAATCCTGTTCAACAGACGTGGGGGCCACATGACTTGCCAAATCCGCCAAGCCTACGCCTCACGAGCTAGGACTGAGCCAGGTCCGAGCTACTCTGAACCACCAGGGCCCCGACTTGCGTGTGGCTCAGCCTCCCGTTCGTGGCCAGGTTGTCTGCCCTGGCACCAAGACCAGCAAGCATCCCTGCCCCTCACCCCTGGCCCCCCAGGGCCTCGACAGGCCCAGCGGCCTTCCCCCGACTTCTCCCCGTCTCCAACCCACCATCCAACCCCCAGACCCCGGAGGAGAGGGTCAGGTCTTTGCACCTAAACACCCCCCCACTCCCGGTCTGCAGTACAGGAGCACATGTTCTCTGTGGAAAGTATTGAATCAAAGTGTCCCTGACATGGGGAAAGCAAAACTAATGGCCAACTTTCACTTTCTTACCTCCACGACTTCGGGAAACAATTCACAAAACACTTTGTCTTTTAAATTAAACACTAAACTTTGTGCAGCCAGTTGTCTTTTCTAGGAAGAGAAAAGAAGAAATATCAGCCCGAAGGCTAATTTCAATTCTTTCACATCTAAACACACACTGACAGACAGTCGAGGGTTGCTGTCTTCTTGGTGTGGAAAGGACTCCACAAGCATGTTCCTCGTGACAAGCTGACGTGTGGTCTCCTAAGGCTGTTCACCTTCCTGCATCATCCACTGATGATGCTAGACCTGACCCCTACTTAAAACGGGAGAGAAATGAAAGCCCGATATCAAGGAGTCGCTGTCCTGACTGGGTACAGCAGCTGTGGAGACCAACCGCACTGCCCCCCTCCCGCCCCCAGCTCACTGTGAAGTCCGAAGTCTCAATGCTGCCCAGGGTGGGGCCCTTCTCCACCATGAAGCTCAGGAGCCCCGTCAGGATGGTGGAGACGGACCAGGCCGGGTTCCACGTGTCTGGGTGGAAATCCGTGATGGAAAGACACAGCCTGAAGAAAGGGACCCAGTCAGCGGGGTGCACACTCCTCAGGACCCCAGTCCCACTTCAGAAGCACCCTGGATGCCTTACCTTGTGTTGCACTTAAATCTTCCATTAGGAGTTATCATATAAATACTAGGAGGTTTAAAAGGAAATTCTCTGGGAAAAATTAGTTTTCCATGATAATAGCCACCTGTATCAGAACAGAGAAGGAGCCTTGTCATTGTTCAGAGCGCGACAGGCCCTCGCTGCCCTCAGGGTCCCGGCCCGGCCCAGCTAGGTGTCCCCACCCGCTACCCACCAGCCGACCATCCCTGGAACACACACATCTCACTGGGGCTCACGACCACCAACCTAGGGGGGGCCCTTACCCCCACTGCCGACTACACGTCCCTCCTCCACCCTCGCGTGCCCCCCTCCCCGAGAGCAGAGCATCAGGACAGAACCTCCAGGCTCCTCGCTGGCCCCACGTCCACCCCCGCGAGTGGCAGCTCTTCCGGTCCCCTCACTGCTGCCCCACCTGCCTCTCCTCCACCAGACCACACCCAGCAGCAGGCAAACGCACCATCATTTCCCCCCCTTAAAAACAAGTAAACAACAAAACTCTGACACCCCCCCCCCCGCTCCCCTCCAAGCCCTGCCAGATGCTCCGCCTCCTTTATGTAAAATTCCTGACCTTGAAGTCACCAGACATCCCCGCTGGGCCACGTGACCCCATCTCAGGCCTCACAACCGTTCCTCAAGGCCCAACCCGAGCCCGGCTCCTTCTGGCATCCTCCTGGCACCTCCAGACCCTCCCCCACTCCAGACCTGCGTACTGACCATCCCGGCAACACTGCCCCAGACGGGTACAAGATGGAATTCCTGCTTCTTCCCTCAAGCAGCAGCTCCGTCCTCTTAGTTATTCAGACTAAACTCTGGGGGTCCCCTGCTCCCGTATCACACCTACTCCATCAGCAAATCCCAGCAGCCCCACCTTCCCACAGATGCAGCCCCCAAAGCTTGGAGTGACCTCACCGGACCCCTGGCTTCCATCCCTGCCCACCCAGCTCCAGTTCCCACCATCCCGTCCCCACTGGAGGCCTCACCCCCTTGCTCTCAGGGTGGCACCTGGGAGCCTGTTGGAAATGCAGAGCCTTGGGCCCACCCACACCGGCGGGGCAGAACGTGAGTTTCACAGGATTCCCAGAGACGTGTGCGTGTCTGTGCATGTGTGCGTGTACAGCGAGGCTTGGGGTAGCTGCCCTGTCCTCCCACTGGAACTCCCAGCTGTCCCCCCAGCCCTGCAGGTCTCCGCTCCAGCATCCCACCAGGGCAAGGCCTCCCACCGCCTTGTACGGCTGCAGCATCCCAGCTACCTGGTGTGCTCTCGCTTCCACTCTCACTGTCGGGGGTGGAGGGGTGACTGAGACCAGGGTCACCTGCGAGGACAGCTCGGCACACAGACAAGCCCACCAGCAAGGGACTAACTCTAGAAGCGACGCTGAAGCACACCTGCAACCCACAAGTACTGAGAAAAGCCCAAATGGAAAAAGCGCAGGAGATGGGAACAGGCGCTCGGCCCAGAGAAGACCATGGTGGCGCGGTCGTGACGGGAAGCAGTGGGCTCACACCACAGGAACACTGTCCGTCTCGTTCAGTCGGGGGCGGGGGGCGGGGGGTGGGGGGTGGCGACCCCGCCTGGCTGATCCAGAGGGGACCCGTCGGCACCACCCGCCAGTCCCCAGAGGGAAGGGCTCCAGGCGCGGCCGAGCACAGCGAGGGGCTCAGGCAGAGCCATGAGCAGGGTCCACGGTGGCGGGGCCTGCAGTTCTCCTTGCACCCAGGCGCACACTCCCAACCTCAGAGGGTCCGTCCCGGGCCGGGAGGTGCATCCGAGGGCTTGAAAGGCCCCTGGGCCTCTCCTCCGGCTTCATTCCAAGTGTCCACAGGCACTGAGCCCCGGGACAGACAGACAAGACTGTGAGCACCGGGCCGGGAGGAGGCCTAGGAGAACCGCGCCTGGAACCCCAGGCACCTCCGGCCCCGCCCCGCTGACAGAGAAGCTGTGCGGGGCGATCCCTGGGCCCTGCTCCACCCCGGGACCCGCCCCGGCCACACCATCCGGTCCACACAAAGACACCGCAGAGTCTCAGAACGAGGCACGGTGACTCCCCCAGTTTTATGATTTTAAAAAACTATGTTAGCTATTCTAGGTCCTTCGCCTTTCCATAAGTTTTAGAAGCAGTTTTTGAATAAGCCTGTGCTCACCTACAAAAACCTCTGTTAGGGTTTTAATGGGATGCTGTAAAACCTCTAGACACAGATCAACACTCGTGTACTACCGGGAAGCCCACCGGAACTGTGAAACTAGTGTCACAGTTTTGGCACCGGCAGAGCCCAGAGCAAGGACCAGGTCAGCGGGCAACCGACACGGAGCCAGACAGACGTGGACGTGGGAGGGAAGGGTCAGAGCATCCGGAAGTCAGAGGAGCAAAGGAGGAGGGAGCCAGAGTCCACACAGGCCCAGACCCTGAGGCCTGAGAGCCATCCACCAGATGCGGCAATTCTGAGGGTCCCTCCGAGACCCTGATGGGAACAGAGTCAGCAGAGGATGGCACTGCAGACAGCAGAGCCCTGAGCTGAGGAGGGGACAGGCATCAGGAGAGGGCACAACAGCAGGTGCTGAGGGGAGAAGGGCAGCGTGTGGGCGGGGTGCAGCGGAGGAGGGGGAGGGCAGCAGGAAAAGCTTTGGTCTCCGAAGGAAAGCTTTACAAGGAGGATGAGGACTTTCCCAGCCTTTAGACCGGGAACAACAGGGACACACAGGAGAACAGATGGGGCAAATGAGAGGAAAAGTGACAAGGTTGGGTCTGGAAGAGGAGAGCCTTTCATCCAGCTCAGAGGGGCTGGGTGGGCGGGGGTCTCCTGCAGTCCCAGCCACCACACCGCTCGCTCGGGGCTGCCCTCTCCTCTCCCTGCCACCTCTACCCTCTGCCCAGGTGTCAGCCTCACTTACGCCACCAACAGTTATGGCTGGTCCTGGGCTCAGTGTGTGGGGGGCTCTCATCGCACAATTAGTAAGCAATGTTCTCTACTGTATGTTAAACACTAAAACCACAAAGAATAAGAAAACTGTGAAACCAGGCCTAACCCTACTCGCGAGAGAACACTGCTCGTTCTCGGTGTCTGTCCAAGTTCGCTAAAAACGTATCGTGTGTTTCGTAAGCGTTTTAACATGAGCTGTGCAAGCTGTTCTGCAGCCTGTCTTCCGCCCTTTCTCCTGGAACCCCCACGCAAGGCCATCGCCGAGCCCGTTACCCGGTGGTCATGACACATCCACCCTATAGATACGCTTCTGCACACTGTTTCCCTAGGGCAGGTCATCCCCCAACAGGGATTCCTGGGCCACAAGAGTCCCACGAGGCTAGTGACTTGTCTTCCCAACTACCCACAACACTCCTGGGCGTCCAGAGCACTCACACTTCCTCCCCAGTAGCACGGGTCCTCTAGTGGAATCAAATGCACAAGCCCCCAGGAGGAAGACACAAGTGTGCTGCTCCGGCCACCCGAAATCAGGACCCAGGGACTAGAGTGCCCACTTGGCCACGGCTCTGTCCCAGGCTCCACCACCCGGAGGCTGGCGCCAGGCTCCCCTCGGGCCCCTGGAGGCTCACTGACTGACAGCTCCGAGATCTGTCTGCAAACACCAGAGGATGCTGGGTAGCATCACCTGACCACGGCAGGCCCTGCAGCCCCCTACACCTCAAGGTCCTACCCGCACAGGGGCCCGCCCCTCAGCTCAGAGGACTCAGTACAGAGTGAGCACTCAGGAAATGACCCTTCTTTCCTTCAACAATACACATGTTAGTCTTACTTTTCCCCCGTCTGTTCTCTCAGCTCTGATCCCACTGACGTCAGAGGCTGGGTAAATTCGATACTCACAGCAGCCCCTGAAGACGGAGGTACATGGGCAAAACCAAACCGAGCAAACCCCTCTATGACTTGTAGGAAACCAGAAGGGGCTCCACACGCGTGCGGTCTACCTCACGCACATCCAAACCAGAAACAGTGTTATTTACAAATAGGTGTTTCTCAGGCAAGGGCAGCTCTGAACACAGACGCCGCCACTTGTTCCTCTAACTCAGGGCAAAGACTTACCTTCGTAGGGAGTCATCTCAGGGCCTCGGACCACATAGTGCCTGAGGGAGGGAAGAAAATGAGTTGGCTTTGGGGACGGCAAGTTCTCCAAAGTCTGAGTCACTCCAAGGCCAGGGTTTTTAGCGCCCACCCGCAACTAGACGTTCACAGACGCTCAGTAGGGGAGCTGAAGGGTGAACCCGACCAGCTACCCAGCTCCCAGCTCTGCAGCTTCTCCAGCTGCCGGCACGTTAGCCGCTCTGTAACGGGATCGGGGAGGCTGTGTCTCCCAAGTTTTCCACAGAGTACTTCTGTATCCACAACACAATGTGCAAAAAGCTAATCCTCTCTCACCGTCAACCGATGATTTAAAAATTAACTTCACGGGCTTCCCTGGTGGCGCAGTGGGTGAGAGTCCGCCTGCCGATGCAGGGGATGCGGGTTCGTGCCCCGGTCCGGGAGGATCCCACACGCCGCGGAGCGGCTGGGCCCGTGAGCCATGGCCGCTGAGCCTGCGCGTCCGGAGACTGTGCTCCGCAACGGGAGAGGCCACAACAGTGAGAGGCCCGCGTATCGCAAAAAAAAAAAAAAATTAACTTCACAATTTATTCTTGAGACGTACCTGAAATCTGGTATTTTTCAGCGCGCCCAAATATCACGCAGTAGCTAACCCGGGAACAGCTGGGGACACGCAGAGGCTGGGTCCCCGGCCCTGACGTCCTGGAAGAACCAGCTGCCCTCCAGCAGGAGGGACAGGGACAGCCCGTGACTGTCACCAAAGTCCTCACACGCAGAGAGCCTCAGTCCAGGAGCACCAGCCGCCATGGACTCTGCTCTCCACGTGAATAAACGAGGCTTCATCTCTACGTCAAGAAGCATTTGAGCTTATGAATTTTTTTTTTTTTTTTGGCCGCACCTCTCAGCTAGTGGGATCTTAGTGCCCCGATGAAGGGCTGAAACCTGGGCCCTCAGCAGTGAGAGCGCAGAGTCCTAACCACTGGACCGCCGGGGAAGTCCCTGAGCTAATGAATCTTCAAAGAAGACAGAAAAGCACAAAGAAGAAAGTAGACCTAACCAAAAATACCACACCAGACACACTGAGCACAGGTCAGTAACCGCCCCTTCGGGCACTGCTTCCCACCAGGACGCTGCGACAACCCCTACCCCCTGCTGCCTGATAACGTCTGACTCAAAAAATACTGTCGTCCCGTGTCAGCAGACCAGGAACACACCAAGGAACGTGGCCTTAATTTGTTACTGCTCTCAATTCCTGTGCCCAATCTGAGGACACCGGGAAGGGCCGGTGAGCAGGGCTCTGAGAGCGCCCAGCAGCCCTGGGGCAGCAGAGCAAGGAAGGCTTGGAGGACAGGCATCTTCCAAAAAAACACGCTCTTCTCCCAGCTGAAGCAACAGACACCCACAGCTGAGCAGAAGAGCCCACGCAGCAGGCCTGACACTGCTGTCCTCAGCCAGCGTCTGGGAACTGGATTCCAAGGGGTTCTCATCACCCCAATGCATCTCAACTATTTGTGCAAAAAACGTACTTAATGCTGAAGGGAAGCCTGCTGTCCTGCTGGGAGTCTGGAACACTGGTGGGTACCAGGCAGTGCTGCCCGTGACCCACCCCACTGAAATCCCTGGTGCTCAGTCCCGAAAGGGTTTCCCTGGTGGATACACCTCACAGGGCTTGTCACAGCTGGCCACAGGGGAGGGGAAGCTTGTGTCCGGTCTCCAATGGACTCTGCCCTGCGCCTCTTCCTTTGCAGCGGGTCCTCCTAACGAATGATGGAGCGTAGGACCCGACTCGACTCACATGCAGCAGGGGCCCACACAATGAGGATGTTCCCCTAGACTGCCATGGGACCCATCTGTCCACCTGCCAACCACGTCCTGGGGGCCACGCTTGGTTTTTGTCGTCTGGGGGCAGGGAGAGCTCTGCTGCGACACTGATGCCTCCCCCACATGCCAAGGCCAGTCTCCCCCCTGAGACCTTCTGCCCCACCTGCCAGTGCTGGCCCTTCTCTGCGAGCCAAGGGAGGAACGCAGACCCAGAATCCTCGAACACCTGTCCAACTTGGAAAATGCTTTTTAACTCAGATCTCTTTTCTCTGAATTTCAAAGAAATTTTTAAGTATTTGTTAAGAACAAAACATAACAAGGAGAAAACACTCCTTGATATTTCAGCCCTACACTTTGTCTCTCACAAAATCACCAGCAAACCTGGTAGGAGCAGCTCTTCTACAACACGGCGACAATCACTATGAAATGCATATTCCCAAAACACAGAGCTGGAGCATCAGGACCTGTCCCCCCATTACCAACTCGCCAAAGTAAGACAGGGCGCCTCACAGCACCAAGAAGCAAAGAGCAGAGAAGGAGAGTCTAAACGTGTAGCTTCTCCAACAGCCGTGAGGCCTGCAGGCCCCAAAGCCTCCCCCAGGAAGGACCCTCTCTCTGGCCCCAGCAGGCAGGGGTCAAGGACAGCCCACCACACCCCCAGCTGCTGCCCATCGTGAAGACAACCGGGCAGCGTCCACAGGCCTCACAGTCCACTCACACCTGCCAAGGGTACAGGAGCCCCTTCCCCGCGCCAAGACGGCCCATCCGGCCCACACAGCCCAGCCCGAGAAGCTGGGTGACGGGTGGTGTGGGCGAAGGAGGATGCAGAGCCTTACCACTCAAGGATGTTGGAAGGGAGGGGCTCGGCACAGATGTAAGGCACGGGGTCTTTCTTAATCCGGAGGTAGTCCTGCTTCAGGCGCTGCGTCGCTGTTGTAGGTGCTCTCTTAGCGCTGTTGCTGCTCATCTGTGGAAGACAAAGGTCTATGCTGACGAGGACAGAGGTGTTCCCTGCCGCCCTCCCTATAGGCAGCCTCCGCCACCCAGAGTCAAGGCTCATGGGCCGCGCTGACTTGCCTGAGCCCTCAGACACCCGCGGGCCTCGCGGAGTCCCCTTTCCTGTCTGCCCGCTAGGATCTTCGCTGACACGACATCGTCAGACAAAAAGGTTAAGAAAAACCCTGCAGCCACACTCCTGTTTTCAAAGAACCTCCACGGGGAGAGAGAGCTCTATCTGCAAGGGTCGCGGGAGGAGGCCCTGACCGCCTGCCACGTGAGCATCTCCCCAGTGCCGTGCTGGGCGGTGCCACTCCCCCGCCACGGCCCACTGATGCCCGCTGTTAAACATTTTCCAGCACACCTACCACTGGCCACAGGTGGGTGGGAGCAACAGAGGAGCAGAGAAAGAGCCTCTTTTTGGGACTGGAGAGAGAGACGGGGACCCCAGAGAGACTCGGGAAGCGGCAGCTGGACAGGCAGAGATAAGGAAGTGTCCTGCGTCCAGGACACATCACTGGGTCACCGCGGCAGGAGCCAAACACAGTGAACAGCGGCCGATGAGGCCAACCAGGGATGCGAGGCCAGGCCATCAAGCAGTGCCCACAAAGATTTTAGGCCCAAACCTTAAGGCACATCAGATCTTCTGTTAGAAAGGTCACTCTGGTGGCCCAGCAGAGGATGGATGCGACACCATGGGACATACAGGATGGCACAGGACAGCACTGAAGGCTGGGGACAGGGAAGGAAGGAGCAGGCATCATTCAAGGCAAGAGACCTGAGGGGGCCCTGGGACACCTCAGCTCTGCCCCAGAGGCGGGAGGGCGGGATGGGGACGCGCAAGACAGGGCTCCCCACTCTCACGGGCACCACGACGGCTCCAGCTCGATCCACTTAACCTACCAGAATTTCTCACAACGTAAGGTGCAAAAGCAAAAAAGTTCTACTGCTAAAAATAAAGCGCGAAAGCCACTGGTGTAAAACATGGTGGAGACAGAGAACACACCAGGGTGTGCAGCTCAGGATGGACAGGAGTGTCCAGGCTAGAGGAGAGGCCAACTGGATGGGGGGGCAGTGAGGGAGGAGTCACTCTGCCCGAGTTCCCAACCTGTCCCGCCGACAGTGGCCAGGATCTCCACCTGGAGCCACTCCCCGCACCGGGCCAGCCCCGCCTCACCTCAGCCCGGGGCCTCTGCATGCCCCTTCCCTCCCATCAGCCTCTGCCCACGTCGCTGCACCAGAGGCCATGGACTCCTGCCCAGTGGGATCCTCCTCAGAGTAGCCTCCCCACCAGACGACGACCAGGGCTCGCTGTCTCGCTCTGCACCCCCGGGGTACCCGCAGTGGTCCCGCCACACGCATCACAGCGCAGCCCTGCTTCCTACTCTGGGGCCCCTAAACCTCGGATCCCCATTCACCCCCACTCTCCCCAGCCCCACCACACACCCCTGATGCAGGGCCCGCTGCTCTGCCCGTCAGAGACCTCGAGACTTCCGCCCAGCCTCCCGGCTCGCAGTCTCCCTCCATTTCAGTCCATTCTGTTCGCTGAAGTCGGATGACCCTTCTCATCGCACAATTCTGATCGCAGCCCTTCAGGAGACACCCAGAACTAAGCAAATAAACGTCAACACCTCCACCACCTGTCAAGAGCTCTCCGGAGCAGCCCCAGACCGCCCTCTAGCGCCCGACTCCCAGGGCCCCCGACATGGCCTGAGCCGACCCCGTCCTCATCCCAGCCACACGGCCCCTTCCCGCTCCAGCCTCTACTGGCAGACAACTCGCCGAGGCCCTGGTCAAGCGCCTCCATGCCACCCAGCTCCGCTCCGCACAGGTGCCCGCCAGGCCCCCGCAGACACCACTGGCTGGTGTGCCCTCGCAGGTGGCTAGACCAGCCTGGGGGGAGCACTCCGTCCACAGCACCGCCCCAAAGGCCGGAGAAGCCAAGGGGACCAGGGCGATGTGTAGTGACAAACACAGCAACAGTCCAAAAGTAGGGCCACCACCCAGGACTCGTTTCCTTTAACTGCTCGCCGTAAAGTTAACTCTGCCGACACAAACCGGCTCACTGGGTAATTCAGATACAGCCGTGCGGGCCTCAGTCAAGCGGCCAGCTGGGTGCTTCACAGAGGGTATAGCGCACGGCCACAGAAAATAAATAAAACAGATCCTGCCCGCCTGGGCACAAATGGACTTCTCTCTCGCTTTTGCTTCCAAAGTCGACTTACAATCCAGCTACCGGGTCCCTCAAAGGAAAGGGCTCCCTCTGCGCAGCGCCCTCAGGCCCCTCCGGGTGACTTCCGGTGAGCCGGCCTCTCCCAATCCGCCCGTGCGCACAGACCAGGCGCCTCCACAGGCCATGAAGCGCTCCTCAAGGGCCCTTCAGGCCACGTCCCCACGGAGAGAGCATGTAAGGCGTGTCACACTGAAGGAAACAGGGCGCAGACGTTCAAAAACAGAACAGAACAAGAAACAGGGCCCGTGCACAAAACTGCAGGGCAGAGAAGCTGAAGGCGGGCAGCCCGAGGCAACGGGGGACAGACGTGCCGCCCGCCCCTTTCTCCCGCTCGGCGGCTGAGTGCTCCAGTGACTGTGCGGCACGAGACCTTGGCCTGACCCGCCAGAGGGCACGTGACACACCCGTGCCCGGGACTCGCACGGAATTCTCTCCCTTCACCAGCAGGGTTGCTTCACAGGCCGGACGGAGGCCCGGGGCTGATGGGGGCCGCCCCGCCGCCACTCCCGCACCTGCCAGAGATCGGCGCGGCCAAAGTGTGCGGATGACTGAGCGCCAGTTCTAGGTGCCGAGATCCAACGGTGCCTGCAGACACGCGGGACCTTTCAATCAAGCGAGACCCTTAAGTTCCTCTCCGCGAAAACGAGCCTACACCGAGGGCCTCGCACCTCCAAAGAACAGAGCCGCGACCACCGCCCTCACTAGCTCCGCTCGCCGCCCCCTCCACCGGCTGGGGCCTGACCTCTCTAAGTGTTTCATGCCTGGGCCCGCGTGCGGTCGGGAATGGATGGGAACTAAACATAGACCAACTAAGTGGTACTAACTGAAAAAGGGGCGAGACGCTTACACATGGCCAGACGAGAGAGCGGGCGTGCACAGGCGAGGAGCCGGCCCAGGGCCCTCTCCGGCCGCCCGGCGTGGAGCTTCCCACTCTGACCGCCCGGATTTTCTCTCAGTTACCACCCCAAGGGCGTCAACCAGGCACGCTCACTGCTGGGGGGACATAAGGGGCGGTCTGGAGTCCTAACTGCTCGGGGATGAAGCGGCGGCGGGCTGGACGGCAGTCACCCCATCCCAACACGGATTCCCAGAGCAGTTTACGAACCAAGCTCCACGCCGGCCCGTCCTGACGGCAGCCGCAAGTGTGCCACTAACGGGAGGCCTTTCCGTGGGACGCCAACCGTGTAACCACCCGAATCCCCAAGCTAGCCGGAGGGAGAAAGAGCCGGCCCGGAGCCCCGGACGCCCCGCCGTAACCGAAATCGGGTTCCACGCACGGAAGCTCCAGGCCGGGCCCCGCGAGCGCGGACGGGGCGGGGATAGGCCGTGCGGAGGCCCCGCGCCCCCCGCCCGCCGCTCGGGCCGGCTCCGGCGCGGCGGACGCGCGGCCGAGGCCCCGGCACAGGCCCGCGGCGCGTGCTCACCTCTCCCCGTCGCCGCGCGTGGGCCGCCGCCGCGCTCAGGCTCGCCGTGCTCGAGGCCAGAGCAGGGAGCGAGAGAGTGGGGCCCGCGCCGCAGAGCTGCACCGCGCCAGGACCGAGCCCACCCCGACCACCGCCACCGCCGCCGCCGCCGCCGCCGCCGCCGCCGCCGCCGCCGCCGCCGCCGCCGCCTCCGCCTCTGCTTCCAAGATGGCCGTTCGCGGGGCGGGGTTATCCACGCTTCCGGTTCCGGGGCGCGGTTAGCCGGGGGGCGACCTCTCTAGGCGGCCGGGCGGACGTCGCCTGCGTCTCGCAGCCGCCACCCGCCCCAGGAAGCGGAAACAGTAGGCGCATGGGCAGTGGCTTGCAGCCTGGCGGGGCGGGGCCCGAGCCCTTCTGCACGTCTGGTCTGACAGCTGCGGCCCTCCGGTTGATCCTTCAGCCGCAACGCTGTCCGGCTGGCGGCCCCGGGGAGAGTCAGCGGCCGCAGCGGACCGGGGCCCCCCACCGAGCACGTTCCCCTCCTTAGGAACCCCGGCCTTCCGCGGGAAGACAGGTTCTGTTAGAGGGTGACCCCCGCGGTGCCGGCGTGAGCCCCGCCCGACTTCTCTGGGACGCCTACCCTCCCGCCGGCCCCCTTTCAAAGGATCGGCCCAGTGCAGACTGGGGGGCCCAGTTCTTGTGCCCATTTAGCAGGAGAGCGCGGGAGGCACTCTGCGTCCCCGGGCCTCAGTGACCGAACCACCTGGGGCCCTGAGAATCGAGTCCTGGGTGGCCTTGTGTGGCTGCGGTAACGCGTGGGACCCGGAGCCCCGCCAGAACCTGTGCCAGGTGGGGTCCGCCGTAGGAAGCCTGCCCAGCCCCTGCCCAGGGGGAGAGCTGTCCTCATAAAAAGTGTTGCACTGTTTCCCGACCGAATTTTCCACCCAGCCCATCAGTAGGGTCATTATGCACCGTGGATGCCGCACTGAGGCTGGCTTTCCGCTCCCACGGCCCCCTCCCTGGCCCTGGGGGAGGGGGAGGCAGAGCAGGGCGGTGGGGCGGCCAGGGAAGGCCCCGGGGAGCAGAGGGTGCTGCCACTGGGACAGCATCAAGACAGCCCTGACCACGGGGCCTGGAGGTGTCATGTGCACCTCACATCTGCCTTGGGGAACACTGGGGGGCACGTGAGGATGGCACACAGGTGGGGTTCTGGAAAAGGGAGGGCTGGGCAGCTGGGCAGCCCGACACACTACCCTTCCTGGTGAGTGGGGCTGGGGGTGCCCACACAGGCTGTGCCATTGCCGGCTCGGCTGTGAGGCTGGTGGTGCTCGTCAGCCAGGACCCATCTGGAGGGGCCGTCGCTGGGCAGAGCACAGGGCTCCGTGCAGCAGAGCTGCAGTTCAGACCCCAAGTTCTCACCCCTGACCACGACCCTGACTGCCTCTCGGAATAGACCACCGGTCAACGGGGTAACTGACCACGTGGCGATTGACGGTGGACTCCAAGCCCTGACGGGTGTAGCCGTGGCCACTGGCAGAGGGCGGGAGGGCGGCCATGCTCGACCCCGAGTCTGGCCCACCCAGGGCGCCTCAGGCAGGATCTGAGCGGCCACTGCAGGGCTGGCCCCTGACCCAGGGCAGAAGCAGAAGGAGTGCCCGTCGTCCCTCGGCCCAGCACCAGGCGAGTCGGCCTGTGGGAAGCCAGCCTGCTACGTCTCTGGCCCCCAGTGTCCCCCGGTGCTGGCCCGCCCTCCTCCTGGGGAGGCTGACAGTCCCCAGGCCCCACCTCCTGCTGCCACGCTCAGGAAATAGCTCAGCCTGCCCTTCACTCCCCCGCCTTCCCCCCCACCCGGGCTCTGCCATCCCCACACAGGGTGGGCCCAGCTGTTTCTAGCTCACGGAGAGTTCTACAAGGGAGGCCACCCTGAGGCGCCAGAGTGTTTCAAACGCAGGTGTGGGGCAGACCCACGGCCGGACCCTGAGCCCCACACGGGCAGCGTCACGCACTCCGCCCACCGCAGCCAGCCGGAGCCCCCTCTGTGGTGGCAGGAGCCCCTGCCTGCCACTGCGGTCAATGCCTGGGGGATGGAGAGTTTCTGCAGTTGCACCGAGGAGGCCCCTTACTCTCCGGCGGGCATGGACTCCAGATGGGCCAGCTCCAGGGCGGGGAGGATGCCCCTACCTGCCCACCCCCCCAGGAATCCCACACACACGTGCAGAGCCCATGAGCTCAGACTTCACGTCTGTTGCACTGGAATTCCCCCAGGGCCAACCCTGAGCTGTCCCTGAGGGTGGAGGTGGAGCCCAGGCACGCGCAGTCTGCAGGGCAGCCCCGGCCTGCAAAGGGACGCCTTGGTGCCTCTGGGCCCAGCCTCGGTGAAGGCCACCACTTGAAGGCTAGGGCCAGCCGTCCTTCTGGGGAGAGGACGGGGGACGGGGGCCCTCCGCCTTTCCCTTCTCTAATCCTTTCAACATACAGCAGTCAAGGGAGCTGGGGAAGCCCTGTCCCGCCCCAGACACCACCTACTGCTCCTCCGGGGACTGGAGGGGCCTGGTGAGGCAGGCGAGGGCACGGGCCCAGAAGGGAGGAGGGGGCTGCTGGCCTCACTGCCACTGGACGCAGTCTCTGTGTCTCTGCCCTCCCAAAGGCAGGCTCTGGGGTGGCCGCCTCAGGAGGAGGAAGGAGGGGCTCTGACACTGGCCCAGTGACATCAGTTGGTCTCACCTCTGAGCCTCGAGGAAACTCAATCCCACTTTGTACCTGAGGAAACGGGCTCAGAGAGGTTGAGTAACTTGGGCAATGTCATACAGTCGATGAGTGGCAAAGCTGTGATTCGCACTCACGCCCAGATGAGTCCAGGGCCAGCTCTTCCCCAAGCGTGACTTCCCTCTCCCAGAGGTCTCCTGTGGCCATCTGCCTCCTTCCAAAGCCACGAGGCTGGTGACCTCACGCCTCCTCAGAGCCAAGGCCCCACCAGAAGGGCCTGGTGGAGGTGGGGGCTTCCTCCCTCATCTCAGCCCGGGTCCTCAGCACCGATTTGGGGTGGGGTGTCAGGAACCCAGAGCCTGTGTGGGGAGGGGCAGAGGGCCTGAGCCGACCCCTCAAGCCTGGGACCAGGCTGAGGGTCCGGTCACTTGGGATGACGAGGCCTCTGGGTCATCCTAGAGCCATGTTGGGTCCCCCGGCGTGTCACCCTGGGGCTGTCCTGCCTCCAGCACACTGGCTGGCCTCATGCAACCACACTGAGGCCGAGGGTTTCAGCAACCGAGATGGTGTGTCCCTAGGGTGTGGTGCTGTCTTCGTGGGTGGTGCGTGGTCTTAGTATCTCCTGGGAGGCTGAGCTGTGGGCGCCATCTCCCACCTGGGCCCCAGCTCCTTCCCACAGTCCCCGCCTGTCCCAGGGGCTGGGCAGCCAGCCCTGGCAGACCCCTGTGTTCTGGGAATGAAGGCGCCTGCCCAGCGACCCTTGGCCACAAACACTTGTGGTCGGAGGCCTGGCAGGTGGAGGCGAGCAGGCATCCTTGCAGGCCAGGCTGGAGGAGAGTGGACAGGGCAGGGGGCATGCAGGGTCTGCTGCAGCGGGGTCCCTCCTCGCCCTCCAGAAACCTCGGGCCCCTCACCCCAGCCAGGGCCAGGGCCCCAAGCCTGGCGCGAGGCACCGGGGCAGGAAAGCTTCCCGCCGGGGAAAGACGCCAGTGCCTGCGGCCAAAGGCTTCCCCTTCCAGGACCCGAGCAGGTGTGGCTGCCCCCAGCCGGGTCCCTCCCCACCGCCACGTCCCACGCCCAGCCTGTTGTAGATAGGAGGCTGCCTGGCCAGCGTTGGGCCACGGCTGCTTTGTCGCCTGCTAGAACCGCCAGCAGCACCGCCACTGTCGCAGCCACCCAGCACGGGAGGTTGGAGACACCCACACAGGGAGGCTCCAGCCTCAAGGTCCCAGGGGTGCCTGACCTGGTCAGGGCTCCACGGCCCTGCACACTGGGGGACCTGGGTCCCGGGACGCTGGAGCCTCCGGGTGGGAATGGGGGCCAGGCAGGCCTCGGGTCCACCTCCTTGCGGCCCTCAGATCCCCACCACGTCTGGCCCATCAGCCTGCTGCCTACTTTTCCGGAAGCCCGAGGCCCACGAATGGACCATCCCTGGGGACTCAGCTCGGTGGACAACTCCCCACCCCAGGCCAGCAGCGCCCACCGGTCTACAGGCCTGACCCTTGGCCCAGATGTGGCCAGACCTGCCTGGCTCCATCGGCCCCAGTCAAAGTGGCCATGCTGGCCGCTGAGGGGTTGGTGGAGGCCGTGGAGGCCCAGAGTCCCGTCAATCCTCAGCACTGGGCTCTAGGCCCACCCTGAGCAGGTCACCTGGCTGCCCCTCACCAGAGGCCCCTGGCCCACTTGGCAGATGGCAGCAGAGACCCACCCAGCCTCGAGCCTGCCTGCAAACAAGGCCAGGCGTGGCCTGAACACCATGTCCCCTGCTGTCCCTGCCCCACCGCCCAGGCTCAGCTCTGGCCATGACAAGACACACCCGCGGAGGCCGCCTGGTGCCCTGCCGGTCATCACAGGGGAGGGCCGCAGCGTCGGTCCCAAGTATGGACCAGCTTCTGATGGGGCCTCTCTTGGGCATCAGCAGGCCGGGCTGGGCCACTGGAGGCTGAGGGACGCGACGGTCCCGGGAGTTCCCAGGGACAGAGAATGGAAGTCGATGGCATGGCCCCGGGTGGGGACACCTGGGTGGGGTCAGACCGGACGGTGGGCTGGGACCCCACTGAGGCTCGCTTCTGGGATTCAGGCTGGAGCCATGGCCCAAGCAGCTGGTGGGGGGCCGGGGACCCGAACGTGCCCCCAGCTGCCGCCATCGCCACCACCGCCCCCGCCCGAGGAGGAGCGTGGGGAGAGGCTGGTGGAGCTGCGCGCCTCGTTGAGGGAGCTGGTCGCCACCTTCTGCACCAACGGCACCATCCACGGCGCCATCCGCCTTGTGTGCTCCAGCCAGAACCACCTCAAGACTGCATCCTGGGGGCTGCGGCTCGCGCGGGCCCTGGGCGTGATCTGCTGGCAGCTCGGACTCCTCTTCAGGCAGTACTGGCGCTACCCGGTCATCATGACGGTGTCCGTACACTCGGAGCGCAGCACAGCGCAAGCTCTTCCTGTCGGTCACCCTGTGCGACATGAACCCGCACCGGTGAAGGCTGCAGCCAGCTTGGGGCCCTCCCCACGTGCTGTCACAGCAGGAGCCCCCATCGTGGACCACTTGCCTTCCCCAGCCCTGAGCCTTCCCCAGCCCTGAGCCTTCCCCAGCCCTGAGCCCCGGGAGCGGGCTAAAGGGCGAGAGCCAGCGGAATCCTGGTGTGACCACTGCCACCCGGAGGGACGCTGAGGCGCTGGGCAGCCCGGGGAGGGGGAGGGGAGGGTGGCAGGGGACTTTCCAGAAGGGCAGGCCCCCCGAGAAAGGAGCAGGGCAACACTCCAAAGGCAGGGAGGGGCCGTGAACGAGCCAGAGGGTGGCGGGGTCCACGGTGGGCGGGGCAGGCAGGCCGGGGATCTGACTTCCCTCTGCAGCCCCGGCTCCCGAACCCCCTCCTAGGCTTCTGAGGACGGCGGGGGATGGGGGCCGCTCTGCTCTCCGTGACACCCAGGTCAGTGCCGTGGGGACCAGTGTGGCTCTCCCCGCAGTGTGCGTGGCTGTCGTGGGGACTCGGGGCCTGGCTCTGACTCTGCTGCCCCCCACCCTGGCCCTGCCCCCAGGCCACACCCAGCCCGCCGCCCCCTGCGGGCGCTGGACAACTTTGCCCGGCAGAACATCTACTCCCTGTGTGGGTTCAACTTCAGCGACAGCGTGGACGCCCCAGGGGCCAAGGCCCCGGGCCCCGAGCCCACCTTCCAGCTGGACCGCGGGATCCACCTCCAAGGCTGAGCCCCCTGGGGGGCCAGAACAGAGTGGGCTGCAAACTGGTGAGTGTCCCAGCCCTGGGAGGTCTGCATGGGACGGGGCAGGTCGGAGCCCCACGCTGACCCCGTGCCGCCCAGTGTAACAGCGCCGGAGGCGACTGCACCCAGCAGGCCTACTCCTCTGGCGTGGTGGCCGCCCGGGAGTGGTACCGCTTGCACCGCGTGAACGTTCTGGGCCTGCTGCCCACGAGGACGGCCACCACAGCCGCGGCAGACACTGTCTTCTCCTGCCGCTACGACGGCCAGGACCGCCAGGCCCAGTGAGTGCAGGCAGGTGGCTGCTCGCCCCGCCACGCCCCATGCAGTGGTCTGCCGGCCCCACGGCTCCCTCCAGAGATAAGGCAGCTGTGGTCCCCTCCCTGCAACCCCGGGGCTGCACACAACAGGGTGATGGGTCAGGGGTATGTGCGGGTCTGAGCGTGGCCCCTGGTTCCAGACACTTCCAGACCTCGCACCACCCCAGCTACGGCAGCTGCTACACCTTCAACGGTGTCTGGGCCGCGCAGCACCCTGGCATCACCCACGCTGAGTGCCAGCCTGGGCTGGGTGTGGGCGGGGTGTCCAGGCCGGCCTGGCCTCACCCCCGGCCTCCCCCAGGGGTCAGCCTGGCCCTCGGGGCAAAGCAGCAGGATCATCTTCTTCTGCTGCCCACGGAGGCCGGCATCAAAGTCGTGATCCACACGCGTGACCACACGCCCTTCCTGGAGCACCGGGGGCCTTCAGCATCGGCCAGGGACTGAGACCACCTCCGAGAGGTGGGCCGCCCAGCCTCAAGGCTCCTGGCCTCCGTGCCCAAACCTGGGGCCTCGGGAGCTCCAGGGCAGGGCGGCAGAACTGAACCACACCCCCTCCCCCAGGACAAGGTGCACCGGCTCGGGAGCCCCTGTGGGCACTGCACAGACAGCACGGGGGGCGTGGACGTGCAGCTGCTGTACACCGCCTCCTGCACCAGGCAGGTGAGGCGGGGCCTGGGGGGCATGAAGGAGAGGGGAGGGGCCCAGGGAGGGGGTTGGGGAGTGGGGGGGCTAAGGCAAGGAGTGGGAGCTGGGGGGCGGACAGGCCAGTGGGAGGGAGGTGGGCGGGCGGCAGGCCCGGGAGAGGGGCGGCGGTCCTGGACCCACAGCTCCAGTCCCCGCTGTTCCCCCAGGCCTGCCTGGTCTCCTGCTTCCAGCCGCTGATGGTGGAGACCCGCTCCTGCGGCTGCTTCTTCTACCCCCTGCCTACGGGGGCCCAGCACTGCAACTCCATGCGGCACCCGGCCTGGGGTAGCCCCCCACTCTGCCGGCCTGCATGGGCTGCGGGGGGCAGAGTCCCAGGCTGCCCCGTCAAGGGCAGACCTCCCCACCGCCCCTGGGTCATTCCTAGCAGGTTCACCCATGACCCCCTCCCCAGGTCACTGCTTCCGCCGCCCCTGCAAGGACCTGGAGACCCACCGGCTTCCCTGCGCCTCCCGCTGCCCCCGGCCTTGCAGGGGAGTGGGGAGTGCCGGGGTGGGGTCCGCCCGGAGGCACCTCGCAGGGATGTGACGGGGTCTGTCTCTCCCAGGGAGTCTTCGTGCAAGCTCTCCGCTGGGACCTCCAGCTGGCCTTCCTCCAAGTCAGCCGTGAGTCCCGGAAGCGGGGTGAGGCCTCAGGGGCAGGGAGCCCTCCCCGGACTGACCTGTGTCCCCGAGGCCCTGCCCTCACACTGCCCCACAGCGCCTGGGGAGGAGCCGCAGCCAGTGAGCCTTGTGTGTGCAGGGCGGGCCAGGCCCCCGGAGCCCGAGCCCCAGGTGGGTGCAGCCCCCTCCTGCTGAGGTCATGTCCTGGCGCCCCCCCCTGCCATCCTCGCCCTTCAGCGCCCCCGGGGACGGCCCCGCCCCTCTCGCCTGTGCCCCGCCCCAGGAGCAACCTGGCCAAGGTGAACATCTTCTCTCAGGAGCTCAGCTACCGCACGGTGGACGAGGACACCCGTCTACTCGGCAGCCACCGGGCCGATGAGCGGGGGTGGGGCAGGGCTGGCGCCCGGGGCCGCCGCTCACCGCCCGCAACACCCGTATGTGCCACAGCTGCTTTCAGCCACGGGCAGCCTCTGGAGCCCGTGGTCCGGCTCTTGTGTCCTCTCAGTCGTGGAGATGCTGGAGCTGCTGCTGGACGCTGCGGCCCTCGCCCTGCTGCTGTGCTGCCGCCAGCTCCACGGGGCTCGGGGCCAGCCCAGGGCAGCCATGGGGATGCCCGCTCCGAGCCAGAGGCCGGCTGGTGGCCGGGTAGCTGCAGGCATGACGTCGAACGCCCGGGGGCCCAGCTCCACCTCCCATGATGTTGCAGGGGCTCCGGCAGGGGTCTTGGCTGGAGGTCAGCCCGGTGTGGGCCCCGGAAACTCCTGACACCTGAACCAGCCTGCGAGTGGCCTGACCCTGGGAGCTGTGGCAGCAGTGGGCTCTCCCGGCTGCCCAGGGCTGGCCAGTCCCGCCCCACAGGCCCCCCCACCCCCGGCCAGCCGAGCCAAACCCGGGGCCCAAGAAGCAGCGGCACCAGAGCCCGAGGGCGGGCAGGCGCCAGGCGCTAGCACATGGGGCCTTCTTAGCGCAGCTGCCTGCCGGGCAGTGACCTCACAGGTCTCAGGGAGGCCTGGGGCAGGGAGCAGGGGAGCGTCCCCACCACTCGGGATCCTCGCGCTCAGGGCGTGACGGAGCATCTCCCGTATGCAGGAGTGTGCACGCGTGCATGGGGGGGGCGCCCCAAGGGAGTGTGTTTGTCTGGTGTCAGCGTCATACATCCACATGTTTCCGAGCATCAACACGTCTGTCTACACCTCCGTGCAGGTGTGTGCAGGCATCGGGCAGAGCCCCCCTCGCTCAGGGCCAGTGGGAGAAAGGGCAGGACGAGGCCCGGGCACTCAGTGACCTGGGCCAGCTTTGCAGTAAAATGGATGATTCTACCTGGTGGCTGTAGTGTGTCCTGCCGTGCGCCCCCCCCACTCCCCCCACCCCCGCAGCGAGCTGAAGACCTCAGACCACACCCCCACACCCTCAGTCACGGACACGGTGGGAGCTGGGGAACGGGAGGGCGTGGGGCCAGAGCTTGCCCAGGGGACAAGGCCAGGGCCAGAGCACCCTCGCCAGTTGGTGTCCATCCCAGAGGAGAGCAGAGGGCCAGGGAATGGGGTATCAGGAGTTGGTTTTAATCAAAGCAGCCCTGGCTTCCACGAGGCCGCCAGCAGGGGCACTGGGCTCTGCCTTACTACATGCTTTGGGGGCACGACTGGTACGGTCCCACGCAGGGCCTCCCCTTGGGGAAAGCAGGGGACGCAGAGACCGCCCCCCCCCACCCCCCCCCGTCCCCAGCCAAGACAGAGCGGAGTGAGATGGGCGAGGCGAGGGGGCAGGTGCAGGCGGCCGTTTATTAACTGTGATCTGGAACGGAGGCGGGTCCCGCCAGCCAGCCGAGGCCGCAGCAAAGGCCCTGATGCAGGCAGTGGGGCGGGAGGCGGGGGCAGAGCTCAAGCAGGGAGAGAGGAAGGCATTGATTCTGCTCTCTAGGGGTCACAGCCAGCAGGAGAGGGAGCTGGGAGCCCAGTCCGCACCCACCTTGCTGCCCATGGGGCCTCCCTGGGCAGGCTTTGCATAGTGAGCAACCAACTGGCCTTGGCCTGGCCAAGGGCCCGAGTTGGGGAGAGGCCCAGCCGGTGCCCCAGGGCTCTGGGAAGGGGAATGCAGAAGGCATCAGAGGGCCCTGGGGAGTGAGCCGAGGCCCCATGGGCCTAGCCGGAGGTGGTGGTGGGGGAAGGCTGGCGAGGGGGCAGGGCTGAGCTGCAGGCGCCTCCCCTAGCAGCAGGCAGAGCTGGGGGTCAAAGTGGTCCTTGAGTCCAGAGAAAAGATGTGAGACAAAGTGAGAAGGAGATCATTGTAGAAAACCCCTCAGTCCGTGACAAAGGATGTCGGATGCAGGGGTGGGAAGAGCCACACCCCTGCCACCCGCTGTGGGAAAAGGGGGGGATGGGTGGGGCTACGGGGCACGAGGGCCTGCATGGCCAGCCACACGGCCTCGGGACATCCGCACCCAGCCAGGGCTAAGGCCCCAGGCCAGAGCCCCCCAAGCACCCAAGAAGCCCAGCCTGGATGCTGGGGTCGCTAAGTGAGGTACGCGGGTTGATTCCCTGGATGGGCGGCCCCTTCTGCCCTCGCCACGTGCTGGTGGCCAGCCACCAGCCCCAGGGCCTAGTGGAGGGGTTCTGGGGATGTGGGAGGGCCCCTACTAGCAGGTCAGTGTTCTTGGGCAGTAAAGTGGGGGCACAAGGTGACACAGGCCCTGAGGGCAGAGTGGGGCACCAAGCGGCATGGGCCCCAGGGATAGAGGGGCATGAGGTGACACGGGCCTGGGGGAGCAGAGAGGGGCACGAGGTGATGTGGGGCCTTGAGAGTGGTTTGTGACACGAGCCAACCCAGGCCCCCTAGGGAGGGGTCACCCGAAGACACAGGGTCCCTGGGTGGGGTGATGCAGCACCTCCCAGGGGAGACATGGAGCTTCAGAAGACTCAGTGCTGGGGTCCTGCTCCGGGCCGTGGGGGTCAGGGCAGCTCCGAGGGGGGCAGAGCAGGCAGCAGGGCTCCAGGAGCTCCGGGGCTCTCAGGAAATGGGCCGGTGGGGGTCCCGCCAAGGCCCTGCCACCCTAGCTCTCATCCAGGTGGAGGCTGATGAACTCCTGGATGCACCTGCGGTACTGGAGCTCGGTGGGGCTGCTGCCAGCCAGGGGCCCCGGCTGACCAGCAGGCGCCTCGGCCTCACGCATCTCCTCGGCCATGCGCGCCAGACGGAGACTGGAGGAGGGAGGGCCACGTGAGGCGCTTCCACCCGCCGCCCGCTTCCCGCCGCCCGGCCCCCGCCGCCCCCGTGCTGTGCTCACAGCGTGACGATGTCTGCATTCGCCTCCTGCACCGCAATGCTCAGTGGGTCCTGCTGCGTGTGGTCCAAGGCATGCTGGTCCGCCCCCCGCTTCAAGAACAGGCAGACCTGGCTGAGGGCGGAGGAGCAAGTCGGGGCGGGCCCTGGGCAGGTCCTGGCAGGCGACTCGGGTCCACGGGGGGCAAGGGGGGGTGGGGAAGGGGAGGGTGGGCGAGGAGGGGGCAGGGGCGCGGCCCACCCACGACTTACCCGGTGCGGCCCAGGAGCGTGGCATGGTGCAGGGGCGCCCGACCCCGGCTGTCTCTTTGGTTCACATCCGCTCCGTTTTGCAGGAGGAATTCACAGATGATCAAGGAACCCTGGGGGGTGGGTGGGGGGTGGGTTCAAACCAAGCGGACCAACAGACATGGTCCCTTACAGGGCCCCTGTCCCCCCACCCCCTACCCCCCAACCCCCCCACTACGCCTCCCTGGGCGCCCCAGCAGGACCAAGCCCGGTCCTCAGCAGAGGGCAAGGGCCCCGCGTGCGCGCCGTGGAAGGGTGCAAACCCGCGCCCACTTACCCCCAGCACGGCCTGCACCAGCGGCGTCTTGCCTTCGTCCTCTGCGTCAGCCCAGTTGACCTCGGCTCCTTGCGCCAGAGCCGCGGCCAGTGCAGGGAGGTCTCTAGTGCGCGCCGCTCGATGCGCCAGTAGCCCGGGGTGCAGCTCGCGCACGTCCGCCAGGCCCCAGGCCTCCGCCTCTCCATCTGCCTCGCCGCTGGACTCCTCCGACTCGGCACCCTCTGCGAGGAGGGGGCGGTCAGGGCCGTTGACCTGGCCCGCGGTGGGGGACAGGTGGCACGGGACTGGGGAGCTGCACACCCACCCTCCTCAGTGACGCGGTCCACCACGGAGCCCACGCCGAAGGCCAGGACATCCGAGCTGCCGTCGGAGCTGCCCCCTAAGCCGCTGTCGCTGCTCAGACCTGCAGGGTCCGCAAGCAGAGGAGGTCCTGAGCGCTTCTGCCTGCTCCCACAGCCCTGCGGGAAGGCTGGCACCCTACCCACCCTCCGGGGGATGCTGCGGGGTGAGGGAGAGGGGAGCCCTGCCCAGGATGGGAGGAAAGGGGAGAGAATCAAGTAACAGCTTGAGAGAGCCAGGATCGCCCGTCCCCCAGGAGCACAGCCACAGGTGGAAGTCCGCCCTCTCAGGTCAGCCCTAGCTGTGGCCAGTGCAGGCTGGGCGGTCACCGCCCAGAGGTGGGGTCTTTGCCAAGCCCCAGACACAGCCCCAGGCCACCGCGAGCGAACTTGGCCCTGCTCACCCAAGGGCAGCCCTCACAGATGAAACCAGGCTGAGGGATGGTGAGACAGTGCCCTCTGCTGCCTGAGGGGACCTCCGTCACCCCAGCAGCCTGGCCAGTTCTTGGCCTCAACCTACGCCTCTGCCCACACGCCCCAGGCCAGTTAAGGGGGTGAGCCCTGACTTGTAGCATTTGCACCCCCAACTCCAGCAGGGGTTGGGGAAGATGCACACAACTGTCTCTCAGGATCTGGTCCCGCCCCCAGCAGGCACGTGCACACGTGCATGGGCACACGCCCACGCAGGTACACACGTATGCACGCGCACTCACAGGCATTCACCTGTGTGCACAGTCACGCCCTTACACGCACATTCCTGTGTGCCCACAGCACACGCGCCCACGTCACTCCTGAGGGTCATGGCCCCAGCCTCCAAGCCAGTGGCCAAATTACCCCCGGCCCCTCAAGATACTGTCCCAGCCTCAGCCCTGCTTGACCTCCAAACTCTCCCCATCCCCAGACCAGCCCCTCCTGCAAGGAAAGCCCGTCCCTCCGGTCCCTGAGCGAGTGGCCGAGGCTGTCCCGCACTCATCCACCCTCCAGGCGAGCGTGCCTGGCTCCTGCCCTGCTACCCCTGCTGAGCGGGGGTGTGGGTGGGGGGGGGGTGGGCAGCAGGGGACTTACTGCGTGGACCGGCTGCAGCAGCCCCTGCGTCGAAGTAGGAGAAGAGGGAGTCCAGCTCATCCGGGCAGAAGAGGGAGTCCCTGCGGAACCTGGGCTCTGTGGAGCCTGCAGGGCGGGAACCAGGCTGCGGTGGGAGGTGGGCAGAGCTTGGGGTGCCCGTGAGCCCTGCCCCCCCTCCTACCATCCCCCCACACCCCGGCCTCCCTGGGATCCAGAGTCTGGAGGCTCACGCCCTGCCCAGGCCTGTGAGCTGGGGCGCACCTGCCAGACCCTCCCACCTGAGCACAGAGCAGCCACAGAGGGCGGGACGGGCTCCATCCGGATCTTGCTGCGGCGGGTGGTGCGGGCACGGGGGGAGCTGTGGTGGCGTGGGCACTTCTGCGCCCGCCAGCGCCGTGGGGCCTCCCGGGCCGGTGCCGAGGGCGGCTTCCGCACGAACTTCTTTTCCACGTATTTGTCCTTGATCCAAGCCTCCTTGTCCTGCCTGGACCAGGACTGGACGTGAGGCTGCACTCGTGGGCCGGGGGTCCCCCGGCCCTGCCCAGGCTGCCCCCCACCTCACCTGGGGCTGCTGGCCGTGGGCTTCCTGCTGCCTGGCCCTGCGCACTGGGCCTCGTAGATCTGGTTCACAGTGCTGTTTCCCAGCTCACACATCAGCTGGCAGGAGAGGGTGGTGTGGGCATCAGCCCAGCTCACTGAACGCCCCCCAAGCTTGCAGACCTGGCTCCCGCCCCCGACCCGCTGCCCCCAGCCATCCAGAGGCCTGTGACAGCCCCCCACACCTTCAGCAGCTCCGGTTCCCACGAGTCCAGGGTCAGGGACCGCACCTTGGAACAGTGGACGCCCAGGCTCCTGGATGGCGAGGCGGGGGGAGGGGGAGTCAGGGCACGCCTTGGCCCCCGCGCCCCACCTGGCCACCCCGTGGTCCCACCTGTGGATGCCCGAGCACTCGATGCAGAGCAGCACGCCCAGGTTGATGCTGGCCCAGCGCGGGTCCGGCCGCCCGCAGTCGCCGCACTGGCTGTTCCCCGCCACGTGCTGCATGCGCTGCAGCACGCTCTCGCCCTTGACGCTGCGTTCCCGAGAGTCCGTGGCAGAGTCGATGCTGCTTGTGGATGGGGACGCCGTGCGGTCCAGCCTCTGGAGACAGGGTGAGGGGTCGCTCAGCCCCGCGGGAGCTCCAGCCCCGGTCTCCCCAGCGGGGCCCCTCCTCCTCCCCAGACGCAGGCGCTGGCACAGGCCAAGGCCCCGGAGGCCCGAGCCCGCGCCCGCCTGTGTGCACACACGCTCACGTGCGCGCACACACGATGCACACGCCTGCTCGCGTGCGGCCTGCGGGAGCTGTGCGCGCGTGTGCAGGGCGCTGGAGGGCCCACCTCACGGTAGCAGCTGTCGGGGCTCTCCCGGTAGGCGGACGCGATGCTGGCTTGCACAGCCTGAACCCACGCCTGCCGCAGCTTCTCCGAGTCGGCCTGCAGCATGCAGCTCCTGCGGGGAAGGGCCGTCAGGCCGCGCGGGCAGGGGCTCCCTCCGCGCCCGCCCTGGGCCGGGCCTCCTCACTTGGTGGGCGACACGACCTCAAAGCAGAACCTGCGCTCGACGTCCTCACAGGGCTTCACGGAGCAGAGCCGGAGGTCATCCACCACCACGGTCAGCACGTCCTGCGGGCGGCACCGCCGTGGCCCTCGCACTCAGTGCCCAGCCCTGCCCCGCACCGAGCGCCCATCCACTGCTCTGCTCAAGAGACGCTGACCGCCTGAGACTTGAGTGGCCTCTGTCCCTGGCCACTCGGGCTTTGGTGCCTGTCAGCACCCTCAGCCCTGTGACGCCCCCCACCGATCGCCCACCCCAAGGCCTGGTGGGGAGGCCCCGGTCGTTGCTGCCTGGGCCCAGCGCACCTTGAGCTTCTTCTGGTAGACCAGCTGGCTGTTCTGGATGGAGAACCAGCGCCTGGGCAGGGGGATGGGCCAGGAGGGGTCAGGCCGGGCCGGCCCCCATGCCTGCCCCTCACCCCCTGAGGAAGGGCCCTCCCTTACCGGTTCCATGTCTTGAAGGCGTTGCTGGCCCTCTTGAAGAGGTAGCCCTCCATCACCACACCACTGGGAGCGTCCACGTCAAACTCCACCTTGGGCTCATCGTAGGAGAAGTCCTGGGGGTGGTCGGAGCCCAGCCCCCAGTGAGCACCCACCCGCGGCTGCGGGGACACTGCCGCCCTCTCGGGCTGCCCCAGAGGCGAGGTGGGGGGGGCGTCTTCACAGCCGCTTCCTGACCCAAAACCCCGTGGGGGCAGATGCCTCCCGTCACAGCTGGGGGCCCGGAGAGCTCCAGCCCCCACCCCCCAGCCTGGCAGAGCAGCAGCCTCTGGGATCAGGAAGGAAGCTGTCCCCCATTCATGTCGCCAGCTGGGCTCCCCGACCAGCCTGACAGAGCTCCATTCACGCGGGCTGGGGAGACACTGAGCGTTGTCCTGGGCGTCCGGCAGTGGGAGAGGAGGCCCAGCCACCTGCTCCCCTGGCTGAGTGGGGGCGGGAGGGGACAGCTGCAGCTGCTCCCGAAGGGGACGAAGGGGACGCGGTCCCAGCTCAGCCACCTCCGCTGGAGCGGGCCGCGCGTCGGGAGCTGCGCCGGGGCCGTGGAGGTGTCCTTGGTGCTGAAACGCCGCGGGGCGGGAAGGGCAGAGGCCCTGCCCACCGGGGGCCCCCTCCCCCCGGGGTGGGCGCCCACTCACCTGCAGCAGCGTCTGAGGGCGAGAGCAGGAGAGGTGGGAGGAGGGAGAGAGCCAGTGAGTGAAGCCCTGCCCCCTCCCTGACGGCTGAGGACTGTCAGCTCCCGCCCCGCAACCCGTCTCTGCCCCCGGCCGCGCCCGGCCAGCTGTGGCCGCAGTAGGATCCCCGTCCCAGCTGCAGCCCCAGCGTCTGTGGGCTGAGGGGGCTGGCGCTGGCATCTAAGTGACCGTTCCACTGTGCTGAGACCCTGAGGGTGGGGACCCCCGCCTCTGACTGCAGTTCAAAGATCAGAGTCAGCCTGGGGAGGGACGGGGCACGTGTCTGTGCGCTGGGCCCCCCAGGTCCTCGCGTGGAGCGGGGTGAGGGGCAGTGGACCCGGAGCCCCTCGGGGGGGCGGCCAGGGCTGCAGGGCCTCACCCGCTGCTGGATGGCGGCGTGCTTGCGCTCCATCTCCCGCTTTTCCACTGCCGAGTCGATCACCAGCTGGTCCAGCTGTGGGGAAGGGCACAGAGAGGGATGTGGACCCCCTCCCCTGACAAGCTGGCCCCAGGGCCCCCTCCCCGCAGGCTCACCTCAGCCGCCAGCTTCTTCATGTAGGGGTCCAGCTGGTGCAGCAGGCTGTAGCCCTGCTGGAAGAAGCTGTACTGGGCGTGCATGAAGGACAGCATCTGGGGGGTGGGGTGGGGCACGCAGGTGAGGCCCCGCCCCCCAGGGGCAGTGGCCGGGGCCCCAGCTTTTGCACCCACACCCAGCACGCCTGCGGCACGTGCCTATTCTTGAGGGCAACCCCTCTCCCTCATCCAGCACTCACAGAATCCAAAATCTCAAACTTCTTCTTGGCCTGGAGAACGTTGATCTGCCAGGGGAGGAGTGAACAGGTGAAGGGGTGTCAGGGCCAAGGTCGGACCACGACCTGGACCTTGCCACACTGTCCACTCAGGGTGCTGTGGTCCCCCAAGACCTCCAGCTCATCTTCAGCTCCCTGAACTGGTGCCCATCCATCCTCTTGTGGTCGCAGTTCAGGACACTGGGTCCCTCCCATAGGCAAAAGCCACAAATTCTCTCCCTTGCTTCAAGTCCCTCCAAGCCCTGCCTCAGCAAGGCCTTCGAGGCCTCCACCCCCTGCAGCCCACAGCCCTGGCTTGTCCCTAGCCCAACCCCACCTCGGGCCTTTGCGTGGGCATCCGCCCCCCATGTCCGTTCCCAAGCATCTCAAGTTTTCTCAAGCCAGAGGGGCCCCTCCAGACAGCAGCTCCCTGTCTGCAGGGACACGGGAACACCCAGGGGCTGACCTGGAGCACGTAGTCCAGCGCCAGGTGGCGGAAGCACTTCCGGGCGAGGACCAGGGCACCCGCGGCCTCCTCCGCCTCATGCGGCCGGTGCCTCGGGGCCTGCGCGTTCCTCGCCAGGGACAGCTCCATGTCCTCCCGGACCCTGTCGAACTGCTTCTTAGTCTCCTTGAACTTGCGCACGTCTCTGGAGGCCGGTGGGCGTCAGGTCAGGGGGTCCGAGGAGGGGTGCACGTGGGGTCTCCCACCTCTAGGGAACGCTCTCCCTGCTCCCAGCCCCTCTGTGCCCTGAGCCTCCAGCCCCGCTGCCCCACCCCCTAGCCACCGCTGGCTGCCTCTTCCTTCTCAGGCCCCTCCCCCTCACTCCCGGGATTGGTCCAGCCTGGGGAGACCCCCAGCCTCACCCCGCTCCGGACTCTCCACTCTGGGGGTTCCACAGCTGTACACACAGCACTGAGCTGAGACCCCTGCCAAGGCCCCTGGACCCTCCCAGATCAAGCGTAGCTGCGTCTGCTCCCCCTTCCAGCGTGGGTGTCACCCTGACACCTCCCGGGGGGCCGGGAGAGGCCAGGCCTCCCTCGGGACCACTCACTCTTTGACGAAGTTGTGGAGCTGCTGCCGCACAGACCTCTGGGCCTGGTCAAACAGGATCTGGGGGCAAAGGAGGGTATGGGTGTCAGGCGTCTGTCCCCACATGACCCCAGAGGCCAGGCCCCAGGCCCCTCAGGTGAGAACCAGGGAAAGGCCTGTCCAGCCCCACCCTCACAGAGCCGGACTCGCAGGGTCACGGGCCCCCAGGCCTGGGTCGGCGGCCAGAGGCGACAGCTGTGACCACCTGCCCGTCCCCCCCACCTGGCTCTCAGCCAGACTAGAAGCCAACGCTGTCCCAGATGGACCCCCTCTTATGGTCCACCCCACATCAGCCCAGACAGGGCAGGCGCACACAGAATCCCGAGGGACACCCATAGCTGCCAGGCATTGGGAGGCCACCTGGGGGATGCCCAGCCCTGCAGTAAGAGGGATGGAGATGCAGCCGGAGCTCCCGAGTAATCTGGCCCGGGGGTAGGGTGGGGCCTCCCTGCAGCATTGGCCGGACCCAAAATCAGACCCCAGAGAGAGCTGGGGCCTAACCAGGAACAGACAGACAGACACACGGGGCAGGACGGCAAGCCATCCGGCGCTGGTTTATTTCTGAACTTCCCCTACAGGGGATGGGCCCCTTGTTTAGTCTGGGGCTCTGGTTTCCAGGCCACGGTCTGACCACCCACGTGTGCCTCGGTCTGTTCTGTGTGTCCACAGTGGGGGCCGAGGGGCTCGAGGGGCTCACGCAGACCAGTCTGGGTAGCAGCGGGGTTGGGAGTCATCCGGTAGCTGTGGGGTCAGCCGGGGAGATGCTTTCGTTGCCTGGCCCATGACCCCTGCCGGGTGGCCCTGGATGACCCTCTAAGGCCTTGCCCACCCCAAGCCCCCGCTGCCCTCAGCCCCGGGCAGGGTCGAGGTGCCTCCCGGCTGGCGGTCTGGCCCTCACCTGGGACACAGCATTGTCTCGGCGATGTGCCACCCCCCACCCCCACCCCCGGCAGGAGCAGAAACGTGGCCTCCCCCACCGCCCGCCCCTGCCAGCTCAGCTCAAGCGCGCGCGGAGCCAGCCCAGAGCCTTCCAGGCTGGGCGGGGCCTGCAGGGAGCCCGCAGGGGTGGGGGCGGGGGCTGCCTGGGATGGGGGTGGATGGGACGACAGATCAGGAAGCCACCGGGTGGGTGGGCCCTGCCCTATCCTCCCCCCCCCCGCCCCCCCATCGCCCCCACCCAGCCAGGGCTCACCATGTGGTAGGTGACCATCTCCTGCAGGCTGTCTCCGAACCTCTGCAAACATTCCTGGGGGCAGGGTGGGTGGGTGGGGGAAGACCCTTGCTCAGATGGGATGGCTGTGCCCCAGTGTCCGGCACCTCCCGCCCACAGGCCGCAGCCCAGCGCAGACGCCCACCTGCTCCCAGGGACAGGGCACCCTGAGGGGCTGTCTGCCCTCGCCCGCCCCTGACTAGAGGTCAGAGGTCAGCTGCCCCCTCACCGAGATGACGGTGTCGCCCTGGCACTGCTGGGACAGGTCGCGGACGCCACTCACGAAGAGCCTGTTGGTGGTGACGTAGGCCTTGCCAGCCTCGATCACGCCGCTGCACAGCTTCACCAGCTGCGGACAGGACGACGGATGGGGCAACCCTCACGCCACCAAGAGGCCAGGACACACGGGCAGGGACCCAGACAGGGCAGCCGGAATTCAGCTCAGGGTCGGGTCCGTCAGTGCCCAGGACACAGCTGCCCCCGAGCAGCCCCGGGCGGGAAGGGAAGGCCACTGCCCGCCCGCCCGCCCACCCTCCTGAGCCCACCCGGCACTGGGGGACAGCTTGGCATGCCCCAGGCCTCGGCTCCAGGGTGGGAGGTGGGAGGGAAGCCAGGAGCAGGGAACCCAGGGCCGGGGGGGCGTGTGGTCCTGGACAAGGGTCAGCAGAACCCAGCCAGTGAGGGGCTCAGGGGTGCCACCCCTCCTTCCTCCCTCTGGCTTTGAAGCCTGTGCCCTTGGCCCCTAACCCAGGCACTCGGAGGCACAGCCCCCGGCAGCTGCTCCCGCCCCCCGCCAAGGTCCCCCACCCTGCTTGGCTTGGCGAGAGGAGACCCGGCAGACACAGGTGTGTGTGGGATGTACACCCCGGTATGGGTGTGACAGGCCGGTGATGGACAGGCCCACGTGCTGTGCACACGCATACTCGCGCTCACACTGGTGGCCATGGGTGAGCTGGGCCAGGGCCGCGTGGGGGACAGGGAGAGTAGCCCCGGGCCCTCCGTGTGCCCCCAGGCCCCCCTCACCTTGTCCAGTTTGGCCTCGATCTCAACCACGTCCGTTTCCACCTCGTCGATAGTTGCCCTGCGACAGGGACAGGGTGGCTGGAGACCCACCTGCAGCGAGCCTCCCCCACTGACTCAGCTCGGCCTCGTCTCCCAGGCACCTCCCCAAAGGGGTCAGCAGTGGGAAGGGGCTACTCTGCCGATGGCCACTGGCTCCTGCAGGCCCACCTGCCTCCACACGCCCCTCAGACAGACCAGGAGGTGGAGGGTGGCGGTGAGGGGGGATGGAAGAGGGAGGGGGAGAGGGGGCAGGACTGGGACCGGGACTCCAGAGCCGCAGAGCCACCAGGGCCCACTGCCACCCCAGGCACATAGAGGCCCAGTTGGCTGTGACGCCCCCATCTGGGGTCTGTGGACGGGCAGGGGTGGGGGGAAGGGGTGGTCAGACAGGTCCCTAGCACAGAGGGAGCGGCCGGGGTCCCGTGGAGGTGCACATGCAGGGCCTCGCTGGTCATCCCCCCCGGCCCAGCCCCTGCACCTCTCCAGGTCTCAGGGTTGACCCCGAACCCCTTCTGGACCCCCCCCCACCCCTCAGCTTCTGCTGCAGCCCACCCCGGCCTGGGGCTGGCAGGCCCCGGGGCAGACCTGTCTCAGCAGCTCTGCGGCCCCGAGAGATGCCTGCAGAGGCGTGCCCCTACCTCCTGCCTGCTCCCCAAGCTCAGAATACCAGGTAGGCCTCGTCTGCCTGGCAGGAGCAGTGGACCAGACCCCGGAGGAGCCCACTCCCACGGGCGCGGCCTGCCAATGGGGCTGCCTTGGGGAGGGAAGAGTTAACGTCTGACATCACCAGAGAAGCCAGTGGACGGAGAATCCCGGAAGGCAAGGCGAGAGGCAGATGGATCAGGCACGTGACAACCCCCAACACTCCGGGAACAGGAAATAGGGAAATAGGGCCAGGATCCTGCCCTCCCCGCCCCACTCAGCTGGCGAGCTGGGCCCATCTGGCCTCCGGGGGACCAGGGACAACAGGGAAGGAGCTCCGGCCAGGGCCAGGGCCAGGGCAGGGCGAGGCAGAGGAGGCGGTCCAGGTCTAGCGGCCCGTCGCTGGCCCCTCGCTGCCCCCCAGCTGGCAGAGGAGGGGCGTGTTCCAGGCTTTCCCAGGCCTGGGGGGAGGGACTTAGTCCCTCACGCGGGGTGCAGCTCGGGACGCCCTCAATTAGGAGGTATGGGGTGAGTGCCAGGCTGCCCCGTCAGGACCCTTGGACCGTCCCACCACCCTCCTCCTCTCTGAGCAGCCCCTATCCCTTCCCCACGGGCTGAGGGGCGTCTGAGTTCCAGAGAAGGAAGGGGTCAGAGGGGACATCCGCTTGGACCAGTGGTGGCCCACGGCCTGCAGGTGCCCCCGCCTGAGACTGCAGGACCCTGACGGCTGCTGTAGCCTCCCCTCCCCCTCCCCCTCCGAGGGTCCCAGGGCAGGGAAGGACCACCCACCCAGAAGAGGGGGATGAGGCTCAGCCGCCCCAACTGCCCTGGCCAGCTGCGTGGAGAGCTGTCACCCTTGGGCTGGGATGGGGGGTTTGTCCCTAGAGAGCTGGTGAGGGTGGGATGCACCAGAGGCTGACAAGTGTGCTCATGGAGACAAGGTGGGCGCTCAGCAGACAGTCCGTCCCGGGGGCCCCACGCCCCTCAGGTCTCTCCTCCCCACCCCCATGGACCAAGGCCTCCTCTCCTGCTCTCCCTCCAGGATTTCCTCAACAGCTGGGATGCTGGGGAAGAGGGTGAGGCCAGCTCCCCCACCAGAGCCATGACTCAGCGCCTGAAGCCCCACCCCGGGGAAGGGGCACCGAAAACAAGGGGTGAGCGGCACCCCGCCGGTCTGAGAGAGTCTGGACCCCTCCAGCCACGTGCATCCTGGGGCTGTGGGGCTTCCCCAGGCCAAGAGCGCGTAGGCAGGGTCCCCCTTCCCAGGGCTGGGGCTCCCATCGCGGACCACACTCTCCTGCCTGGCCCCGCCCTAACCCCCTGCCCCCAGGCTGGCCTCCAGGAAGTCCAGGTTACATCCTCAGCGGCACTGACAAGGGGACCCCAGAAAAGCCTCAAAAGCCATCACATCTCAGCCCAACCAAAACCCACCCAGTGCAGCTTCTGTGGCCCAAGGTCGGGGGATCTCCTTGGACCCCAGCCCGGTCTCGGCTGGGCACCCTCCAAGGAAGCCTGGCAAAGCCCAGGCGCTGCTGCACCCACTGCCGCACCGTGGGTGCCACCAGCGAGCAGGCCGGTGTGGGGGGAAGGCCTGGAGGTGAACGGGTGCTAGCGGCCCTGATCCAACCGGGCAAGCTGGGCCTGGGCCCCCGGCGACGGGAGGCGGGGCACGAGGCTCCGCAGCCGGGGGCCAGGGCCAGGCCCCCTGCCGCGGCCCTGGCTACACCTCCGCCCGCCGCCTGGGCCGTGCTGGGGGCCCAGGATCACGGGTGCCGAGTCGCTTACACCCCTCCCTCAAGCAGTCAGGAACAGAAGATGGGAGAACACAGAGGGTGGCCCTCAGCACTCTGCCCGGGGCCTGGGGCCACTCTCTGGTCCGACCCCTACCCCTCATCCAGCCTTTCTTGGCCTTTGTTGCTGACCCCTTGTGTGGCGGTTGGGCAAGGGGCTGGCTCTAGGGAGTCGGGGGTAAGGGTACTGATGCTGAGGCCCTCCAGACACCCACACGCAGGCCCTCTGGCTAACACACCCCAAAGACCCAGCGCACGCGCGTGCACACTCGCGCACGGCCAAGTGCGTGTGTGCAGAGGCGTGGCAGATATGCACACGTGCCATCAAACACGCATGCACGCAGCAGCGCAACGCACACGCAAAAGGGTGCACTCGCGGATACCGTGTATAGACACGCAGCCCGTGCTGAGATGCACACAGGAACGAACTAACGTATGCTTAGTGCCTAAACTCACACTTTTATGACACACACCCACTATGCATCTGTATTCACACCCAGAGGTGACACATGCACACGTGTGCGTGCACCCAGCACTAGTCTGGACGCACGCATCAAGCAGCCAGTCCAGGGGTGCACAGCTCACCCACACATTCACGTCCAAGGTCTGGCACCTCAAGGGAGGGTGCAGAGGAGCAGAACTCACACGTGTGCACCCGAGCACGAGCACAAGCATGAGCACCTGACACACGGGAGGTGCCCCGTTAAAGCAGATGCGCGCGCACCATGAACGTGTTCACACGGATAAGCCCGCCTGCACTCCCAGGAAGGACTAAAAGCACAAACCCAGGGCCGGCCACAGCGCAGACCTCCACCAGTCCCTGGAACCCAGTCTGCTCTGGTAGCGCCCACCCTGCCAGGTGCCTAGGTCACCCCTGCCAAGCAGCCGCCCGAGGCCCTAACCGAGGCTCCAGCTGCCTGCCCCCTTGACTGCTCTGGGCACGAGAACCAAGACAGATTCCATGGGCAGACGCCCCACGCACGCAAACGACCCTGGCCACAGCCGGGCTGCAGCGCCCGGCTAGGTCTCAGCCCTGTGCAGGTGGCCAGCACGAAGGTGCAGACACAAAGCGGGGCGGACACTCCCACGGAGAGGTGGCCGCGCCGGCGGCCGCCCCGCCCCACGCGCGCACCCTCCGCGCGCGGCGACCAGCACAAGGGGCATCTTTTGTTCCGGGCTCTCGGGCCGGGGCGCTGCGGGCTTTGTACAAGACGTGTCCTCCTGCTCTCGCCTCTGGCCCCGGCGCCGGGCACAAAGGTGGCACCAGCGCCCCCGCCCGCGCCCATCCCCCGGCGGCCCCGGGTGCCCCGAGGGGCGGCGACCCCGCGGATCACAAAGGGCCGCGCCGCGCCCCGGGGGCGCACCTGAAGCGCGGCGAGTCCTTGATACACTCCTCGAACTCCACCGTCATGGCTGCGGCGGCGCGAGGCGCTCACTGGCACGAGGACCGCGGCGCCCCGAGCGGCATCCCCTGCCGGCCCGCCCGCCCGCCTGCGCCGCGCCGCGCCGCGCCGCGCTCGGCGCCCGCCCGCCCCGGAACGAGGCCGCCGCGCCACCGCCCCGCCCCGCCTGTCACCGCTGGGGAGCGTCGCCAAAGTCCGCCGCCCGCGCGCGCCGCCCGCTGTCACCGCCGGGGAGCGTCGCCAAAGTCCGCCGCCCGCGCGCGCGCGCCGCCCGCTGTCACCGCCGGGGAGCGTCGCCAAACGCCCCGACGTCCCGCCCCCTTCATCCGGGCAGGCGGTCGGAAGTGTGGGTGAGCCCAGCAACAGCCGCGGGAGCCGTCGGGCCCCGCGCGTTCCAGCGATCCGGCCGTTAGGCAACCCGGGGAATTGGCAACAAGCGCTCGGCCGGACTGCGACGGGAGGATGGGGTTGGGGGCCAGCGTGTGGCCGGCGGAACGTGAGAGTCTGCGCGGGGCTGTCTCGCCTGGGTCGGCACTTTGCACCCGCTCCCTAAGTCTGCCCCGCCTCCCCCCCCCGCCCTGGGCGGCCAACCGAGGCTGCCTGGGCGGGGCGAAAGCCCAGGCGCAGGCGCGGGATTGGCCCGGGGGCGTGACCAGGCTGGGTTCGCGGGCGCGCGCGGGCGCAGCCCCACGTGCCGTCCCAGTCCGCCTGCCGCTCCGCGGGGTCCGGTTCCGCCTGGTCCTCCGCCTGCCCCAATGCCGGGTCCGGCCTGGCCATGGGCGCGGGCTCAGTGCGGGCGCGCTACCTCGTGTACTTCCAGTACTTGGGCACGGACTTTAAGTACGTCATCTAGGCCTCCCACCCGTGCCCGCAACCCCCTCATGTAGCTCGGCCCCGCGGGAAGCACCCGAACTCGAGCCAGAGAGCAGCCGACGGCCGGCGCCCGAGGGGTTGGAGGGATTTAAGTTTAGGGCCCACACCTCCGGCCTCGGGCCCCGGCCTCCCGGGCATGGAACGGCCGCCTTTGGCCGCATAAGATGGGACGGGCGGGGTCCGGGGCGGGGCGGCCTCGCGCGCTAACCTCCGCCCGCCCTGCCCACAGCGGGGTCGCGGCAGTCAGGGGCGCCCAGCACGCCATCGGAGTCCAGAACTACCTGGAGGTGAGCTCCGCCGGCCCGCGCCAGGGAGGGGGGAGGGAGGAGGGCGACCCGGGGGTGGGGCAGATGGGAGCCCCGCCCGCGGCCGCTGTGCGCTCCCCGCCCCCCTCAGGAGGCCGCAGAGCGGCTGAACTCGGTGGTGCCGGTAAAGTTCACTATCTCCAGCCGCACGGATGCTGGGGTCCATGCCCTGAGCAACGCGGCGCACCTGGACGTCCAGCGCCGCTCAGGCCGGCCCCCCTTCTCCCCTGAAGTCCTGACGCAAGCCCTCAACACCCACCTGAGGCACCCGGCCATCCGGTGAGCACCTCTCTGCTCTCCCGGAACTCGTCCATTATGGTGGAGGCGGGAGGTGAAGAAGGACTCTGTATCTGGACAGGACTCCTTGGGGGTGATGGCAGAGATGCCAGAGTGTCACATGGACAGGGCAGGGGGTCATTCCTGGCCTCGTTCCCACAGGGTACTGCAGGCCTTCCGTGTGCCCAGCCACTTCCATGCCCGCCACGCAGCCACGTCCAGGACCTACCTGTACCGTCTGGCTACCGGCTGCCACAGGCCTGACCAGCTGCCCGTGTTTGAACGAAACCGGTGCTGGGCGCTTCGGGCTGAGTGAGTGGGTGTGAAAGTGACCCTGAGGGGTTTGCCAGGCTCGCCTGGCCGGCCATTCGCTCCTGACCACTCACCTGGCTCCCTGCAGCTGCTTGGACGTCGCTGCCATGCGGGAGGCTGCCCAGCACCTCCTGGGGACACACGATTTCAGGGCCTTCCAGTCGGCTGGCAGCCCGGCCACCAGCCCGGTGCGCACCCTGCGCCGAGCCTCCGTGTCCCCCGACCCTGCCAGCAGCCCCTTTGTCCTCCCCGAGGAGAGCAGGTGAGAAGGGCAGCCTACACTCTGGTCTGGAGGCTGCAAAGGCTGGATTTAGCTCCAGCACCTTCCCTGGTGCTGCACTGGGGGCTCCCTGGGCACCCGTCCAGCCTTGGGGGAGAAGGAGGTGCCAGTCAGCCAAGTGGTGTGGCCCCAACACCCGTGAGCCTGCAGCTGTGCCCTCCCCTGGGCTAGGGTCCTGCCAGGCTGGGGGGCAGAGAGCAGAGAAGGCTGCCTAACCTGCCAGAGCTCACTGCCTCGTGGATGGATCCCGGCGGTCGGTGAAAAGACTCCACTGGGGGAGAAGCACCAAGCCAGTGGTTCGTTCGGGCCCAGGCTGGCAGGGGGTTGGTTCCACTGCCCCCAGCACTGTCCCAGGGGCCTCTGGCCAGACCGCAGCTACTGACTTCCAGAGCCTTCCCACTTGGGCCCAGCACTGAAGGGAGGAGGGACTTTGCACAGCCAGCTTCCAAGCCTCCGACTCCTGCTGGAGAGCCCAAGCCCCAGGGCTTGAGTCCCTGGGAGAGAAGCTGGCCGCTCCACCTCCTTCGCAGCCCCCAAGCCCAAGGCCTCCTCCTGCAGCCAAGACCCTGGAGGCGCTGCTGTCCCCGCTCACAAGCAGCAGTCCTCTGGCTTTAGTCTCCCTTCCGCCAGTTTCATTTACAAGGGGTTGGGGGGGAGTAGGTGGGGGCCCCTGGGGTGGGACGCGGGGACGCCACACTGGAGGGTCGAGGCTGCCCTGAGGCCCAGACCTCATGGGCACCTGTGTCCCCAGGCGGTTGCGGTTCTGGAGCCTGGAGTTTGAGAGCCAGTCCTTCCTATACAGACAGGTGGGCTGTGTCCTGGGGCCCTGCCGGGGGTGGGGCCTGGGGCTCGGGCGGCTGCAGCACTCTTCACCTTGGGTCACAGGTGCGGAGAATGACATCTGTGCTGGTGGCCGTGGGGCTGGGGGCTTTGATGCCTGCTCAGGTGAAGACGATTCTGGAGAGCCAGGACCCCCTGGGCAGGCACCAGAGCCGTGTGGCTCCCGCCCACGGCTTGTTCCTGAAGGCGGTGCTCTACGAGGGCTTCGGTAAGAGGCGGCATGGAGCGGTCCCTGCTTGTACCCCGTTGACTGACGGACCCCTCCCAAGGCTGAGTCCTTGCCGTGGGAGGGGCTCTCAGTGGCAATGCTGTCCCAGCAGCTGGGACTCCAGCCTGTGGCCAAGAGGAAAGCCAGAGCCCAGCAGCCCAAGCCCCAGCCTGGCCCTGTGGGGAGGGAGGCTGAGAGAGCGTTCTAGAAGGCAGCAGAGGGTAGAGAGGGGCTTGAACTCTGGGGCGAAGGCAGGGGGCTCTGCAGTCCTGCTGAAGGCTCTGGCCTGGCCCCAGCAGAGACTGTCACGCCCCCAGGATGACCTGGGGTCTGTTCACAGGTCCTGCCTCTATGTGCCCTCAGAGTCCACAGCACAGAGGTCACACGTGACCCGACACACAGCAAGGTCAGGGCAGCCGTAGCACACTAGGCCCAGCTGCTGGACGCTGCCCAGCTCTGTACACCACGGTGCATCACACAGGGACCACGGCAGGCCCCACGCCTGTCAGCCTGGACCTGCCACAAGTCCCCGCCTGCCCCGGGTGGGCTGCCAGAAGTGGGGTGTAGGAGACAGGCGCAAGCACCGGAAAACGAGACACCCAAACAGCCTGTGGTTGTTTTTACTGGAAATCAACACCCCGGGAGCCCCCCCCCCATCTCCTGGGAGCCCAGGAGCAGAAATAAAAGGTGAAAAGCCCCCCAGGTCCGTTTCTTTCTTCAGCCAAAAGCAGCCACTCGGGCAGGGGCGTGGTGGCACTGTGGTCTCTGCACAGATGAGGGTCGTAGCCAGCTGTGGGCTCCACATCCGAGGACACAGGGAAGACCCAGGGTGCACACAGTCCTGGCGGCGGGGCCTCAGCTGGCCTGGGGCAGGCCCTTCTTGAGCAGAGACGTGAGGTAGCTTCCCAGCTCCTCGTCCTGCAGCCACAGGCAAGAGGGGCCATTGGTCCCGGTGAGGCAGCCCAGGGCGACTGGGTGACCCCACGAGTCCCGCACCTTACCTGGTAGGTCCAGGAGACCAGCAGCACCTTGGTGCCTGGGTCCTCTGAGTGGGCAGCGGCCTGAATGAGGATGGACTCCACGGTCACGGAGCCGTCAGGAAGGTGTTGCACGCAGTGGTCCTTGAGGACGCTGCGGGGAGGCACGGTGAGCCCCTGCCTGGCGCCCCCGCTGGCGCCCCGCCCCCCAGGTCCGGAAGGCGCGGCCGCAGCGTCTACCTCTTCAGGTGGCTGTACACGCGCACGGCTGTCTCCTGCTCTTTGCGCGTGTCGTGCAGGTGCACACGGCAGGTAAAGCGCAGCTGGTGCTCGGCCAGGCCCAGCTCCTTGAGGGCCTGCTCTGAGGACACGAGCCGGAAGTTCTGTGGGGCAAGGGCAGGTCAGGGACGGCGAGGGCGGACCCCACCGCCCCCAGTGATGGCTGGCACTCACACTGTCCTTCATGATCAGGGTGCCATGCAAGAGCCGGGGCTTCTTGGAGTCAGGGAGCAGCCCTGTGGGGCAGGGGCAGCGGTCAGAGCTGTCAGTGGGGCCACCTGCCCAGCAGCTGCCCCGCCCCCGCTCAATGGGCCCTGCCGCTCACCCTGTGCCATCTCCCGCTTCAGCAGCCCCAGTGAGATGCCCACGGGGATGCTGGGGCTCGTGGGCAGTGTCACCGTCTCGCCGTTGGCCGGCATGTAGCAGCTGACCCCTGGGCCGGGGTGTGGAGAGAACCTTAGTCCAGACTGGCGGGCCCTGCCTGCACCGACCCAGCCCGCATACCCTCCGTGTCACCCAGCCCGCCCTGGCCTGGGCTGCCTACGGAATTCCTGCTCAATCTTCTGCTTCAGAAACTCCATCTTCTTGGCCTCGCCGTGCACCAAGAGCACGTTCTCCGGCTCCGCCTGACCCACCAGCTGCATGATGCCCTTGGCGTCCGCGTGGGCGCTGAAGGACATGTACTCCACCTGCATCTTGACCTCCAGCTGCGGCATCACGGCAGGCAAGCCATCAGCACAGGTGGTGGCTCCCAGGGCCGCCCCCCCCCCCACCACAAGAGGGTCCACAGAGCTGGTGAGAGAGGGTGAGGACTCACCACCTGCCGCCCCTCCATCTCCAGCTTGCGCTGCCCGCTGAGGATCTTGTGGCCCACGGTGCCCTGCACGCAGTAGCCGGGCATGATGACCTGCAGGAGGGAGGGATGGACAAGCAGCTCCCCTGCACCTCCTGCCTCCTACCTCAGGGCTTCCTCCCGGGATGTTCTCCCACCCGCCCCTCTGCCCACCTGAACCCAAACCCTTGGTGGAGGCCCCTCCCCCTTCTAGGGCCCACTGCAGACCCAGGCAGGCTCAGGGGTCTCAGCACAAGCCCGCCCAGGCCTGACCCCCATGATGGCTACTTGGGAAGCCGGGGGCTTTCTTGCCTGGTGCAGACAGGCCAAGACACAGCAAGAGTCTGAGCCTGGGTCAGACACCGATGCCCAGGGTACCAAGCTGCCGCCGCCTCCTGACAGCAACAGTGTCCCCCCAGCCAGGGGGAGCCCCTGCCCCTCAACCTCGCCAGCCCTCCAGGGAACCGGCCCTGGGGCCCAGACCCCTCACCATGTTCTTCTCGTTCCCTGCCCACTTCCTGAAGATCTGTAGGGACTGGCCGGCATGCAGCATCCCTGGTGTGGCAAACACGACCTTCGGGGCAGGTGTGGGACAGTCAGGGCATCAGATGCCCCCCTGCCCTCAGCCTTCTGACCGCTGGTCTTCCCGGCACAGAGGCGCCCCGCTCCCCTGCGCGACTTGCCGGCAGGGCCCCGGCCCAGCAGAACCCCACCCCAGCCGGCAATGGGCCGCACCATGGGACCCGGGCTGTCGGCAAACGCCCGATCGAAGGCCTTGATGTGCTTGAACTCAAACATGTTCCTCTGCACAAAGGTCTTCCGGATCTTCTGGTTGGTCCAGGGGATGAAGAGCTTGTAGTAGTGGTTGGCCTTCTCCGTCAGGCCCGTGGAGAAGTAGATGGGGGCCTTCAGGTCCATGCGCTCCCTGTGGAGGACGGGGCTGGTGGGGAGGCTGCAGGGGCAGGGCTGGCCTGCAGCCCCCACGTGCCCTCAGCCTGGGTTGGGTCCAGTGCCAGGAAGGGCGCTCCCCGCCCTCTGTCACCCCACGGCCAGCAGGGCCGGGCCTCCAGAAACCGTCGTGGCCACACCTACCAGAAGGTCTCGAGCAGGATGCAGAGCTCCTGAGCACGGCCCAGCGCAAACACGGGGATCAGCACCTACAGGTGGGGTGGGGGTGGGGATGGGAGGCCAGCTCGGGAGGAACCCCTGGCCGCGCCACCTGGCCACCGAGCCCACAGCTGTGCAGAGGCCAACAGTTGCTCCTGTGGCCACCTTCTCAGGAGATCAGCCCTGCCAGCAGCTCTGATGGCCGGAGGCCCCATGCAGACTGCCGGCAGCCCCCCCCATTCTGTCCCAGCACAGCCTGTCCCAAAGTGACCATGGTGGACACTCTGGCCAGCCCTGCATTGGGATCTGAGTCACGAGGAGTAGGTGAGCCCCACTAAAGGGTCTTCGGGGGAATCTGTCTTCCCAGTGCTGAGCAAACCTTCCTCTCTCTGTGCCCAGAACACAGCACCCCTGTCCCTGACCGCATGCCAGGTCAGCCGAAAGACCCGTGTAGCATGGCCAGAGGCACACAGCCAGCCCCACCTGGGGCACCCGCTGCCCACCAGCTACCTTCCCGCCACGCTCCACGGTCTCATGGACCTTCTTTAGGAAGTCTCGCTCCCGGCAGCGCTTCGAGTCTCGGATGGTGGTGGCGTACGTGGATTCTGTGATCAGGAGGTTGGGCCGGCATTTGTCAATCCAGGCAGCTCTAGAACACAGGTGGGTGTGGCCAGAGGTGGACAGGCCACACAGTGGCAAGGCTGTACACAGCCATGGCCCTCCTGGACCCTCTAGCAGGCAGCCTGCCTCCTCTGCACAGGCAGCACTTGAGGGGACAGAACATCCAGGGACAATGACATGCAGACTGCTCGGGAACCCAGCACACCCCTCAGGGACCCTGTCCCCCGGGGGGACCCGCCCAATAGGATGAAACAAACGTACTGGCCTACTTACCCCAAATGCCGGTCTGGGGTCATGTTATAATCCCCCTAGCAAAGAATGTGGCAATGAGGAGGGTGCCTCCTTCCTCTGCCTGGCCAGCCAGCCCTTCCTGCGCCCCAAGTGCTTCCACTGACCGTGTAGACCACAGACTCTGAGCCCACTTTAATCTGGAACATGGCCGCCCCCAGCACGTGGCCCGCATAGTAAGCCTTGATTTCCAGCTCATCGTCCACCTACAGAGAAGAGGGCTGACCTCAGGTCTGCTGGCTGTGCCGGGCAGAGGGCAGAGGGGCAGGGAGGTGGAGCCTGGGGCAGTAGTGGGCGCAAGTTGATGACATCATTCTAGCCTTTCATCATCCCTGTTTTTTCATACACGACATCCAGTTCTCAATCAAAAGCAGACACAAGGGCTTCCCTGGTGGCGCAGTGGTTGAGAGTCCGCCTGCCAACGCAGGGGACACTGGTTCGTGCCCCGGTCCGGGAGGATACCACGTGCCGTGGAGCGGCTGGGCCCGTGAGCCATGGCCACTGAGCCTGCACGTCCGGAGCCTGTGCTCCGCAACAGGAGAAGCCACAACAGTGAGAGGCCCACGTACCGCCAAAAGAAAAAAAAAAAAAAAAAAAAAAGCAGACACAAGAGATGAGACAATAGGGCCAGAAAGAAAGAAGAGGAACAACAGTCCAGAGAAACAGATTCAGGGCTCCTGGAGTTTTCAGACACAGGCTTTAAAAGGATTGTGATTAAAATATTCAGAGAGAGAAAAAATTAAGAATGTTGGCAAAAAACTAGAAACTATTAAAAACAGTGGAAATTGTAAAACCAGGAACTATAATAACCCAAGTTAAGGATTCAAAAGAGCCATACTATCCCAGGTAATCTACATATTCAATGTAATCCTTATCAAAACACCAGTGGCATTTTTCACAAAACTGAAACAAATAATTTTAAAATTTGTGTGGAAACACAAAAGACGCCAAATAGCCACAAGAATCCTAACAAAGAACAGAGCTGAAAGAATCACACTCCCTGACTTTATACTACAAAGCTGCAGTCATCAAAACTGCATGGTAAAGAAAATCGGAGCTGGAGCAATCAGGCTCCCTAACTTCAGAGTATACTACAAAGCTCCAGGAATCAAAAATGGTACTGGCACAAAAACAGAAATATAGATCAATGGAACAGGACAGAAAGCCCAGGAATAAATCCATGCATCTACGGTCAATTAATCTATGACAAAAGAGGCAAGAATATACAATGGAGAAAAGACAGTCCCTTCAATAAATAGTGCTGAGAAAACTGGACAGCTACATATAAAAGAATGAAATTAGAACATTCTCTAACACCATACACGAAAATAAACTCAAAATGGATTAAAGACCTAAATGTAAGACCAAATACTATAAAATTCCTAGAAGAAAACATAGGCAGAACACTCTGACATAAATAGCAACAGTATTTTTTTTGGATCCGCCTCCTACAGTAATGGAAATAAAAACAAAAAAATAGAACCTAATTAAATTAAAAGCTTTTGCACAGGGACTTCCCTGGTGGCACAGTGGTTAAGACTCCGTGCTCCCAACGCAGGGGAACCGGCTTCGATCCCTGGTCAGGGAACTAGATCCCCCACACATGCCACAACTAAGAGTTCACACGCCACAACTATAAACAGACATACAGATGGCCAAGAGGCACATGAAAAGACGCTCAACACCACTAATTAATACAGAAATGCAGGGACTTCTCTGATGGCACAGTGGTTAAGAATCCGAGCTCCCAATGCAGGGGGCCTGGGTTCGATCCCTGATCAGGGAACTAGACCCCACATGCATGCTGCAACTAACAGTTTGCATGCCACAACTAAGGAGGCCACAGGCCACAACTAAGGAGCACATGTGCTGCAACTAAGGAGCAGGCGAGCCACATCTAAGGAGCCCACTGGCCACGACTAAGACCAGGTACAACCAAATAACTAAATAAATAAATAAAATATACTTGTTTAAAAACAGAGAAATGCAAATCAATACTATAATGAGGGGCGCTTCTCTGGTGGCTCAGTGGTTAAGAATCCGCCTGCCAATGCAGGGGACACGGGTTCGAGCCCTGGTCCAGGAAGATCCCACATGCCGTGGGGCAACTAAGCCCATGTGCCACAACTACTGAGCCTGCGCTCTAGAGCCCGTGAGCCACAACTACTGAGCCCACGTGCCACAACTACTGAAACCCATGTGCCTAGAGCCCGTGCTCCACAACGAGAAGCCATGGTAATGAAAGGCCTGCGCACCTCAATGAAAAGTAGCCCCCACTCGCCGCAACTAGAGAAAACCCGTGCGCAGCAATGAAAACCCAAAGCAGCCAAAAATAAAATAAATAAATAAGTTTAAAAAAATTAAAAATAAAAACAATGAGGTACCACCTCACACTGGTCAAAATGGTCATCTACAAATAATAAACGCTGGAGAGGATGTGGAGAAAAGGGAACCGTCCTACACTGTTGGTGGGAATGTAAAATGGTGCAGCCACTTCGGAGAATAACATGGAGATTCCTCAAAAAACTAAAAATAAAGTTGCCATATAATCCTGCAACCCTACTCCTGGGCATATATCCGGAGAAAACCATTATTCGAAAAGATAAATAGACCCCAACGTTCACTGCAGTGCTATTTACGATAGCCAAGATATGGAAGCAACCTAAATGCCCATCAACAAATGAATGGATAAACAAGATGTTGGTACAAGGACTTCCCTGGTGGTCCAGTGGTTAAGGATCCACCTGCCAATGCAGGGGACATGGGTTCGATCCCTGGTCCAGGAAGATCCCACATGCCGCAGAGCAACTTAAGCCCATGCGCCACAACTACTGAGCCTGCGAGCCACAGCTACTGAGCCCACGTGCCTAGAGCCTGTGCTCCGTAACAAGAGAAGCCTCTGCAATGAGAAGCCCACGCACCGCACTGAAGAGTAGCCCAACTCACCACAACTGGGAAAAACCCCCATGGAGCAACAAAGACCCAGCGCAGCTGGGGCGGGGGAGGGAGAAAAAGGGACTTCCCTGGCGGTCCAGTGGTTAAGACTTCACCTTCCAGTGCAGGGGGTGTGGGTTTGATCCCTGGTCGGGGAGCTAAGATCCCACATGCCTCGTGGCTAAAGAACCAAAAACCGTAAAAAACAGAAGCAATATTGCAACAAATTCAATAAAGACTTTAAAAATGGTCCACGTCAAAAAAAAAATCTTAAAAAATAAAAAGGAAGCTGTGGTACACATATACAATGGAATACTACTCAGCCATTAAAAAAAATGAAATCTTGCCATTTACAGCAACATGGATGGACTTGGAGGGTATTATGCTAAGTGAAATAAGTCAGACAGAAAGACAAATACTGTATGATATCACTTATATGTGAAATCTAAAAAATACAACAAACTAGTGAATGTAACAAAAAGGAAACAGAATCACAGACGTAGAGAACAAACTACAAGTGGTGAGAAGGAAGAGAGGAAAGGCAAGACAGAGGTGGGGGATTAAGAGATACAAGCTATTACACACAATATAAGCTACGAAGATATACTGTACTACAGGGAATATAGCCAATATTTTATAGTTACTATAAATGGAGCATAACCTTTGAAACCTGTGAATCACTATGTTGTCCACCTATAATATATAATATTGTAAATCAATTATATATCAATTAAAAAATTTCAACAAATTTAACAACCACTTACATATAACCAAAAAGAGACTTAATGAACTAAAATATCTAGTAGAAACTATCCAGCATGAAGCACAGAAAAATAAAAGGACGATGAAGGCTCTGGAGAAGCAAGACCTACATTCAGCCTGGAGAGAGCAATGGGCAGACCCGGAGGCCTCAAACCTGAGCAGGCGCAACAGGACGAGAACAGGTGGGGCCAGCATAGCATCCCTCCAAAGTCCACAGGAAAGGACATAATCCCACAAGCAGCCAAAGAAAAGATTCTCTTCCAAACAGCAGATGGGAAGACACATTCAAAATACTGATAGTAAATGCTGCCCCAGAATTCCAAACCTAAGGGGAAAACTCTTCAACATTTGCAGATAAATAAAATTTGAGAGCATTCATCACCAGCAGACCCACAATGGTGTTCTTCATCCCAAATACAAAGTGAAGAACACAGGCAGTAGAGGGGAACAGTGGGAAAGGCAAACAGAGACGGCGCCCGGCAAATCTGACCTTACCAGCATCAGCGGTGAGGTCCCAGGGGTCTCGCACGCTGAGGGAATTAAAATACATGGAAACAAGAGCCAGTGAGTCAAGGGAGGAGTAAATGCATCTGAGGTGCTCTGAGGCTCTTGCACCGTCCCGGAAAGAGGCAAAAGTTCCAAGTACCTTAGAGCTCTGTTGTCATGGATGTGTTTTGTAATCTCTACCACTACAAAAATTATAAAACAATATTTAATTACTTACCAAATAAGAGGAGAAATAGAGTTTTTAAAAGTCAATCCAGAAAAAGGCAATAAAGGAAATAAAGCATAGAACAGGCAGCACAAATAAGAAGCAAATGGTAGGAGGATACAGCTAAATCCCAAACTATTACCCGTACAGTCCAAACCCTCCACCTACAGGACCGGCTATCAGGCTGGATTAAACCCAAACTACTTAAAACATGATGCAGAAAGAAAGTACAAAGATGGGAAAGGATGCCCCGTGCAAACGCTAACTAAAGGTGGGGGAGGGGGAACGGTGACCCGTTCACCAGAAAGGTGGACTCAAAGGCAAGAGCGTTCTTGAGGAGAAATGCACTACTTCATCTTGACAAAAGGTTCAACCAGGATAAGACGACCCCAAATGCTAGACACGTGGTAACAAGCAAAACCCAGACTCTGAGGAAAAGCAGACAACTCCGCGAGCCGCGGGATAAATTTCTCCACATCTGATATCACTTTCCTGCCTCCTCGCTGGCCCCCGGACAACTGCCACTGAGCCACAGCCCACACTCCGGTCGGCATCCCGCCCAGCCTGCCCCCCCGCCTCAGCCCCGGCGTGCTCAGGTGGCACAGGTGCCCTCTCCCGCCTCTTCAGTGAGCTCAGACAGCGCCGGGGAGCAGCAGAGGCCCTGCCAAGTGCTGCATCCGCCTCCAGGCAGCTCCCCGCCGGCAACACAGCGGGGTGGGGGTGGGGGGCCTGACCTGCACCGTCTGGTGGAGGTGGACGGCCACCACCTTCTTCATACAGTCCTTGATCATCTGGGACGTGAAGAAGTTGGCCTCACCCTTCTTGTCCACGGCAATCTTGCGGTAGTCCTCCAGCAGGATGGGGCAGATCGCCTGGGTGGGCTGGGTCATGTAGATGGGCCCGTCGTAGCCCACCATCTCGCTGAAGTAGGGGAGCGCCCCGCAGTGGTCCAGGTGGAAGTGGCTGGGGAAGCAACACGGGTCAGCCTGGAGGGCCCTCCGCACCTCCCCACGGGGGCTACCGTCCCCCCTCCCTCACTCGCTGAGGGCCTGCCGTGCACGCCTCAGACACCCCGCCCTGAGAGCCGCAAAGCAAGAGGGAGCGAAGGGGCCGGAGCGCAGTCGCCCTGGGGCTCAGCGCCCCAGCGTCTAGCGGCGCCACCAGCACGCAGTCACTCTGGGGTCAGCCTAATGCTCCAGGAAGGAACAAGGAGGGGCTCAGGGGGACGCGTATCAAGAGTCGCCACTTGCGTGGGTGGGCGGGTCCTGGGGAAGGCACCCACCTGATGATCACGCAGTCCAGGAAATCAGTCAGCCGGCCGCTGCGGGTGATGTAAGAAAAGTCGGGGAAGCGCCTCTGTGGGGTAGGGGAAGGGTCAGGATGCCACCGGGGCTCAGGAGCCAGTGGGGCAGCTGGGGCTGCAGGCACGGCCCCCGGGGCTTAGGGTGCAGCTGAGCCTGACCCCCACATCCCCACCCCGCAGGCCCACCGAGACCGCCAACTGCTCAGAGCCTCGGAGCGTCCAGGAAGCGGGTCAGCTGCCCAGCTGGTACCTGAGCCGGGAGCCCCGATCTGGTACAGACCGGCCCCGCGCAAGTGCCCCACCTTGCCCCCTCTGTGGGTCAGAGCCTGAGACGCCGAGGCCCGGGCCCACGGTTGGTGATGCCAAAGAGCAGGCTGGGTGGCGGCCGCCCACCCAAGGGACTCACGTCGTCGCTGAAGCCCATGTGCATCCCGCAGTCCAGCATGACGTTCTTGCCCGCAATGGAGACCAGGATGCAGCTTCGGCCCACGTCCTGGCCAGCCCCTGCACGGGTGGACGGGTGAGAGGTGCTACCACGCTCCTCTCCCCGAAACTGCCCCTGCGAGGATGGCCCCAGCCCCAAGGCCAAGGCCCAGCCGCCTGCTGCAGACCCCTACAGGACCCTCTGGGCCCCTGGCCCTGCAGAACCCTCTGTGGCTGCTGTGTGGACAAGGTGTGAGGTGAGAAGCATTGCCACCTCTGCACATGGGCAAGGGAAACGCACAGGGAGGGGACAAAGCACCAAGGCCACCCTGGACCCCTCCCCATGATGCCTCCAGCCTCGGGCCCTGCCACTCACCTCTCAGAGCAGTGGCCCACAGGCTTGAGGCCAGGAGCTGAGTAAGGGGTGCTGGCCTGTGGTCCCAGCACTCAAGAGAGGCAGGCCAGGGCTCCTTGGGGCCTCACCACCCCTCCCAAAACCTTAGCTGGGGCCACATCTGAGCTGTGACCGCCAGGCACCTCCTGGTGGTGCCACTGCAGAGGGACACTGCGTGGCTTTAGCCCAGCCATGGGGAAACATGGCCCTAGCTGTCCAGCAATGACCAAATAGAGTGGCCACAGTACAGACGCCCCACCGCTGGGCCCCCTCAGGTACCCCCAGCCCAGACCATAACCCGAATCTCATCCACAGTGCTGACCTCCAAGCCCTGCCCAGATGCTCCAGGCCCAACGGGGCATATCCCGGCCACCTCATACGGCCATCTGTCACCTCCTCTAGGGTCTGGGCACCCAGAAGGAAAGGGACACAGCCTCACAAGGCCCGATGACAGCAAATGACCTATTTTTCATCTTGGATCCTACAAGCCTCCCTCTGCAAGGAACCTTCTGAACCTTCTGTTAGCACCACACACACCAGGGTGACCAGGCCACCGCCCAAAGTGGGCCGCGGCTGGTCCTCAAGAAGCTTCAGTCACCTGTGACAACGGCAGGTGAGAGCAGCCACGAGCTTCACCTGTGAGCCTCAGGCAGCCCAGCCACAGACAGTGGCCTCGAAGTCTCTCACAGGCCTGCTCCCCCCACCAGGATGTGAGCTCCCTGAGGGCAGGGTCTCAGCCTGCTTCCTATTGCACCTCCAGCCCCAAGCCATGCCCCGCTCAGAGGCACTGCAGACATGTGTGGGAGGGAGAAGGGCCACCCCTCTTCACGGACGAGGATGTGAAGTCCCAGAAGTCACGGGATCCGCCCACGGCACATGGCTCCTGAGCATGGGACCAGGGACAGTTTTCCAGACTCCGGAGCTCAGCTCTGAGGCACTGGCCGCCTGCTCCCAACAGGAACACCCACAACAATCCCAGGAAGCAAAGACAGTGGCCCGAACTGGGCAGGCGAAGTGGGGACAGAGCCTGGGACACACAGGAGAGTGGGAAGAAAACAAGGAGACATGTGGCCGCAGGGAGTTTAGGTTCCAGGTGTGTGTGTGTGTGTGTGTGTGTGTGTGTGTGTGTGTGTGTGTGTGTGTGTGTGTGTGTGTGTGTGTGTGTGTGTGTGTGTGTGTGTGTGTGTGTGTGTGTGTGTGTGTGTGTGTGTCCGAGAACACGGACAATAATCACCTAGACAAACTTGCATTCGGGGAGATCAGCACCTCAGGAAAAAGTAAGGCAGGGAAGGGCACACAAACTTCCAGCCCTGCCTGAGAAGACGAATTCCGAGCAGGGTGGAGAGGGACAGCTGGGATGAGAGGGGCAGCTGTGCAAAGGCCCTGTGGTGGGAGAGACCAAGGGGGTCATGAGGCAGAAACTGGCAAAGGCAGATGGTGACACAGAAGTAGTTCTGCTCTGATGGTGCTGTGGCTGAGTGACTTTGGGGGCACACCCAGGTGCAGATTTGGGGTAAAAGAAGCAGTAAGAAGATAGGATCATTCAAGAATGAGCGGTGACAGAACAACTAAGCCCGTGAGCCACAACTACTGAGCCCGTGTGCCACAACTACTGAAGCCCGCATGCCTAGAGCCCATGCTCCGCAACAAGAGAAGCCACCACAATGAAAAGCCCGCGCACTAAAACCAAGAGTAGACACTGCTCGCCACAACTAGAGAAAACCCGTGCCCATCAATGAAGACCCAACGCGGCCAAATAAATGATAAATAAATCTTAAAAAAAAAAAAAGAATGAGTGGTGAGAAAGGGGTCACCTGGGAAAGGGTCAGGCTGGAAGGATCCTGCAAAGGCCCCTGGAGAAGAACCAGGCGTGGGGAGAGCGTGGGGCTGAAGCAGCCAGAGGGGACCCGGAGCCAACAACTAGGAGAGGCCGTGGGGGTGACGACACCTTTGGTGGGGTAGGATGTGCGCTGTGACCCAGCAGGCCAGGGTCAGGAGTGTTCACTGCAGCTGTCAACAGCTCAGTGTCCACGCTGGGGGCTGGGTGGGCTATTTTGAGGAGAGCTCACCACAAAAGAAAGGATGTGGAGCTGCGGGGGACACCCCTAGGAGAAGATGCTTCCAACACACGGCCAGGGCAGGGGGCAGGTTCCCGAAAAGCCCCTGGCACGTGTGCACGGAGACCCCAGCTGTTTCTGATTCTGAGTGATCTTTCCTCCTTCACACTGTTCTGTACTGCTTGAGTCTTTAAACTGTGCACTTACATCTTTTGCAAAAAGCAAAGTTTTGAGGGTTTTTTTGTTTTGTTTTGTTTTTTAACGCTGCGGCGGTCAAGTAAAACAAGGGTTGACTTGGGGTGGACCGCAGACGGGTAAACGGGTAAACGGGTAAACGGAGGCTGCAGGGAAGCGGGACGCGAGACAGATGGAGGAGGTGGAAGGGCAGGAAGTGGCGAGGATGCAGAAGCAGAAGAAAGGCGCCCTAAGCACCGGTGCCGGGCAGGGGGCCGCGCGGCAAGGACGACACGTCCCGGGGTCCCCGGCCCTCCGAGCCTCCCACCGGCCTTTTCGGGCGCTCCTCCCGCGCCGCGCCGCACCGCGCCGCACTCACCCAGGGGCGTGACCCTGATCTCGGGCATCCTGTCGGGCGCGCTCAGCGAGCCGGCGGGACCACTACTGCCTCACGAAACCCAGGCGCCTGCGTCCCGGAGTCCTCCATGCGCGTCCGACTCGCGGCGACGTACTGCGCAAGCGCAACCCCAGAGGTGCCAGCTTCCGGCGCGCCCGACGGAAACTCGGACCCGCGCATCGGACCTTCTGATTGGGCGGCCGGCAGCCAATCCCGGGCGGTGGGTCAGTGGCCGGGGGCGGGGCCGCGGCCTCCACTGCGGCTGCGCGGGGCAGGTGAGGGGCGGCGTTGCAGGTGAGCCGGACGCGGTGGGATCGAGCTGGCGCTGAGGAAACCCACCCCAACCGAACCGGGCGTGGGAGGGGGCGGCCGAGGACCCGACTCCCGCGCTGGCCCGGACCCCGGGCCCCTGAGCCATCCCTGGGCCTCAGCTGGAGCAGGACCCACCCGAGCCCCGGATCCCACCTCGGCGCCACCCGGAGCCCCCTTAGCAGGCGAGACTGGGGCTGTGGTGCCGGAGGGTTGCCCCCTTTTTCCTGGGGTCCTTCAGCTTGCTGTCAGCCACAGGGCTGCGGTGCTCAGGCCGGCCTCAGGACGAGCCCTGACCTTGGGACCGTGGACTGCCCCTGGGGGAGCCTTGGCGGTGCCCTGCATCACCTTCCCAGAGCTGGCAGGCTGCCCGCCCCCGGCCGCGCCGCCCCTGCCCTTCCTGTTTTTTCCAAGCTCTGAAAGGCTGCTGGCACCTCCTGTTGGCTGCTGGCTCAGGTTCTGGGCAGGAAGGCCAGGCCCACAGGATGTCTGGTGACCAGGAAGGTAGCCCTGAGGGCCTCAGAGGCCATCTGCTCGGTGGACAGAAGACTGAGGGCCTGAGAGAGGGGAGGGGTGTTCTAGAAACCTCCGGAGTGTTATCTTCCCGAGTCCAGGCCCGGCTGTCCCCCACACCTGAAGACAGGGTGAGCTCACCTCTGGGCACTCCACCCAGTGCCAGGCATGCGGCCAAGCCGTGGGGCCTGCAGGGCCTCAGCAGCACCTACTGGGCCCCATCAGATGCTCCCAGCAGCCTGGGTGGTGGGCAGGGGAGGGTGTGCGGGCCCATTTTCCCCAAAGATGTGGGACAGGATCTTAGAACAGTGCACGATTTGCCCGCACAGTGGAAGGCAGACCCTGCCCAGGCACACCAGTGTGCTCTCCTGGCTGAGCTCTCACCACACACCTCGGGCGACCGGGCTCCCACAGTGCTCCCAGCACCAAGAGCACAGGAACCCCCATGCCCAAAGAGGTGAGAGCTTGTCCTGGACATGAGGTGAGACACAGCTCAGTCCCCAGGGCCTGTCAGAGCCACACCGCAGTGCAGGCCCCAGGCACCCAGGGAGGCAGGGGCTGAGGTGCCCAGCGACACCCACTAACGCTTGGGCACTTGGGTGTTTGTGGAGTGACTATATGAATGCCAGAATCCAGAGCAGGCCTCTGGCCTGGGGCACTTCTGGACTCCCTGGGGCTGGGGGAGGGCCTGTGGCTGTCTTCAGAGTGTGAGAAAACCTGTGTGTGCTCCAGCTGCCCTTCTGTGTGCGACGGGTACAGTTACAGTAGGAGTGAGAAGACTGGTGTCTGTCCATCTGTCGGCAAATGCTGACCCCACAGCCTCTGCTCTGTGTGTTGCGATGCAGCTTCAAGCAAGGAAGGGCATGGCCCTCCAGCCTCAGCCCACAGTCTGTCTCTCCACGGTGCTTATCCTTTTACCTACTGTGTTGAACTTCCTGTCTTTGCTATTATCACACACACACACACACCTGCCACTAGGCTGTTGCCTCAGCGGGGCCAGGCTGTCGGTCTCACTCACAGTGCACTGGAATGGGTGCCTGGCTCTGGGTGGGGACTCAGCAAATACTTCTCCAGTTAGTAGGAACAGACATACACTCAAGAGAGACAGACTATAAACCAGCAAGGAAACCTGAGCAGAGACGCCTCCCACGAGTGAGACGTGGCAGTGGTTTGACAAGCCTGAGCGTCGGGGGGCCGTGCTAAGAGCCGGGCCAGGCCTGTGTGTCTGCGAGTGTGTGACCCGAGCAGAGCGAGGTGGGCTCCTGGGGAGGAGGGGCTGGCCTGGGGATGGGGGTTATTGTGGGCTTTCACTGGGGAGCAGCAGTAGCCCAGCTGTTTCTTTCCAGCTGCCCCTGCCCTCCCTCCCCGAAATAATGACCCAAGGAGGGAGCCTCCTCACCAGGAGACAACCCACAGCCTGACTCCCGGTGTGTTTCAGTTCCTGTTGAAATGGATGACTTGGAGTCAGACTTTAATCTGAAAGTTGTCCTGCTCAGTTTCAAGCAGTGTCTCAACGAGAAGGAAGAGGTGCTGTTGGACCACTACCTCGCCAGCTGGAGGGGGCTGGTCAGGTGCGTGCGAGGGCCTTTCCTGGCCACGTGTCCCACTGCGTCCCACTGGCACTCGTAGTCACCTGCCGGCCCGGCGCTGGTCAGCTGTCCTCACTAGCGGCCCAGAAGGTGGGGGGTGCTCTCCCCCGCACCCCCAGCTGAGCGCCCGCCTCCCTTGCGCAGGTTCCTCAACAGCCTGGGCACCATCTTCTCGTTCATCTCCAAGGATGTGGTGGCGAAGCTGCAGATCATGGAGCAGCTGTGCGGTGGCCCCCAGCAGGAGCACTATAGCACCCTGCAGGCCATGGTGGCCTACGAGGTGGGCAGCCAGCTGGTGGACCTGGAGAGGCGCTCCCGCCACCCCGACTCGGGCTGCCGGACGGTGCTGCGGCTGCACCGCGCCCTGCACTGGCTGCAGCTCTTCCTGGAGGGCATCCGCACCAGCCCTGAGGACGCGCGCACTGCCGCGCTCTGCACTGACTCTTACAATGCCTCGCTGGCCGCCTACCACCCTTGGATCATCCGCCGCGCCGTTACCGTGGCCTTCTGTGCACTGCCCACACGCAAGGTCTTCCTGGAGACCATGAACGTGGGGTCCCCCGAGCAGGCCGTGGAGATGCTGGGCGAGGCCCTGCCCTTCATCGAACGCGTCTACGACATCTCCCAGAGGCTGTACGCCGAGCACGCCCTGCTGGACCTACCCTAGGGGCTGGCAGGCCCAGGTGGGGTGGGCTTCCCCTAATCCAGAGCTGGGTGGGGGCAGCCGGGACCTATCAGTCCCACCGTGGAACTTTCTGGGTCCCCCTGTGAGCTGAGCTCGTCGGGAGCCATTCAGAGCATCCAGCCTCTGCAGACAGGCTTCACGGAGAAGGCAGACGCTGGCCGTCTGCTCCACGCCCGGCCTCTCCTTTGCCTGGGCATCTCATCTTTACCCTCAGCTAAGGTACACTCATGTCCAGTCAGGCCTTTCCCGGGTGGATGAAGTGCAGGAAGCAGTCAGTGGGGGTCAGGATTAGTGTTCATGGAAAAGCTGCCCCTGCCGGGGAGTCGTGGGGCGCAGGACGCAGTGTCTGCCCAGCTGGGCTGCCTTGGGCCCCTCTGTAACGGCTGGCTGTCCCCAGGACAGGGAGAAAGTCCTGGGCAGGGGTCAGCACTGCAGGCTTTCCCCCCGCCCCTCGCCTCCTCAGCCAGGGGCCCACGTGTCCTCAGCAGTGACAGCAGGACCTGAAGCCCCGAGGGAAGGACTGCCCTGCTGCCACCGCCCTGCACACGTGTCAGCCGCTGCCTGTGGCCTAGAGTCTGCACAGCACAGCCTGAGAACCCCCAGGATCCCAGGACTCCTCTGGGCCAGTGCTGGCTTCTCCCTCTCCAGCATCCAGCGAGATGCTGTGCTCCCTCTTCCCTGCCCCTTACTGCTCCATCCCCGTGGAGCTCAGGAGTCCCAGGATGACATAGCACAAGGGAGGGGGCCTCGACCGCTTTGCCTCAGTGACAGGCTGGCAGGTGGCCACACCCATCCCAGCCATCACCCAGTGCTTGGGGGCCTGGCCCCACCCACTGCCTCTTCACTGTGAGGCCAGGACCTCAGGTGCCAAGGGGACATTATTCACCGTGCAGCAAACGTACATAAGTGCAAGCTTTCAGGTACCCTTAGAAGCTGTAATACGGGTGATGGCTTTTCCAAAATAAATAAACTGCACTTAGCAGAACTGCTGCTCTCCAGGACGGGGGTGTCGGGTGTGCCAGGTACCTGCTCCCAGGCAGTCAGGGCTGTGTCAACCACAGGGACGTGAGGTATGCCCCGGCCAGTGCTGGGGTCCTGCCCATCTCTGTGCAAGCTTTAGCCCTGCCGAACCCCATCTGTTGCCAAGGTCCACATTATCCCCACTTTAGAGGTGAGAAAACTGAGTCACAGAATCGCCTAAGTGGCTCAGTTGGAAACGCAGGTCTGAGGCCAGCCACACACCGTGTAGAGAGAAGAAAATTTGCCTGGACTGCAGCCGGTGGAGGGGGGCTGCTCACGCCATGGCAGTGGCCTGGACAGAAGGAGGATGCCTGTCAGGGAGGGTCCTCTCAGACGCTGCCCCAAAGCCAGCACTGAATAGCAGTGCCCAACACAAGCCACCTCCAAGTCCCCACACCCAGCGGGCACCAGAGCCTGGTGTGCTTGCAAAGGCCAGGGACTGGGGGAACAGCCTGGGATTCCCCCGAGCCAGACAGTGAGGGCTGCACGTGTGTGCATGTGTGCATGCAATGGTGCAGGTGCAGGCCCTGCGCATGCGTGTAGCGTGTGTGCTGTGCCATGTGTGCGCGCCCCACAGGGCAGTGGAGACAGGCAAGGACTGGATCCCTAGACCACGTCCCATAAATGTCTGCCGGGCCCCACCGCCATACCCCAGGGCCATCGCTAGCCTCCCCCAGCTCCTCTGGGTGCCTGCAACCTGGTGTCAGTGAGGCCCCCAGCCCCAGACTGGGGGAGACGGGTCCTCAGGCACCCAGAGGCTAAGCGGGAGCTGCTGGCCTGGCCCCCAGGCCCCCGGCACACCCTGGGGCTGACCTGGCTGCAGCAGCCCGCTTGGTTACAGCATTTCCTCCCTCGCTTGCATGCCGCTCCTCGGGCCCAGCTGTGAGCCTGGCCCGCGCAGGCAGGGCCCAGGCCGGTGTGAGCACGGCCAGCCACGGGGCCCCGCAGCTTCTAGGCCTTAGACCCTCAAGGTGCACTGTCCCCAGGCAGGCCGAGAGCCCACGGCCTCCCCCTCGGGACCCTCCCCACCCTAGCCACGGGGTGGGAGTGGGCCATCCGGCCACCCACTGTCCTCCTGGCTGGCCTGCAGGGCCGTGGGACGCACACCCCCAGGCTGCCCCTGGGCCTGCCGAGGGAGCCACCCCTGCAGTCTCCCACCCCGACTGCCGACAGTGCCTCCCCAGGGCTGGAGGGAGTGTTTCTGTGCCCACTCCCTGGGGCATTGGCACCTCCAAGCCTGTCTCACAGGCAGCCGGAGAGTCCAGGCCCCTCTGGCAGACGAGTACAGGGTGACCCCTCTCCAGGAATAGGTGGGTGCCAGGGGCTTGGGCACAGGCAGGTAGCAAGGTCACAGTCAGCGGCTGCCCAAAGCCTGCCTGCCCGGGTCACTGTCAGCCAGAGAGCCTAGTGGTGGCATCAGGATGAATCCAATGTGAGCACACCTGTGGGGCCCAGGAGATGGAGGACATCTCCAGGGCCCCGAGCTGGCCGGTGAGGACAGGCAAGCGCTTTGCTAAACAAATCCTCTGCCCCTCCACGCCCCGACTCCCCATATCTGGCGCCCCGGTCAGTCTGCCCACTTGCCGTCCCTGCTGGAAGCTGCCACCTGCCATGCCAGGCCTGGCTCTCCTGGGCCTCGCGGCTGTCCTGGGCGTCAGGGCAGGGGCCCCGCTGTGCCTGTCCCGGCAGCTCAGCTGGCCAGGGGACTACGTGCTGGGGGGCTCTGCCCCCCTGGGCTCAGCTGAGGATGCTCTCGTCCCCTGGGCTGCTCTGGGCGCTGGCCACGACGATGGCCATGGAGGAGATCAACAGCGGGTCCACCCTGATCCCCGGGGCTGCGCCTGGGCTACAACTTCTTCAACACGTGCTGGGAGCCTGTGGTCGCTGCGAAGCCCAGCTTGGTGTTCATGGCCAAAGCCGGCAGCTGCAGCGTCGCCGCCTACTGCGATTATATGCAGTACCAGCCCCACGTGCTGGCCGTCATCGGGCCCCACTCCTTCGAGGTCGCCCTGGTCACCAGCTTCTTCCTCATGCCGCACGTGCACCCCCCAGCCCGCGTCCCCTCTCCTGCCCGCCTCGGGAGCCCCTGCGTCAGGAGCTGCCTTGGACCCGCAGGTCAGCTACGGCGCCAGCACGGACTGGCTGAGCAGCCGCGAGACGTTCCCGTCCTTCCTCCACACGGTGCCCAGCGACCGCGTGCAGGTGGCGGCCGTGGTGGAGCTGCTGCGGGAGATGCACTGGAGCTGGGTGGCCGCCGTGGGCAGCGAAGACGAGTACAGCTGGCAGGGCCTGTGCCTCTTCTCTGGCCTGGACGACGCCAAGGGCACTTGAATCGCGCGCGAGGGCTGGGTGCCGCTGCCCAGAGCCGGCAGCCCGCGGCTGGGCTCCGTGCAGGGCCTGCCACGCCGGGTGAACCAGAGCAGCGTGCAGGTGGTGAGGTGTTCTCCTCTGCCCGCACTGCCCGCACCCTCTTCAGCTACAGCATCCGCTACAGGCTCTCGTCCAAGATGTGGGTGGCCAGCGAGGCCTGGCTGCCCTCAAACCTGGTCATGACGCTGCCCAGCATGGACCGGGTGGGTACCGTGCTCGGCGTCCCGCGTCAGGGCGCCCAGATGCCCGAGTTCCCGTCCTACGTGCAGACGTGCCTGGCCCTGGCCGCGGACCCCGCCTACTGCGCCTCGCTGGACGCAGGGCAGCCAGGCCTGGAGGAGCACGTGGTGGGGCCGTGCTGCCCTCAGTGTGACTGCATCACCCTGGAGAACGTGACTGACGGGCTGCTGCACCGCCAGACCTTCGCGCCTTCGCAGCTGTGTACGGCGTGGCCCAGGCGCTCCACAACACGCTGCTCTGCGACACCTCGGGCTGCCCTGTGCGGGAGTCCGTGCGGCCCTGGCAGGTGAGGGCACGGGAGCTGTGCCACCAGCGCCACCAGGGAGGAGGGACAGTGGGAGCAGGTCTGGGCTGGGGGGGCTGGGGGGGCTCCCCGCCCCCCCGTCCCCGCCCCGCCAGCACCCGGAGAACACGCACAACCTGAGCCTGCGGTTTGACACCAACGGGAACGTGGACGTGAATCACGACCAGAAGCTGTGGGAACGGTGGGACCGGACGCCCACACTGCGTACCGCGGGCACCTTCAATGGCAGCCTGCAGCTCTGGCGCTCCCAGGTGAGGCGGCACACGCAGGGAAACCAGGTGAGCGCCAGCCCTGCCTGAGGGAGCGGGGCGGCCCCCAGGGCTCAGGCAGCTGCAGCCAGCCGTGCGGAGCCTGAGCCCCGGGGCCCGTGCCCCAGTGCTCACGGCAGTGCAAGGAGGGCCAGGTGCACCGCGTTAAGGGCTTCCACTCCTGCTGTTACGACGGCACCGACTGCAAAGCAGGCAGCTACCAGCGCAACCCAGGTGAGCCCTCCGAGGGCCGTGGCAGGGGCGAGGCTGGGGGAAGCCGACGGCCCCCAGCACCCCCCTCTCCTCCCCCTGCCCTCTGCAGCAAGTGTGACCAGGACCACAGGTCCCCGGACTGGAGCACCGGTGCCTCCCCCGCCGGCCCAAGTTCCTGAGGCTGCTTCTGCTCTGGCCCCGGCTCTGGGCCTGGTGCTGGCAGCCCTGGGACTCTTCATCTGGCGCCGGCACAGCCCATGGTTCGGGCCTCGGGTGGGGGGCCACAGGCCTGCTCTGCCTGGGCCTCGTCTGCCTCAGCGTCCTCCTGTTTCCCGGCCGGCCCAGCCCTGCCAGCTGCCTGGCCCAGCCGCCGCTGCACCACCTCCTGCTCACCAGCTGCTGGAGCACACTCTTCCTGCGGGCGGCTGAGATCTTCGTGGGGTCAGAGCTGCAGCCGAGCTGGGCAGACCGGCTCTGCAGCCGCCTGTGGGGTGCTGGCTGGTATCTTCCCGCCGGAGGTGCCGACAGGCTGGCAAGTGCCGCCCACGGAGGCGCTGGTGCACTGCCACGTGCGCTCCTGGGTCAGCTTCGGCCTGGTGAACGCCACGCTGGCTTTCCTCTGCTTCCTGGGCACCTTCCCGGTAAAGAGCCGGCCCGGGGGCTACAACGGTGCCCGCGGCCTGACCTCTGCCATGCTGGCCTACTTCATCACCTGGGTCTCCTTCGTCCCCCTTTGCCGACGTGCACGCGGTCTCCCTGCCTGCCGTGCAGGTGGGCGCCATCCTCTTCTGTGTGCTGGGCATCCTGGGCACCTCCCACCTGCCTAAGTGCTACCTGCTGCTGTGGCGGCCGGACCTCAACACCCCTGAGTTCTTCCTGGGAGGGGATCCTGGCGATGCCAGAGGGCGAGGCAGCAGTGGGGGCGGGGAGGAGACTCAGGGAGAAAACAAGCGACCCCTGACCCAGTGACCTCACCCCAGTGAACTCATACCTAGTCAAGGTGCCCCCAGACCAAGTCCCTATGCAGCAACCTAGACTGTGCCCCAACTCCGCTGTGACTCCCCAGCCCTACATTCTGCTGACCTTGACCCCACAGTGACCTCCAGAGTGCATAAGGGGCCTCAGCTCCGTGGGATCTCAACCCCTGGGGCCCCAGAGGCAGGCTCTGTCCCTGCCCCAGCCAAGCCCTGGCCTGCACAGGTGACCCAGTGCCACTGTTCCAGACAGAGGCCCATGGAGGCTTCCTCGGGGCCCCCCGTAGCCCAGGCTGAGCGCACAGGAAAGCCCCCAGCCAAACCATGTGAAGGCAAAGCTGGATACCACTTGCCTGGCTGGGCCCAGCCTGGGGCCCCCCCCAGCATCCTGTCCAAGCATCGTAGGAGTGGGAGGTTGACGGGTGGGTGGGGCTTTCTTGACCCCTCTGCAGGGGTGTGTGCCTGACTGTGGGCCCCAGTGCAGGGCAGAGACCCGCTCAGGAAGGAGGGGGCACCCAGCTTCCTTCTCTCCCTGGCCAGCGAGCCAGTAGAATGTGGCCAGTCCCCTCCAGCACCGCGGACAGAGCCCGGCCAGGGTCGGGGGTCAGCACCAAGGCCAGCACCAGCCGCAAGGACGACCCACCCCGCCCCACCCTCCACCCCCCCGCACCCCCCACCGGAGCCAGGAGCCAGCGCCACAGACAGAAGACCGCCCGCCAGGACTGCTGCGGCCAGGGCCTTGTCGCTGGGTCCTGGGTCCTGGGTCCGCTCTCGGACGGACCCTGGGGAAGCTGACCCGGCCCCTGCACCCCAATCTCCTAAAGTGGTTAAAAAGAGACACAGATCACACGTCGGCCCCATAAAATTAAATGCTTTTTAGTGTTTAAAATAGCATTTACACAGAAGCAGCTCTATTAACTACCTGGACGACGCTCCAGCTCCGCACAGTATCTACAGTGCAGACGTGTGCAGGCCAGCGACGCTGGACGGAGGGAGCAGCGTGCGTGCGTGCGTGCGTGCGTGGGCGGCCACCCCAGGACCGCGGGGAGGGGCGAACTGGCCACGCCCTCTGCCCCAGACCCCGCCCCGGCAGCAGCTGTGTGCATCTGTGGCCCTTGCCCTCAGTGTCACCTTCCCTCTCCTGCCATCTCCCCCTCACTGTCCTCCCGCACACCTTCAGACACACCGTGTGTCCCTGCGGGGTGGGGGTGAACACATGAAACTCTGCTCCAGTGGCTGGGAGTGGGGGACAGCTGACTTGGCCGCCACCCCGTGGAGCACACAGGCCAGGCAATAAATAAATAAATTAGATCTCTACCCTGGGCAGCCAGAGAGAGGCCTCGGGGCTAGGACCCTACCCCCGAGAGGGCCCCCCACCCCGGCCTGGGCAGGATGGGGGGTGGGGCCTGTGAACCGGGTGAAGAGGGGGGCCCAGGCCTAGCGGCCACCTCTCAGCTCAACCTGAGGCCCCGTGCACAGCACTGTGGGCGAGTGCGGGTCCCTGAGGCACACGCCAAGGCGGGCAGGTCAGACCTGCCTGAGCACAGGGAGATGGAGGCCCCCCCACCGGGGTCTGCACAGACACAGCTGCTCTGGCCAGGAGGACGGGCTGCCATCCAGGTTACGGTGGCCTGGGCTACCCTCAGCCCCTCTCCTCCAGCCTGCTGCCACTCTGGCCAGGCCCAGACCCCATGGCACGAAGCACAGGCTGGTCTGACCCAGGAAGGCCACGAAGGCCACACAAGCTCCAGGTGCAGCCCCTCCTGCAGGGGCAGCAGGACCACTGGCTGGAAGCAGTGGCCAGGCCGGAAGCACTCTCTCCTTGGTCACATGATATCGACAAAGAACTCACAGGGGTTCCCCATGGCCTTCTGGAAGGACTGGCGGCTGCCTGTCAGCTCTGGGGGGACAGCGGCCAGCTCCCGGACAGGCGGCCCCCCAGGCGGCCCGCCCACCACCGAGTACGCCTTTGTCAGGGGGTGCAGCGGGGGGAGCCCTGGGGCGGCGGCCGAGGCCTGGCTGCGCGGGCTGCTGCCACGGCTGAGCTGGCCAGCAGGACGCTCCCGCCAGCCGCCGCTGCCCACCCCGCTTGGCACTGTGTGGTCCGACTCGCTGCCACTGCCCCCAGCTCCAGCCGACCGGCTCTCCTTCTCGCGCCCCAGGGCCCGACGGCTGCTCCCGCCAGCGCTCCGGGTGGACCCACTGCTTTTGCTTCCTGGGGTCAAGAAGGGGGGAGAGGAATGGGACGGTCAGTGCCGGGCCTTGCCTCTTCCAAGATGGCCGGCCATTGCGAGGACAACCAGGGGCAGAGCCTGGTGGTCCTGAGCCGGGGTGCAGGTGGAGGGGGGAGCCATGCAGACACAAGGGCTGGGCCGGCCCCGCCCAGGGAAGCAAGAGCAGCTGCAGCAGGCCGGGGGGGGGGCGCGGGGGGGGCAGTGGCAGACAGGCAGGGACACCAGGGCCAGCTCAGTGCCCCCACTCCTCACCCCAGTGCCTGGACCGAGGGCCTGGTCTTGCAGCTGAGAAACCGAGGCCCAGAGAAGGCCGTGTGTGCTTGGCGCACCTGCCGGCCATCTTGGGCTCCCCACCCAAGACCCGCCTTTCGTCTGACCCTGGAGCCCTGGCTGGCCACTCGGCTCAGCCCCTCCTGGGCTCAGGAAGTGTCGGGAACCTGAAAACGCCCACTGGCTGGGGATGTGCCGGGAGGGACGCCGGGCAGGACCCTGGCTTACCGGCCCCGAGGGTCCGTTCCGCTAGTCCTTCAGTCTAAGGCTTGCCCAGCACAAAGCAAGGGATAGATGAGTTACAGAGCAGGCCCGGCTGGGCACCCACACCCTGCTACCAGGGTGTGACCCCACCGGCTGGGCCTGTCCAGGGTCCACAGGTGCCCAACACGGCTTCCCCTCAGACACCACTATCTTCCGATCCACTCTCCTGTCTCCCCGTCCCTTTCTGGGTCCACCGGGCCAGCCACCAGACCTCTCCCCAGACGCGGGGGGCACGGGCCCATGGACCTCACTGACCCCACTCAGCCTCGGGACACTTCCAACAGGTCCCCTCCTCAGGGACACCCCAAGCTTCCCGCTCAGCTGCTCCACACATCCCAGCATCGGGCTGGGCCGTCTATGAAACTGTCACCTCCGGCTGCAGGTGGAAGGCGGAAGTCTCTGTCCTCCACTGTGTCCTGGGGTCCCCATGCCACTCCCCCACCCGGGCCACCACACCCCGACGCGCCCATCCTTCCCACACCACCTCTGGCCTCTGCCACGGCTGGAGCACCGGCCCCCACACGCAACCCCTGAAGCCTCCGGGTTCTTCTCTCTGGCCCCCCTTCGACCACTCGCCCCTTCTAGAAGGAGCCACCCAGGGCCCAAGCACGGAGCGGATGGGAGCGCACAGGGTGGAGGAACCGGCACACAGGGCAGAGCTAGGCGGTGGGGAAGGTGTGGCGGCCGGGCGGGAGGCCCTCACCTTCACTCTGCTGACTGCCAGCACTGCCGCTGCCGTAGCCGAAGCCGGGGTCCTGGTACGCGGGCGGGAAGCAGGGCGGGGGCCCCGGGTACTGGTAGGGGTAGCCCTGCCCCAGGGGCCAGGGGGCGGCCGGGTGGGGCAGCGGGGCCAGCGTGTCCCGATCCGAGGCCCCGCTGGAGCCGCTGTTGAGGTTCAGCGCCGCGAAGTCTGCGAAGGGGTAGGCGGGGGTGAGGGGGGAGGTGGCGCGGGGCGGGGGTGGGCGCGGGGCGGGGGTGGGGGCGGGGTTGGCGTGGGGCGGGCGTGGGGCGGCGTGGGCGGGCCCTCTGGGGACCCCGCCCCGCAGCCCCTACTCACTGCTGCACAGGTCTCCGAAGACGTAGTAGCATTGCTCGGAGAAGGTGATCTTGTTCACCGTGTGCCGCAGGAAGCCGCGCTTCAGCATGCTGCTGGCGTACCTGCGCGCCTCCCGCCGCTCACGGAAGCCCTCCAGGTGCGCGTACAGCCAGTCCACCACGTCCGCCCCTGGTGCGGTGGGCGGCCGTCAGGCAGGGGCCCGGGCCGGCCCGCCCCCTCTGCTGGCCGCGGGACCCTCACCAATGACGGCGTTGGCGATGGTGATCTTGAGCCACATGCGGTCGCGGATCTCCAGGCCTGAGTCCGGCAGCTGCATGACCCGCACGACAGCGCCCATGTCACTCTTCACCGTCAGCGGCACCTCCTCCAGCTCTGCAAGGCACGGCCTCCTCCTCAGCCCGAGTGGCTGACAGACGGGGCGGGGGTCAGAATGGACCCCAGGCCCCACCTGCCGCACCCCTCAGAGACCAGACTCTGCTGGCCCAGTGACTGGGGGGTCCAGCCCCACTGCTTGACAGCTCCGAGGGTCAGGGAGCCGGCACATGGGGGTGGGTGGGGGCTGGACCTTCGTCTCCTACCCTGCAGGCGCTTCATCAGAATCTGGGATCCAACCAGGACGAGGAACCCACGGGCGGAGATCGGGCCTCTTCAACCCCCTCCCCCGCGAGCTCGGGGCTATTAGTCATGTTAGTGGCAGGAAAGCCAGGTGAGGGCCCTGCTCAGACAGCCGCCCCTCCCCGCCCCGCCCCGCCCCGCAGGCAGACCCCTGGGCTGGCCGGGTCCCTCCAGGCATCTTCCACCTCCACCAGAGGCTGGGAGGAGGGCGGAGCCCTGTGGGCGCTGCATCTGACTGCCGGAGCCTGGCATGGGCTGGGCCTCGGGTGCAACCGACCATCCCCATCCGGGGCGCCGCGGCCAGGCCCTCGCCTGGGGCCTCAGTTCCCTGGTCTCGTGAGCCACCACTTACGCGGAGCGCCGGGCACCGAGCTGGTTAGTGAGGAGGTGCTGGTGCGCGTGACGGCGCTGGAGCAGGGGCTCGTACCGTAGCGGGGCAGGGCTCCGGTCAGCGCCGCCGTGTGCGACAGCCAGGCGGCCGGGTCAATGGGCCGAACGGGGTCAGCTGGGCGGCCACCGCGCGGCAACAGACGGACGGACGGACGGCGGGAGAGAGAGCAGAGCACAGGGGCGCAGAAGAGAGAGGACCTTCAGGCCGCGCTGGGCACCCCCCGCCCCCGCCCCGCTGGCCCCGTGGGGTCACTCACCCCTCGGGATGGTGAAGTAGCTGCGGGGCGTCGGGTCCCAGCACTTGGCCACAGTGAGGCTGATGGGCCTGCGGGGAGGGCGGGTCACACGGCGAGGCCCCGGGGGGACCCCCCCAACTCTCAGCCCCTGCCCCGCCCGCCCCGCGCCTCACCCTGTCTGGGACACGATCTCCCGCAGGACCCGCACCGCGTCGTCGTTGCTCATGTTCTCAAAGTTGACGTCGTTCACCTGGGGACGAGGGGTCAGCGCGGTGGGTGCAGGTGCCGGCCCCCCGGCCCCCCAGTGGCTCCCCCGGCCCCGCACCTGCAGCAGCATGTCACCCGGCTCGATGCGGCCGTCGGCAGCCACGGCGCCGCCCTTCATGATGGAGCCGATGTAGATGCCGCCGTCGCCCCGGTCATTGCTCTGGCCCACGATGCTGATGCCCAGGAAGTGGTGCCTCTCTGCAGAGAGGGGGGGTGAGCAGGTGCCCCCCACCCGAGGACCCCGTGCCAGGCCCGAGGACCTGCCCCGCCGAGGCCTCACCCATGTTGAGCGTGACGGTGATGATATTCAGGGACATGGTGGAGTCCGTGATGCTGCTGAAGGAGGAGGCCTGCGGGGGGCGCCAGGTGAGGGGCTGCGGGTGGGACCGCGGCTGGGACCCACCTGCCCGCTCGGGCCTCCACACCTACCCGGTCTGTCTGCCGCAGGCGCTGCTTCCGCCGCCGGCGCTTGTGCTTCCGGATGAGCCGGGAGGAGGTGCTCTGCTCCGTGGAGCTGCTCAGCCTGGCGGGGTCGGGGCGTGGGGGGTGGGGGTGGGGGGGGTGGGGGCGGTCGGCGCAGAGTCAGGGCCTGGCCACCCCTCCCCCACGCGGCAGAGGAAACTGAGGCCAGAGGGGCGGGGGCGGGGCCAGACCTGGGGAAAGCCGCCCCCCCAAGACAGCGAGCCACCAGCAGGGCCCCCTGCCCACACGTGCACATGCACGCGGACACACCCTGCACACACGCCCCGCCCCGCCTCGCACCCCAGCCCTCGCCCACCGGCTGGTGTTGTCGTCCTCCTCCGAGTCGATGAAGCTGCTGGACTCAAGTTCACTGCTCAGCACGGTGGACGCGCTGTCGGGGGGCAGCCCTAGGTCCCGCCGCCGGTCCCCCCTTGGGTGCCCGTTGGTCCGGGCGGCTATGGGGACAGCAGGGAGGGGGGGCTGGCTGTGGGGTCCCCTGGAGGTCACGGGCGGCCCTGCAGCCTAGAGCACCTGTTGACCTGGGAGCTGGCAGGGTGACCGCTGGGTTGCTGGGGGGGCCACTAGGGTCCTGGAACCTCTGCCAAGGGACCCCCGCTGGACAGGGCAGTACGTGGGGGTCAGCAGGGGCTTGGGGCGCCCATGGGGTCCCGGGGAGGTCAAGGGTGTGGCCTCGTTACCCTCCTCGCGGTTCCGGCGTCGGGCTCGCTCCCGCCGGTGGCTGACCAGGGACTCCGTGCCGGTCTCGTTGTCCATCCCATCTCGGCTGCCGGCCACATTCGGGCTGTGCCGACAAGGGGGGCTGGGCTGGGGCGGCCGGGCCACTCACGCCTCGAACGCCCTCTCAGCTCCTCTGCTGCCCTCGTCTGGTGGGACCCCGACTCCAGCAGGGGCCCCCATCCACCCGCCGGCCCACTCCAGGCCTCTCCGCCTGCCCCTCCTCTGCTGACCAGCGCCTACTGACCGTGGGTCCCTGCTCAGGGACCTGCCCCTCCCCACCCCTAAGAGGCCTGGCAGGACACAGGCCCCTCAGAACCACTGGGCTCAGCGCCACCCCTCAGAGTCCTTACTGGAAGGAGGGGGGCCGGGAGTCCCCGATGCCGCCTGTCCGCTCGAGAGGCGGAGGCAGGTCTGCGTGGCCGTCAGTGCCCTGAGACCCTGCATCCGAGTGTGTGCCCTCAGCCAGAACCAGCTGTGGAGGAGAGCAGGGCTCAGGGACCGGCTTCCAGGCAAGCCTTGGCAGGGCACCGGGGCACAGGTGACCAGCCTCCTCCACTCCCACCAGCCCAGGGCCCTCTGCCAGCACCCCGTGGACTCACCCAGGAGACCACGCGGCCGTTGAAGCAGGGCAGCCTAGCATTGTCGTCGGAGATCTCCTCCTTCACAACCCTGCAGGCAGATGCAGCCGTGAGGCCACTGCAGTGGGGCCTGCTCCCAGCACTGGGCTCTGGACGAGGGCCCCAGCTCGTCTGGGGTGCAGGCCACACGGGGCGTCCAGCCACACGCCCAGATGTCAGCCTGTGCAGATGCCCGCACCTGGCACCTCCCTTCCCAGGAACCTTTACCACCCTTCCAAGGGCCCCTTCCAGGGTCCAGGTCCAAGGGGACCCAGACACTCCCAGCACCAAGGGTCACTGCCTGGACGGCCCTAAAATGCGAGTATCTGCCTTGCTCTGCGCCTCTGTGCCCCCCCGGCCTGTGCATGGTGAGGGCAGAGCCCACCCTGCCAGCCTAGAACAGGGCCTGGTTCACAGCAGGCCTCAGCACAGATGCGGGCAGGTCGAGAGGGCACAACACACAGACCGACACGCACACACTCCAAGGGCAGGCAGCCGCCCCCCGGCCCATCGGCCCAGCCAGGGAGACAAAAACAGACCCCCACTCAACGGCACCAGCCCAACTCGAGACCTGGAAGGGCAGCCAAGCTCAGGGCCAGCTGGGCCACAGAGAAGCCTCAGGCCCTGGAGGGCAGCGAGCGCCACCAGCCATACCACTGCCCAGCGGCTAGCCCTGGCCTATCCCTTAATGCCGCCCCCAGTCAGGGGGGCTTGGGGTGGGGTGGGAGAGGCAGGTCGCCAAGGGCCCGGCAATGCTAACTGGGAAGGAGGCCAATGACCCTGGGGCCAGAAACTGGTTGGGGAGGTCCAGGTGTCAGGTTCAAAAGGGTGAGGAGGGCAGCAGGGGAAGGGCCACGGGGCAGGGCGGGCAGTGCTGTGGCCCAGACACATCCCACAGTGCGGCCTCCCCGGTGGCCTGGAGGCCCGGAGAGCAGGGCAGGCAGGGCGGGGCCTGTGGCAGGAGGTGCCCCGAGGCCCTGCCCCCTGGAGGCCAGCCCTGCCCAGCGTGGCAGGTTCCTACACTTGGGCTTGGGCCCAGTGCAGAAACAGGAGCCGGGAGACCAGGCGGGAAGCGGCCTTGTGGCCCGCTGGGCACAGACACCGCGACTCGGCTAGTCCTTGGCAGCAACAGGTGGCACAGGACGCTCCCATCCAGAGAGCAAGGCTCCAGTCCACCCCACCCACCAGGAGAGGGCCCAAGACCTCAGGGCAGAGTGGACAGAGGAGACGGGCCAGCTGGGGAGGGAGGGGGCACCCCGCCAGGGTCCTTCGGTGACCCCCCCGTTCTGTGCCTGTGTGGCATCCCAGGGCCAGCCACACAGGTACAGATGAGGTGAACAGAACAAGGGACAGAAAGAGTCATTTCTCAGGACACCCCCTCTCCCCAGTGAGGAGCAGACACTGTGTTTGCGGCCCCCACTCACACATCACAGTCCGGCAGAGCTGAGCTCTGGGGAGGCCGAGACCCAGCCCAAGATTTAGTCAAGGAGGCCACACAGAAGTTTGTCACCCCAGGAAGACCTGCGGTGGCCTGGGGACACTTGTGGTTCTGCCAGCTGCAGCCAACAGACGGGGCTGCAGCAAGCCCTCCCGGGGGCCCAGCAGGCCCCAAGCACCGTCTCTGAGCGACTGCGGTGACAGAGACATGGGAGGGACCTGGCTCCCACTTCACAGCCCCAGTGGCCCGGCCGGCGGCCTCCCCTGCCGCCCCCCCGCCCCCGCCCTCGCCCTCGCCCTTTCTGACTTACACCACGGGGCCTGCCTGGCTCCCCCAGAGGTGGACACCCCAGGCAGGGGGGCCCAGGGGCATGCTGAGTGCCCACATGGCCAGAGCCTCCAGGTGACCCGCCGCCCGGGGCTGCCTGAGGCCCCCATGTAGCCCACCCACACACGAACGCCCCTCCCAGGGCCCAGAGGCGCTGCTTCCCTGGCCCTCTCCAGCCTGCGAAACACACACCTTGCAGCCTGCACTACGGAGCATCCTGCCCTCCACCGGGCGTTGGGGCGCTGAGGGGCAGCTAGGCTGGGACAGCAGGGAGGGAGGGGCAGGTGCCCCAGCCCCCAGGACAAAGGGCACAGGGGCACACGCTGCCCACCCCCGGCGATGACCAGGGATAGGGACGAGGTCGGGGGTGGGGTTGGGGGAGGCCTTGGCCAAGCCTGGGGAAATGCCCCCCACACAACCCCAGGGCTCCCCTGAGGTCTGAGAGTAGACCTCAGGAGCAGTGGTCAGTGAAGACACTGAACCTTGTGGTGGCCACCCAGGGGCACCCCCATTGGCATCTTGCCCACAACCTCAGGATTCCTGGCGAAATCCCAGTTACCCTAGAACTTGGGCTGCCCATCCCCGCCCGCTACCCCTGCAGACTCGCCCCGCCAAGGAATCTGCTCAGAGCGGGGCCCTTGGAGCTGAGCCAGGGGCCCAGGGGGACCCCTGGGCTCCCAGAGGCCCAGGGGGATGGCCCCAACTATGTCCCCAGAGGCACAGTGTTCCCCCATGGGTCGGGGTCCTCAGCTCCCCCAGAGCCTTCCTCTGTCCCCTCACTGCCTCCTGCCCAGGCCCAGGCTCTGCAGGCCTCGGGGTGAGTGGATCCAAGTCCTCCAAGCCCTGCCACAAGCTCCGGGGGGTGACCCATCTAGACTCTCCCAACACCACTAGGGGCACTGACTCCAGATGGTGGGCAGAGTGGGAGCTCGGGCAGCCTGCGCCAGGCCAAGCGCAGCCCCCCACTGCACCCCCCAGGGCCCACAGACAGACGGCCCCACAAACCGGAGCTCCTGGCGCAGAGATGCAGGGGCCAGGGCCACTGCCAAGTCCAGCCAGGCCTGGAATCGGCAAGGCAGCCCTGGCAACAGAAACCTGTGAGCCAGACACCCTCACCCTCTGCCACTCAGCCCAAAGGCTGGGCCCAGACGTCTCCCTGCACTGCCGCTCACCAAACCCAATGCCTGGCACTTCCAGGCCAGCCGAGCACAAGCCCAGAGACCCTCCCCAGCTTCGCTGGGACACAAAAGCTGTGACCTGCATGGGAAAAGTGGGAGGTGGGTGCAGGACTCGCCACCCACTTGGCCAAAGATGCCCGTGGGGAGTGGGACCCGGCCCAGAGCATGGGGCGGTGGCCACACCTTAGACTTAGTAAGGGAAGGGGTTCCCTTCCTGGCCAGCCGTGGCCAGGAACAGAGGCCCCAGGAACTCAGGGCCCAGCCCACAGTGGGCTGAGGGGTTGGGGCAGGAAGCCCAGGCTCACCAGGTGCCCTCACAGTCCCCAATCTGAGGCCACCCCTCTTATGAGGGGGCTGCTGCCCCAGCCCAGCCAGGACCTGCCCCCACTTTCCCCAACCTCCAGCTACATCCACTAGGTATCTAGGGTGAGCTTCCAGCTCTCATTTATACTAAAGTGTGAGTGACTATTCAGCCCCTCCCAGAAGAAATGTATTACACTGAGTAAATGATTCTACAGAATAAAAAAAACTTGGAGCTCTGTAGGTAGACCTCAGGGGAGGGGAGGAAGAGGCAGATCCTCTCCAAGGGTCCCTGAGGCCAACAGGCCACAAACCAGAGGTCTCGGGGGTGGGGAATAAGGTGAGCCTCCCCTGCTCTGTCTGCCCATTTCGCCTTCCAGAGTCACCCGAATCCCTCCCCGTCCCAGCCCAGCCTACTAGCCCGGTCTTGTTCTCTCCCCCCTCATCCCAGTCATGCTGAGACAACCTGAAGAACTCCTACTTGTGCTTCAAGACCCAGATCTGCCTGCCCACTGACCTCCTAGGCCAGGGCACCCATGGGTCCTGCAAATCCTCCAGCAGGCCCAGCCTCTGCTGGGAGTGCACCTTGATGGGGGCAGGGGTCTCTGCAGCTCAGCAGCTACCAGACGGAGGAACAGGGTCAGGGCCCTCAGGATGCACCCCAGATCATGGTCCAAGGGCAGCAACCTAGGGGGTTGGGCACACACTGTGCCTCACATTCCCTGCTGGCTTTGGTTTGTGACAGAGCATGTGTGACTTCAGTAATTTTTGTTGAAATAATAAACTAAGTTAAAAACAAAAGCACCCTTTCACATACCCAGTGCTCACAGCCAAAGCACAGCAGACCCAGAGCAGTGAGACTGTAGGAGATCACCCAACGAGGGCTGGCTCCCCAAATCAATGCCCTACCAGGGGAGCCCAGCCTGGGGGTGGCTCCTAACACGAGCCCGGCAGGGCTGCAGGCTGCCAAGAGCACATGCCCCCTTCTCTGCCTCTCCCTGGTGCTGAGGAGGCATGAGAGTCCAGCTGCCCACATGTCCCTCAGGCCTTCCTGAGAGCCACAAAGTAGCCTCAGCTTGACCTGACCTGGGCCTGCCCAAGGCCCATGCAAACCACAGAATCCAGGAAATGGCTCAATGTCAAAGTCCCGAGACGCAGCCACAGACAAGGACATGGGCTGCCTGAGGGCACCCAGGCACACCTGCTCCGCGCACGAGGCCTCTGGGTGCCCCCCCCCGCCCCCGCCCCAGCACCGCTGAGCAGGGGACTCAGGTTACCCGTGGCTGTGCCGGGTCAGGCCTCAAGCGGACAGCCAGCCTCCAGCTCACCGCTCACCGTTCCAGAGGCCCAGCCCAGCACAAGCGGGAAGTCCCCACGGCCAGAACAGCCACCACTAAGGGCAGACATGCGGACGCTGACACAGAAGCTGCCCCGAGTCAGCAGTTGGCCTGGGCCGCTCCCAGGAACCCAAGTGCCATGTGGCTCAGCAGGGACAGAAGCCCTGTGGCCAGCAACCCCGGGGCAGGGGTGGGTGGAATAAAACCCCACATTGCCCAGTGACCCTTGACCTCTGCCCTGTCCCGAGGGCCCGGGAGAAGGGGATCAGGAGCCTCCAGAAACGTCTGCAGACCCCAGCAGACAGATCTGTGCCCCTGTCCCAGATCACCTCATTTCCCCCATGCTAACTAGGGAACCCACTGGGTGGCCGGCACCCTGTCCCCACCCCAACCCCTCCCCTCCCAACACTCGGACACTCCTCTGACCCCAAGCCCCATGAATCGCAAGCTCTCCAGGCCATCCCTAAGCATCTGACCTCCACATAAGGGGGGCAAAGGACCCTGAGCCTGACAGGTGCCAAGGTGGTATTTTCGAGTTCGACCTGGACTACAGACCTCCACCGCAAGTCACACTCAGGACAGGACCCAGGGCAGGTGGAGAAGCCAGGACCCTCGCCTGCCCACCGTCCAGAGCTCTCAGGCTCCTGGGCAGGCAGTCAGGGGCCCAGGCGTCCCCTGCTCAGGGCACAGACAGGTGGGACACACCGCACCGGGGCGCGCAGGCACGGGGAGGCACCGCCCGGGTCACAGCCCCAGGATCTGCCCTGCCTGGCGCAGACAGGTGCCCACACGCGCGCCCGCGCACAGGCCCTGTGGCCCACTGACCCGAAGTCCTGGTCCATGGACTTGAAAAAGAATTTGTAGGCGTGCACGGGCCGGTTGCTGAGCACGTTCTTGAAGTCGGCCAGCGTGACGCGCTCGGGCGCCACGGGCAGCTTGACCAGGTACGGCGTCTCCTCCTCGTCCATGTGATAGATGATCTTGGTCTCCGCCATGGCGCGGCGCTAAGGCCCGGCCCGGGCCTTGGACGCGGGCGCCTCCCCGCCGCCGGCCCGCGCCCCGCCCGCGCGCCGCTCCCGGCCCAGCCGCGACCAGGCCCCCGCGCCCCCGCCCGGCCGCTCCGGCCCCGCCCGCCCTGCCGGCCTCAGCCCCGGCCCCGGCCCCGCGCACACCACGGCTGCTGCCCCGCCGCCCGCGGCCACCCATGCGCCCCCGGCCCGGGACGCAGGCAGGGAGGGCGCGAAGCCCGCCGCGTCCGTGCGCCCCGCCGCCGCCCCCTCGGGCCGCGCGTTAAAGGGACGGCGGGCCCTGCTGCGCGCGGCCGTGGGGGGCGCCAGAGAGCGGCGGGCCTGACGTCACCGGGCTGCCCGCGGCAAGGGGCGGGGCTGCGCACGCGCGGGCGCGGCGAGGGCGGGGCCTCCCTGCCTGCGTCCAGGCCGGGAAGCCGTGGCGCGCGCGTCCCGCGGCCGCCGCGTGCACAGGCCGGCAGCCCTCGGCTCCCGGCTCTCGGCCCTTGGGCGGCCGGGGCGCCCCCCGCGGGGCGGAGGTGGGTGGGGGCCCTCAGGAAGCTCTGCACCCGGCCTGGAGCCCTCGGAGGGGTTCCGCGCGGCCAGGCTCCGGTCCTCCTCCTCTTAAGAGTCCGGAGGCGCCGTGGTCACATCGGCGGGGTGCGGGGGAACCGCGGGAAACAGAATTGTGTCCGGGCCGGAGCCGAGGACAGTCGGTCACATTGCGCCCCCGCGCCAGCTCCGAGCTGGCGCGCCCTCTGCCGGGTCACACGGGGGCTCCGAGAAACACGGGCCAAGGGAATGCCGGTGCCCCCGTGGACGGGGGAATGCAAGTGTGAGCACGTGTATGTGATGCTCAGGCGACGGCGGGGTCAGCGCGGGCAGGTGTGCGCACGCAGGGGCACGGTGCTTCTGGCAGCAGGTGTAGGGATTCTTTTCCCGGCCGCTCTCCATCGAACCTGCCTGGGGTCCTCCTGCCTGGGGTCAAGGGAGACGCGGAGCAGCGCCCCTCCGGCTGTGAAGGGTCCAGCCCAATGGGGAGAGCGGCTCTCCCTACCCCCCACCCAAGGAGGAAAACTTGAGGCCACTAGAAGGAGGCCCACGCTGGCAAGAGTGAGAAGGGAGAGGCCCTAGGATGCGGCCTGAGAGTTATGCCGGTGGGCGGCACATGCTGCTCTGAGGCCGTCCCCAGCGCCCCGCCTTGAAGCTGGCTGGAGCTGAGACTCTCCCATCTGTCGGGTCACGACCATCCTCACGCAGTGGGCCAGCACGAGAGGAGACCTCATTAGTCCATCACTGACTGGAGGAGCTAGAGTTTGGCCATAAATCCCTGAGTCCAGGCCGGGGACCACCCCCAGGCGAGCCTAGGCAGGGGTCCTGACCTCCACTCCCCTGGGCTCTGTGAGGTGGGCACCCGCTCAGCCAAGCCTGGGCCTTCTCCCCTCGGGGCTCAGTTTCCCCAGGCAGGACTGCCTTAGAGGAAGGGTCCGCCATGGCTCTCTTCTGGGTGCTCAGGGTTAGGGAGGAAGACCCTGAGAGCTCACCGGGGGACCAGATCCCCCAGGCCAGGCACAAATGGCTGCCAGTCACACAGATGCAGGGGCTCTGATGCCTCAGCTGCACTCCTGCCCCTCAGCCCAAGCCACAGGACAGAGGCTGGTAGCCAGAAGCCAATCCCGGGACTGATGCTCATGTGGTCGGGCTGGGGCCCTGCAAGGGGCCTGAGTCTGTGGCCAGAACCTGAGTCCTGACAGGAAGGGCCTTGTCCAGTGGCATGGGGCCACTGGGGCCGGGGGTCACTGGGCTGGGGGGAGTCACAGCTCCGTGCCCCAGCCTCCCTCCTGTTGCCACTGTGGGGTCCTTGTGGGGGTGTGACGAGAGAGCAGCTATTTTGAGTTACTGCCCAGGTGTTTCACTGTATGACTGTCCTGCTTACACCCAGAGCCTGGACATTCAGATGAGGACCAACGCTCAGGACTCCCACCCCAAGTTCCTGCCTTGCTTTTCCTGGGCACCTTTTAAAATAACCACTCAGAGCTGAGCCCATGAAAGTCAGTGACTGCTGCTGCAACCACCTTACAAGTTCTAGGTGCTTGCTACCCTGCTGGCCATCTCCTGGTCACTGGTGACCTGGATGGAGGACTGCCCTTCCCCTGGCTCCCTGAGCACACACACCCCCACCCAGCGCGCGCACGCGCACACACACACACACCCAGCGCACACACACACACACCTAGCACACACACACACCCAGCACACGCACACACACATACACACCCCACCCAGCGCGCACGCGTGAACACACACACACCCAGCGCACACCCCCCCACCTAGCGTGCGCGCACACACACCCAGCGCACACACACACACCTAGCACACACACCCCCACCCAGGGCGCGCGCGCGCACACACACACACCCAGCACATACACGCCCAGCGCGCACACCCACCCACCCAGCGTGCACACACACACACACACCCAGCACACAGACACCCCCCTCCCCCCCAGGATCTGTAAGGAACACATTTCGTGACTCTTTGTGTGAGGGCTTGAAACTGGGCCTTCATCAAAATGACCCCGGGGTTTTCACCTCCTCCAGGTACGAGCTCGGATGCAGAGGGAGCCCCCTGTGGGCCACCCCCCCCACCCCGTGTGGGTGGCTCGTGCTTCCTCATTCGGAAGGTCATGATCTCAGCCCATCGCTCTGGGTTTTCCAACTTAGGGTGACAGTCGCCCCTCCTGCCCCCTGCTGTCCCTGAGGGCCTTGGAGGATGGGGTCAGGGTTGGAGAAACAGGCTTCTTCCTACCGCGGCTCCCTTCCCTCCCCCTCCTGTCCTGCTGCACCCCTCTGAGGGCGCTCCCGCTAGCTCCCGCTACCTGCTTCCTCCCCCTTTTTCCTCACTCGTTGAGCCCATCCTGGCATCTGCTTCTCTTTTCAGAGGACTGAACTGATACAGTCTGCCCTCTGTCCTCGCGTCCAGTAAGCCCTTGGAAGAGGATCTGAAACTGCTTCACAGCCAGGAGCAAGTGCACACAATCAGCTCCGACGCTGCCCTTCTCAGGACACCCAGACCCAGACTTCCCACCCAGAGGAATGGGTGATGACAGTAGGACTCCAGATGAAGGAGAACACTTGGGGGCCCCCAAGGGCCAGACTCTGCCCCCCAGGGAGATGGACGGGAGCTGTAGAGGCACAGCTGGGGCCAAGTCTAAAATCAGATGTGGTCTTTATTGAGATGATAGCGATTCCCCAGGATGAGCAAATGTGGGGTGTCAGGAGTGGCAGCACCAGCCACTCTAAGACCATCCTCACTGCCCCCCCCCGCCCCCCCGTCCTCAGCCAAAACGCAGTCCAATGAGGCCTCAGCCTGGACTCCAGCCCAAGGAGGGGCCGAGGGAAGGGAGTCAGGCTCGGAAGTCACATGGAGCCTAGTGACTGTCAAGGCAGCTTGCTGGAAACAGGGCCGAAGCAGGGTGGGAAGCAGAGAGGGGGCCCCAGGAGGCCGGAGGCAGCGCAGAGGGACACTAGCCCCGGGCCTGGAGTGCGCGGTCCTCGGGTTACCATGAAGAGCCCAAGACAGCCTGGCAGCGAAACTCGGGGTGCCGTCGAGGGGAGCTGGCAGGCAGCTCCCCTAAGGACAGGGCAAGGAAGGGGTGGGAGTGCCAGGCCTGAGGCTGACCCCAGCTCCAAGGATCCCCACTGAGCCCCCTCACGGCCCTCTCCCTGCAGAGGTGGGGCTCCCAGCCCCCAGTGGGCAGAGGCCAGGAGAGCCTGAGAGACTGGTGAACATCAGCGGGGTCGTGGCCATGCGAGGAGAGAAGAGCACCGGCCGAGGGCTGCGGAAGGGGCCCGGCTGCAGTGCCGGCAGAGTCCTAAGGAGCCCACGATCGCAAATGAGGATCAGGTGGCCCCCAAGAGGGGTCTGGAGGCAGCCTCACCCTGCACCAGTCCAGGCCAAGTTCCAGGACAGCGGGACCAGCCGCTGGAAGGGGGGCCAGGCGAGCTGCATGGGGGTCAGGAAGAGTCTTCCGAGGTGGACAGACAAGAGCTGGCAGAGCTGCTGGCCCAGCCAGGAGCCCGGGGTCGCCTTATTTGCAGTACTCCTTCCTGAACTCTGGAAGCCAAGGGGACAGGCGGGTGTCTGCCCTCTGCCCCTCTGCTGCGGGGGAAACAGGGCAGACTACCATCAGGGCTGCCCAGGGACTTGGGGGGCACTGAGGCGGCAGGGGACTCCTGCCCGCAGGGCTGGCTGGTGCCTTGGGGCTCTGAGTGGGTGGCAAGGGATACAGCCCAGCTCTGAGATGGGCAGGGGTCTCCCCCCGCACCTCAGCTCACCTTTGTCCAAGTCGATGCTCTTGGCGGACAGGGGGCTGTGGGACAGCTCAACCCTCTCCTTCAGGAGGTTGTTTTTGTAACCTGATGCAGGGAGAGAGCAGGGTGAGGTCTCAGAGACGTGCCTCCCTCACCCCAGGCCTGGGAGCCACAGTCTGTCCCTTTGGTCTCCCTCACCTAGTCGGATGTCCTCCCTCCTGTAAAGAGGCTGGTCGCCGGCAGCCACAGCAAACTCCACCATGTTCACGTCCTTCCTGGAAGCGGGAGGGTGGTGGGAGGTTAGAGCGGTGGGCAGGTCTGCCTGGTCCCCGGGAGAGCCGGAAGGGGCACTCACCCCTTGGACTTGGACTTCTTGTCGGAGTATTCGTAGCCTGGGGAGGGAGAGTCGTGTTGGGAGCAGCCTCCCCCTTCCCCAGCGCCCCCCCCCCGCCAGCCCACAGGAACCCTCGCAGCCCAGGCAACGAGGCTCATGGGGCCCTCTGCTCGGACCACTGCGCCCTAAGTCCCGCCTCCGGCCGGGAAAGGCTTCCCAGTGCTGGCCTCAGTCCCGGCGTCGCGAGTCCCCCCCACCCCCCCGCTCACCTCCGCGGCGGCGCTGTCGGGTGGCCAGGATGACCGTGATGAGCAGCAGAATGAAGAGCAGCAGCGTGGCCAGCACGTAGCCCAGCTGCTGGAAGAAGTGGGCCCGGCCCTCGGGGACGATGACGTTGATGACGCTGCGGCCGCGCGTCAGCGTGGGGTCTGCGGGGGCCGGGCGGGGACCGTGTCAGGGAGCGCGCAGCGCGCCTACCCGGGCCGGCCTCAGCCCGCGGGGCCCTCCCCCCGCAACGCTGGAGTCCCTAATTTGGGGCCGGAGGGGGCCACAGACGTGCCTCCTGCACCTGGGCCGGGCGCGCCGCTGTGGCTGGAACCGTTGCCCGGCGAGTCCCGCGGGGGCGGCCGGGCGGCGGGCTCGGTGACCTTCAGGTGGAAGACGCGGCGCTCGTGCAGGCCGCAGTAGTGGTGGTGCAGGTGGCAGGAGTAGGTGCCCTCGTCTGCCGGCTCCAGCGGGTCGATGCGCAGCGAGAAGTCACCGCGCGCAAAGGCGTCCGCCCGCACCGCCACGCGCTCCCGCAGGAAGGGCGGCCCGTAGGCGCGGCGCTCGCCCGACGCGTACAGGTCGAGCAGGCGGTCCGCGCGGTCGTGCGGCACCCCGGGCGGCTGCCGGTCCCAGTGCACCACCTGCTGCGCCTCCTCCAGGTGCCGGTCGGTCCACACGTGCGCGCGGTTCACGCACGTCAGCAACGCGGGCGCGCCGCGCTCCACCGCCAGCACCTCCTTCTCGCCGTCCCAGTGCGCGCCGGCGGCCCGGGCTGGGGGAGCGAGGCCGGTCAGGGACCCCGGGCCGGGAGGGTGCCCGGAGGGAGCGGGGCGGGGGGTGGGGGCAGGGGTGGGAGAGCACAGGCCGGGAGTGGGACACACTTACGGTCGTCGGTGACCTCGAGGCGCACGGCCAGGCTCTCGTAGAGGTGGCAGTAATGGTGGTGCAGGTTACAGGTGTACAGCCCCTCGTCTGTGTCCTCCACCGCTACGCACCGGGGGAACCCAGCAATGAGCTCCGCGGCCTCGCCCGCGCCCCCGCAGCCCCGCCCCCTCTCGGTCCCTCGGGCCGTACCGCGGATGAGCAGCGAGAAGTTGCCGTCCTGGAAGGCGGTGGGGGTCAGCAGCAGGCGGCCGCTGTCGCGCGGCTCGTACACGCGCTGCTCGCCCGCCGAGTACATGTCCACGAGTCGGCGCGCGGAGCCGCCGGCCGGGCCGCTGCTGAGGTCCCAGTGGACCACGCGCTGGCGGTCGTGCAGCCGGTCTTGCGTCCACACCATGCGCGGGCTCTGACAGCGCAGCACCGCCCGGGCGCCGGCTGCCCAGCTCACTGCAGACTCGGACACCACGGAGCTGCCGGGGGTCGCGGGCCCGGCTGGCCCTGGTGGAGAGGGGAAGTGACCGCGGGAGGGGTGAGACCCAAGGGGACTGATACAGGATGGGGCTAGCAAGGGTTCCCAGGGGAGGGTGGTCACTAACCTGAGGACAGAAGGACAGAAGAGCCTGGAAGGAGAGGAAGCAAGAGTCATACTGTGGAGGGGTCACCCACCCGAACCGGCCCCCACTTGGCTCCCTGGGCCCCGTCGGTAGTCCTTGCTGAGGTGGGTGCTAGTGACACCCTCATAACAGGTGGAGGTAAATCCAGAGAAGCCGGGAGGGCAGAGGCGGGGGTCTCCTTCCCCTCCACCTCTCCCAGGCCCCCGCTTAATCCTCATGGCCGTCTGCCCAGGCTGCGGGTGAGTGGTGGGGCCAGGCCAGCTCTGTATGTGTGCCTGTCACCAAGCGCCACATTCAGGAATGGTGGCCACCCTAAACATCACTGCAGCAAGGCCACAAGAGTACCAGCGCCTGACACCTTGGGCTGGTTTGCGGGGCTTCTGCACGTGCATATCCGGAGTGGCACCTGCCCGGGGGCCATGCCTCACAAGCCCGCCCTCCAGGGTCCTCAGACGGATGGCGCCCCACCCAGGAGCCCCCTCGGCCTTCCCGAAGGGCAGAGGTCTGAAGCACGAGAAGGCTGGAAGTGGGGAGTGACCCCACCATCTGCCACCCCACACGCCAAATTCCTGCTCCAGAGATGTGGCCCGGTGCCCAGCCGGATGGAGGAATGTGCCGGGTCAGCAGGCCAGCCCGGCAGGGGTGGGGTGGGGGGGGATGAGCTCCGGGGCCTGGGAGCAGACCCTGCGAGCCCCCCTCAGTCCCCCACCCACTCCCCTCCTGACAACAGAGAAGCACAGGCCTGAGGGGCGTCCCAGAGAAGTCGGGGGGCGCCAGGGAGCCCAGGAGGAGCCCCCGCCTTGGCCTCCCTCCCTGCCCGGCCCGTCTCCAGCGTCCAGTGAGGGGAAGTTCTGTGGGACCTGACGTGAGGCCTCACCACCTCCACGTCCTGGGGGCCTTCTCGTGGTGAGCAGCTCCCTCTGAGGCCCCCAGACCCACCCCTTCCCAGCTGAGGCACCCCCCCCCCACCAACCCTGGGCTCGGGCTCAGACCCACCAGCGGCTCCCGCCCCCCGACCCCGCCCCCACACCCGAACTCACTCTGCAGAAGCACAAGTTTCCAGAGCAGGACCCGGGCCCGCAGCTCCATGGCGCCTGCCTGGCCCGCCTGGCCCGCCGGCGCTTTGTCTCACTCAGGCTCTAACTCTCCAGAAAAACAGCCCGGCCCCCTCCCCTCCCCCTCCCCCTCCCCTTCCCAGCACCCGCTGTGACATCAGAGCAGACCGCCCCCTCCGCTCCTGCCCGGCCCCTTGGCCTCCCCGCCTTCCCCCGGTCCTTGGTCCTCGGCCGGCCTGGTGGGAGGTGTCAGGCCTTGGCCACTGTGTTCCCAAGGGTGAGGGGAGTCACTCTGGCTTGGGTCCTGGAGAAGGTGGCAGTGGCCCAGCCCAGAAGGCGCAGGGGGGCCTGAGGGTGTGGCCCCACATGCCTCGTGGGTGTCTGTGACACACATACGGAGCCCTTCTGGGGCCACTGCAGGTCTGGGGTTCTGGGGGGAGTATCTCCTCACCAGCATCTCTGTAAGTGAACACTGGCCAAGGCATCCCCCCACTGCAGGAGAGCAGAAAGGCATCCTGGGTCTGACCCCAAGGGCCCCAGGCTGCCAGACCACCAGGTCTTCCCGTTGGCCCTGTGGTGACCCTTCGCCTCTGGGGGCTGCGTTTCCTCAACTGTGAGGTGGGGATAAGAGTCGCACGGGCCCTAGGGAGGTAGGGGGGCCCCTTCCGGAGAGCACGATGGGCACTGCTGTTCATCAGTCATCTTCAGCCAGCCAGGGGGATGAGGGGTGAGGCCCCTGAGAGCTGAGCGGGGAGCCGGGTGACCCCCTGTCCTGGTGCCCCCACCCCATCTGCCCACCATCAAGAGCAGAAACACCACCCAGACCCGGGTACGGTGCTCCCAGGATCACCCCCCACCCCTCCCAGAGGGGAGGAAATGAAGTGGGGTATGGGAGCCTTCCCAACAGAAGGCACAAATTTGAAGCTCTGGGAAAACTTACAAAGTCACGTAAACAAATGTGAAATAACAGAGCATGCACTGTGTATCAAACCCACTCTTTCTAGTTAAGCAAACCTCAAAAAAAAAGAAAAGAAAAAAAATCCACCAAACTACCACAAAAACCCACGGTGCATTTTTGGACTGCCCATTTGGACTGAATTATGGTCACAGGCCCAGGCCCTGGTGGGCTGGAGTCTCTCTTGAACGCTGCCCTGGTCCCCAAGTCCTCAGACAAGCAAGGAGCCCAGCCCAGCCAGACTCTTGGGCTCCGGGCAAGGGGAGGAGGCTGCTGCTACTGCAGCAAGAGGGAATGAGGGCTGACAACAGGTAGGACCCACTGGGAGGACACAGGGCTGTGAGGACGCCCCACCCCCAACCTAACGGACCCATTTCCTCAGCAGGATCCAGACCCTGGGAGGCGGAGCCCCCTTTCCAAACTGGAATCAGGACTTGTCTCCACACCCCACCCCCAGCTCCTCAAGGGCCTTTCATTCTGGATAAACAAGCCCTGCCTGGCTGGCCTTGAGGCCTGGCCTCTCCTCCTGTTTTTCTAACTGGTTTATATTAGCACTGGTGGCCTCCTTCCCAGCCCTCCTCCCTCCTCTGCGCCCCCGCCCTTGTCTGTCTCTCTCCATCGGCCTCCTCGACCGCTCTATTGCTCCATCTCAGGCCTCTGTTCCTGCCTCTGGCTGCCAGGCTGTCTCTCCTCCATAGAGGGAAGATGTCCAGGCAGGGCTGGAGGGAGGCAGAGACGGCCCAGGTCCGGCCCCTCAGTCTGGAAGGGGAGCGGGGTCAGCTCCCAGCGCTGAGCTAGGAGCCTGGAAGCACCCGGGCCACACCCTAACTCCCTGCAGAGCCCTGCGTGGAGGTCGGTGGATTCCTGGCAACGCAGATCCAGCCCTCGGCTCAGCCCCAGTACAGACGTCTGAAGGAGGAAGCACACTCCTGGCACCACTGGGCAAGGATGGACAGGGCAGGGGAAGGCTACAAACCCCTCCTCCCTGCCCCATCCTGTTCTCTCTGCTTGAGCCCACCTCCCCAGTCCTTGGCAGGAAATAGCCACAGATGAGAACAGAGGCCCAGGAGAGAACAGACCGGAACTAAACGGCTGCAACATCACCATGGTCCTCCTGAGCTCCAGCCCAGCCCCAGCCAGACCAGAGCCCTGGACCCACATCCCCCTCTCCTAGGAGTCCAGGCCAGACAAGGCGGGTCAGCCAGCGAGCCCCACTGAGACAGACTCAGACTCTGGCTCCAATCCTGGGGACCCGGACATTCCAGGCAGCCAGGATCACTGGGAGGAGAAACCACAGGCACTCAGAGGCACAAGCAGACACACAGACACGTGTTCACACACGCTGTCATTCAGCAAACGCTGCGCACCTACTGTGTGCCAGGCACTGGGACTCAGCACCGCACCGGCTGCCAAGCTCCTGCCCTCTTGTAGCTGTTAGAGGGCAGACAGCCTGCAGACCCAGCTGCTGATGAATGAGGGCATTTTAAACATGGCGAGATTAACGCAGGTAAGGGGCTCCCTCAGCCAGACCAACCAGGACAGCCCCTCGGGGACCCACACCCACAAGTGAATAGCTAGGCTGGGGCCCAGGAAGCTGCCTGCCGGGTAGGGGAGAGCGTGCTGGGCTCTCACGTGAAGTACGATGAGGCCTAAGGGGGTTTACATGCGGGAGAGATGTGGTCTGATGATGCAGGAAACGCCAAGATGGTTAGTTTAGACCTGTCAGGATTTACACGAACACATCAGGGAAATGGACAGAGTTCTGAGATGCTCCCCAGGGCACCCAGCCCGTTTCCTCCCCCAGAGTGTGACCAACCTTGGCGGGATAGCCCTTCGCACCCACGTGACAGACGTGACTGCAAGTTGCTCCCTGAGGCAGAGTATGCATCTCAGCCGGACAAAAAGCCTCAGCTTCTCTGCCTGCTGGGCTGTGAAAGGGCCCATGGGGTTGACCCAAGTGCAAAACCCTGAGGCCCCAGCCACACCCCCACCCCCCCACCCCCGCAAGAAGAAAATGGATCTCAGTCCTACAACCGCAAGGAATGGATTATGCCACCCACCAGATTAGCCTGGAAGAGGACCCCAAGTGAGGACACAGCCCTGCCGACACAGGTTTCCCCTGGTGAGACCCTGGGCCGAGCTCCCAGCAAACTCACACCCAGACGCGTGCCCCACGCAGCCGTGCGGTAACGAACATGCCGAGGGAAGCTGCTGAATTCGCGTTGATTTTTGGTGCAGTAACAGGAGACAAATACGACTGTCTCCCTGAGCAAAGCAGGGGCAGGACTTAAAAGGACAAAAGCACAGGTCTCAGGGATGGTGTCTTGTTAGGGACTGGCTTGTGGGCAGGTCGCTGAGCAGCAGGGTCCCTGGGGTGTCCTTGGGAGCTGCGCTGACCCATCATCAGACAAGGTGAGGCCAGAGCGTGGGGCCGTGTCACAGGCCACGGCACTCGCCATGTCCCCCTCACGCTGCTTTTATGCTCATTCTGACCAGGTCTCGTACAAGCACCAGGTTACTTGTGAGTGTGTTGGTCCTTCTTCTGGGGACCTGGTGGCCTGCCCGGTGCCGGGGCTCACCCCGTGAGGCAGGGGCTCTGCAGGCCCCATGTCCGAAGAGCCGGGTGTCCCGTGGAGGCTCTCTTCTCCTTCCGGTGGAGACCACAGGTCAGACAGAGGCTGGGAGATCATCAATCCACTGAGACACTGATTCGAAAATACAGACGAGAAAATCTGGAAATATAGATCCATTATTTCATGGGCCAGCCAACCCTTTTATCTTGAGAAAATGTCAGGGAGCCAAGATCAAGGATTTTAGTGGTCGTGGTCAAACCCACATCAGTGGTTTCCTGCGTGGCATTAACAGGGTTCAGGCACCCCTCATTGTACTGCACTTCGCAGACTGTGCCCTTTTTACAAACTGAAGTTTTGGGGTGACCCTCTGTCAGGCAAGTCTATCAGTGCCATTTTCCCAACAGCGTTTGCTCACTTCATGTCTGTGTCACACTTTGGTAGTTCTCACATTATTTCAAACCTTCCACCAGCAAAAAATTCTGACTCGCTGAAGCCTCAGATGATGGTTAGCATTTCTTAGAGACAAAGTAGTGTTAAATTAAGGCATGTAAAATTTAAAAATATATATATGGGACTTCCCTGGTAGTGCAGTGGTTAAGAATCCACCTGCCAACGCAGGGGACACGGGTTCGATCCCTGGTCTGGGAAGATCCCACATGCCGTGGAGCAACTAAGCCCGTGCGCCACAACTACTGAGCCTGCGTGCCACAACTGTTGAAGCCCGCGCGCCTAGAGCCTGAACTCTGCAACAAGAGAAGCCACCGCAATGAGAAGCCCGTGCACCGCAACGAAGAGTAGCCCCCACTTGCCGCAACTAGAGAAAGCCCACACGCAGCAACGAAGACCCAACGCAGCCAAAAATAAACAAAATTTTTAAAAAATTAAGGCATGTACGTTTTTTAGACATAATGCTATGGCACACTTAATAGCCTACACTTTAAACATAACTTTTATATGCGCTGGGAAACCAAAAGGTTTGTGTGCCTCGCGTGCCTGTGGTGGCCCGAACCGAGCCCGCAGCGCCTCTGACGCCTGCCTGCATCCCGTTTGGCTCGTTCTGTTCATGAAGGTGCAGGGACGCCGGCCGGATTGTATGGGTCATAGACTCGAACCATGACCTCAGGCTCCGAGGTTGGCCATTGTATATTCTTCTCTCCCATCACGCCAGAAGTGTTTCCTTACCGCCCTTATCATCAGTTTTGCAGCCAGGAATCAAGGACCACAGACCTGACTCCTAGCAGATTTCACCCGTGGTGCCTCTCACTGCGGGAGTTAACAAAGTTACAGAGTCCCCAGGTCCAGCTGGTTGCTGGCGCCTTGGGAAGGCCAGGGCTGACAAGCTTAGAGCAGCCACCAGGCTGGCTTCCTGGGGGCCGCGAGCGCTGCTTCCACGTGGACGGGCGCCCTGGGTCCCTGGCGCCTCACCAAGGAGATTTACCTTTAAATGCGATGCTTCCAGCAAGGGAGCCCCTTCACCACGGGTTCTGGTGACAGCGAGGCTCCCTTCAGCAGCTCTGCTTTATGAAGAGGGGCTCGAGCTCCCCACAGAGGGTGTGGGGGAAGCCACGGGAGGGAGGGAGGGTGGTCCGTGGTGTCCTGCCTGCAACACAGTCCCTCAGCCACCCCGAAGCCTTGACCTGGCCTCCCTGCGGCCCTCGGCATGGCCACCAACGCCCCTCGGCCCTGCAGCCTGGAGGGCTCCCACCTCCCCTGCCCGCCCAGCCTGCCAGCCCAAGGACTCCTCTGCTGTCAGGGTTAGGGGGGTGGGAGGAGTGGGGGTGAACCAACCACCAGGCTCCCCGAGCTTCCTGGTCCCGACTGGACCCAGGGCCACCCCTCGGGTACCGTCCTGAGTGGTTCCCTTCTATCACTTCCTACAGAATTTTCAGTTTATCTGAAGAATCACTGGCTTCACATCTGTATTAAGAGTTTCTTGTGATATTTTCTCCTGAACTCTGAGGGCCAGTTGAATGAGATACATTTACAGACACTCCATTACAGCCTGTGCTGTCTCATGCCCACACCACCTCAGCGAGACACGTCCAACTCCTCTGCCTGTCCTGTGGACTCGGGCCGGACTGAGTAAAATTTAATTTGATTTCCGGGTCATCTGCTTCTGGTGCACAGGGGCCCCCGGCCCTGACCTGGCCCCTGGGGACAGTGTGGCAAGTGTCGGCCTGTCTAGTGAGGCTGTTTCCTGTCGCGTCAACAGTCAGGGACCCCGGAGACGGCCCCCGGGAGGCCACCACTGCCGCCCGGCTGCACAGCATGTCCAAAGGCCAGAGAGTGGAATCTCTTTTAAGGTGTCACGTACTTCCCCAGGATTCAGTCACGAGAGTGTGTTTACCTCATAGAGCCTTCCGACCTGCAGGTACTGGCGGGGAGGGCCCCACAACACAGCAATCAGAGCCATCCTCGCCGCACACGCGAACGTGGCAGCTTCCCACCAACGCGAGATCGCAAAGTTGCTCCAGCACAGTCAGAACAACATTCCTTTTGTGTATAAATGGTCTGACTTTCCCATATTACGGGCTTCGTAAACAGGGGGGCTTCCAAACTTGCGAAGGGGTGGTTAGATACAGTAGTGATAAATATGTTCCATCGTCTGCACTGCTCTTCATTTTATCCGAGGGAGGAGGCCTTTGTGTTGCCACTGGCGGTCTGGGGGAACCCCAAAGACAGGTGAGGTTTAAGACACATTGCCAGTTTTTCCAAGTCTGGATCTCAGGCCTGGATTTTGGGCAGGCACATCGTCACTGTTGACCACACACAAGACATGATGATCACGTTGGCTAGAGTTTTAACCAATCCGGGTGACAGCATCTAAAACGAGCACAGCACTGAATGATTACTGGCAGCGTTTGCCATCTTAGAAACAAGGACCATCTGGTAAAACAGAGTCAAGTCGTGGTGGGAACCTGAGGGGAGAAGGGCCCAAATGGGGATAAGCCTGGGGGACAGAAATGCACTCCCTGACCCAGCAGAGGAAACAACAGCTTTGCTTTTTGTTTAGAATATGCTGTGCACGTAAAAGACAACTCTTTTTCTCTTTATCATATAATATATACGCTTCCTCCACTTACCGATATTGATATACCTCTCTATGAATGTTTATTATAAGTACACAAATATTTATACTGTTATTGACAAATTTAAAGGGAGAGCTTTAGTTTACGTAACTGTATATATCACACAGCGTATGTTTTAACTTCACCATCCAAATTAGACGTAATTTGGACAAAGAAGGGCTCTTTTTAGATAGTAACACACTATTTCTGTAATCGCTCTCTTTGTGAATTTCACTATCTTTAGAAACGCTCCAGGTATCTGCTGCATAACAAGCACCTTAAAACCACAACCCGGGGGCAGGGATGAAGAGGTGGTGCACAGGGGATCTTTCAGAGCAACGAAACTGTTCTGTATGATCCCCCATTAGGGGGATTCACGGCACTATGCGTTTATCAAAATCCAATGAACGGCATGGCACAAAGAGGGAATCGTAATGTGTGAAAAGTCTAAACAACTCATTTAGGTGGTCAGGTAATCAGAATGTGGCCAAGAAATCTGGCTGACTCACAAACGGGGCAACACCACTGAAGGGGTGTGGAAGTACCAACCTGAGGGCCTCGGGAGTCAGCCGAGCCTGTGACTGAAGGCAGAGGGGCCTGCGCGCAGCACCGTGCTGGAGCTGACACGAGTGTTGCCCACCGGCTGGGGTTTATCAGCTCTGATACTGCCGCAGGGGACGTGGACCAGGTTATGGAAAAGCAAGAGAGGGGCTGGAATGACCCGCGAGGTCAGGATCACAGTTGGAGACACTGCTGTGAGCTCATGTTCAGCGCAACACAAATAAAGGCGGGCGCCTGTGGCAGCGGTTTTAGGTGTGTGGGCGCGTGGCGGCTCTGTCACCTGAGAAGGCCCAGCAGCAGCGAGCACACCCAGCTCCAGACCAAAATGGTTTCTAAGACCATTTCCCACACAAGGAACCAGGGCTCCCTGGAGAAATGGCGGGTCTTAGGGTGCGGGAGGGAACACGAGACAAGCCTGGAGTGCCTAAAAGGAAGGAAGTGCTAGAAAGTGCATGATGGGAGCTTCCCTGGTGGCGCAGTGGTTAAGAACCCGCCTGCCAATGCAGGGGACATGGGTTCAAGCCCTGGCCCCAGGAAGATCCCACATACCACGGAGCAACTAAGCCCGTGAGCCACAACTACTGAGCGTGCGCTCTAGAGCTCACGTGCCTAGAGCCCACGCTCCGCAGCAAAGCCACCGCAATGAGAAACCCACGCACCTCAACAAAGAGTAGCCCCCGCTCACCGCAAATAGAAACTAGAAAGCCCGCGTGCAGCAACGAAGACCCAACGCAACGAAAAATAAATAAATAAAATTGAGTCTTTAAAAAAAAAAATTACCTGGACTTTTTCTAATACTAGTTGTTAAACTCCACATTTTCCAGCCCAACATTTAAACAATATTAACGTTTATAAGACATAGTCTCCTTGGCAATATTTGCTCTCTGCCAGAATTCACACCTCTCTGCTTGTTATCCAACGATGAACAATTGTCCCAGGTTAATTTTTTAGCTGTGGATTCTGCAAGAAAATGACTTTTTTTTTTAAAGCATTAGAAGTTCAATTCCTTTTTTCTTTCTGGAAATCTAACGTTCTCTATTTTAAATCTATGAAAGCATGCATTCGTCTATTTAAGCCATCAGCATGGGAGCTTTATAATCAATATACATTATTTTGGTTTCCAGGAAGACAGGAAGTTATACTAAAATGCTCAGAGAATGTGCCCAGTCATACGGCCCAAGAACCTAATAGAATCTCAGCCGAGACCCTGGGACTTGGGCCTCTGTATCCTCCATGGCTGCCCAGTGGACGGGTCTCAACACGCTTCGTGTGCTTTAGCCCTCATATTGTCCCATCTTTGGCCAGTGAAGCCCTTTGCACCCTCCTGGCGCCTCCCGTGGCCTCTGACATGAAGAGACACGGCAGGTTCTCATGCACTTCCTGCCACAGGTCTGGCATTAGGGTTTCCAGGTAAACATCGCACAGGACATACTGAGAAATTATTTGTTGCTTATCTGAAATTCAAATTTAACTAGGGGCCTGTATTTTTATTTGCTGAAGTTGGCAACCTTACCAGGAACTAGCCATGTCTCCAAAGAGTCCTGGCTCCCACCAGAAGTGGGGGAGGGCACTTAGAGCCACCTCTGGGGGTCTTGGTTGGTAGACCTCACTCTCAAACATAAGCACACAGCCAAGTGCCACCAGAGGAAGCCCACTGATGTGGGAAACAGAGGCCAAAGGCAACAGAGGAACGCACCTGGCAGAAACAGAAACTAGACTTGGCCGTGGGGGGCAGAGAAAATACGTAGCATTAACATCCCCACAAGGAGATGCCACCACACCCATGAAACATAAACAGGGCACCACTAAAAACACTCAAAAATCAAGTCTCTTAGAAATTAAGAAAGTAACAGAAATGAAAGAAATTCATTAAATGGATTAGAAGAAAATGTTGAATATGCCAACGAGATAAAATATAGAAGAGAAAGTCATCCAAACAACAGGCGTTTCATAAAAAGAGAAGAAACAGAGTGGAAGAAATGATAACAAAACGGTTCGAGAAAACGTCCCCAAACTGAATCCCAGAAGGTTAGGAGTTTCCAGATTGAAATGGGCTCCTGTGGGGGCGAAAACAGATCCACACCAAAGTATATATGTCACTGGGAGTGTCTCCACCAGTGAAGGAAAAGAGGAGCTTCGAGAGAGAAAATCACAAAGGCTCTGGACTCAAATTGGGTTCAATTTTCTCAAGAGCAACACTGGGAACCAGAAGACAACAGAGTGACACCTATGGGGTTTTATAGGAAATAATTTCCAACCTAGAATTCCATATCCAGCCAAACTGTGAACCAAGAAACAGGACCCAATAAAGATGTCCGCAGATTTGCAAGGTTTCAAAATTTTCTCTTGTGTTTCTTTCCGCAGGAGACTGGAGGATGTGCTCTTTCAAAGTAAGGTAAGGAAAAAAGAAAAAAAAAAGTAAAAAATGAAGAAAAAAAAAAAAGGGAAGGAAAAGGGAAGATGAGGGATCAGGGGAGCAGAGAGTCTGAGAGAATCCCCAGGGTGAAAGCTGGGCCTAGATGTGATGGGCAAACAGCCAGCTGGACAGGTGAGAAATCCAGGAAGAGCCTTCACTCTGAGATGAATGAACCTCAGCTGTTTCTGGGAGTTGGGCTGAGAAGTTGGGGTTGAAATTGTGATGAGGGCACAGAAAACTAAAGCAACTGAAAAGAAAGAAAAAAAAAAAAACAACACAATTACTGATTCCAGGGAAAACAAAAACTCACAGAGAAGGAAAAGCAGTGACAGTGTCTCCACGTGAACAGACACTCATGTCCCCCAACTCACAGGCCACCAAGTCAGAAGAGGGGCAGTGAGGAGGGGCAGCACATGACACCCACGAGGAAAACAAAATGTAGTGCCATGACAGGGGACACAGGTTCGAGCCCTGGTCTGGGAAGATCCCACATGCCGTGGAGCAGCTAGGCCCATGCGCCACAACTACTGAGCCTGCGCTCTAGAGCCCGTGAGCCACAACTACTGAGCCCACGAGCCACCACTACTGAGCCCGCACGCTACAATTACTGAGGCCCGCATGCCTAGAGCCTGTGCTCCGCAACAAGAGAAGCCACCACAATGAGAAGCCCACACACAACGAAGAGTAGCCCCCGCCTTCCGCAACTAGAGAAAGCCCGCACACAACAACTAAGACCCAATGCAGCCAAACGTAAATAAACAAATTTATTTTTTTAAAAATTAAGTTTTGGAGTCAAATAGAGCTGAATCATGGCTTCGCAGCCATGTGGGCAAGTTCATCTCTGTACCTAAGGGTCCTCCCTTATCAAACAAGGTTCATTATAGATTTGTTGTGAGGTAAGTCCTGTGAAGAACCTAGCACAATGCCTGTGGTGGAAAGAATCACTCAAACATGTCAATTACTAATAGTTTAAAAACATAATTCTTATTCTACAATCTATCTCTGATGCAACTTTTCTCAGAAAGCCATTCTAGGATGTACTCTGTGAAAACAAGGAAGTAAACCACACGGCAGGAAAACACGGCATTCCAGAAACAGAGGCTCCAGCTGATGAGGCCAAGGGTATCCCAGGGAGACCCTGCTGGTACCATCAAGGGCCCAGGGCGGCCCAGACAGGGCGCCAGGAGGGCGGCTCCACCTGAACAAGTCACTTGAGGAGCTGGACGGAAGTGAGTTTTTAAATTCCGCCAGCAAGTTTGGAGCTGAGTTAGTGATACATAGAAAAACGTGCAGAAGAAAAAACAAGACTGGAGGATAAAGAGCTGAATGAGAAAGGACATACAAGCTTGCTGAGCTGTGGGGCCATTTAAACTGTGGCAGACTACACCGGGAGGAGGCCGAGGCCAGCAGAGGAGCTGAAGCTGCTGCCCTGGCGCAGGCTCGGGGTGGGTGAGGTGAGGTGAGGCAGGAGCTGACAACCCCACACTGAGCCACGTACAATCCTAACTGGCCGGCAAATCAACAAATGAGAATTCAACTGTAAATACAAAGTAACAAAACCAACAGGAATAAGCAAAGCGAACAGGCTCCTCGTGACGGGGAGAGGGTACCCTTGCCCGGATTCACAGGGAAGCTCAGGTCTGAGCCCCAGAGGACCTGGGGGTGACCCACCCACCCTGTTCACGTGAGGGCTTTGGTGTTCCAAGGCCTTGGGGACTCCGGGATAGACCCCCAGTCTTGGTGGCCTCTGGGGGTCTATCCTCTGGGGGCCAGGTCCACTCGGCAGGACTCCAGGCTGAATCAGTGTCCTCCCCTGCACCTCAGATCACCTACACTGGGGTGGTGAGGGTGTGGGGTGCCAGGTCACGGGGCAGTCACCCCTGTCCTGTGCTCCCAAATTCACTGGGTCAATCTACACTCCACACAACACAGGCACGATGAATGCCGGCGACCTGGCTCACCCCGATCGTGAGTCTTGGCCACGGCTCAGAGGCTTCCACGGAGGTGTCACAACTCCCACCCGCCTGCAGGTTGAGGCCGTCCCTCCTCTTGGCCTCAGGGGCCCTGACAGCCCCGCCGCTGCACAGCTGAAGCAAGGGGGCTGCCGGCCTGGTGCTGCCCCACCTGAGTCTGCGGTGCTTCCCTCCCTACTCAGCCGGGAAGGATCCTCAAAATACACAGAGGCCGCCCACACCCCACACAGAGAACTCCAATTTGGGAGGTGGCAGTCTCAGCTGGGGTGAACTCGAGCCCCAGCCCTGCTGCTCGGCTGATGTGTGACCCGCAGGTCAGGTGAGGGACCCAATGCCACGGCTCAGTCCGCTCATCCAAAAATGGTCCAGCAGTGCCCTGTGAGGCTGAGGACAGCACTAGACAGAATCCGACAGGGAGCAGGGGCTGTCGCCCCCTGGCCCCCACCCTCAGGCTAACTCCAGACCCAGGTCTGGACTCCTCTGCCCCATCCTGGGGCTGCAGCTCAAGAGCCCCTCAGCGGCTTTTTCCAAAATTCAGACCCGGAGAGGAATGTTCCCTGCCTCCTCTGTCCCCCCAGGTTCCAGCATCCTTCCAGGCAAGTTCAGCGGGCCATGGCCAGGCCAGGGGAGTGAGGCCAACCTCTGCCCCACGCCGAGGCCCTCCATCGCCCTCGCCAGCCTGCAGGCTCCTCGGACGGCAGGGAGCACAGCTATTTGCATGCAGTTTGGGGGCGCACACGTATGTGCGTGTCTGACTGGGGCAGGGCCCCAGCCAGCCCCTCCCAGGGCCCAGCGTCCAGCCTCACATCCTCCCGCAGGGCTTGAGCCCGGCCTGGCTCCCTCTTTGGCCCACTGTGTGGGCAGGAACGCCCAGGCCAGGAGACACTGGCCGTGCCCCAGGCATGGAAGAGCACAGGGACAAGGGGCGGCGGCTGAGCTCACCGAGGTGCCTCCACACTGGGTCCAAAAGGCAGATCCCCAGTCAGTGCCCAAGACCACCCCCATCGGCTCAAGCCCTCGCTGGGGCCCTCCTCTGGCTGAACCCAAGCCCTAGGCACTGCTACGGGCTAAGCGCAGACCACAGGCCAGAACCACATCACACGGGCCCTCCCTCTGCGCCCCACCTCAGGGGGTGCCCAGGGCTAGAACAGGAGCCGCGGGGAGGAGCTGCGGGAGGGTGGAGGCCCCGTCGGGAGGTGGGGAGAGGCCTCTGGTGGTCCGGGGGGAGCCAGAGTAAAAATAAAACCCCCAAACCACCTCCTGAGATCATGCTTGGGGCCCAGGGCACCCAAGCCACAGGCAGGATGAGGTCTGCACACACGAGCTGGGGCAGGGAGAGGGCTGCCAAGGTGCAGGGCCTGCAGGGCAGGGGAAGGGACAGGGACTGGGGAGACAGAGCAGGGCTGGGCCAGCTCAGGAGCTGACCCGACAGGATCGGTGACCTCAGGAACAGGGGCCTCGACCATGGTACCGCTGATGTCCGGGGCTACCTGCTCCTGGGCAGGGGCTGCCCTTGCACTGGAGGGCATTTCACAGCATCCCCGGCCTCCACCAACTGTGACCCCCACTGTGACAACCCAAACTGCCTCCAGATGTGGCCCAATGCCCACTTAAGAACCACCGTTGTGAAGGAATGGTGAGGCCACGTGGCTTGGAACCACTGGGCAGCCTGCCTTCTGGGGGCGCCCCAGCTGGCACCCACCTCACGGTGGAGGCGGCTGGAGCAGGTGACCCGGGTGCCAGGGCCCTGTGGCGCCCTGCCAGCTGGCAGCCTCCAGGCGTCTGGGTCTGCACCCCCCTGCACAGTTCGGCCAGTTGTATCCCCAGCACTCACGGCCCCAGCTGAGCTTTGTCTCCAGACTCAGCCAGGGAAGGGTGGGGTGAGCCACGGGGCAGCTCCCACACGGGGGCTGGAAGAAACACCGGGAGCAGCTGCTCAGCGGCCGTGGGCGTCAGCCAAGGGCGTCACTGGCAGGCCAAGGCCCTGCTGGGAGGCCTGGTGGAGCTGGGGCCGGACTTGGCACCAAGAGAGCATGGTAATTCCACCCGAGGGAGGCTCCACTGCTGAGGCCCAGACCCTGGCCCTGGGGCCCCTGCCCCACCCACAGTTGAGGAAACTGAGACCCAGGAAGGATGCCCGTGTCCTGGTCCTCAGCCGGGACCCCAAGAGCTGCCAGGAGCCTAATCATTGCCCCCTAGTGGCCACCCATAGAAGCAGTCCTGTGCCCTCAAGGGCCTCTAGTCTCCTCCAGGTCAGGGTCAGCTTCACGCTTCTCACGCCCACTCTATGAGCCCATCTCCCCGATGGACAGGGACTCAGACAGGCCCCACGGTTAGACGCCTGCTTACCCGGCTGGCAGGCACGCACAGGACAGGGGCCCACCTGGCTCACTGAAGCATCGGGGTCGTCTGTTCCCTTCCAGGAGAAATGCTGGGAAGCCCGTGTCCAAGCACACCCCCTGCCCCCAGATCTGCTAAACCTGCAGGGAACCCAACCCAGGCCACAGACGCATCTCTGACAAAACACGAGGAGACCGCACCGCCCTGGTGTGAAGCGGGACGGGGGCATCAGCAACAGAACTGTGCCCCTCGCAGACGTCACTCCGGGGCTCAGGAGAGACGTACCCACCTTCCTCTCCTTGAACCCAATATCAGGAGCAGGGCAGACGCTGAGAATGAGGACGAGCCTCACCTGCACTCACGGACTCTGACCAGGCTCCTCCGCCTGCAGTCCAGCCCCCCAAGCCTGGATACAGAGGCCCAGGGGCCCCTCACTATTAGCGAAAACACGTTCCCCTCCATGCAGGAGAAACCTGAAATTTCTGAGGACCACTAACTCACACTAAGGCTCTACGCTTCCCCAGCTCCATAAACGGCACCCCTTCCTCAGCCAGCCCAACCCTGAACCTTCCAGAGTGGGCCATCCCTTCCTGGTGAGCCCTTCACCACCCCCCTTCAGGTCCCCAGAAAGTGGCAGAGGCCAAGGAGCTCACAGCAGGCCACGGGTCCCCAGCTGCAGCTGAGCAGGGGACTGCACTTGAGGCCCAGGTGGCAGGGTCTGAAGGACCCCACCCATCATCTCTGAGGTCCTTTCCTGCCTCCCCTCCCCGTCTCCCCAGTGAGGCCCTCTCTGCCCCCTCAACTGTGCGGGCCCAGCTGCACGCATGTTTTTTTCCAGTGAGTAGGTCTCACAGCACCGCACGACACACAGTTGGTTGAACCTGGCACCATAAAGGAGCGCTGACTATGAGCTCTGCTCGGGTTTTTCGACTGCACAGAGAGTCAACCGTGTACCCTAATCACATCAGCACCTCCATCGGGGCACTCCCTAACCTCCAAGCTGGTCCCCTTGGCACAGTTCCCATCTGCGTGCTCCTCAGGGGCAGGGCTGGGACTCTGCTCAGCTGTCCCCACGGCACCAGTTCGTGAAAAGCCAGGCTGTCACTCCTGCAGTCCTGGCACCAGGACAAGGGCCAGCTCGGGGAAGGGACCGCCAATCTGCCACCCAGGGCCCTTGTGTCTCTTGTAACAGCAGACGCTGGTGCCAGCCTCAACCCCAAGACAGCTCACCCCAGGCAGAAGAGGGTCCAGGCCAGCAAGGATGACTAAGTTCTCTGAATATTTATTACAATGAGTCATCAGCAGTAACAGGGCTGGGGGAGGGACACACGAGACTCATTTGCCCTTCAGGTAGATCTTAGGGGTCTGCCAGCCTGCGGGGGCTTCCTTCAGGCCCGCCTTCAGCCAGATGCGCCTCAGGTCTCTCTCGAACCTTATCTGTGAGGGCAGAGGGAGGGACCACCAACAGGTCTGCGGCACAGCCACGCACCTCAACCACCCTGCCCAGCTCTGGACCGACGGCCCACGCTCACCTGCTTCCGCCTCAGGCGTCCCTCCCTGACTTTCCGCCGCAGGAACCGGGTCCTCTTGACCAGCTTGCGGTACTTGTGATGATTCATCTTCCGCCGGCGGATCTTGAGCACGTTTTTGCACTGTATCTGGGGTGCGTCCCAGACGTCCTTACCCCCCTGCTCGAAGCCTTCCCCCACCTGGCTGGGCGGACACTTGTAGACTTGGGCTGGAGACACAATCCCTGGGGCCCCAGCGTCCAGTCTGGGCAGGAGGTAGCGAACGGTCAGCCAGTTCTCCAGGGGGCTGACAGACATCTTCCTGGGGACCAGCATCTCCTCAAGCTCCATGTGGACCCGCCGGTCAGGGAGGGAGGCAACCCCACTTGGGCCTATTGGTTGCATGCTGTAACGAGGCCTGCAGGCATGCCTGCCCAACACCCCGCAGACAGGCCAAGGCCCACTGCAACCTGCAGGAGACAAGATGGCACAGTTAGTTACCGCTCGTGGGGCTACACGACCTATGCACGGCCACCGGGCCTGGGGAGCAGAACCTCCTGAAGCCCTGCTGACATTCTCAGGCCCAGACTTCCCCTCTGTGAAATCTGGACGTTTACGAGGTAGTTTGTGGCCGGGCCCCGCCTCCAGCTGGTGAGGCACAGCAGCGGGGGGAACTGAGCTGCTGACCACATTCCTAACCCAGGTGCGCCTCCCGCCCATCTGCCCCCACGGGGCCTCTCACCTGCCCGGGGAACAGCCCTGAGCAGCTGGGAAGTCAGGCGCACCATGAACATGGTCTGTGCTTGGCGGCGGCCCCAGGCACTCAGCCGAGCTGGAACACAGGTGCACGCCTAGGTCACTCCGGGGACTCCGGTCTCGCCCTGATTCCCGCACCCCGTCTCCCTCACCACCCTATCCCACCACGAGAACGCTGCTTCGAGCACGGCTCCCTCCCTCAAACCCTCCGCCGCTCCCCAGCTGCGCGACTCTGGGCAGGTACTGACTCCCTGAACCTAGTTTTACCCCGAGGCGCCCACCGCGCGGGTGGTGTGGACGCTCGGGTCTTAGGCCCCGAGCCCCAGCCGGCCGCGGTCGCCTCCGCCGTCCCTGGAGCCCACACGCCACGGCCTCACGCCGACTCTTCCCAGACGCAACCGGTAGTCTCAGCTGGCCATTCCGCCGCCACGCTAAGGCACTTCCGGTCCGTACCTAAACTGGCCCCCAGCCCGCGTGGGCCGCCCGCTGGTTCCTACGGCCAGCGGCCCCTAGCGCCCCACGGCGCCCCGCTCCGCGTCGGTGCAGGTCCCACCCGGCCCAGAAAGCGACGGTTTCCGGCCGGAGGAACCGCCCCCCGCGCCCCGCCCCAGCTCCTCCCAAGGCTCGCCGGCTCCGCCTGTCCCTTGCGGAGGCTAGAAAACTACATTTCCCACAACCCCGGGGGGGCCCCTCTGCGCCTGCGTGGCCCAAACTCCCGTCGCCCCCCCCCCCAAAGGGTCAGGGGCCTGTTGTCCCGGGAGGCCGGAAGTGGCGTTTCGGGACTGCGGAAGGGACGTTGTCCCGTCGACGGAAATAGGGTTTGCAGGGGCGACGGAAGTGGCCCGAGATACTGAGGCTGCTGGGGCCGGAGGGGAAGAACCGGAGCTGCCGGGTCTGCGGGGCGTGGCCTCCACCCCCGAGCCCTCCTCCCGAGGATGGGAGGGAAGCTGGCAGACAGGTGACGGCGGCTCGGCCCGGGCTTCTGCAGCCCGGACGCCAGGAGTGCCGTGCCGGGCGTTGGGGGCAGAGTCGGGGCGCCGTCAGGAAGGACTCGGGGGTCTTGGACCCGCCGCCCCATCCCTTTGGCTTGCAGCCTCCTCTCTCTGCCAGTCTGGATAAGCAGAGGAGGCCCCGCGTCTAACGCTTTTTGCATAGGTGGAGCTTTTTCCTTCCTCAAAGCAAACAAGCTCCCATCCTGTGCCCATGGGAAGTTTTTGTCCAAAAACCAAAAGAAGCCTCGGTGGAGCATGGTGTTTGGCTAAGACCCAGCGTTGCTCCTCAGGGTAGGGGGCTCCGAGGGCACCACTTCACCCATCTAGGCCAGAAAGGCTCCGTTGTCCTCGCTGAGGTTGGCTAGGATGGCAGGATCTCAAGAATGGACGTGCGGGGGCTCCTGCTGGCACTGGGATGTGGGGAGTCTCATTGGCTCTACTGGGAGTCTTGCTTGCTTCCAGTGAGTCTTAGGCAGGAAATGGCCAGGCCTGGACACCCCCAGGCCCCAACCTGGCTAAGCGGGGAGTGGACGATAGGCCAGTAGGAAGGCAGAAACCGTAGGCTCCCGGCCCAGCTCCGTAACTGAGTCACCAGAGGACACCCTTCTGCCCAAGGGACTGCTTCCGGTTCCCAGGTCGGAAGGTCTCTGAACACGTCCTGGAGCCCACCCCTCCCTCCAGCTGCACGGCCTCCCCAGGCTTTTGTGGTTTGATCATAAGAGTGAGCCACCTGCACCCTGGGCACTGACCCTGCCGCTTTCACACCTTGGCTGTACTGACTTCAAGCACCTTTCTCCAGGCCCACTGGCTCCAGGAAGGCCACGCCTCCCACCCACACAGCAGTGCTGGTCTGGGGAGAGCCAACACGGGGCACAGGACAGGCCCAACAGCCCTCGATCTGCACAGAGCACACGCCCATCCTGCTCACCTTCACCACCAACCTGTCTACTCGCCCGCCACCCACTCTGACGGAGGACCCCACTGGGGTGATGCTCCTCTGGGGTCCTTGTTCCTGGCTGCTGCCAGCCTGACAAAACCTGACGAAAGCGCATTACAAACCAATGTCCCTCAGGCACTAGGGAACTCCAGACCATTATGTTCTTTTCAAACCCTCCCTCTACCCCACCAGCAGCAGACAGCTCAGACTCCTCACAAACCCTCACAGAAGAGCAGGTACACAAAAACTCAATACAAAACCCAACGCTTTAATGAGATAAGAGACGGCAGCACAGACGTACCACTAGAACAGGTACTGCCAGCTGTGCACGGGAGCAAGCAAGCACGTTGACAAACCACAAACCCTTTAACGTTCCAAATATCCTGAGTAGAGAGAATTGTGTTTATTTAACCACATAAAATGCATATATAGGAAACTTCTCTATTTAGGAGCTGGTGGCCTGCACTCAGCATTGCACAGATAAAAATATACGACTTTCAACACAGATCTAAATACCTTCACATTTTAAAAATCAGAATTCTCTACACAAGTTTTAAGCTGACAGAATTCAAGTTCTGAGTTTTCGTATATAGCTTTAACTTGTATTAAACATGTTTATTTACAACGTGGACAGAGTGAGGGGCTGTTAAGGCCATTTTCTCATAGTGAAACATTGCAAAATACGTACATAAGTACAACCTAATATAGGCAAAGGTTCGAAAAGTCATTTTCTTGGTTTAACGTAATTGAGTATCGGTATGGAAGTGAAGAGACAGCCTGTCGTAGCACCAAGCCACGCCACTGGGACGTGCGCACCCCGCCTTTGCAACCAGCAGGGCTGCTGCTGAGGCGGGCGGGGTGAGCTGGGCCCGGGCCACACTAAAGGGCGGCTTGCTGGCCTCTCCATTCCATCTCCAAATTCATCACACAGTCCCGAGTCAACAACCATTTCCAGAAAGAGTCACGCCCCAGGGCCAGTGGCCGAGGTGGGCATGCCGAGGGCCGAAGGGCAGACCTTCAGGGAGCCTGCCCTCACCTCCGGTGCCTGCTGTGCCCGGGGTGGTCCCGCTCATAGCGATGGCCCGCTCGCTCGTAAGAGCGAGAACGCTCCCGTCGCTGGTCTCTACAGTAATGACTTTTCTTCTTGTATTTTCCAGAATTATCCGCCCGTTCCCGTGAGCGGCTCCGAGAGCGGGAGGAGCTCCGGCTCTGAGACTTGTGTGGCTTCTGGGCAGAGTACTTGCAGTCCTTGGACCTCCGGTAGCTCCTTACTTTGGAGCCTTTGTAGGGAGCGCCCCGATGGGCCTGTCTGGGTGGGGAGTCACTCCGGCTCCGTGAGCGGCTCTGTGACTTGGACCCGCCAGATGTAGAGCCGCTGTCGCTTTTCCTGTGAAGGAGACCACTGGGTGGACGACCGCCCACCCCGCCCACCTCTGGGTCAGGAGCAACTGTCCTGAGGAGAGGCCACACCACCTCCCAGGGAAGACACCCACCCTGCCAGGTGCAGCCCCAAGCGCCCCGAGCAGCACACACCTTCTCTTAGGAGAAGCGGATGGCGACGGGGACCTGGAATAACTCTGCTCGTGACTCCCACTCCGACTTCGAGCCCCTCGCCCCCTCGGCAAGCTGAGAACAGGGCGGAGAGCAGAGTTTCAGACCCCACGTCTTTGCAGCCAACCCCAGCGGCCCGTTGGGGCACACGGACACTCACCCGTTCACCGGGCTGTCGGCCTTGGCTCTCTTCACGCCCTCCACTTTCCTCCGGGCATTCTTCACAGAGAGTGGGGAAGGCTTGTCTCCTTGGCCTTCCTTGGGGGATTCCGCTAGAATCAAGTATGAGAAGTTACAACCCGACAGCTGTTCTGCTGAGAAACGGGTCAGCCAAGCAAGGTGGGGCCTCTCCCGCAGGACTGCCGCTGCCGACCATGACTCCCTGCTCCCCGCCGGGCTTGGAACCACCAGACGCAGGAAGGTCACCCGTCCCGCTCCTCCAGGACCGGGGAAAGGCGTCACACCTAACTCTAGAATATGACAACATGATCTACTGCTCCAGATTTATGAGATTTTCATTAAAGACAAACTATTTGGCTAGACTGGGTGAACAGCCATTTCAGGAGCCTGTCCATACCCCTTCCTACTGAAAACAGAAACACAGACGTCCTAGGAGCCCCCCAGAGTGCTCAGACTAGCTGTAGACGTGATTCTAAGAGAAATCGGGAGGAGAGGGCCACCCCTGAGAGGAGCACACGCGCGCCCTGACGCTCACCCGGCTTGGGGGCAGGTGAGAACCGCGACGTGCTGTCCAGCACCTGGGTGCCGCCGGGCAACAGGCCCTTGGCTTGTGCCTTTGCCTCATCAAGGGCGTACCTGCGCTTCTCCACTTCACCTTCCAGGTGGGTCAGGTCAACCTAGAAAAGCCAGAGTGCAGGATTCAGACCAGATGCTTCCAGTCAAACACAGAGGAACACGTGACGTGAAAAGACACAAAACCTTTTTCCGAGTATATAGCTGCAGAATTTTTAAGCAGATTTCTTGAATTTCTTCTTCAGTTGCTCCAAACAAAAGAAACCAATGGGGACGATTGGGCAAAGGGATCTGTAAACACAAAAAAGTAATCACCGTTATACCTTTTTTCATTGCCGACAAGATTCTCCGGGCAATAAAAACAAGCCTGCCGGTCACCAGCAAGTAGGCTTTTTACTGGCTCCAATGAGCATAATTTGAAGCACAGTGTGTAGAAGTTCACTGGGGTTGGTGAATCCCCCGGGGTGGCCCAGCACTGACCTCCAGTGTCCGGGCAGCAAGATAGATGCAGGCACAGGCGATGCTCTCAGGCTGGAACCTCACAAAAACGTCTGTGCGAAGGCTGTCATTCATGTAGTTCCTGAAAAGCAGATGCAGGAAGAATTGCAACGCCCGTGGCAATGCCCACACCACCTGTCTGCACTGTCTAAGTCAAGTCACTGCTCCACTAAGTAAGTCTACTGCCAGGACTTAGAGCTAGACAGTCCTGTGGATCTCACAAGTTCATGGAGAAACGTTCTAGCTGCTTCTTCTGAATACACGACAGGAAGACAGGGAAATAACTGAAAAAATTTTTTAAAGCTGGCTGAATGTCAGACAATATGTGTTGCTATGAAAGAGAACCGACTTTAACTTTACTTTTCCCTCTCAACCTTTGGCCTGCTCTCATGCAAAACACAGTGCCTCAGAAAGATGTCTACTGTGGCAGTTCAACGTATCTGATTAAGGAAACCTAAATGCTCAAAATCCATGGTGCAGAGAAACATGCAAACTCAAATGAACGGGCTCAGCACAAAGCCTGCGAGGGCCTTTCTGAGACAAGTCGTCCTCTTGCACTCCTTTTCCGGGGAGAGGTGCTCACGGCGTGGCTTCTTCCACACGGGGAGTCCACTTGAAAAGGGGGTAAAACGCCCTTGGGTGTATGGGAACATCATGCAGAGGGCTCAGTGCCCCAAGGGAAATCCTCTTCTCAGGCTTATCAAAGAACCGTTTCCAAACTGTCCCATTTCAACAAGGAGTCTTAAAATGAACATTCATAAAATCACATAAAAGCAACAAAATACTACAAGTTTCATCACAATCAGGACATTTAAAAAACTTTATCACATTTTAGAAGATATAAAAATACAAAACATTTGCATTTTTAAAAAAATTAAAGAGTTTTGACATTGGCTACATTTTCAACATTTTCATTTAGATATATTTCTCTAAGATTTAATAGACCAAAAATCAGATCTCACCTTAACTTTATCAACATTGCAAAAACAAAAGACTAATTTCACAAGAAAACAGTTGCACAGGTCACGTATTTAGTGCTCGTAACATCCCCCCATGGTACCAGGCTCCATCCAGAGGGGAGCCAAGTCGTGCTGGGGTCTGACTGATGCACCCCCCACCCTGGTTATCTCTGCCCAAAATCCTGGAGAAGGTGACCTACAAACCCACGGAGAAATTCCTCAGTGATAAATTCTCCGTCTGCCCACTAGCAGCACCTGGCTCCGAAGCTCTTGCTCCAGGCACCCAGAGGGGACCAAGGAAAAGCCTGTGTGATGGAGCCAAGGCCACATGTCCCGAGAGTTGCAAGTAAACGGTTCAAACATTTGATAAACATAACCGTCAGTAACTTTTTTGGTTCTAATAAGAAAAACTTTAGTATTCAGATAGTGATAATATTATTAAACCGTTTACTCTTAGGTCCTAAAAAAATACAAATGAAGTCCTCAAAACATAAACTTAAGTGCTATTTTTGAAATAAGTCACAATATAAAAAGTGTCCATGGAATGATTTAAAGATGCACACCTTTTACTAGACTGTGTCAACACTTAGTGCTGAAACAGCAACTCTAGGACTTTCAGAAATAAAAACACCATTCCACACTTGTCTGAACTCCCACCAGCCAGTTTTCACAGCTTCCCATTTTTTTTAAAGAGAAAGGTACTGCATCTTTATTGCACAGGTAGAGCAGTTTCAAATGGACAAAATTCATGTCAAGACAGTTATCAACTCTAATCAATACAATTACCAAGCACGACAGAGGATTAACAAGAAGCACAATCGTCAGAGAACCACAGCAGCAGTGGGCCAGCACTAGACTATCGTGCGCATACCACCATCTAGAGCCAGCCTTCGGCGGAGAGCCTGCACTGGATTGGCTGAGGACGGCCGCTGTCCCTGCACCGAAGCGCTTGGACAGGAGAGGAGAAGTCTTAGTCACTTACCCTCAGAGGCTACCCTTTGATTGAAAGAGTACAGAAAAGAAAAGTCAAAATAGGTTCTCCATTAGACACAGCACAGCACCAGACAATTCAGGCAGCAAAAATATGACCCTTACACACTTCACTTTGTGGGAAAGCACCCAGCTCTGAACTGTTACTTCAGGCTTCACTTCTAGCAAATGCATTGTTAAAATCAGTCCCCAGATTGTAGGAAGGCTTTATACCCCCTCTTCCTCCCATAGGATTCCCTTGACCGAGGCAGTCAGAAGCAAGTTCACGGTACCGTGAACCTCTAAGTCCACATTACCGTGAACCTCTAAGTCCACACTGGCAGCTGAGGGAAAGACCCCTACGTGCCAAGTCCATAGCCCCCAAAGGGCAGCCCAGTGACTGCTCTCCTCCAGGGGCAGGGCGGGTATGGGCCACCTTACCGTTCCACCAGTGCCTGATATCTGGGGAGTCTGGCTGGAATTTACATGGCAGGAACACTGGGCACTCAGACAACTCCAGCCCACAACCAAGTCATGGGACCGACTACCCACTGCCCAAGTGCCTCAAATCAACAAACTCCTGCACTGCCCTGGCTGGTCTCATAAAACAAGGAAGGCCAACTCACCATGAGGTCTGGACCAGGTGTCGGTTACGCTCACACTCTAACACCTGAAGGTACATAACGATTATCTGGAAGATATGGGTCAGGCAATTATTATCAAGCACCTTGAGAACCCAGAATTCAGATCTTGAGGGCATCCATGCAGCAAATAAGGGCCTCGTCCTAGATCCCAGGGGTGGCTCCTGGTCGCACGCCCCGTGCACAGCTCAGCTGGAGGGGAGCTCTTGCCGACGCGCCCGCTCCCTGCTTCTGCAGCCAGGTGCCACGAACGCACGTGAGAACCTAGCTGCACCCAAGTCTGTCTCGGCCGGAACAGGGCTGATGCTCATTCTCGTCTTCGACACACTTTCCACCAGTGAGATTAGCCTGCCCTGAACATTGCTGTACCCCAGTCACCAACGTATACAAAACGTGGTGTGAAAATACTTTCAGCAAATGAAGAAAAAGCTCTTAAACGTGTGGTGAGTAATCTACCGAGATTCTGAACTAATACCAAGAGAAGATATGAGGAAACCCCGAGTAAAAAAAGGATGGAAACAGAGATGAAAATAGCACTCTTCACATTTGAGTGTAACATAGAAAATATACATGGTATCGTATGCTCAACTGATACACAGTGCAAAATAGCTTTTGTTCATCTCCAAATAAAGGGTTCAGAATTCTTCCAATTCCCCAATAAAAGAAAATAAGGTTATTACTAAAGCAGCTTTAGAAAAACAGCTGTTGAGAAAGAAAAAGTAAACTGACAGATTTCATTTTTACAAGTTCATCACCATTTTTGAAAGCTCAAACTTAAAAGATGCAATTTCCAAAACTTTTAGAAACATACTATTAAGATAAACATGATACAGGAAGGCTAATAAGAAAACAGTTATTTTCCAATTATAGATAAAAACTGGAAAACCAAATGAGAGACACATTTAATCCTTTTCAGTTTCCAATCTAGGTGAGAATGAAGCAATGACTCTGGTGGACTCACGTGGCAGCTGGGCCTCATACCCACCTTGTGAGGGTGCTTCACATGGACGCAGAAACCCAACTCTTTGAGAACTCGCCTTTCTGCCTTTATAATTTGATTCTTTAAGTTAACATAATCTTGATCCAACAGTAGAGGCACAGGTTTTCTACAAATACAAAGCACACGACCTGCATAAGGCTCAAATAAAACAAAGCCTATCAAATCCCACGGGTTACCCCCAAACAGTGACAATCTAAACAGGATACAGAGTCAGGAAGTTTGCTTCCTGTAATTAACAAAACCACAGTTTTCCTCAAACCCCAGCGCTGACCTACTCACCCCGCCTCAATGACCCTCTCCCTGTTTTCTTTACGGATGATAAACGCCGCCTGAACAGAGTGGAGGGTCTCACGATCTCATGGCCCAAGAACTACATGCCGTCCATCCGCCTCAAGATACAAGCAGATGTATTGAGAATGAAGGGAAAACCAAAACACCAACAGAAGCATGGCATTTAAACAGCCAAGGCTGCATTTTAAAAAGGCCCTCCATTAGCTGGAGCGTTGGAAAGCCTGGGCCAAGGATGCTTCTAAATATCCTGCGACGCACAGGACAGTCCCCACAGCAAAGAATCATCCAGCCCAAAACGCAAACAGTGCTGAGGTTGAGAACCCAGTTCTAGAGCATTCAGGCTGACGTGGGCAAACCACGAAACGAAGGCCACAGCCAAACTACAGCCACAGCGCCCTGTCCTCCTGACTGTGGTTCCTTCACTGATTAAACAGCATCTGTTGGGTACACCCCCCACCCCCGCCACAGGCGCCACGCCTCCTCCTGGGCACAGGTTTAAAACCTCACCCCCTAAACCTTGTTTCAAAAACGTTAATGTAACGGAATAACCGTGAAAACGAGACGGATACGTACGACAGGTCTGATAAAAACTCACTTTTTCTCTCTCAGGTGTCGAAGGCGATGAAACACGTTGATGACGTCCCGTATCCGTCGTGGAGCCTCTTCTATCTTGGAGGCCAAGTGAACACAGGCCATTGACACGTGCTGAAACGTAAGCGATGCAACACAGAGATGTTTGTTCCAAGGACGACAGTCTCCAACAGCTGAAGAACGGCGGTTAAGAGCCGTGCACCCTGAGAAAAAGGCCACTTGGAAAAAAACCCTCTGCAGTACAGGGGGCTTCCCAACCCCCCAAGTACAGCGCTGCAATTGGGAGACAAGTACTCGTTCCTCTGAGCAACGGGCAACGCAACAAACCCAGGTTTCCTGTCAACACGTTTCTGAGGGAAAGAAAGACGGGAGGAAGCCTCACCTCCATGGAATGCTTCACAAAGGACTTGGTGTAGAAGAACCGCTGGAACAACACCTGCCCGGTAGCCATGGCAACCTGCACAAGAGAAAGGTTCCATCCTTTTCAAAACCCAATTTAAAGGCCTCAAAGTTAAATTATTAGGTTTCACGAGACTCCTAACAAAAAATCAAAAACTAAAATGCTTCCGCGTCCACAAAGGCTCTTCGCGTCCCGCTGCCTCGCCTCCCTCATCACCTCCGGTGGGCGGCAGCGGGGACTCCCTGGGCCTGGGTCGGCCGGTGGGCCCGGGGCCAGATGAGAATAAGGAGCGGGGTCGGGGTCCGAAGAGGGGATCGGCGCTGCGCCCGGGTGCCGGGCGGGGACACGGAGTGGGCTCCGGATAAGGCCCCCCCGCCAACAAAGGGGCCGGCAGCCTTCCCGGCGCCAGCGCGGCGGTTACCTCGGCCCGAGGCTCGCGGCCGCTCCCTCACCTGCGGCAGGCGGAGCAGGATGCCGGCCGCCTGGATGAGCTCGCAGCCCACCACGCGGAGGTCGGTCTCCGTGTCAGTGTCGAGGCCACTCGACATGGACGGCGTGAAGCGGAGCTTGTCGTCCGGCAGGAGGCAGTTCTCCAGAGTGATGAGCACCCCGGAGTACAGCCGGTCCCCAATTAGCACCCCCTGCGACCCGGGAGCTGCGCCCCCGGAGGCCGGCGTGCCGGCCGCTGCCGCGGGGGCCGCCGGTCCCGGAGCCCCGGCCCCGGCCGTCGCCGTCGCCGTCGCCATTTTGCGCCGCCGACTCCCTCTTGAGCTCCTTCCCGACAGGGCGGCTCCCCGAGACGCACTACGGCCGCGACCGCCCCGCCCCGCCCTGCCGCGTGCCATTGGTTCGACCGGCGGGCCACCCGGCGCTCCCTTGCTGCGATTGGCTTGGCCGCCTATCCATCAGCGGCGCGGCGGACGCCGGAACCCGGCGCGGGCGGGAGCGGGCTTGTTACCCAGGAGGCCCTGCGGCGCCGGGCTAGACCGCGGTCTCGGCCACGACCCGGAAGCACTAGTCGCAGGTGCCAGCCCCGGGCGTGTTTTATGGGTTAACCGCCCCGGTCCGGCCGTGCAGTCCGTGCAAAGACCCGGGAGCTCTCTAGGTTCCCACCGCAGCCCCAGGCTCCTTAGGGGTCCGGCGGGTGCTGAGGGGGGCTTGGGGGGCCCGGGGGCGACCCCGCGTGGGCCGGGCCAGGCGGGACGCCCTCTGCCCCGAGGACCCGCGCGGCGGGGCCGGGGGGCGGCTCTCCTTCGGCCTGGATTGCGTCCTTCGGGCATGTGGTCCAGGGCTTGAATGGAGTTGTCGGAGTTTTCCGAGGCCCCCGACCTGAAAGGATGGGCGCACGCGCTAGTAAGTTGTCCCCTAGCCCACACACAGCAGCAACGAGATGCTGTTTCCCTGAGTTAATTTGTGGCCGCTGGCGCGGTCAATTACTCTCTAGCCTTTACTGAGTCCAGGTCTTGGGGTACAGGTATTAACGCCAGATTCCCAAAGTTCTCGCCTTCAGAGCTGAGTCCAGAAAGGAGAGAGAGGATAGCTGTAAACGTTTAATTCGATGTTTCCACAAAGCCACAGCAGCTACAAAGTTGCAAGAGGCATGAGTTCCCCCAGGTTTGGGAGGAAAGGCGCCAGGTTGGGATGCCCCGGGGGCCATGGGAAGGGGCTTGGACTTTATCCTGCCAACAGCGGGGAGCCATCCAGGGGTTTGACCCTCCGTTTCCTCATCTGTTGTATCAGGCGCTCTCGGGATTAGTGACCGCCAGCTTCTGGTGGTTTTTACGTCAGCTGACAGCAGTGTTGCTCTCGCCTCAGCTGCGACAGCATCTGAGTTATCTAGTTATCCGTTGCTAAACAGTTATCCGAAACTTTCACCAGGACCAGTGAAAGAACCTGTGTGAGGATGATGGGAAAGCAAGACTGGGTGAGGGGGAGCTTGGGGTGGGGGGCAGGTTGGAGAGGAGATTGCAGGGTAGGAGCCTCGGTGGGGGCAGGTTCAAACACTTGGGAGCTGCCAGTGATTGCACCCAACTCAAACCTGCCCAAACCCAGTGGCTGCCATTGACTTCACTCCTGCTGAGACTCGATCCTGCAGCTCAGACCTGTGCGAACTAAGCGCTAGTGTCCTGTCTTCACCTCTGTGGGCAACGTGGCTACAGTGCCCCACCTCCCCTACCCCAGCCGGCAGCTCAGGGAGCTTTCCTCTCTGCGGGCCACAGCAGCACACTTCAGGAAACAACTTGTTTCTTGTGGGCCCTGTCTGGGCTGCCTGTCCATCCCCTAACAGTGACTGGCCAGAGGAAAGGGAAAAACTGATGGCTCTAGACAGTCAGGGCCAGACTCTGGAGCTGGGGACACGGCCACAGCACAAAGGGAAACCTGGTTCTGTGGCCAGGGCAGGGGTGCCAGGAACAGCCCACAGTTGTCTACCACGTCCCCACCTGCCTTTATCAAGATGAACGAAGAGAAGGCAGCTCCTTCACAGCAGTGCATCTTGCACAGAACTTGGTCCGCCACACCAGAGAGCTCTTTGTATCCTCCACCCTGTTGTTTTCAATGTGAACCATTTGCTGACAAGATGCGTAGTCAGGCACTGCACTCAGCATGGCAGAACAGGACTCAGGCACCTGCCCCCAAGTGCTTGGTCCAGTGGCCATGTTTGGACACAGCGACAAGGGCCAGGAGGAGAGGCCTCTTAAGAAGCCAGAGCAGTAATTGCAGCTGGAAGAGATGTTCACCCGCATGAGGATGGAGGAAAGTGGGCAGAGTGAAAAGATTTGACCGGCTCTGTACTGAGCTGGAGATGGGTGTTGTCTGAGGGGGGTGACTTCCAGGGCAGGGCTGGCAAAGGGTGGGGGACGGCATCGCCACAGGGCCCAGCATGGGGGTTCGGAGTGCGGTCAGGCGGGCATTGCCAGGTAAACGCAGGGGTCATCAGCAAGCAGACAGCAACTGCTCTGGTGGGCCTGAAGAGCTCTCCTAGAGCAGAGCGTGTGTGGGAGGGGAAGGAGGGCAGTCCTGGAAGGAAGGGAGCGCATGGTCCTCCGGGGCAAGGGCTGTGTCCCTTGGACTTGGGGACCAGGAGACGGCTTTGGTGAGAGCTATCAGGGCGTGGCAGAGCTGCTCACAGACCCAGTGACAGGAGGCCAGAGCTGGAAGGGGCTCAGAATGCAGACGAGGCTCCTGGAGAAGGCCAAGGGAAGGCCCTGTTCCTGAGCAGGAGGGGCACACAAGTTCCATTCCAGCCCAAGAGGGGGGTGGACACCTCTGCATGGGAGCGGTCAGAGGGGGAGGACAGGGCTGTAAGGGAAGTAGGGCTGGTAGACCTGTTGTGAGGTGGCCCCTGTCAGAGATTTCTGGGCTTGACTCCGGAACTAATGAAGTCAGCTATTTGGGGGAGGGGCCGAGACCCTTACATTAAGGCTCCCCAGGTGATTTGATGGTCACCCTGCCTGCGGGGGCTAAGGCGAGCCCAGGACCCGGACAGCCACCCTGCCTGCTGGTCTGGGGAGTGAGGGAAACCAGCTAGTGCTCAGTGGCTGAAGAGCTGCACCAGGGAGTCCCTGCTGGAAACCCAAGGAGGGGAAGGGGGAGGTCAAGCAACAGCAGGGCCTGCTGCCACCCCCCAGCCTGCAGGAGGATCTAGGGTTCCTAGGGGAAGCCTTGCCCTAATTACCACCCAGCACACGGGCACTCAGGCAGGGCCGACCCAAGGTGTTTGTGCCAAAGAACACAAATATTTTATTTACACAATCCATGTGAGATTTCTGAACCTGTGCCAAAAGAGGCCGATAGGGCCTTTTCTCTCAGGCCTGTTACTGAAATGTAAATTAACACAAATGCAAGTCAAACTTACTCATTGTTGACAAATAACTCTTAGTCCCTATTTTAGTATAATCATCACATGGGGGAAGAAAAAAACTTTTCCTAAGATGCTCAGCCTCAAAGGGCAGTCAGTGGGTGTCAGCATCCCCCTCAGAGGTGCTGTGCCACCCTGGAAAAAATGCCTTCGGGCTCCTTCCCATCCCCCAAGGCAGCAGCAAATCCTTCCTGTCGCCTCCTTTTGGCCAAAGCAGCCAAAGATTTAAAAGTCTTTGGTTCGTAGATGGCTAGATCTGCAAGTACTTTCCTGTTGAGCTCCACCTGGCACTGGGAAGAAAATTAGAGCCTGTATCAGCATCAGAAATGCATTTCAGTGAAACACAGGAAGACTTGGAACACGGCTAAGCACCCTGTGATTTGAATCACCTTAGCACACACCACTTGAGCCCCAGTGGGGGAGAGGGAGTGGTGAGTCCTGTTCAAGCAGGACGCGGGAGGAGAAAGGGGGCGGGGGGCAGGGGGGGAAACCAAGGGCTGTCAACCAGACTTCTGGCCTGGGGTACCCTTTAAGGCAGATGGGAAGAGGAAACCACAATTTCCATTTCACAAACGATGAAAAATAAGACACAGAAAAGGTGTGTGAGGCACAAGCAGAGGAATTAAGATCAAAACCGGGCGCTCATTACATGAGAGAGCCAAAGTCCTCTATCGAGTGAAGCAACAGAAAATGGATGGACAGTGCCAGTGAGTCTGGGGTGCAGAAAGAAGAGGGGATGGTCTCCTGACATTAAAGGCAGCTGTGCAGGAGAAGTCAGTCCTGTTCTACCACCTGGGACCCCTGTGCTGTGGGCAGAGTCCCTCTCCTTTTGAGCCTAGTTCCCCATCAGTAAAACAGAGGTGTCGCACCTACACTTACCCTGAGGATCTTTGTAAAGTGCCAGACACAGGGCCTGGCACAAGGACCCATTCCCCCTAGCTTTTCAAGTAAAAACGTAAATGCACACAAAAGCAGAGGGAATACCATACTCACCAGAGGCAAGTGACCAAGATTCTGTGGCACATGCTTGCTTTATTCCCTCCAAGATGTTTCCCTCCTTTTTGACTACGATTCAACTTGATCTGCTACCTCACCAGAATTCATTCAGTGTAAAAGCTTTGGAATTAAACTTTAAAGTTAAAGCCAAGTTTTTCTACCTTTTTCTCTTGACGGGGAAACACCAGGGCTTATGTCTTGGTGCCACATACCCTATTACCAATTCTGCTACCAGCGGGGCAGTGGCAGAGCCAGTGTGGTGCGTCCCCGAACCCACCAGAACCCCACTCCAAGAACAAAAGCAATGTTGGGCTGCTAACATTCCACTGCCCACGCTGCTGGACCACGGCAACTGGACGGGTTATGAAGACGTTTAACGTCTCGGCAGGACCACATCCTCGACCATACCTTAATCAAGTTGAGGATGAATGCTGGGTACTTCAGGCCGTGTTCCTGGGAAGCAGCTGTAACTCGACTGATCCAGAGCTGAAATGAGAAACACTGAGATGCTTAAGAACCAGCTGTATGTTACATCCACACCTCTCAACGAAGCTTGTCACTGGACTAAAAGGGTTTTTTTGTAAGAACTAATACAAAAAGTCGGTGTCCTATTCAGGCTGAAGTATAAGGAACAGTGAGCAAAAGCTGGTGCTCTTTATCCAAATGCCCGCTGTAAAGCATTAACTCCACACACATCTTTAGGCGCCGAGGGAGGATACAAAGATGAGCAAGAGATTCTGGGGCAGACACAGCTCCGGGCGTAGCAAGGGTCCAGGTCGAAGCTTCAAGGAGGTGAAGGCCTGGAGGGGAGGAGGCAGGGGCCTCGAGAAGGGCCAGAATGGCGGGGCAGCGGCGTCCGCTCCAGGCGCAGCGAGAGATCTGAGCGCTGCAGGGAAGCCGGGCTGGGGAAGTTCTGCGTGCATCTGTCCAACAGGTTCCGTGTGACGCTGCCACGCCGGACCCGCTGCCACCCTCGCGCCCCCGACACCCGCACACCGCATCGGGCCGAGCCGGTGCCAACGGGGCTGCGCGCGAACCGCGTGCACAGGAGCGGCTCGCCGGGCGCGGTGCACCTGCGGCCGCGAGGCCCCGCGGGTTCGGGAGGGCTGGGGCAGCGGGGCGAGGCCGAGCGGGCCGCGCTTACCGTCCGCAGGTTCCTCTTCTTCAGCCTGCGGGCTCGGGTGCACTGCACGAACGCTCGCGTCACAGCCCTGACGGCCAGCCGGTAGCACCGATTCTTCCTCCCCCGGAAGTGCTGGTCAAGAAACGGGAGAGGAGGCGGTCGGCGGGACCCGCGCGCGCCGGGCCAGGCGGGGGCGCGGGGCGCACGGCACACTCACCCGCGCGTGCTTCAGCACCTCCTGGACCCGCCAGTAGCGGTCAGTGATGCGATTCCGCAGCCAGAGCTGCGCCGTGAGGAAGACCATGGCGCCCGCAGCCCGCGCCTCTGCTCACCAAGGTGAGCGTCGCACCTCCGCCGCCACCCCTCCCCAGCGATTCCGGGTCAGCTCTTCCCTCACCCAGGGGAACTTCCGGGTCTCTGCGCGTGCGCTCTGGGTCCGCGCCGCTATCCCTCTCCTGTGCGCATGCTCGAGCTCAGGGGGCGGTGCCGGGGCTGGGCAGGCCCTAGGCGGTGGAGGAAAGGATCCCGCCCCCCCCGCGCCCCCCGCGCCCCCCCCACCCCCGGCAGCTGGAGGGCGGACAGCCGAGGGTGGCGTCCGGTGGAGCGGAGAAGCGCTGCCTCCCACCGAGGGGCCTGGTCCTCTTTACGCCGCGGAGCTGTGCACTTTATTTTTTTAATGAAGTTATTTATTTATTTAGGCTGCACTGGGTCTTTGTTGCGGTGCGTGGGCTTCTCGTTGAGGTGGTTTTTCTTGTTACGGAGCACGGACTCTAGGCGCGCGGGCTTCAGTAGTTGTGGCTCACGGGCTCAGTAGCTGTGGTTCGCGGGCTCTAGACCGCAGGCTCAGTAGTTGTGGCGCACGTGCTTAGTTGCTCCGCAGCATGTGGGATCTTCCCGGACCAGGGCTCGACCCCGTGTCCCCTGCATTGGCAGGCGTATTCTTAACCACTGTGCCACCAAGGAAGCCCTCCGTAAATGTTTATAAGCACATTATTGGGGTATTCTTCTGGTCCATTTGAAAGGAAGTTGGAGATAGCTAAATACTTCACTGTGTATTTCCTAAGAACAAGGACATTCTCTTACAAATCCCAGCGCAAGGATCAAAATCAGGAAATTCAACATTAATGCAATACTGCTGTCAGGTCCACAGTCTGCATTCCAGTTCTGTCACATATTCTTACCGCTTTTTTCCCTGTCCAGGATCATGCACTGCGTGGAGTTCTTATGTCTAACTTTCAGGGTTAATCTGGAACAGTCCCTCAGCCTTTCTTTGTCTTTCTTGACCTTGGCATTCTTAAAGAGTACAGGCTACTTACTTTGTAGAGTGCCTCTCAGTTTGAGTTTGATGTTTCCTCGTGATGAGAATCAGGTTACACATTTGTAGCAGAATACTTCAGAGACTATATTGTGTCCTTCTCGGTGCGTGGCACCAGGAGGCCGTGATGGCAGCTTGTCCCAACACGGGTGATGTCAGCTTTGACCATTTGGTTACAGTATTGTTTGCCAGGTTTCTCCACCGCATTTACGTTTGAACTAATACATAGTTTGTAGTGAAATACTTTGGGAGTCATCACAGTCTCCCCTGTCAGCAGATGTTGAGGTAGAAGCACGTGCGACGGGCCAGGTCGCTGAGGCATCTGCGAACAACACCGTACACCACATTTGGTCTACACTCTGTGAAAGGGAGCCACTGGGGGACTGCGCAGGAGAGTGAATAGGATTATGGCTACTATTCTGAGAACAGCCCCTTGGGAGTCAAGGGATCAGGCGAGAAGAACAGTTAGGCTGGGGGCTGGCCTGGTTACGGCAGCATTCCAGGCAAGGCTGACGGTGGCCTGGACATGGTGGATGCAGCGGGGGAGGTGAGAGGCAGTCGGGCTGTGGGTGTGCTCTGAGGTCGAGCCCGCAGGCTGTGCTGGAGGCTGGCTGGAGGTCCATCCTGCAGCTTTAAAAACCACCCCGGGGGCTTCCCTGGTGGCGCAGTGGTTGAGAGTCCGCCTGCCGATGCAGGGGACGCGGGTTCGTGCCCCGGTCCGGGAAGATCCCACATGCCGCGGAGCGGCTGGGCCCGTGAGCCATGGCTGCTGAGCCTGCACGTCTGGAGCCTGTGCTCCACAACGGGAGAGGCCACAACAGTGAGAAGCCCGCGTATCGCAAAAAAAAAAAAAAAAAAAAAAAAAACCACCCCGGGACTTCCCTGGTGGTCCAGTGGTTCAGACTCCACACTTCCACTGCAGAGGACTCGGGTTTGATCCCTGGTTGGGGAACTAAGATCCCGCAGGTCCCACAGGCCACTCGGCGCGCCCCCAAAAAACCAAAAACAAAACAAAGAAAACCCACCCTTACTCTGAGGACTCCAGAGATGTCACTCCAGGCCTCATCTTTGCCCCATTTTCGTCTCCTGTGCATCTGCTCTCCCATCCGTCCCTTCACCTCGGGCCCAGGCCCCGCCAGGAGTCATTGTTATGTCTCCCTTTCCCTGTCCCTCCCCACATCCAACCATCAGCAGGTCCAGAGGGCTGTGCCCACAGAACTGTCCCAATTCTGCCTGTTTCTCCCGCCCCCACTGCTATGCCGCCACCGTCTCACTGGTCTCCCGGGTTTCCTCCTTCCAGTTACAGTTCACTCTGCACTTGCAGGCCCCGTGAGCCAGAAAGACCATGTCACGTGAGCTCACGCTCCCCAAAGGCTTCCGTTGTCTTGGGGGTAAAATCCAAGTGCTCCCAGGGTCCCCGGACAGAGTCGCTAATTTAGCAAGACGGCTCCCACTTTCAAAAGATGAAATCTGTCCTCTAAAGCTGTTCTTCCAGAAAAATCTAAGGACATTGATTTTCTATGAGGATGCAGGTGTGGACAATCAGAGACAACTGTCACTCTGTATCTGTCGCACTGCAGGGCTTTTAATTTACAGAGATGGCTGAGTGATGACAGGGAGAGGCTAAAGCTACTGAAAGCAGGTTTGGTGTTTTTTTTTTTTTTTTTGGCTGCGTTGGGTCTTCGTTGCCACGCACGGGGGCTCTCTCTAGTTGTGGCAAGCGGGGCCTGCTCTTCGTTGTGGTGCACGGGCCTCTCATTGCGGTGGCTTCTCTTGTTGCGGAGCACGGCTCTAGGTGCGTGGGTTCAGTAGTTGTGGCGCATGGGCTTCAGTAGTTGTGGCTTGCAGGCTCTAGAGTGCAGCCTCAGTAGTTGTGGCGCACAAGCTTAGTTGCTCCACGGCATGTGGGATCTTCCCGGACCAGGGCTCAAAGCTGTGTCCCCTGCATTGGGAGGCGGATTCCTAACCACTGCACCACCAGGGAAGCTCCTGAAAGCAGATTTTTATGCCTTACATTTCTGGAGCGGAGGGCACACCATGCCCCACAGGGACACAGGCAGAAACAGCAGTGTCGATCAGGTGGTAAGAGCAGGGGCCCGGGGAAGGCTCAGGCCTTTATTGGGGTTCCCGCAGGAAAGGCAGGGCAGCGCAGGGAAACAGCTTCTGATTGGTTTGTTTGATAATCCAGTGGGCCTTGGTGCACAGAGGCAGGCCTGGCCCTGGGTGACTCTGGGCAGGGGGATGTCAGCTGGGCACGTGAGAGAAGGCAGCCGTTCAGGGCATGGGTCGGGACAGCAGGGGAGAGGAGGACAACTGGCCCTGTCATTGGTGAGTGGGTGCCGAGAGACAAATGCTGAAGCTAAGGAAACACGGTAAGAGCGCCGGTGTGCCGGGGGCACAGGGGCCGGCACGCCGCTGGGGGCGCACGAGCAGGAGCCCATCGGGTTAGGGCCAGTTCTGTGGCCACGACCCAGTCTCTCCGCCAGAGGGCGCGCAGGGCTGAGGCTACGGGGCTGACGTGGCCCTGGGAGTCTGGAATGGCTCCAGGTCAGCCACACGCTTCTTGCTCGGGCTCCAGCCACTGCTTCCTTCTTCTCCAGGAACCTCTGGGGTGTTCTCCCGTGCACCCTGGCAGGCGGCCTCAGACCAGCAGAGAGGAGCCTGCACGCCCTGAAGGCCGTGGAAGCCTGCAGCCTCTGGTCCTGCTCTGGCCCTGCGGCCCTGGGGCCCATGGGGCACCTCCTGCTCTCCACAGACGGCAGGCCCCAGATCCTGGGCCACCTCCCCCCACTGTGTCCTCTGGGTGGGGCTGGCCCCCCGGCTCAGCAAAAGCTCTGCGGTGGAGCCATGGCCGCGTTCCACGGCAAGATGCAGGGGGGTCACGTGGAGCCAGCCAGCAGCGTCGACCTTCGCGCCCCTGGCCAGGAGGTGGCCGGCGACCTCCATGTGGCCTCCCCGGGCAGCGTGGTGCAGGGGGGTGAGGCCCAACGTGTCCCGAGCGTCCACGTCTGCTCCCCAGGCGGCCAGCAGTTGGACGGCGAGCAGATGTCCACCGGCAGCAGCCCTGTGGAGTGCAGAGCGGCCATGCTTGTCCTTGAGGCTTGAGTCGGCCCCGTGCTCAAGCAGCACCTCCATGTCCTAGAAGAGGAGGGGGCGGGGCAGGGCTGGCCTGGGCGGGCCACACAGTGCTCAGCTGCCCTCAGCGCCCCTTTCTCCACACTGCTTCCTTGTTGGGTGCCGCCTATGGCACCTGCTGGGGCTCTACTTGGAGACCCCACTTGCCCCCTAATGGTCCTGAGCCGCCCGGGGCCTGGCTGGACTCTGGCCCGTGGCCAGTGCCCAATAAATATTTGGTGCTGCCGGCCCAGCGCCCTCCCTGGGCTTCCAAGAGCTGGTTACCAAGGGGAGTGACGTCAGGGCGGCACTCAGGGCCCTGGTGCCGGGCCCCTCCCCACCACCCGCACGATCACGCGGGGCCCGGGCCGAGACGTACCTGCCGGCGGCCCAGGTCGGCAGCGACACCCAGCGCCGTGGCCCCCGTGCCGTCCCGGGCGTCCACCCGCGCCCCGTGCGTCAGGAGGAGGCGCAGCACTGCCGACTGCCCGGCCACGGCCGCCACGAGCAGGGCGCCATCCAGGCCCGCGCCACCGCCTGCTGCCAGCAGCTCGAGCACCGGCAGCCGGCCGCCCGCGGCCGCCCAGTGCGTCGCCATCCAGCCGTGTGCGTCCGCCGCCGCGGGGCCCGGGCCCGGTGCGTCCAGCAGGCGCCTGGCCAGCAGCGTGCGGCCCAGCGCGGCGGCCCAGTGCAGTGGCGTGAGGCCGGCCCCACAGCGCACGTTCGCTGACGCCCCGCGCTGTAGGAGCAGCTCGGCCACCCGCGAGGGCCCGTGCCAGGCGGCCTCGTGCAGCGGCGTGCGCCCCACGCGGTCTGCAGCTACGGCCCGGGCCCCGCGCTGCAGCAGGAGACGCACCAGCGGCACGTGGCCGCGCAGCACGGCCAGATGCAGCGGGGTCCTGCCCGCGCGATCCCTGCGGGGCGGGGAGGGCAGCACGGGCGAGGGCGGGGCACGGGGAAGAGACCTGCTACCTTTGCCCAGGAGGGAACCCTCTCCACCCCGCAAGGGACCGCTGCCTCCATCTCCCGCTGAAGGGACACCAGCCACCATCCCTACCCCCAGCCCCGTGGAGTACCCGGTCCTAACCCTGGGCTCACCTCTCCTCCACACTGGCCCCTTGCCGCAGTAGCTGAGTCACCAGGCCCACGTGACCCTTCCACACGGCCTGCAGCAGGCGCCCCCAGGCCTGTGGGGCGCTGGGCCCCTCTGTCCCAGCTCCTGGGGCCTCCTCGGAGCCCAGCTCCAACCACCGCAGTTCCTGCTCTGCCCCTGCCTCTGTCAGGTCCTGCTCCCGGGGCTCAGAGACCCTAGAGTCCATCTGGAAAGAACAGGAATCCAGCATGGTTGCTGGAGGCCCAGGCTGGACCCAGCCCACTGTCCCCAGGCTGACATGGACCCCTTATCTCCCCAGGGGAACCTGGCAACCACTTAGCCTTCTGACGGCCTTGGCTCTCAGTTACCCCCAAAGCGAGCCCACCCAGGGGCTCTGTCCTCCATCTGGGGGTCCTCTACATACCATCCCGGCCCAGCCACAGCCTGGTGGCCCTTTCATGACACTCCCCCTGAAGGCACAGCGGTGGGGTATCTGCTCCCAGAAGGTGGAAGGCTGGAGCTGCAGTTGTGCGGTGGCGGTGGGGCCTCCCGGGGGCCGGGCTAAGGGCCAGTTCTCCACCTGTTTACCCAGCAACTTAAGGGGGAGGCCCTGCCTGCGGGCCACAGCCCCTGTCCCAGCAGCCGTCAGCCCCTGGCAACTGCCAGGGCCTCTGGCTTGTCCTCCCTCCCGGGAGACAAAGACCAGGCAGGTAGGAACTTGCCCGTGGACCACAGCTCCTCGAGGAGCACAGCCTTTGATGTGCCACGACTCGCCCCCAGGAGACACCCACACACCTTCCCCTGGGTCCCCCGCTCAAGCCCTGCCCGCCAGCCCCACTCCTGTACCTGCTGGCTAAGACCAGGCTGGCGTGGTGGGCAGGGTGAGGTGGGACCCTTCCCCCCACCCAGATGCCGCATGAGGACAGAAGATTCTCCAGGGACACCAGGCAGGCAACCTGGACCAAGGGGTGGGATAGGAAGCCCCCTGAGAGGAGACTGAGGCAGGTCTCCAGGGGCTGTGAAGGGGCAGAGCCCCAGGCAGTTGAAGGAGGGAGCCAGGCAGAGGGAGGACTGATCGGAGACGGGCTACATCTGGACGGTGGACGTGGTGCTGCAGGAAGCCCTCAGTAAGGCCTCCAGGTTGGTCACCGTGGCTCTGGGGCCCTGGGGCAGGGTGGGCCGGGGTGGGTGGCAGGCCCTGAAGGTGCCTTCCCATCCCCCAATCCCTGGGTGAGGCCACCCATCCAGAGCCCAGACGGGAGAAGGACGTGGGGCGGCCTCTGCAGCCTTGTCCCTCCAGCGCCTCTCATGATGGCTCACCAAGAGGCAGCACGGCTTTGGGGTGGTGGCTCCCACCCCAGCCCCTCCCCAGCTTACGGAGACGGACGAGGTGTCCTCAGGGCCCTGCCCTCCAGAGAGGCAGCCCTTCCAGGTGCCAGATCCAAAGGGTGGGTCTCCAGGCGAGGAGCTGAGAGGCCCCGTCCCACTCCCCAGCCACACGGGTCCCACCCTGTACGCCACGGTCCCTCCTCCTCTAGAATGAGAGCTTCGTGAGAGCATGTCGCACAGGCCGGCAGATTCGTCCCGTAAGGAGCAAGGTGTTCTGGGTGGATGCAGACGGTTTACTGGTTAAGCAGCCGGCAAAGGCCAGAAAAGCAAGGGTGTCAGCCCTCTGCACTCTGTCCCCACAGGATGACCCAGGAAGACGCTGAAAGGAGCAGGGCCAGATGACAGGGGCACGAGGACACGGGGTGGGAGGGGACCCCGTTGCTGAGGAGCAGCCTCTGTGCTGCAGCCGCGCCCTGGGGGCCCCGTGCACCGTCCTGTACCTCAGAGCCACGGAAGCTAGAAACTGCTTCCTGGTGGCCTCCCCACAGGCAGAAGGCAGTGAGAGTGGGCCGTGGGGCCTGTCCCCCCGGCTTCTGCCATGGCCTGGGCACTGCAGCTTGCTCAGCGACCTGCAAAGAGCTGTCCCGCTGCAGGCAGAGGCCTCTGTTGGCCTCCCTCCGCGTTGAATCCACAGGCATCCATCGTGCCTGGCGCACGGCGGGAGCTCAACGCAGTGCTTGTTGAGTGAGTGAATGAATGAGTGGAGGACCTGGGGGAGAGGGTGGGGCTTAGAAAGGAGACGAGTCCGATACACTTGCTGTCTGAACTCTCTTTTTTACCCCAACTTCACTATCAGGATAAATACCCAGCTAGCGTGAAATCTTCACACGCGTGTGCCAATGCAGGCAGCCCAGTTGCACACGTGCTGGGCAGCAGGGCTTGGCGCGCATCGCAGGGGGCCTCAGCAGCTGTCCCGGCCGGCGTGTCTCCAACCGCGTCCCTTGAACAAGCTGTGCGTGTCGCTGTCATCGTCCCACATCCCTACGTGTCTGAGGGGTGCTGGTGAGCTTGAGAGGCCTGGAAAACGTTGGAAGAAAAGTTGGAAGGGATGAGGTGGACTGTAGGGGGAGGGAAAGAGAAACATCGCATCTGGTGCCACTCCTTCATCCAGCTCCCAGACAACCTACTCAGTGGTTTAAGTGTCAGCTAGTAATGTCAGCGGTGTTTATTTATTTGTTATTATTTTTCAAATAATTTTATTTATCGATTTATTTTGGCTGCGCCGGTTCTTAGTTGCAGCATGTGGGATCTTTAGTTGAGGCATGCAGGCTTCTTAGTTGCAGCATGTGAACTCTTAGTTGTGGCATGCATGCAGGAGCTAGTTCCCCGACCAGGGATCAAACCCAGGCCCCCTGCATTGGGAGCACAGAGGCTTACCCACTGGACCACTAGGGAAGTCCCTGTACGTGGTGTTTAAAACACTGTATGTCGTGCACGGAAACCCCGGGAGGCTGTTAGGTGCTAAGAGTATTTTGGTAATATTTGGAGAAATTAGTTGGGGTTTTCGGAGGGGCTGGGAATGCTTCCTCCCTGCTTACTTGAAATCACAGAATACACACTCCCCCTGTTTTCAGGATGGATTGGATTCTGACACAAAGGATACCTGTAATGGTAGCTGCCATTATTGAGCACCTACTGTGTGCTGAGTTCCACATTAAGCATTTCACATACGTTACCCACGTGCCCTCTCAACAGCCCTGCAGTGTGGGCACCCAGCATCTTCTGGGGCTGTTCTGATGCTGAGAGGGGCCAGGTTTGGGGATGAGGGAACCAGAGGGGGCGAGGTCAGATGTTGACCTTCCCGTGGCAGCTACGGATGGGGCAGTTGCCAGAGCTGAGACTGATGAAATGAAACCATTGTGTGCAGGGTCTGGAAGTGGGGAGAGGGCGGGACCTGGGGTGAGGACGGCCCAGTGCTGAGCTCTCAGGACAGCTGTGCAGGCTCCGACCAGAGCACGCAGGGGCTGGCGGGGGAGACTGGGCAGGGCTGGAGCTGTAGTAACCTGGCAGAGAGAGGGTCAGCCTGGCAGCGAGGACCTGAGGCTCAGGTGTGACCCTGGAGACTGATGGTCAGGGCCGGACCTACCTGGACCAGGGCCCTGCCCTCCAGCTGAGTCCACTATCTGGTTGCTGGGGTCTGGGTGGAGGTCTGACCTGGCAACCTAGGGTTAAAAGGTTGCTAATCTGACCTGGGCGGGGGGCGGAGGATGGGCATCAGTCCTGCCACGTGACCACCACTGTGAGCCCACCAGGCCCACTGCCAAGAGAGCATGAGTGAGCAGGAGAGGGAGACAGAGGAGGAGGAGGGAGGAGGCGCTTCAGACACAGCACCCATGCTGCCCCGAAGGCTTCCTGACCGCCAGGCCTCAGACCTGATGTCCCCAGGGTGGGCAGGCCTGGCTGCCCAAGGCCTGGGGGTCCTGCTGCTGCCGGGTCGGGCCCTGGCTGGGCTCGTGCTCCATCTGCTGCTGCCCGCAGCCGTGTTCCTGCTGCTGCTGCTGCCCGCAGCCACCACTGTGTACCTGGGATTCCTGTGCCACTCAAGGGTGAGCTGCGCCATCCACGGGTGCGGGGCTGAGGGACTGTCTGGGGTCCTCGGGGAGTGCAGGTCCCTGGAGGCACGTGTGTCCCTCCCTGAAGAGCTCCTTCTCCTGCCAAGCCTCCCCACCCCACTGGCCACAGCCAAAGAAGGGCTTTTGTTTGCCACCCAAGGGGAAGGCTCTCTCCCCTCCCCTGAGGCCTCTCAGCCTTGTACCAGGAGCCGCCAGGGCCTGGACAGCTGGGCAGGGTGGGAAGAGGAGGAGGGTTCCAGGAAGAGAAGATAAAGATATTGTCAGATTTAACCAGTCCACAGTCCCCATCCTCCCAGCCTCCCCCAACACACAGCCCCCCTGAAGACCCCTCCTCCCCTGGGATGGGTTTCCCCACGTATGGAAGGGGTTATGGCTTGGTCTGGGATAGGGAGGGTATAGGCAGATGGGCCCCTTTCTGCCCATCTGAGGAAGGGGGAGCCGGGGGAAGGGGGCCGAACGCTGGGCCGCAGTAGGCAAGGTGGCGCCAGATGGCAACACCCCAGGGTAGGGCCTCGGGGTCAGCTGCCAACTTAGGAAAGGGCCATGGGAGAGCAGAGAGAGCTATTCTCTGAGCCTCCCCTCAAGGGGCTCCTACTCGGGCCATTTACCGCCTGGGTCTCCATCTCCCATCCTCGGCTGAGAAATGCCTGCCTCACAGCCAGCCCCAGCCCCCCCACCCACCCCCGACACCGGCTCTGCCAGACCTCAGGCCCCGCTGTCTCCTCTCCCGGCCCCGCCCCGGTCCCCCGGCTCTCAGGCCCCGCCCCAATCCCTCTGCCCCCCCGGCCCCGCCCCGGAATTGAGGCCCCGCCCTCTCCCGGTCCTTTTGTCACCAGGCCCCGCCCCGGTCCAGCTGCACCGGCTCCCCCCCGCCCCCGGCCAACTCACAGCCGAAGCGGGGCTTAGCTCCCGCCCCGTCCACCTGCTGCCAGGCCCCGTCTCGGAACTGAGGCCCCACAGCCCCGCCTGACCGTCCGCCCCGCCCTCAGGTCCACCCGGCGCCCCGCCCTGCGTGCCGCGCGCTGCTGTCCGACCGCGGCTCCGCGGCGCTCATCGTGTCGGGATTCCTCTCGCTGCCTCCGCTGCTGGTGCTCGCCTCGGCCGCCCGCTCCCGCCTGGCCCGACGCCTCCGCTCGCTGCTGCCACCCCCGACCTGGAGTCCCGGACCCTGCCGCCACCCCGACGGGGAGGAGCAGCTCTAAGCCTGGGTGTGATCCCAGAGGCCTCTCCAAATCCCGGAGGCCCCCGAACTCCCCCCGTGTCCCCCATCGCTGGCTCCAGGCTGGTGAGCTCAGGGTCTGCGTCCAGGTCCCGGCCGTGAAATCCCGTGCGTGCCGCGCGGCCCCGTGCGCAGTGCTCCGAGGGGCCGCGAGGTGGCACCGGACTCCTCCGGACCGGGACGGCCCTTCCCCACCCTCACCGGCCTCCGCAGTCCCCGCAGCCGCCGAGGGGCTGGGACGCCCCCAGAGAACAGGGAGATGGCTCTCGGAGAAGGGGCGCGTGGCCAGGCTCGGAGAGAGGCGGCCTTCCTGGCTTCTGCCACTGTGGCTGTCCTGGGCTCCTGTGCCCCGACAACGGGCAGTCCCTGCGGGCCCCCTGTCTGGTCCGGCAGCGGCCTCCAGCGAGTCCCAGAGGTGGGGAGACTTCCACGCTCCACGGTTCCAGAACTTCAGCGGCCAGAGCACTAGGTCATGCAGGGCTCAGCCCGAGACCAGGGTCAGCGTTTAGAGTGAGGGCTCTGTCTGTTCTCTCTGGATAATTTTAAGATCTTTTCCGTCTTTTGCTTTCTGTGCTTTTAAGCATGTTTGTGGTTGTGGCTATGTTCTTATTTATCCCCTTGGTACACACGGTGTGTCCCGTTTCTACAGATTCACATCTTTCAGCAGTTCTGGAGAATTCTCAACCATTATTTCTTCAATTCTGTCTCATTCATTCTACACATTTTTTCCTGGGAAACACCTATTACGTGAATGCTTCCCATTGTGCTTTCACCACTCATGTCAGTTCAACTCTCTTCTGTGTTTTCCATCTCCTTGTCTCCCAGTGCTGCGTTCTGGGCAATTTCCTCATCTCCCTCTTTGAGTTCACTAAGCACTAGCTGAGTCTAATCTGCTGATTATCACATCCATTTAACTTAAATTATTATGTCGCCCTCTCTAAAAGTTATACTACTCACTTCTTATTCAAATCTGATGATTTTGATGATCTCTTGGTGCATATGCTCGTGATTTGGGTTCCAGCTTCGACTTCTGGAACGTTTCACACATAGTTGTTTCTTTTCTTTTCTTTTAATTATTTATTTTTTGGCAGTGCCCTGCGGCATGCGACATCTTAGCTCCCCAACCAGGGATCAAACCCTCACCCCCTGCATTGGGAGCGTGGAGTCTTAACCGCTGGACCGCCAGGGAAGCCACACACATAGTTATTTTACAGACTGTACCTAACAACTGCACTCCCTTTGCCTTTGGGGGCCTGAATCTGTTATTTGTTGCTCCTGCTGACTCAGTAACAGCATAATGTCTCTTTGAATGTCTGAGGCCACGCCCCTCCACAGAGGACGCCCTTGTGAGCCGTGACCAACCTGGGCCCCCGTTAGGGTCCTGGTTAGTACCCCGCTGTGCAGGGCACCCCCACTGTGGCCCTGATGCACTGTGGCTCCATCCCTGCGTTCAGGGGATTCTCTGCTTTCCCATTTGTTTCCGTTCATCATGCTGGGTTTCTGTTCCCTATTCTTCTGTTTATTTATGCACTTCTTTCTAGCGTTTCCTGGAGGGGAGGGGGCTTGGAAGATATCTACTGCCTTGTAAGCCCAGCAGTGTATTAAAAATGTGTTTGTTGTGGGCTTCCCTGGTGGCGCAATGGTTGAGAGTCTGCCTGCCGATGCAGGGGACACGGGTTCGTGCCCCGGTCCGGGAAGATCCCACATGCCGCGGAGCGGCTGGGCCCGTGAGCCATGGCCGCTGAGCCTGCATGTCCGGAGCCTGCGCTCCGCAACGGGAGAGGCCACAACAGTGAGAGGCCCGCGTACCGAAAAAAAAAAAAAAAAAAAAAAGTTTGTTGTAATTCGTCCAGAATCGAGTAATAGCTGGAAGGCCCTGGAAAGGATCCAGCGCACCATGTGGCCAGCAGGGCTCCACCTGTGACCAGGAGGGCAGGGCCCAGACGTGCCCAAGGATCAGCGCTCAGGGCTCACTCGTGGCTTGAACAGGGCCCGAAGTGGGGCTGATTCAGGTCCAGCAGGAGTCCTTGGGGTTTTCCTATTGTCTGTGGCCGGTCAGATGGGGGCCCGGCTGGCTGCCCCGTGCCCGAGGAGAGCTTCCCCGGTCCGAAGCCGCCTTCCTTCCCCTCCCATCTAGGGTTGGGCAGGCTCTGGCCAGGCGTCAGAGGACTCTCCTGAGGATCCGCCTGGCCCTGGAGTCATCAAAACAACAGCTGGGCCTGGTGGGGGCAGGGAGGCCACCATGGGGAGCTCAGCTGCCGAGCCCACTGGTTCCTAAGGTGTGTCCCGGCTTCCCAGGCCTGCCCAAGCCCCACGTGGCCTCCAGCTGGCCCCGGGGACAGTCTGCCTCAGCTCCAGCTCTTCCCACCCACTCACAAAAGGAATACTTGTGGGAGGCTGTGGAAGGTTGACAGAGGAGCCTAGGGGTCTGCTGTAGGGGGCCAGCCATCAGGGAGGACGGTAAAGTGGAGGGTAGAGGCCCTGAGCTACTGGGTGGGTCAGAGGTGACCTCCACTTTGGGCAAAAAATTCTCTTTCTGCAAGTACCCAGGCCCCTGCCCCAAAAGAGCGTGCCTGGCCATGGGGGTGCACGTGCACGCGCGTGCCTGTGTGTGTGTGCGCGCGTATGCATCGTGTGTGGGTGTACATGTGTGTGCATGTGAGGGCGTGCCTGCATCCCCTCTGTCTGCCGGCCTTCACACACCTGGGGGGGCACTGTCCAGACCCCACAGGTGTAGAGTCTGGGCTTCGCAAGGTTCCCTGATCTGCCCAAGGCCACTTATTGATTCACAAAGCATTTCCTAGCAGCCCAGGTGTCTGCAGGCACTCTGAGTGGTGAGCAGCTAGGCAGGGCTAGGAGAGCTGGCCCGTTCTGTCCCCATGGTCTGTACCCCAGGTGTGAGCCCGGCCCCACCCAGGCATGTGGGCCAGGCAAGGGGTGCTGGGCAGAAACTGAGCTGTGCTGGGTGGGCTGGGGAGGAACAGGCAGAGCCAGCCCTGTGCTGACTCTGGGGACTGAGGCCCCTCCCCTTGCCCCATGGTCCCACCCCACCCCGGGGACTCCCCCCAACCAAGGTGCTGACACAGTTCTGTCCCTCCCTGCTCTCTCTTTCCCTATGTAAGCCTGCCTGAACCCTGCCTGCGGCTAGGACAGGGCATGAGGGTCACCTCCCTGTTACAGAAGGTTCCAGCACAGGGAACCCAAACTAGGGAGGGGTCCCCCCTCGGGAAGGGCACCACTGTTCAGTTCCCTGCACAGGCTGAAAACCAGGAGCACCTGCTGCCTGCCTGCCTTTCGGCCTCCCAGCTGTGCCCTTGGGCCTCTACTTCTTCGAGGCCTGGCATCAGTCCCCATCCTGCCCCTAGGCCCTCGCCTCCCCCATGAAGCCTGCCCCTGCCCTTTATGCCTCCCAGGCATCCTTGCTGCCCTCACCTACACTGGCAGGCCCCCACTCCAGGGCTCTGGTACTTCCTCTAGCTCCTGCCCCCTGGTCTGACACGACCCCACCCTCCAAGGGGAAGATAAGTAGACATGCATCTTTGCAAACTCGCCGCTCCCCATCCTCGTTCTAGCCCGGCAGGGCTGGGAGGACAGGGGCTCTGCCCAGTGCCTGCACGTCCCCAGTGCAGAGCCTGCTGTGTGGCTGGGCCCAGCACACAGATAACTGATGAATGCAGATGGGGTGGCACCCACCCCCGTACCCAGGCTGCCCACCCCATCAGCTGTCTTCCCTGCCACCCTGGGTGTTGTTGGCTGAAGGACTGGGCAGGGGTCGTCTCTGGGGCCGCAAGGGGCAGGCCTGGGCCCCTAGGGAACGAGACGATGGGACCACCAGACCCCCAGGACTGGCCCTCAGGCCCTGGCACGTCCCTGACCACAAACAGGCAAGTGGAGCCTAGAAGAATGTGTGGGTGGGTGTCGGCCGGGGCCTCTGGGCCCTGCCGCTCTCGGCCACCCCTTCCCTCTGCTCCTGTGACTGTTGCGTGCAGTCAGGGGGCCTCGGGCTCGCCCACGCTACCCTCCAGGCCCACAGCAGCCGACCCCCACTTCTGGTTTCTGTGTTCCCAGCTGTGTGTGTGTGGGTGCCTGTGTAAGATACAACTGACACGAAAACCAGCATCACAGGCATCTCTGCGGGGCAGGGTGGGGCCGAGCCACTTTGCCTCTCGGACTCTCAGCTGGGGTCAGGGGTGGGGTCAGAGGCCCCGGGAGCTGCCCTTTTCCCAGGGGTCAGCATGACCACAGTGAGCTGGGGACAAAAGGCCCTTCTTCTCGGCAGAGGCCTGGACGGTGTGGAGGAGGGCGCGTTCCTGCAGGCCGGCGGGGAGCGGGGCGGTGCCTTGGAGAGCAACCGTTGTCCCTGGGTTTTGTGGATCCCTGTCCACCTGCCTGTGAACCGACAGGCCGGGTGTACCAGCTCTGGGAAGGGATGCCTGGGGGCTCGCGGACTGGGCCAAGGCCACGGGCTGCTCCCTCCTCCTGGTCCCCGGAGCACAGGGCCAGGCAGGGGCTGGTCTCGGGGGAGGGAGGGGGCTGGGGCCAGGGCCGGATGTGTGCAGGACGCCTTCGTCCTTCTCTGCCCCCCCTGCCCCCAGGCCTGTCTTGCTTCAGAAAGGATGTTTCCCGGTCATTATATTTGTGCTTCCTCTGGCGTCTGTCTCAAGCCCAGCCCTGGCCCTGACCACTACACCCCTGGCTGACCCCTGTGTTCTCTGGGGACCCTCCATCTGCCCACGTCTCACCTCGGGGGGGGGGTGAGGAGACTCACCGTGATGCTGGCAGCAGGGGGTGGTGTGGCCGGCTGAGCCACAGAGCAGATCAGGGGACTGAGGAGGGCAGAGCTGACCTGGTGGGGGTGGGGTGGTCTCAGTTTGCGGGGGTCAGGCCAGAGCTCAGCACGAGCATCAGGTGGCCAAGGCAGGTGGCCGAGCTTGGCCAAGGCTAGGGAGAGGCCCTGGCTGACCACTCCCAAGGCCAGGCCCCCGTCCCTTCTCCCTCTGACGGAGAGGCTGGAGGGAGGAGGACGCCTGCTTCCTCGAGGGCTTGAGTCATGGCCAAGAAGAGTGGCTCAGTTTTTCCAGAAGGCCCCGTCAGCCCAGCAGCACAGCCGAGGTGTGACAGTGGGCCCACCGCTGGGCAGGAGTGGGGACCCACAGGGCAGATCCGGTGCTGCCCGCTCCCTGCTGGTGGGCGCCCATCGAGCTAGAACAGGAGCCAGGCCGTGTGGGCCGTCTGCACCTGGGTCAGCTCCCCGCGGGGCCCCTGGCTCTCCTCCAGCTGCCTCCGCTCACAGCCCCACCTCCGCAGCAGCCCTGCTCAGCCTCGAGTGCCGGAGGGCTGGGGGCCAGGCACGGTCCCTCTGGGTGGTACACCCTGAACTTTGGGGGTTCTAGCCCATTGCCGCCCCCCCGGGGCCCAGGCGGAAGCACCAGGCAGTTTCTGGTCCCAGCCGAGGCCTGAGGTCTGTGGAGCTGAGCCAGCCCCAGCACTGCCAAGATTCCCGGCGGGGGGGTGGGGGGTGGGACGGCGGGGACACAGTTCTTGCTTGTTCCTGCCCCAGCTCCTCAGGCTTAGCTGAGCTGCTTCCTTTTTTAGGCAAAGTCAGAGCTCCAGTCTGTCTCCCAGCCTGGCGTCTCACCTGCCAGAGGGAGGAAGGAAAACCATTGAGTCCCATCCGTCCTCCCTGCTGGGCATCCTCCTGGGGAGGGGGGAAAGGGAGGGGACATCCTGGCAGAGATGGCCCTGCCTCCTCCCCGTGGGGGACCTGTGCCCCCCACCCAGCTGCACAGAGAGGAGTGGCTGGGAGAGGGTGGGGGTGACCCCACAGGAAGGCATCTTAGGAGGGAGGGGGGCAGGGCTCTCCTGGACCTCACTCCTGCCCACGGGACACTGCCCCATCTCGCCTAAGGGCAAGGAATCTGCCCTGGGGGCACTGAGTGTCCCTCAGGATGTCCCCTGCAGCCAACCACCTCTGCTCTGGTCTAGCCAGGATCCCAGATGCGCGGCTCCTGGTCACAGTGGAGGGTTTCCCCAGTGGGCTGCTTGGGGGGGTTCTGTCCTCAGTCCTGGAGTTTGGCCTCAGCCCTGGGCCCCTCATTGGGCAGGGCCCATGGGGACAGCGGTATGCCCAGCATGATCACACTGGACAGGCCTGAACCAGCCATCCTCAGCTCCTATGCCTCTTCCTTTAAGAAGCCAGGTGAGGTGTCCCCCCAGAAGCTCCCCTTGAAGGTCTCAGGCTTCTTTCCTCTCCCGACGCCCTGTCTCCTTTCTAAGTTCCACCCTCCTAATCTCTGTTGGTCATTCCTTGGAGGAACATGTCACAGCTCCCATACACCTGCCCCTCCCCAGTCTCTGTGGCCAGAGCCTGGGACTTGTTGGGGGGACGTTGTTTTTGGTGTCACCCACACACTCTCATACCCCCTGGGGCTCTCTTGGGCTTGGCTTCAGGGACTCCCAACACTGCGGAGCCAAGGGCAGCGGGCCTAGGGATGACCCAGCTTGGTGGCTCCCTGCTCGGCTCCTGGCTGGGGGCTGGGGGCAGGGGGTAGGGGACAGGGCTGACTCCAAGGCCTTACAGCCGGAAAGGGAGACCGCAGTGTCTGTGTGTGCGTGCCACCCGCGTGTGCCTCGGCGGCATCCCGGCGAGTGCCGCGTGTCGCCGCACGTTTGGGCCCTTTGTGCGCGCGCCTCCCCGGAGCCGGTGCTCCTCCGGACGCGGGGCAGCGCGCGCGCCGGGGCGGGACCTCGGGGCGGGGCCTCGGTGGGCGGGGGCTCCCGGGGGCGGGCTCCGGGGGCGGGGCCCGGGTCCGACCCGCTCGGCCGCGCGCCCCGCAGCTCAGGAGCGAGCGAGCCACGAGCGGAGGCAGAGCGTGGCCGTCCCGTCGCGCGCGATGCTACCCTGGACGGTGCTCGGCCTGGCCCTGAGCCTGCGGCTGGCGCGGAGCGGCGCGGAGCGTGGTGAGTGCGGCGGGCGGCCAGGCCGGACTCAGGTCCCAGCGCCCCGCCCCCCCCACCATGTCCGCACCGAGCCACGCTCTCCTTCCGCGGCTGTAGGGCGGGGGCAGCTGGCAGGGGACCACACCCACCTGCGGCGCGGGCCCCGCCGGCAACTCCGCGGGATCTTGGGGCCTGGACGGGGAGGGGGAGGGGCCTGTCGGGGAGGCTTGTCCCTGCCTCAGTTTCCCTTTCCTTGGAGTGACCATTAATAGAGGGATGGTGAGAGGGTTGGCGTCGCCCCACTGGGTTGGGGGAAACTGAGGCCGCAAGGCCGGGACCAGAACCGAGACACCCCAGGCCGCTGTCTCCTCATGACACAGTGGCGAAGGGCCCCATCTGCCCCCCGGGGTGCCGGGAGGAAGGGGGAGGCCTTGGAGGGGCATATAGGGCCCTCGGGCTGCTGCAGCAGGTAACCTGCTTCCTGGGTTCAGGTGGAGCAGAGGATGGGGGACAGGGGAGGGGTGACATCATCTGTAAGTGGGGTCAGGACTCCAACCAGGACTCCGGGCTGTGGGAGGGGCTGCAGCCAGCGCTCTGTTCCCCCCATGCCTCCACCTCTGCCCCCCACACGCCTCCACCTCTGTCCCCAGTCTCCCCAGCTGCCTCTGTGCCCCCACCGCACGCCCCACCGGTTGCTTTACCTGGAGGCTGAGCGGTGTAGGCTGCTTCTTGAAAGCCAAGCCCTGGTGGCCCAGACCCATCCACCCACCACTCCTGGGGGCTGGGCTGGGTCCAGCCTGCGCAGAGTCTGTTGAAGACAGGGAGGGTGTGGGGGCTTGGAGGGGTCAGCTCTCCATTGCAGACAAGACAGGAGCCCAGGGGGTGCCCCAGGCATGCGGCCAGGATGCAGAGTTGGAACTGCTGAGAGTGTGGACCCCTCTTGGCTTAGGGCCCCTCTTCCCCGGGTGCCACCCCAGGACGTTTGGGGTGTGGCTGAGCAGGCTTTCAGGGCTTTCTTGGGTGAGGGCAAGCGCCAGCTTAGGGAAGGCTCAGGCCCTGGGGGTTCTGACCTGGGTGTGCGGCTGTCTGGGGGCCACCACCTGGGGCTGAACCCTTCCCTCTCCCCCAGGCCCCCCGGCATCTGCCCCCCAGGGGGACCTGCTGTTTCTGTTGGACAGCTCGGCCAGCGTGTCTCATTATGAGTTTTCCCGAGTTCGGGAGTTTTTGGGGCGGCTGGCGGCCCTGCTGCCCCTGGGCCCTGGGGCCCTGCGTGCCAGCCTGGTGCACGTGGGCAGTCGGCCGCACACCGAGTTCCCCTTCGGCCAGCACAGCTCAGGCTCGGCCATCCAGGACGCCATACGCGCTGCAGCCCAGCGCATGGGTGACACCAACACTGGCCTGGCGCTGGCATATGCCAAGGAGCAGCTGTTTGCCAAGGCGGCGGGGGCCCGGCCGGGTGTGCCCAAGGTGCTGGTGTGGGTGACAGACGGCGGCTCCAGCGACCCCGTGGGGCCCCCCATGCAGGAGCTGAAGGACCTGGGCGTCACCGTCTTCGTCGTCAGCACTGGCCGCGGCAACCTCCTGGAGCTGTCGGCCGCCGCCTCGGCCCCCGCTGAGAAGCATCTGCACTTTGTGGATGTGGATGACCTGCACATCATCACCCAGGCGCTGAGGGGCTCCATTCTTGGTAGGTGGGAGGAGGCGGAGCCCGGGGAGCCCCAGCGGGGAACTCAGGAAGAGGGCCAGGTGAGCCTCCAGGAGGACCTCACATGCCTGGAGCAGAGGCCAGGGCTGCAGGGACAGGGGTGCACACGCGGCTTCTCCAGGGACACAGTCCAGCCGTTCACCCCAGGTGCCCCCCAACCTGGGCTGAGGCGGGACAGAGGGGCAGGCTTGAGTAAACACCTCCAGGTGGGGCTCTCTGCTGGAGAGTGGGGGACTTGGTGTGGGCTGAGGGACTGAGGCACTGCATCTGGTGGAATGTGTCTACCTGGGGAGGAAGTGTAGGAGGTTCGAAGCCTGGAGACTCTGTAGAGGGGCCCACCAAGCCTGGAGGGAGGGGGAGGGCCAGGTCAGGAAGGGCCGAGACTGCCCCCCAAGAGCTAGGGGCGAGGGCAGCCGCGGAGGGGTTGGAGTGGGACTGCACTGCAGGCGGTTGTGGGGATTGCTGGAGAGGAGGCCGGACCTTGGAGGGCCCGCTGCGGGGGCTAGCAGCTCCCCTCCGAGTTTCTTGTGGAACGCCCTGACCCAGCTAAACCTGGTGGGAGAGGGAGCTGGTGTTGAAGGGCCTGGCCACTGGCAAGCTTGGCTGTAGCCACTGAAAAATGCCAACGACCCCAGGGTCCGCCCAAGTCTCCACCTGTGGTTAATCGTCCACCTGAAACCGGAAGGGGTTGAACTGTGGGTTGGAGGGAGGTAGAGTGTCCTTCCGAAGATTTACTCCAGGACACCTGGCCCTGGTGGCCCCTGGATCAACCACTGTGGCTGAGCCTGGAGGCGACAGCAGGAGAAAGGGCAAGCAGCTGGACAGGAAAAACCCAAGGCTGCAGGGCAGTGAGGCAGTAGGGCGGGGGCTCCTGGGAGTGGGGGCAGGGTCTGAGTGTGGGGGATGGGCGAGGGACATGCCAGCCGGGCAGCTGCACACCCAGCATTAAAGAAGGCAGCATGGGGTCCCGAAGGGCTTAACCCTGTCCAGACATTTATCAGCTTCACCCCCCCTGCACCGTCACTCAGACGGCCCTGTGGTGCTCGGCATCAAAGCCCAGGAGTAACACACGTTTGGGGGTCCCACCCTGGAGTGCTCCCAACACACTCTCCTGGGGACTGGACGCCGGCAGCACCTGAAACTCCAGGTCCAGCTGCTCCTGGGGTTGTCACATCTCTCCTGCACCTCGGGGCATTCTCCAGTGGCTCCCCGTCTCTTGGCTGTACCGTGGGCCCCGTTTTCCTTGACTGTTCGGAGCTGAGCTGACCCCGGACTCTGTGCTGGTCACTCAGGCTGGATGGGGGGCTGGTCCTCTGTTCTCTGACATCGTGACATCAGTTTGGATCCTGCCACCTTTGAGGGGCCCTTGTCCAGGCCACTGGACTGGGTGGGAGGTGGCTGCTATACCTCCGCACTGGTTTGAGCCTGGAGCTGAGGCCAGGAGGGAAGCTCCTGACGGGGCAAAGTAGGGGGCTGGCTGCACTTATGTCCTTCTGCGGATCCTTAGCATCTGGTGGGTGTGGCCGGGGCTGGCCTGGCGCCCCGCGCCCTGCTCCCCGCCTCTGGGTGTCTTCCGGGAGTCAACAGTCAGTGCCCCAGGGTCCGCTGCGAGGAGGCATCTCTGTTCTCTGCCCTGTCCCCCCGCAGACGCGATGTGGCCGCATCAGCTCCGTGCCTCCGAGGTCACGTCCAGCGGCTTCCGTCTGGCCTGGCCGCCCCTACTGACCGCCGACTCGGGCTACTACCTTTTGGAGCTGGCGCCCAGCGCCGAGCCGGGAACGGCGCGCCGCCAGCAGCTGCCAGGGAACGCCACGGGCTGGGCCTGGGCCGGCCTGGACCCTGACACGGACTACGACGTGGCGCTGGTGCCGGAGTCCAACGTGCGGCTTCTGAGGCCACAGCACCTGCGGGTGCGCACTCTGCCGGGTGAGGCGGGACGCGGGGCCGGGCGGGCTGGGGGTGCCGGCGCGGCCGGGCAGGGCGCGGGGCCGGGCGGCGCGGCCCCCTCCCAGCTCACAGGCACTTCCCCCGCAGAGGAGACCGGGCCGGAGCGCATCGTCATCTCGCACGCCAGGCCGCGCAGCCTGCGCGTGAGCTGGGCCCCGGCGCTGGGCCCGGCCGCCGCGCTCGGCTACCACGTTCAGGTCGGGCCCCTGCGGGGTGGCGCGGCGCAGATCTTGGAGGTGCCCGCGGGCCGGAACAGCACCACGCTGCAGGGCCTGGCGCCGGGCACCGCCTACCTGGTGACCGTGACGGCGGCCTTCCGCTCCGGCCGCGAGAGGGCGCTGTCGGCCAAGGCCTGCACGCCCGACGGCGAGCGCAGCCGCGCCCCGCGCCCGCAGTCGCCGGGCGCTGGGGGCCGGGAGCCGTGAGCAGGCCGCGCCCGCGCACCCGAGGGCGCCCTTCTCCCGAGCTCGGTGGGTCTTGCCCCAGGGGTGGGATGCCGGCCGGCCTTTGTCCCGCGGGACCCCCGCGCAAGAGGGCGCCCTGCTCCGGCGTCGGCCCTCCAGGACGCGGCCTCGCCTGACCCTCCGCGGCAGCTCTGGCAGCGGCGCGTGCCCTCGCGACTCCCTCCCCTGCCCGGCCCAGAGCTTGGGCAGGATTTAGCGGGGAGATAGACAAGGAGTCAGGGTCCCGTTGAGAACGTGAGGCCCGAGATGGCTCTGGGCCCAGGATCACAGGGCGCCGGGGCGGCCGGACCTCACCCTTGTATTAAGGGCCACACCCTCTGGTGGCAAAGGCTAGCATTTGTTTGAAGGAGCTTGGTCTCCGTGGCAGCTCCGAGTCCCCTCCAGCCACTCAGGTCCTGAATGGGAAAGGAAGGAGGTGGCTCTGGCCAGGTCCTCAGAGGCTTCCTGGAGGGCGCAGGGTCTGGGAAAGGTGAGGGGAAGTGCTGGGAGTTGATCGTGTGGTCAGCAGCTGGGTGGCTGGAGGGACAGTCTTCACCGGCATGCTCAGCCGGCTTGGGGGAAGTGCTTGCTGGGAACAGTGGCCCTTCCTGCCTACCCAGGACCCCACTGGGCCCAGCCACAGCCACTGGGACGCAGATGGCGCCTTTTGGGAGGAATGGGACAGGAGCTTGGCATTTGGGACCCTGGAGACGGGCGAGCTTGTTCTTGCGGGACCCCAAGGCTGGAACTTGCAGGGAGCTTTCCCTGCTTCTGGCTGGAGGGCCTCCGGGCAGGGGCAGGGACAAGCAAGGTTCCCCTGGGTGCTGCACCCCAGCCATTCTCTGCAGGGCCTTCTGACCCCACCTCCTGTCACTGCTCTTATCCTGGGGCCACCAGGCAAGTCCCAAGGGCAGGCAGTGCTGCGCTCCCTCAGCCCCACCCCGCACCTCCTCCTCCGCCTGCGCTGACTCAGTGCTCACTTTGCCTCTTCCCCACTAACACCCCAGACTTTAAAATACAGTAAATCAGATGTAAACTTAGTCCTGCAGTCTCCTGAGAGTGTATTCCTTGTCAAAACACGCCAGCCCCATAAAAGGTTGCAAGTTAAAAAAAACGTCTTGGGTGGAGGACGGTTGGTACCCCGGCTGGTGCTGGAGAAGAGGAGGGCGGAGCCTCCCCCTCCCAGTGCTGGAACTCAGGCACTGTGCCCCCTGCGGCCGCCCTGTGCATCTCCTCTTCAGAGAGCGCAGGCCCCGTTTCTGAGGGCATTGCTGGGACCTGGGCCTGATCCATCCCTGATGGGCAGAATTCCCCCTGTGGAGGCCTGCATCCCCCACTCCAATCCCCTGGGTGCTCGCGGGTCACAGCCCACGGGGCACCCAGAGAGGCACCCCCTTTCACGCTGCGCCCCCGAGCCCAGCTTGCAGCGCACCGTGCGGGCGGCAGGAGAAAAAGCCGGAGGCGCTGGCGGAGCGCTTCCTAGTGGCTCAGTCACGCTAAAGGCAAGTTGAGCTGTGAGCCCCTGCCCCCAAACATGCCTCCAACCCCGAGAGGAGGCAGAGCAGCTGGAAGACGCACGCCCCCACCCCCCGGAAGAGGCTCCAGCCTCGCCTCCTCTCTGCTGGACGCTGCGGCCCAGAGAGAGGAGCCCCAAATCTACCTCCAGGCCAAGGAACGCCCCTCCTGGAAGCCCTTGTCTCGGAAGTGCCGCCCTTGCATCATCCCAGGCAGTTCTTAAAGGTCGTGGAGTCTGGGCCACGTCTGGAAAGAGTCTCCCGGAAACAGCTTTGTCCCGGTCTCCACCCCTTCCCTCTACATCCCCTGACTCGCAGGCCCTGGCTCCGTGGTCCACTCTGGGTCTGGGGCCCAGGCTGAGGCCTGCAGGGACTTACACGTGCCACTTCCTAAGGCAACTACGAGCTTCTGGAAGCACGTGAAAGTCAGAAAGGGCCGTGCAAGAGTTTATGATCCACATGGCAGCCCAGGTCCATGCAGCAGGAGTGGGCCAGGCAGGGGAGGATCCTGCTGCTTCTAGGGGACCCCAAAGGGAGGCTCCTCTGGTGATGCTGGGCGGGCACAGTTCTCACACTCACGAAGGTTGCTGCTGCTTCCTAACTTGAAGAGGAGAAGCTAAGGATTTCCCCAAGGCTGCATGTCACACTCATCCCGTGTGGGCTCTTCCCTGCAGCCCAGGGCTTGCCCGACGGCAGGAAGCTGCGAGGGCCAGGTAATGGACAAAGGCTGTCTGTGAGAAGGCCAGATGGCTGCTGGGTCTGGATCAGGCCTCTGGAGGTGGGTGTCCAGAAGTGGGTGGTGCAGCCACTGGTAGCTCCCTGGAGCACCAGCTGTTACCATGGCGACAGAAAGAAATGGTGTCGGGCTGCTGTGTGAGACGTGTGTCCTCACAGCCTCCTGCTGTGGTGAGGGGGCAGCTCAGGAAGCTTGAGGCTGACAGCTGTGTGTCTGTGCTTTTCTTCTGGGATGAAAAATTTTCTTCCAACATCCATTAAAAAAAAATGCCAGTGGAAGTCATAGCTCCCCCTATGTGGTGAGGAGGGGCCCCCGGGAGACCCTCCCCCGCAGGTCCCAGTCCTTGGGTGGGAGGTGGAGAGGGCAGGGTGTGCTTCTGGCTGCCGGCCACCGGCAGGGGGCTCCCAGGCCGGAGCCCTTCTTGGGAAGGGAGAGGGCTGAGGTCTCCCAGGCAGGGGCAGGGTGGGGCAGGCGGGAACCCTGTTCACTGACATGTTCTCACCAAGAGTTAAAACTCCTGCCACTCATTGCTTATGTTTCAGAAGTGTCTGTGAATGCACCCATGACAATCATATCGTCCTAGCCACAGACACTAAAGCCTCGCAGGAAGGACAGGCCCCCGTGCCCACCAGGTGTGTGCACAAGCACAGGGAGAGCAGTGGGTGGCCAGCGGCTTGCCTGAGCCCCTGACCATATAGTGTCCACGGGAGCGGAGGCCACAACCACCCGGCTCTGGTGCCGCACGTGGGGTGCACAGCACTTACTAGGGGAGGGGGTGAGAGCCACGAGCTTCTCAACTTGCTGTGGGCCTGGGGTCCTGGCCAGCTCCCAGTCCTGCTTTTTCGCCAGGGCCAGCCCCTACTGGACGTGAGGGCACTGGAGGCCGGTCCCAAAGGCGCCACTCCCAGCCCCTCCCAGACGACCCCGGGGCTCCATCAGTGCCACAGGGCTTGAGCGACTTGCTTCCAAGGTCTGTCCAGACTATGCAGCTGACCCTGCTCTTCTCCTGGGAAGGCAGAGGTCCCAGCTCAGCCCTTCAAGGGGCAGGCCAACGCTCACGGCATGTCTCCTGTCCTCAGGGTGGTGGCCAGGCAGCTGAGCCCCTGTGCTGAGGGTCCCCCCACCTCGCGTGCCTCTGGGGATGGCCTGGCTGTGCTGGCCTTCTGCTGGGTGGGCCTGTCGGTCCAGCTGGTGGGGAGGTGCGGTGCGGCTCCAGGGGGGAGGAGAGAGCCGCCTGCTCGCCAAGAGCAAACACAATGCGGGGAAAATGAGGCCCTGAGGGCTCCGTGCTCCCTCCCCTCTAGCCTCTTCACCCTGGAGCCAGGAGGGGAGGGGCTGCAGGGGCCCTAGGAGAGGGCTTCGGTGGGTAGGGTGGGGACCAGCAGCCGGAGGCCCTGCCGTGGGGGCTCGGGCCCAGGGGGACCAGGCCGAGCCAGCAGCTTTTCTTTCGGCTGGACTGGGGCGCATGAGCTGGGGCTCCAGAGACTGGAACCAGCAGGTCCTTTTGGAGCCTGAAGAGAGAATGGGAGCGGAAGGGCCCCAGCTGGGTGAGGGAGAGAGATCAGCCCCTGAAGGCCCAACTGTCCTAGGAGAGCAAGACCGAAGAGTGATGCTGGGGGGCTCCAGACTCAAGTGGAGAGGCTCCTGTCCCTGGGAGACACTGGGCAGCGTGGGCAGCTGGCGCTGCAGCCTCAGTGCTGGGAAGTCCTGGGGCCTGACGGAAGGCCCCAGCTCCCCAAGGGTCTGGCCAGATGCAGGGGACTCAGGAACCACACCTGCTGCCCAGGCTCTGGGGGCAGAGTCCTCTGCACTGGGCCTGGGTGGGGACCACTCTGCTCCTGCTGGCCTGGGCTCTCGGGGGCAGCTGTGTCCCCTCACCCTGGGCTCAAGGTCAGGCTGGAGGCCAAGCTGTCCACCTGCACCTTTAACTTCTGCAGTCTCTCCTCCAGGTCTTCAAAGCTTGAGGACTCCTTCAGAGAAAAAAAAACGTCCTGTGGGGCGGGGGGATGTTGGGGGAATCCCGTCAGCAAAACAGCGCAGCATGGGCGGCTGAGAACCCCACGTTTGTCAATTAAACATGAACACGGGGCTTCCCTGGTGGCACAGTGGTTGAGAGTCCGCCTGCCGATGCAGGGGACGCGGGTTCGTGCCCCGGTCCGGGAAGATCCCACATGCCATGGAGCGGCTGGGCCCGTGAGCCATGGCCGCTGAGCCTGCACGTCCAGAGCCTGTGCTCTGAAACGGGAGAGGCCACGACAGTGAGAGGCCCGCGTACCGCAAAAAAAAAAAAAGAACAAAACATGAACACGTCAGGTAGAAAGCATCATCCTAATTCCCTTGTATTAACTTAGTGTCTTTAGGAAAGCGGTGTCTGTCCTGCTTAGTGGCTTCCACCTAAGACTTTAAGTGACAAACACAAGCGGACCGGACATTCTGTGGGCCCATTGGAAACCGGAAAGTGTGAGCAGCACCGCTGTGACGAGGGAACCCGGAAGGAACCCCTCCATCAAAGGGGGGGCGGTGCAAGCACCTAAATCTTAAGATTTCTGTTTTTTAAGCCAAGTTAAACGAAACTGACTTTTTTGTGAAACTGACTTTAAAATTTATTTATTTATTTGTTTGACTGCCCTGGGTCTTAGTTGCAGCGTGTGGGATCTTTTGTTTGTTCGTTTTAGTTGCAGCGTGCGGAATCTTTAGTTGCGGCATGTGCGATCTTTATTTTTAAATAATTTTTATTATTATTACTTTTTAATTTTTTGTTATTTTTTAATTTATTGTGGCTGCGCTGGATCTTCGTTGCAACATGCGGGCTCTGTGTTGCGGCATGCAGGCTCAGTAGTTGGGGTGTGTAGGATCTTAGTTCCCCGACCAGGGATCCAACCCAGGCCCCCTGCATTGGGAGCATGGAGTCTTAACTGCTGGACCATCAGGCAAGTCCCTGACACTGACTTTTTAAACGCAGAACTTTATTTTCAATTATTCCTTGTCATACAAAAGTACACAAGCTTTCCAAATGCTGGCCTGTGGATGGAGCTAGAGAGTTGCCTGTGACCCAGGACCTCACTTCTCTTACCCATTTCTTCTTTACCCAGCAAAGCCAGCCCGGAGTTCTATTGGTTGTATGGTTTGTAGCTGATCTGTAGAGACCTTGATGATGGCCAATGAGGGACATCTTTGGTTTTTCTCTTGATTTGGGGAAACGAAACAAACAACAAACCCCAGACAGAATTATCTTAGAATTTTTTTGTTCCTATTTTTCTTCAGGCTTAAGATTAAGACTGTTTTCAATCTAGTGGAGAAACTCCGTATAATACTGGGAACTCAACAAATTCCATCAGGGAAAGAACGCAGGGGCAACTTGGATATTGGCCCAAGAAGCAAACTCTGCTAACTTTGGACATTGGGTTCTAGAGCAACGCTGGCCTCTGTCCATCCTTGTCTCTCTCTGCCCCAGGCGGTCCAGCCTGCACCTTGGTCCCTGAAGCAGGCACGTGGCCTCTGGGGGTTCCCAAGGAGAAACCTCACCAGGCAGAGACCAGAGCCAGGACCCCTGGGCCTTGAGGAGCTCTCCTTCCGCGACGGCGCCCTCTGTGGGGCCTCGGGGGCTCTGCCGTCCCATACTTCTGGGGTTGCAGAGCTCTGTCCCCTCCCTTGGGAGCCACTTTACCTACAACCACGGACCGCTGAGTTTTGTTGTGACGCCGAAGAGGAGGCTCGGGAGAGCCCTTCATTCTACTGACGGTTGCGGGAGATTGGCCGGGGCCGCGCTTCCGCTCTTCCATCATCTCCGTAGCACTGACTGTATGCGCTAGCACCGAGACCCACTAAGCACCGGGCCGGCTTGCCCCGCGCCGGACACGCCCGGCCCGTAGGGCGGTTCGCCCTGCGCTGGACACGGCCAGCCCGTGCTCCGCTGTCCGAGGGGGCCGCTCAGCCCGCGGCGCCGGCGCCTGCTCTCGGGCCCGGTCCCCAGACCCCCGACCCCGCGCCCGCCTCGGGCGGGGTCCTCCCCAGCCTATCGGCCGCCTCCCACACTCTTCCTCTCGTAGGCCTCTCCCTCGGTCGGGACGCCGCGCATCAAGTGGCCTCGGCTCCAGCACTGGCCTCGCTGCGGCCCCGGGGGCCGGAACTCTGTGGGCGCCCATAGCAACGGGGCCAGTGTCTTTGCCACGCGGAAATGACGAACCCAAGGGCGCGCACGCGCCCAGACCCTCAATTTCGTTCCTGACCAACCCCGGTCACCTGGCACCTCGCCCCGCCCCCTGACGGCCTACCCGCCCCCCCCACCGAGCCAGCTCCTGCAATCGCTGCAGCGATGCCGTGACGTCACGGTCCTCGCAGCCAATCCGAGGGCCGCACGGGGGGGGACATGGACCTCACGCGCATCCGTCGCCCTGGAGGAAGGGCCGCCGCCGCGCCTGCGCAGTCTCTGCCGCCGGCTCGCGGCGCGTGGACCGTGCTCTGCGTCGCGCGCGTCCGAACGGCTACGGGTTCCGGCGGCGGCCCGTGGAGCTCGCGAGCCATGTCGTGGCTCTTCGGCATCAAGGGCCCCAAGGGCGAAGGCGCGGGGCCGCCGCTTCCGCTGCCGCCCGTGCAGCCCGGGGCCGAGGGCGGCGGGGACCGCGGCGCGGGGGACCGGACTGGGCCCAAGGACAAATGGAGCAACTTCGACCCGACGGGCCTGGAGCGCGCGGCCAAGGCGGCACGCGAGCTGGAGCACTCGCGTGAGTGCGGGGCTTGGGCGCGGGGAGGGCGGCCGGGCGGCGGGCTCGGGGGCACGGTGGCCCTTAGTGGTCTGAGGGATCGAGCGGCGAGTGGCCGTCGGGGGGAAACCGGTCTCCAGCGGTAAGCCAGCCGGAGCCACCCTGCGTGCAGGGAGGTTCGGGATCCCCTGATCCTCTGGCATCTTCCCAGTTGCCACGCGTCCTTCAAGTGGGGAAACCGGTGCCGAGGGGACTCAGAGGGTACAGGCAGCAGCTGGCAGGGCTGCACCCTGGTCTTCAGTTACCGCCTCTTGCCGTCTCCACGTGGAACGGCCAAGGGTGGCCTGGTAGGGGATCCGTCCGTGGTGGTTGCTTGGCAGTTTTCCGCTTAAGAAGGGAAACGTGTTTGAGGGGCGTTGGTCTTAAGGGAAATAAAGCAGATTTGCATTTATCATTGGAAAAAGGTAGCGTTCAGGTAGGCGAGGTCTATAAAGCAACAGATCAAGCAGCCCTGGGCCAGTTGATGGCCTTCCTGACCCAGGCCCTCAAGACATCAGCGGTGAGTGTACCTTCACTTAGCTCATGGGTTTTTTCATAACCTTCTTTTTTCTTGTGGCTTTAACAGTTTGTGTCAAGATCAAGATTAAGGGTCTGGAATATAGCACATGCTGAGTAGGTAATAGCTGGAAGAATACAGTAGCTCTTAAACTTTTAAGCAGAGGTGCTCTATTCTCAAAGAAGACTTTATGGAGCAGTCTTGCTGTGAGCAGAGGTGAGCACAGTCTTCCTGTCTGAGGAGGGGGTGGCCTGGCACTTTGTGGCTCAGTCCCCGCCTTCCCGCTGGGGCCACGAGAACATCCTGGGCAAAGGTCTCCAGCCTTTCTGGTTCTCAGATCCTGGGAGGGACATTCAAAACAGAACAGCCTGTTTCCTTAGGCCTAGCTGGAACACGCCCCTCTTCAGAGTGGGTGTTAAGTATATTAGATGTATTAGGTTTGCAAGATAATTTCAGTTATCACTTGATGACTGAAGAGAGGCTTGCAGAGGAGCTTGAGAGACAACGGTTGGGCTTCAAGAAACCTCAGATGATGACGGACTTCTGACACGAGACCTAATACTTTAGGTTTGTTGGGGGGGTTGGCCCATTCACCGTGCCCAGAATTTCAAAGTTTGCCTCCTTTTGAAATGTGAAGGCCGACTCTTGGCCTCTGAAACCCACACAGTTGTACGTACAGGCTGGTGTGAATAGCCTTGGGTGTGTCTGAGGGTAGCAGCGACTTCCTGTCTGCTCCTGCCTGTGAATTGCTCCCAGATCTCCTGCACTGGCTGCCCCAGAGCTCTTGCCCCAGGACATTCTCCACCTGGGTCCCCAGAGCCTTGGCCTCTGCTCCCCCATTTCCCCAGCAAGCAGCATCTCCTGCAGAGTCCCTAGCTACCACCACCTAGAGGCATGGTCCACCCCACTGGCATCCACATCCAGTGATACTGTCTCAAGTGTGGACTCTACTTCATTTTTGTTCCTGCCATCCTTCCTGGCTTTTCTGCTGGCCGATGGGGGAGGTTTCACCCTGGGCTGCCGCCCTTTCTGTCCCCATACCCTCCTTCCCAGGGTGCCTGAGCCCCTTCTGTCCTTAGCCCCTCTGCAGGCCTGTTGTCTGGAGATGCTCCCAGTTCACAGCCAGAGTGCCTGCCCTGGTTGGCCTGTACCCGCTCTTGTTCACCTCACTGCTCTCTCCACGGAAACCAGAGACGTCCCCAGCTGCTTCTTACAGCCTGACCACTGTCTGTGTCCTTCGGGGCCCAGCCTGATGCTACCCAGTTCCCCAGGTTTCCCAGGCCCTCCTTGGACGCCAGAGCAGCACGTTGGCCTTGAGCTGTGTGCTCCACGCACGTACAGGGTGCCTGCCTGTGGTGGGTGCAGTTAATGTGGCGGCTCGCACATCTCGGTGTAGGACGACTTCGAGGTGACAGTCATCGTCGTCAGCACTGAGGTCGTAGCTTGTGATTGGGGGGCTCGCGGGTTCCTGTGCTGAGCGATTTACGTGCTTTCTCCACCCTACTCCATGGGTCGGGGGAGGGAGCGCCCTGCTCCATTGGCAGGCAAGGTGCTCGGAGCAGTCAGCCTACCTGTCAAAGGTCACGGCGCGAGTAAGCAGGCCAGCTGCAGGTCCTCCCCATACTCTGAAGCCAAACCACGAGCCCCAGCCTACCTCAGCCCTAGAGCTTCCACCACGTGCCTAACACGTGCTTGGAGCCAGCGAGCCCCAGGGGTTACGCTGTAGTCAGTGATGCAGGTGCTGCAGCTTGGGGTCCTGGGGTCTGCTGTTTACCTTGAAGGCCTCAAAAAATAAGACAGATTGTGGTGGGGGGGAGAAGGGTGGACGTGTGGGCAGCAACCTGGGAGCGTGGTAGCATCAGGGAGGTGGGCTCATGGGGTCCCAACCTTCTCTCCGTGCTTTTATGTGTTAGAAAGTTTTTGTAGTGAAGCGTGGCGCACAGGAGAACTCTGTCATCACGGATCTATTAGAGAGGCCCGACGTGCAGGCTTTTTTAGCAAGGAGAGCACCGGATACCCACATATTTCCACATGTGAATTCCGCTGATGAAGAGAATACACCTGGAAGTTGTCAATCACACACACACGTGTTTCTAACATGTGGCCTGTGAAGAGCTGTCAGCCTATGTGCATCGGCTTCTTTCTGGGTTTTGGGTTTTTTTTTTTTAACATTTATTTATTTGGCTGCAGCAGGTTTTAGTTGCGGCATGCGAACTCGTAGTTGTGACATGTACGATCTAGTTCCCTGACCAGGGACCTAGACCCCTGCACTGGGAGCACAGAGTCTTAGCCACTGGACCACCAGGGAAGTCCCTTCCTTCTGGTTTAATCCTTGTTTGCCCCTTACGTTCTTGCCTGCCTGTGCTTGCCTGTCTGTGAATCAGTAACAGGTATCAGAGGCTCAGGAAAAATGTTCGCACTGGAAAAATAAAGGACGTTCTAGCCACAGGCTTGCTTTCTGTTTAATGGGGAAACGCCCACCATGTTGACCCTCCTGCTGTCAACAGGCGGGCAGGGGACAGCCTCTCTGATGGAACCCTTTGGAGCGTGGCAGTCCCCTGGGGGCAGACCGCGCACACACGCTTTCCGCTGGGGACGGAGCATACACGGGTGGCCCTTGGGGGGGGGTGGCTGAGCAGGTCCGACCAGGTGGCCGCGCGCGCTCAGGTCGAGGGGGGCTGTGGTGTCCCTGAGCAGCCCCTGGCGCTTGGGAACACGCGCCCGGTGTCCTGATGCCCGCACACCTGCCCCCGCTGCAGGACACGCCAAGGAGGCGCTGAGTCTGGCACAGATGCAGGAGCAGACGCTTCAGCTGGAGCATCAGGCCAAGCTCAAGGTGAGTGGGTGTGGTGCTGGCAGAGGTGGGCCGCAGCCCCGAGGCTGAGGGGCCCCGGACAGACAGACCACGGGCGGTGGGTGCAGCTCCTCCCTCTAGGATTTGAGGGAAGCGGGGATCAAAGACAGGTGTGTGGCCTGAGTTTTGTACAGAACTATCTGGAAGGGCAGATGTGGGTGAGGAGTCTGGTCTCCCCGAGGGGCGACTCCTGCCGTCACTCTGAGCACGTAGTGAGCGAGCGTAGGAAAGGCACAGGCTCTACCCTCCACCACGGGCTGTTGTAAAGCGAATCAGAAAGCAAGCACGTGGCATAAGCGCAGCGGAAACGGTGTAGGGGGCTGGGGGAGTGACAGGCGCCCCAGGAGACCGTCTGGCTGCTTTGGGGCCTGGCCCTGTCCGTTTTCCTGGCTTCTCTCTGCTTGTGGGTCTGGGTCCTCCTGGGCCTAGGTGAGGCTACAGCTGAGCACCCACAGGCCTGTGGGGTGCAGACCAGGCTGCATCCCTGCCCAGGCGCTGCACAGGCTGTCCGGCTCCTTGGAGCCCACGCAGGGGAGGGGCGTCGGGGCGGGAGGCCTGGCCAGGCCCTGGGTTCAGGGCGGCTGGTGTGTCGCGCAGGAGTATGAGGCCGCCGTGGAGCAGCTGAAGGGCGAGCAGGTCCGGGTGCAGGCCGAGGAGCGGAGGAAGACCCTGAGTGAGGAGACGCGGCAGCACCAGGCCGTAAGGCGGCGGGGGTGGGGCATGCGGGGCGCTCCTCGGGCCCCGTGCCCGCCGAGTCCCACCCTGGACCATGGCTTCTGTGCCCGGGCCGTGTGCACACCACCCTTTCCCTCCCTAGAGGGCCCAGTACCAGGATAAGCTGTCCCGGCAGCGCTATGAGGACCAGCTGAAGCAGCAGGTGAACTCTGCCCAGCCGCCTGTCTTCCCTGAGGGTGTGGGCATCCCTTGGGGCGGGTGGGGGCCAGAGCCTGGGGTCTGCCCGGCAGTAACCACTACCTTGGAGGGGTGGGGATCTGCCCGCACCACCCCAAGGGTCTCCCGGGTGGGACCCTGACTGACGGGTCTGTGGGGGGCATTCAAACGGGTCTGTGGGGGGCATTCAAACGTCGAGCCTGTTGTGGGCGTTTTAGTTTTTAAATTAAACAGTCCAGCAAAAAGCCTGTTTTGTGAGAACAGCTATGGGTCAGGGCTGCTCTGAGGCCGAGCTAGGCTGGGGGCCGCGGCTCCTGCCTCGGGCCGTGCAGCCTGCAGGCCTCAAGGCGACCATCCCCTGGGGTCGGAGCCCCTGGGGCGATGGGGACATCTCTGAGGCCAGAGCAGCTAACCTGTTGGTGTGATGTTGACCGTTTCCTAAACTCGAAGCCCTTCCCTCTTCCTTGTGGCTCCTTTTCAGCAACTTCTCAACGAGGAGAACTTACGGAAGCAGGAGGAGTCCGTGCAGAAGCAGGAGGCCCTGCGGCGAGGTAGGGCCCTGGCCTGGGAGCTCACAGGCCAAGGGCCACAGGCCTTGCTTCAGGCCCTGTGCTTCCCAAGCAGCGTGAAGCAGCGGGCGCAGAGACCCTTGGGAGAGGGGGGTGGGGGGGTACCCGGGGGGTACCCTGCGCTTGCGCTTCATCCTGGGTCGGGGGGCCTCGGGCTGAGAGCTGCTCCCCGCTCTCCCTGGGCAGCCACCGTGGAGCGGGAGATGGAGCTTCGGCACAAGAACGAGATGCTGCGGGTGGAGGCCGAGGCGCGTGCCCGGGCCAAGGCTGAGCGCGACAATGCTGACATCACCCGCGAGCAGATCCGCCTGAAGGCTGCTGAGCAGCGCCAGACCATCCTGGAGTCCATCAGGTGAGGCCGTGCCCAGCGGGCATCCTCTCGCCCCTTCCCCTGAGCAGGCACCCCACTACTCCCCTGGCCGGTCCTTCTGCGGTGACCTTTGGGGCTGACCTTGGAGCCTGGGCTAGGCGCATGGGCACAGCCCGATTCCTTCCCAGTCATGCCACTGCTTCCCCTGCAGGACGGCTGGCACCGTGTTTGGTGAAGGATTCCAGGCCTTTGTGACAGACTGGGACAAAGTGACAGCCACGGTAAACAACGCTGCCGTTTTCCTTGCGGTCTGTGTCACGTGTCGGGGTCTCTGCTGGCTGTGAGAGGCGCCTGGCGCTCTGAGCGTTCACAGACCTACGGCTGAGGCGGTCGCTGCCCCCGCGCCCCCCACTGCCACTGGAAAGCCACAAGTGACGCAGCCTTTGTGTTTGGGGCGCTCGGAACAGCTCAGTGTTGGCCCTGGTGGGGCTGGGAGGAGGGTGTGGGAGGGGTGCCAGGCGTCCGTTTTATCTCCACACCAGTGCCTGCCCTTTGGAAAGGTACTGGTGGGGCCCAGCTGAGACTCAGGGAGCTGGTGGGGGAGCCCCTCTTTTCTGCCGGGGATGGGGTGGGCGCCACCTGCCTCCCCTGCCCTGTTCCAGGTGGCTGGGCTGACGCTGCTGGCCGTCGGCATCTATTCCGCCAAGAACGCCACGTCGGCCATAGGGCGCTACGTGGAGACGCGGCTGGGGAAGCCGTCCCTGGTGCGGGAGACCTCTCGAATCACGGTGCTGGAGCTGCTGAGGCACCCTGTGCAGGTGACCGCGGGCCTCCTGGGTCCGTGTGGCCTTACGGCCGAGTCGCACACGTGACCCCTTTTCCCCTTTTTACCCAATACTGCCCTGTTCCCCTGCTCACAGATTTGCATTTGGCTCTCTTTCCTGACGCTATTCCTCTGGCCCTGTGGCGTCAGCACTGGGGGCACCCTCACGCCAGTCTGCTCCGTCCCTCTGTGGGTCTGTGGGCATGACCGTCCCCCTGGGTGGACTGGAGCTTGTATACAAACTTCTGGGGCTCTAGCAAGCCATCTACCCGTAAGATAAGTCGCTGGAAGCAGCCCTGTGTCGGCTGCCTTCCTCGAGGGGAGCCAGGCTTCCTGCCTGGCCTGTGGGCTGTCGCTAGAGGTCAGTGTCGCCGACAGTCTCCCCTGCCAGCCTTCTCCAGGACAGCTGGTAACGCGTGTTCTGGGGCGGCTGCACCGTGGGCGCCGCCGTTGACCCTGATACCCCCCCCGCGCCCCACAGGTCAGCAGGCGGCTCCTCAGTAAGCCTCAGGACGCATTGGAGGGCGTCGTCCTCAGCGTAAGTGGGGCTGCCTGTCCCTGGGACCTTCCTGCCCGGGCGGGGCTGCTCGGCCTTCCTGGAGTCCGGTTTACTGGCTGAGCCCCAGCCAGGGAGAGGCGGCCTCTCGCACTGACCCAGGCACTCAGGAGGGATGGACTCAGCGGCAGAGCGTCCCCAAACCTCGTGTCCCCTGGCAGCCCAGCCTGGAGGCTCGTGTGCGGGACATCGCCATTGCCACGAGGAACACCAGGAAGAACAGGAGTGTGTACCGGAACATCCTGATGTATGGGCCACCTGGGACGGGCAAGACACTGTTTGCCAAGGTGAGGGCACAGTAACTGGGGGTTGTGGAGTCTCACCTACTGGGGAGAGGTGCCGTGGGCACATGGGAGGCGGCCCCTGCCCAGCTCTTCCAAGAAGGGCGTCTCCCCACACGCGGTCTGGTCCCCAGCGACCGGGGCGGTGGACTGGAGGGCAGACGGAGCAGGCGTTAAAGTGCCTTTCCCACCCAGAAACTCGCGCTGCACTCAGGCATGGACTACGCCATCATGACGGGTGGGGATGTGGCCCCCATGGGGCGGGACGGCGTGACCGCCATGCACAAGGTCTTTGACTGGGCCAACACCAGCCGGCGAGGGTGAGCTGGGTGCCTCCTGGGTGGCCCTGGGGCTCCTGCTGGGAAGGGGGGTTGGTGACTTTCCCCACAGCCTGTCCCCAAGGTCCGGGAGCCTCTTGGTCCCAGAGACTTTGTTTTATTTTATTTTTGGCTGCGTTAGGTCTTCGTTGCTGCGCGTGGGCTTTCTCTAGTTGCGGCGAGTGGGGGCTACTCTTCGTTGTGGTGTGCAGGCTTCTCATTGTGGTGGCTTCTCTTGTTGCGGAGCACGGGCTCTAGGCGCGTGGGCTTCAGTAGTTGTGGCATGCAGGCTCAGTAGTTGTGGTGCACGGTCTCAGTAGTTGTGGCTCGTGGGCTGTAGGGTGCAGGCTCAGTAGTTGTTGCTCACGGGCTCAGTAGTTGTGGCTTACGGTCTCTAGAGCGCAGGCTCGGTAGTTGTGGCGCATGGGCTTAGTTGCTCCTCGGCATGTGGGATCTTCCCAGACCAGGGCTTGAACCTGTGTCCCCTGCATTGGCTGGCAGATTCTTTTCTTTCCCTTTTTCCTTTTTCTTTAAATCTTACTTATTTATGTATTTATTTTTGGTTGCATTGGGTTTGGGTTAGGGTTAGGGTTAGGGTTGCTGCGTGCGGGCTTACTCTAGTTGCAGTGAGCGGGGGCTACTCTTCATTGCGGTGTGCGGGCTTCTCATTGTGGTGGCTTCTCTTTGCGGAGCACGGGCTCTAGGTGCGTGGGCTTCAGTAGTTGTGGCACGTGGGCTCAGTAGTTGTGGCTCATGGGCTCTAGAGCACAGGCTCAGTAGTTGTGGCACACGGGCTTAGTTGCTCCGCGGCATGTGGGATCTTCCCGGACCAGGGCCTGAAACCGTGTCCCCTGCATCGGCAGGCGGATTCTTAACCACTGCGCCACCAGGGAGGCCCAGTCCTGGAGACTTTAAACCGTTTAAGACAAGGAGTCACCAGCCTAGTTTTAGTTACTTTCTCGTGACACTGGTACTTCACATGCCCCCGTCTGCGGCCAAGGTCTGGGTCCCGGTGGGGGCAGTGCAAAGTTTGGGGTTCCCGCGGGGCCGTGCCCTGCCTGCCTCACGTGGCCCTGCCCTTGCAGCCTCCTGCTCTTCGTGGACGAAGCAGATGCCTTTCTCAGGAAGCGAGCGACTGTGAGTTTCTGGAGGCTGCCCTCTGGCCTGGGGAGCGGGCAGGGCGGGCGGGGAGCTGGCAGGGTGGGCGGCCTGGGCCGCGGTGTCTGCACTTCCTGGGAAGGTCACCGGGAACATGCTCCTCAGCTGAGCTTTCTTCGTCCATTTTATTTGAAAAGTGAAAGTTCAGTGTCTTTGGAGTCAAGCTTCAGCCTTCGAACTTAGATTCATTCTGTCGTGGGCGAGCGGGGGCTGCGCCTTTTTGCGGAGCCTTTCCTTAGCGCCCCCGTGGCTGCTTATAGAACTCCGGCGTGCGGACCTGACGCCGGACTTTTGTCTCTGCAGGAGAAGATCAGCGAGGACCTCAGGGCCACCCTGAACGCGTTCCTGCACCGGACAGGCCAGCACAGCAGCAAGTGAGGAGAGCCCGTGTGCGGGGGCCGTGGCACTGCCTCAGCTCACGTGGCTGCTGTGGGGCGGCCGCCCGAGCAGGCTCACGCCTGACCCACGTGGCCGGACACAGTGGGACGGCCCGTTGGGCGCCGTGGGGCGTCTGTGGAGCTGCGGAAACAATGTGCTGGGGTCTCTGAGGCAGAGCCGAGGGGCACAGGCTCGTCCACAGGCCACTGCCCTTGGCTCAGGCCCTGGGCATTTCCAGCTGCCCATGAGATGCATTGTCAGGGGCTCACCCCACAGCCAGGGGCCCCAGGTCGCAGGTTGCCCTAGGATTGGGCTGGCCCTTCTGGGCCCCCTAATCCTGCTCCTCCAGGTGGGTGAGGTCCCTCCAGCCCCCTGCCCGCTGGTGGCATCTTGCCCTGCCGGTCAGCCAACGTGGCTACCACGCCAGACTCACTAGCCTTGCCCGCTGCAGCTGCTGCCGGTGGAGACCCTACCCCCACTGAGACCCCCAGGGGCGTGTCGAGTTCCTGCTGAGTTGGCACGTCTGCTTAGCTGAGCCCCAGGCTTCAAGACCCCAGCACTTGGTGTGGGAGGGGCAGGGATCTGTCTCAGACCTGGGTCCCTGGGTCCCCGTCCCTCCTGCACACAGGGAGGCTTCCATGGCTGGGCCACCAGTCGGGGAGAGGCATGAGCTGGGGCAAGACAGGGAGGGATGGGAGGCAGAGGGCAGCGCCGGTGCGGCAGGGTCTTGCGTGTGAGGACGCCGCACGGCGGGTTCTGCTGGCCCCGAGCCCTGAGCTCCCGCCGTGTGCTGGCTGCAGGTTCATGCTGGTCCTGGCCACCAACCAGCCCGAGCAGCTGGACTGGGCCATCAACGACCGCATCGGCGAGATGGTCGGCTTCGAGCTGCCGCGGCGAGAGGCGCGGGAGCGCCTGGTGAGGCTGTATTTTGACAAGTATGTTCTTAAACCAGCCACAGAAGGAAAGCAGTAAGTGTCCCCGCCACCACGGCCGCTCCCCGCCCGTGCCCCTGCCCCTGGGTTTCACGTGTGGGGTCATGATCGCCCATCACTGGAGGCCCTGCTGCCCCGTCCCGCCTTTGAAACGCTCAGATCCAGGCCACAGTCAGGCCCTGGCAGTGGCGGGCTGTGCCGGCCCACTTCTGGCCTCGCTGAGCCTCCCTCTGGGGCCCCTCCCCAGCACACGGCGGGGCCCACCAGGCCGGGGGTGCCCTCCCTGCTCGTCCAGGCCCTCTCTCGCTGTTGTCGGGAGCGTTCCAGATAAGCCAGCGCTGGTCTATTTGTAACCCTCTCCGGGGACCAGATCTCAGCCCCACCGACCTGGTTCCCGCCTGGCGCTGCTGAGCCGTCTTCTGTTCTGCGGCGGGCTTTGCCTGCCCCTGCCACCCGTCTGACAGCTGCCCCCAAGCTCTCTTATCTGGGTCTCTTTTTCCTTTTGCCCCTGGCTGGCCCCAGTCCCCCACCTCCCCACCCTGCTCCAGCTCCCGATGGCGCATCCTAGCCCAGCTGCAGCCTGGACACTGCGTGCAGCCTGAGGTTCTGAGCACTTTTTCACAGGAGTCTGAGCGGGCTCTCTTGGGCCTTCAGCCAGGCCTGACTGGGCCTGGCATCCGCGGGATTAGGAGCTCGGCCGCTGTCTGAGTGCTGGGCGGGGTCCCTGCCCCCAGGCAGGCGGTGGAGCTGGGAACAGGCCCCCGGAGCTCCTCCGTTCTCCCACATCCTGAACGGCCCCACGGCCGCCCCTAAGCCCAGCATGTGCCCCACCCAGGCCCCGTCTTGGGCTCCACGAGGAAGGGACATTTGCCCAGCAGGGTAGGAAGGTGGAACAGCCAGACCTGGCCCCAGCAGTGGACGTTGGGCAGGGGGTAGCTCATTAAAGTGAGGGGGTCGGACGTGTCCCGCCTGGGGTTTCCCAGCACAGGCTCCTGCTCTCCGTCTGTGTGGGAGCCTGGGTCCCTCACGGGCCTCTGCTCTGGCCCGGGTCCTGTGGGCGCCCAGGCATCACTTGGGAATTCTTTACCAGGCGCTTGAAGCTGGCCCAGTTTGACTACGGGAAGAAGTGCTCAGAGATCGCACAGCTGACAGAGGGCATGTCGGGCCGGGAGATCTCCCAGCTTGCTGTGGCGTGGCAGGTGAGCTGGGGATGCGCCCCGCAGGCCAGAGCCCGACCGAGCCAGGGACCCTCAGAGTTGTCGAAAGGTGACTGGGCTGGCACCTGCACCTCCCCCCCACCGGGGTGTTTCTGAGTGATTTTCTGCACAGACGTGACATGATGCCCTCCCTTCCCGTCACCACCCTCTGCCCCCCGCAGCAGGGAGGATGGGCCAGGGCCGTCCGTGGCTTCGCACGTTATGGTCCTTCCCAGTGTCATTCTGGCCCAGGTCAGGCGTGGCCCTCTCAAATCAGCAGCGTGTCCGGTGGTCATCAAGCTCAGGGTCTTAGGAACCTGGGCTTTGTCCCAAGCTGGGGCCCAGGACAGTTGGCACAGCAAACTGCAGACGGGTGGAGGGTCCAGGGTCCGGGGGACACTGCCTGGGCCAGGGATGGAGCATGCCCGAGGGTGCAGAACGTGAGGAGCCAGGAGGCGACTGACCTGATAAGGAGTCGGGCGTTGCCTTCCCAGCCCCTAGAGGCAGACTGCTGCTTTCGGGACTGTCTGCGGGGGCGTGAAGGCCTCAGGCGTTCTGGCTTTTTGGATGGGTTTGCTGAGTCCTGAGGGCCTGAGGACAGCTGGACCACGGGAGGTGATTCCGTCTTCACCTTGTGGCTCAGGGCACACAGACCAGAGTGGCCCTTGTCATTCCCAATAGCCAGGCTTTCATCTGAAACATCCCAGCAGTGGTTCCACGGGTGCCCAGGGCAGGGAAGCCCATTGACTCCCGGGAGCCTTGGGTGCAGCCATTCAGAACAAGTTTCCCCATGGTCCTTGCCAGGTGGAGGGTGCTGAGTGGCTCATGTGTGTGGCCACGTGACAACCTGGCCACTGTTAACTTAGCACGAATGCTACGTAGACATCTGCTTGGATTTGAACATCTTTGCCCAGATACACAGGGGGGCTGTATTAGTCAGAATGAACTAGGTCATGCTGCTGTAACGGACAGCCCCAGATTGCAAACTCTGTCCTCATGTGAGTCACAGGGTGCCCTGCTCCAGGCTGGCCTCACTCAGGAACCAGGCCTCACGAGGTTGGCTGTTTCCACGACCAACAGAGTGGTGAACAGGGTGTCTTAGCCTGGGCGGCCGTGACAAAATGCCACAGCCAGGCGCTTGAACAGACATTCATCTCATGGTTCTGGAGGCTGGAGGTCCCAAATCAGGATGCCAGTGAGGGGGGTTCCAATGCGGGTCCGCTTCCTGGCTGCCTTCCAGCCGCTTTCTTGCTGTGTGCTTGTGCAGAGCCCTTGGGGGTATCTTCGTACAAGGACGCCAGTCCTGTAGGATCAGGGCCCCACCCTTGGGACCTCGCCCAACCTGAATCGCTTCCTTAGAAACCCCATCTCCATGTGCAGCCCCACTGGGGGTCAGGGCTTCAGCGTGAACTGGGGGGCGACAAAGGCTCAGTCCCAGTGGCGCCCAGTCCCAGTGGTGGGGAGCGCCCTGGCGCACCTCCCCTCCCCCGCCCTGCCCTCCCTGCTCGTTGGGGAACCAGGGGACAGGCCTGTGTGTGCCTGCGTGTGGGGAGCTGAGGATAGTGGCCCCCGCACGCGCATGCGAGGGTGAGCGTTTGCGTGTGGAGGCCCAGAGCCCGTGGCTGCGCTCCCTGTGTGTCCAGCCCCTGGGCAGCCGGGCCCTGGGCACGTCTGCTAGTCCCCACCCCCACCCCCTGTGAGAGAGGGCCAGAATGCCTTGGGGGTCCCACCGTCTGGGACAGCACATGTCAGTGTGTCCCCTTGGAGTTTCTCCCCTGTGGCCCCAGGTGCACGGGGCTGGGCCACTGTGGCGGCCCCTGCCCACTCTCCCCCTCCAGGCTGAGCAGCCGGGGCGTGTGCGCCTGCCCCCGAAGCCCACCTGCTGGTGTCGCATGGGCCCCGCTGCAGCTGCCTCCCCCGTGCGATGGTTTTGTCAGTGCAGGTCCGTGCTGCTCACCCTGCGGCTGCCTATCATGGGGACCTACTGTTTTGTTTTTTTAAACATAAAACTCATTATTTTAACTTTTTTTTTTTTTTTTTGCGGTACGCGGGCCTCTCACTGCCGTGGCCTCTCCCGTTGCGGAGCACAGGCTCCGGACGCGCAGGCTCAGCGGCCATGGCTCACGGGCCCAGCCGCTCCGCGGCATGTGGGATCTTCCCGGAGCGGGGCACAAACCCGCGTGCCCTGCATCGGCAGGCGGACTCTCAACCACTGCGCCACCAGGGAAGCCCTGGTTTCTGTTTTTTGGTAGTGGCCATCCTGATGGGTGTGAGGTGGTGTCTCGCTGTGCTGTTGACTTGCGCTCCCTGATGATCAGTGATGCTGAGCATCTTGTCGTGAGCCTGTTGGCCATGCGTGTGACTTCCTCTGAGAAAGGTCTGTTCGAGTCCTTTGACCTTTTTTTAACTGGGTTGTTTGAGGTTTTCTTGTTGAATTGTAGGGGTTCTTTATGTATTCTGGATATTAACTTTGTCTCAGATAGTAGTTTGCAAACATTTTCCTCTTTTCTGCGGGTTGCCTTTTTTACTCTGTTGATAGCGTCCTTTGAAGCACAAAAGTTTTTAATTTTGATGAAGTCCAATTTTTTTTTTTTCTTTTGTCAGCTGCTTTTACTGTCATAGCCAACAAGTCATTGCTAAATACAATGTCTGGAAGCTTCTCCCATCTGTTTTTATCTATGAGGTTTATAGTTTGAGGTCTTATGGTTAGATCTCTGATCCATTTAGAGTTGATTTTTGTATATAGGGTACAACTTTGTTCTTCTGTATATGAATATCCAGTTTTCCCAGTGCCACTTGTTGAAAAGACTGTCGTTTCCATTCAGTGATCTCAGCATCCTTGTTGGAGGTCACTTGACCATATGTGAGGGTTTATTTCTGGGCTCTTTGTTCTATTCCACTGGCCTGTGTCTGTCTTAGTGCCAGTACCACACTGTCTTGATCACTGTAGCTTTGTAGTAGATTTTAAAACCGGGATATGGGAGACTTCCAACATATTCTTATTGAAGATTGTTCTGGCTGCTTGGGGCCCCGTGAGATTGCATATGAATTTTGGGGTGGATTTTTTGTGTGTTAATTTCTGCAAAAAACATCATTGAAATTTTGATAGGGATTGCATTGAATCTGTAGATTGCGTTGGGTAGTACTGACCTCATAACAACGTTGTCTTCCAATGCATGAACGCAGATATTTTTCTGTGTTTTCATGTCCTTAATTCTAGCAAAATTCAGTGTACAAGGCTTTCACCTTCTTAGGTAAGGTAATTCCTAAGTATTTTATTCTTTTCGATGGTGTTGTAAATAGAATTGTTTTCTTAATTACTTTGCCAATTATTCAGTGTTACTGTGTAGAGACACAAATGATTTTGTGCATTAATTTTGTGTCTAGCAACTTTGCTGAATTTATTACTTCGGATTTACTATATATGATAAGATCATATCACCTGCAGACAGTTAATTTTACTTCTTCCTTTCCAGTCTGGATGTCTTTTCTTTTTTCTGCCTGATTGATCTGTCTACAATCTCTAGTGCTCTGTTGACTAGAAGTGGTGAAAACGGGCATCCTTGCCTTGATCCTGATCTCAGAGGAAAAGCTTTCAGTCTCTCACCACTGAGACGACGTTTGCTGATGTTTTCTTATCTGGCTTTTATCAGGATGAGGAAATTTCCTCGTATTCCTAGTCTATTGTTTGTTTGGCTGTGCTGCACGGCTTGCGGGATCTTAGTTCCCTGACCAGGGATCATGCCTGTGCCCTCGGCAGTGAAAGTGTGGAGTCCTAACCCCTGGCCTGCCAGGGAATTCCCCCTCGTTTATTGTTTTCATCAAGAAAGGGTGTTGATTTTTGCCAAATGTTTTCCTGTATTAATTGAGACAATCAAGTGCTTTTTGTCCTTCATTCTCTTAATTACTTACCTAGGTTGATTTTTCCCTAGGTGAACCATCCTTGCACTCCAGGGAAAAAAAGCCCACGTGGTTGCGGTGTATAATCCTTTCAATACGCTACCGAGTTTGGTTGTTAGTATTTCATTGAGCGTTTTGCATCAGTTTTCACAGAGGGTCTGGTTCTGTGTGGTGTTTTGTCTGGTTTTGGTATCAGGGTGATGCTGACCTCAGAGTGAGTAGGAAGTGTTTCTTCCTCTCCAGTGCTTGGAAGAGTTTGAGAAGGATGGGTGTTAGCTCTCCTTTAAGCTTTTTTTCAGTGAATTTTTTTTTGTTTTTGAATAATTCCAGGTTCACAGAAAAGTCGCAAGGCTAGCACAGCTCTCTCCACGCTGGCCGTCTCACCACATCCCTCAATTCCACCTCAGACGTGATCTCTCCCAGAACCCACCCAAATGCCCATGACATTCAGTCCTCCTGTCTCGGGCTTCTCTGGGCTGTGACAGTTCTCAGGCGTCCCTTGTTTCTGACGATTCTGGCAGTTTTGAGGAGTCCTGTAGGACGTCCCTCGTTGGGTCTGTCTGATGGCTTTCTCATGAGTGGAATGGGATTGTGGGTTTTTGGAGGAAACCAGAGGTGAGGGCCCCTTCTGGTCACATCGTATCAGGGGGCACCAGACATCCACACGACATCACAGGGATGTTGGCCTGGATCCCCTGGTGTCCGTGGTGCCCACCTGGCTTCTCCGTGGTAAAGTCGCTGCACACCCTCTATCTGCCCCTCCCCATCAGGGACCCCCTCTGGCTGCCACCCCACCTCCTCAGCTGCTTTGCAGAACTCGGGCTCCTCGCAGGAGGCCTCAGGGACGGCCCTTCCCTCTGCAGCTTCAGCCAGGCGCTGAGAACAGCCGTGTGGGGAGCAAAGTGACTGGTCATCTCGGATGGTGGGAACTTGCTCCCTGTGTCCTGCGTGGGCTGAGGCTCCTAGGGACCTAGAGAGAAACAGCTGGACTGGCTTGGGCTCCCTGCTCGGTGGACACTTGAGTGCACATGTCAGAGCCACAGCTGGGTGACAGGAAGCAGCTGGGGCCTGGGGTCACCCAGGAGGCACGCAGCCTGGCCAGAGGAGACCTGCCTTGGCAGCTGAAGTGCTGTGGCCCACGCTGGGGCCTGGTGAGCCGAACTGTGGTCATCCCGCCCACGTGCACGGCCCGGGAACCTGGGCATCGCGGGTGCAGAGCGCCGCCGGCAGCCCGGACCACGGCAGCCTGCGGTTCTGGGAGGACCGTCTGCAGACAGTGGGGCCCCGAGCGCTCTGCGTGGAGGGCAGTTTGGCCCCGGGGGCTCTGCCTCTCCTGGTGTCTGCGTGGCCTGTGGTGGTTCTGTTGGCTGCTCGTTGGCCCTGAGCCCTGCTGTCCACGGGGCAGGGCCCTCCGGTCTGCGGTTGAGGGCTGGGTTGCCCCCTGACAGCGGGCCTCTGGGTTTCTTTTCTTCAAAAGCCACTGAGAAAGCCAGTGGAGCAGCCAGCACTGGCACCAGCCGGGGGCGCGGGCAGGGCCCCGGGTTTTGCAGGGATGGCAGCTGCTCTGGGCTGCAGGGTCGCCTGCGAGCACGTGTGTGCTGCCGCATGTCGGCGTGCGCCTCATGCTGAGCGGCCAGGCCCCTCCTGCAGCTGAGCGCAGGCCCGGGAGAGCAGCCCACGCTTTGCCCCACTTGCCCCTGCCCCAGAGGAGTTGGGTTTTGGGCGGCGAGTGCAGCAAGGATGGGGCTGGCCAGGCTGCCTTGTCCCTGGGTCAGGCCTGGCCTACACGGCTGAGTGGTGACTGGTGGGCCCTGAGGAGCCTCAGGCTGAGGCCCTTCCCCCACGCGGGCAGCCCCTGTGCTGCCCTGCCTCAGTGCTCTCTTCCCCTGCCAGGCCATGGCGTATGCCTCTGAGGATGGGGTCCTCACCGAGGCCATGATGGACGCCCGGGTCCAGGATGCCATCCAGCAGCACAAGCAGAAGATGCAGTGGCTGAAGGCAGAGGGGAGCCGGCCCCTGCTCCCAAGTTCACAGGCCGAGTGAGCCGGGCCTGGACACCTGCAGCACGCTGACCAGGTGCCCCAGCTCCCAGCGGACGTGGTGACACCACACAGCCGCCCCCCTCCCGGCGTGTGTAACCTTCCTCTGGTCAGGCCCAGGGCGGCAGGGCAGCATTAAAGGCCTCTGCTCAGGACCAGCTGCGCGGTGCAGCCTTGAGGTGGGGTTGGTTCCCCTGACCCCGCAGCCGCCCCCAGGACACTCCTGGGAGACATGTCCCTCCAAGCCCGGCCCAGACGGGGAGCAGGCACTGTCCGCCATGCCCGGGGCAGCGGCCAAGCTGGCAGCACAGCGTCCCAGGCAGATGCTGGCTGCTGCAGCAGTGACCAGCAGTAGGGGGCCCGGCCAAGGACCTGACCTTGCCCAGTCCCTCCCAGGGCCAGACCCGAGCCCATGATGAGCAGAGCTGACCTCTGTGCAGCCCAGCTGTCCTCGGGAGGGCAGTGCCCTTGAGGTCTGTGAACCCATAAAGCCGGGTGCCAAGAACCAGCCCAGCGACCCGCGATGGCCAAGGATGTGTGGAGCGGGGGGGACTGCCAGCCCACAGAAGGCGAAGTTCTCCCGGATTGGAATTGGGGGTCTTTTTATCCAGAATCTAATAAAAACTGACAGATACGTCTCAGTGTCTGTCTCATGGCTGATGTGCGGATCCCTGGGGCAGAGGCAAAAAGAAGAGGCAGAGGCTGGAGCTTTCTAGAGAATTTACTGACCAGCAGGGGTGGGAGTCACAGTGAGGCGCCCGACCCGGGCTGCCGCCGCGGGGCTCAGAAGCCTTATTGCTGAGCCCGGGCCTCCCCCGGACCCCTGCCCGCGCCCCCACTGCGGGCCGCGGGCGCACACGCCTCATGCACGTGCCCCCGTGTGCAGACGTGGGCGCACCCGGCTCCCGGCCGTGCTCGCCTCCGGCAGAACTGGCTCCGGCTCCGGAAACCAGACGGACGGACGGAGAGACAGACGCGGGCGCACAGGAAGCCGCCGGTTTCCAGCGGCGGACGTGGTCCTGGGCTGGGCGGGCGGTCCCACCCGCGCCCCCGGTGCCGCTGTCCCCGCGCCCCCGCCCCGGCCCCACCCCGACCCCCTTTATAAAAAGAAGAGGAGACAGCACCTTCCGCCGGACGCGCCCGACGGCCGCGGGCGCCCCGGCCCGGGCCGGCCGTCCAGTCCCGTGAGCGTGGGCGCGGTGGCCGGCGGCCCCGCGAGTCCTGCGCGCGGCTCAGAGGTGCCGCGGGCTCGGGTGACCGTTGTGGTAGAGTTTCTGCTTCACATGCACCATGTTCCCTGCCGCCTCCTCGAACGGCCTGTGTGGCCGCCGGCCCAGCTCCCGCAGGCTGCACAGCTTGGGCAGCCAGGTCCACGAGCCGTCTGCGGGGCGGGGGGCGCGGTCAGGGCGTGGGCTGGTGGGCGGGGCCGGGAGTGGGCATGGCGTGGGCGTGGGAGAGGGCGTGGCCCCGGCGCGGACGAGGCTGTCTCCGGGTCCCCGCGCCGCGCACTCACCGTAGCGCCGGCCCGCCCTCCAGGCGCGCACGGCGCAGTGCAGGACGCCGTCCATCCACACCAGGAACCAGCTGATGCAGAAGCCGAGCAGCAGCCCCAGCATGAGGTCGATCTCCTGCTTGGTGACGTTGTCTGTCACGAAGTAGTTCTCGGAGGCGTCCACCACAGACTGGTCCCCGTCGTACGGGATCACGTAGTGGACGTGGTGCCTGGGGGCGGCAGGGCGGGCTGGCACCTGTCCCGCGGGGCGGGCAAGCTGCACCCGTTTGCCTGCAGGGGTCTTTGAAGCAGACCTTGTGGGGTGCTGAGGTCGGGAGGGGCCAGCGCACTCGCCCAGGACCCGGGTCACCAGGTGGGAGGCTGCCCGCAGGATGGGAGTGTGCGAGGTCATAGGTCAGCGTGAAGTCCAGTGGCTGGCCTCCACGCATCACCCTCGTCCCTCTGCCCAGCCCGGGGCTCAGAGGCAACCCTGACACGGTGACAGGAGCACAGCGCAGGTGGAGAAGGCGTACCGGGGCGAGGGCCCAGGCGGGGTGCCCCCGCCCAGTGACAGGGTCACAGCCCGCCCGTGGGCCTGTGCCCAGAGGCCCCCACTGGCTCCTGGGGCACTGCCCCTCTGGCCTCTCCCTCCCACCCTGCAGTCACTCCGCCCTTTCCTCAGCTTCCCCTCCAAGGAAAGCCGCGTGGGATGAGCCCTGCCTTGGGCCTCTGGTCTTCCTTTTGCCCCTCTGTCCCTTGCAGGAACCTCCCCTGCCCCAGTTCTCTGTGCTTGAGGCCCGGGGGCACCCCCTTAACCGTGCCCCACACAGATCCCAGGTCCTGGGACAGACCCTGGACCATGGTCTGTCCCCTGCATCCCAGCACCCACTGAGGCCTGGGCCGTTCCCCTCAGCCTCCCCTCCCTTGACAATCCAGGCGGAGGCCACACTGACCCCTCCCCACAAGGCTCCCTCTAGCCTCAGGCCTGCCTGGATCCTCTCTTCCTCCAGGAAGCCCTTTGGGCCCCACGATCCCGGGTTGGGTGGCCCTGCCCAGAGACCAGTACCCAGGGCAACAGACTCTGGGCTCCACGCCCCCCCACCACCGACAGGAGGGCCGGGGAGAAGAAGCTGCAGGACCTGGGTGCCCGAGGCGTGTGGGGTCCGTGCACCCTGAGCCCCCAGTCACCCTGGGGCCCCTCCTTCCCCGAAGTGCAGGAGCCACCTTGGGGTGCGCCTGCCTGGCTCCCCTCCTACCGAGCCCCTCAGCTGGCTTCTCCAACTCTCCACCCCCAGCACGTCCCCGCGGCACCCCACGTCTGCTCTGAGCTCCAGCTGCCTGCATGGCGTCTCCACGTGGGATCTACAGACACCTCAAATTTGCACCTAAAAATAGCTCCTCCCTCCCCAACCTGCTTCTCCCCATCTTCCCTCGGTTACATGTCGACACCTCTGCCTGGTCTCCAGCTGAGATGGGTCCCCGTCCCCCCCTCGCAACTGAACATGAGCCACCCTCCCCGGCCCCCCAGGGACCTCCTCACAAACGGAAACCCCCCAGGACATCCCTGACCCCAGGCCCCTGTTGCCCGTCCATCAGCGACATCCCTGTGCCAGTGGGGGCCACACAGTGCTTTCCACCCCGCGGAGACAGCAGCGGGCGGGCCCCATGTTACCCCCGCCCGCTCCCCTGGGGACTCCTGGAGCCCGTCCGGCTCAGCTTGTCCAGAGCAGGTGGGGCCTCAGCCACCACGGCCCCTTGAGCGGGGACCACCACACCTGGGTTAGTTGGAGAGGACTGCCTGACACATGGTGGCGGCCGTAGCCAGTGGCCCTTATCAGTCATCAATAGGAGATGGAGAACCATTGATGAGCGCCCGGAATGCGTAGCAGCAGAGGACGCCCTTCATTATCCTGGCCAGGCCAGGCCTCCAGCAGCTGATAACACTGAGCGTCGCCGCCATCTCCTGCCCTCCTGCCTTCCGGACCCCGACAGGGAGGGTCTTCCTCGGGACCACGACTTCCTACCCCTGGACAGGGCAGGAAACTTGAAGATGGAGTCACCGAGGAAGCCAGAAACGCCCCTGCAAGTAGGACAAGGCCAGGGCCCCGACTGCCCCGGGGGTGGGGGGTGGGGGTGGGACCTCCAGGGGGTCAAAGGTCATGACCTGTGCCCCCATCGCTGTCCTAGCACCTGCCGCTCTTCCCCTGCTCCTTGCCCTCCTCCTTCCTCCAAGTCAGGCAGGCCCCGGGGTGGGGGGGGCAGGTGGGGGCTCAGGTCACCCACGTGCACACGTATTTCCGTGATGTGTACATACATGTGTCCTGCCTGGGCCACGCATGTTGCATGTGTCTACCTGAGGTCGGACGCATGTTGTGTATACACGCCGGCCACATGCACAGGACATGGCGTGTATACCATGGACTCGGCCCATGAGCTCCACATGTGTGCATGTGCACGCTCACCCGGGCACGAGCACGGTGCGTGTCACATGGAGACGCACATGCACTGGGCTTTGCGCACAGCCATCCTCGCTGTGGGCACCGTGGCACATGCACGGGTGTGCACGCACAGACAGCCTGCTGGCATGCACGCTTCACAGCATTTACACACGTGTCCTCTGTATAAAATTCTCCGTGTCGGCATGTAGAAGGCACACAAGTGTGTGTGCGCCTTCTCTGCAAACGGGGTGGACACACAAGTAGAGTCCGTTGTGGCAACATGTGTACATGGTTCGTACACAGAGGCCTGATATGCCAGACTGTACCCTGCAGACATTCACTGTGCCCACAGGGCGCACATGGGTGCTGTATATTGTGTTACACACATGTACTGCGCATACACATGCATGTTGTCAATATACAAGAATACTTTGTACACGGAATTTACACATCCTTTATGTAGTGATGTGTACAAAGCACACATACATGGACACATACACACACGGAAACACTCTACGCCTACAGCAGGCGTGGCTCTCGTGTTGTCTGTGTCTAAGCTGTGCACTCAGGCCTCGCTGTGGCTTGCACTCCATGGGCACTTGTTTTGCACAATCCACGTGTACTCTGGACACTACATATGACCCATACACATCCCCGGAGCAAATACACTCTGAAAACACACCCTGTCTGCCCAAAAGGGCCTCAGTGTGAGGTCTTAGGCACACATGTGCAGGTCACACTGCAACAGCCCTGCACGGAAAATGGGCCTCACTAATGTTTAGGGAGCTGAACCCTGGGCCAGTGGCGGGCACACCTCCGGTCTCCGGGAGGGTCTCAGGACCCCCGCTCACACCCCCAGGCTGGGTCGGCCCAGGGAGCGTGGAGCTGACCTCCTGCCGCTCCTTGGCCTTGGGCCGTGCGCACCAGGCAGGAACACGCGGATCTCCGCGAGGGTGTGGCCACCCAGCCAGCACTCCGGATGATTCCTGGCCAACACTCGTGAGGGCCGTTTACACGCCCATCTCCATCTGCCCTGCTGCCCATGTTCTGCTTCGACACCCGGTCTGCACACACAGGCATGTAGCATGCTTAGTGAGGCATGAAACTGTCCTGTCTCTCACACACCCCTCGCCCAGTACGTGTGCACACGTCCCTGGAGCAGCAGCACAGGGCAGGGTCAAGAGCACGAGTTCCCTGCCGCCGGCCGCATGGCCCTGGGCAAGTCTGTCTGCTCAGCCTCTGTCCGCTCTCTCGGGGGCCCCAGCGTGCGTGGGGCTGAGGGGCTGCTGCGTGTGCGCACATGTATATGCACAGACGGTACACACATGCGCGTCTCATGAGAAGATGTTTATTTCGTACATGGACATACAAACATGCATGGCCAGGAAGACTCCATCACTACATGTGCACAGAATGGGGGGGGGGTCACAAAGTGGGTATAGGGACCTGGGCTCTCCCCTCTCTCTGTGTGACCTTGAGCAGACTCCACCCCCGGCCTCAGTTCCTCCCGTGGACAGCGAGGGGGTTGGGCCAGATGCCCCTCAAGGTAGGCCCTGCCCACCTTGACCTTCTGCTCTTCCCCCTAGCTGGTTCCCAGGAAATTTCATGGACACAGCTCAGGGCCCAGGGAGGAGGATGGTGTCCTCTGTGGGCATAGCCGTGCGCAGGATCCCTCCCGGGACACCAGGCTGGGCTGCTGCTCTCCTGGTCTCCACGCCCCGGGCCAGGAGGCCCTGGACCCGTTCTGCCCGTCACCCGCGGGCCCTTTCTCTAAAGGCAATTTGGGAGGGGGTCCTACTGCCTCGGGCATGCTCCCCACTCCCGGAACACCTCTGTGCCACGGAAGCTGGCCGGTCCTTCCCCCACCCGGCCTGGCGCCAGCCTCAGCAGCCCCCACCGGCCTGGCCCAGCTGGGCCTTGCAGCCCGGCCTGCATGGCGCTCGCTGGAGCCCCAGTGGGCCCCACCTCCACCCCACATGTGTGATCACGCGTGTGCCCCTCTGGGCGCAGACTCACCGGCCACAGTTGCAGTGGCAGACGCGGTCCTCGCCCCGCAGGTGCGGGAGGATGTAGTTGTGGAATCGGTCCAGCAGCGCGTTCATGTCCATCAAGCACGCGATGGCCTGGAAGAGCCCATGACCGGTCAGCGCCAAGGAGCGAGAGGCTGGGCCGGCGCCCCCCGGCGGGGGCCGACGCGCTGGGGATGGGGGAGCGCAGGCCGCCCGGGCCGGTAAACAAGGCGCGGGAGGGGGAGGCGGCGCGCGGGCGCGGAGGCGGGAGCGGGTGCGGGGAGCGGGCGCGCGGGAAGCCCCTCCGCTCACCATCACGATCGACGCCCCCAGAATCATGAAGATCATGGTGTTGGCGCTCATGGACATCGGGCGGGGCCGGGCCGGGCCGGAGCGCCGCCCCCCGGCCCCGGCGCCCCCCCGGCCCCGGCCCGATGCTGAGCCCCCGCCGCCTCTGCAGAGGTCAGCCCGCCGCGCACCCACCGCCGCCGGCCGGGGAGGAGGCGCGGGGCCGGCGCGGGGCAGGGGACGCGGCGCTCCCGGGGTCCTCGGCCGCCCGGCCCGCGCGCTCGCCGCGCCCGCCGCGCTCCGCTCCGCCCTCGGCTCTGCCTCCCGCTCTGCGCGCGGCGCGGCTCCGGCCCCCTCCCCCCGCGGCCTCCCCCGCGCCCGCCTCCCGGGAGGGACCTCGCCGCCCGCGGCCGCTCGCCCCCGCGACGCCGGCCGGACCCCTCCCCGGGGGCCGCAGGGCCCGCTCGCCCCCATCTGGCCAGTGCCGGCCCTGGCTGCCTGCCCAGCGCCCCTGGACCACGGGCCGCGTCCCGTCCCGACCCGCCGGGGCGATCCCGGAGAGGCCCCGGGCTTCCTTCCGCTCTCCTCCTCCCCACTTCTCAGCTGGAGGCCCCTCCTCCCCGCCCGCCCGGGGTCGCCGGGTGAGGGGCTGCGGGCAGACTGGTCAGCACCCAGCCTCCTCCGGCAAGAGGCTGCCTTTAGCGGAGGGGCCGCAGGGTCCCTGCCAGGGAGGTCACTCCGGAGCCATGGCCACATGGCACAAGGATGGGGCCCAACAAAGGCTAAAGGATCCCCTACTGCGGGGGCAGGGCCAGCCTCAGCCCCGGCTCTCCTCAGGGGTGGGCCACGAAGCTCAGAGGCCCGCGTCGTAGCCCTGATGTGGCTGCCCCATGTTGCTGGGGGCTGGGGAGGGGTCATTGAGCCAGCCCACCATCCACAGGCAGGGGGACAGCACTGCCCACAGAGGAGTCCCCGGAACACCTCTGTGCCACGGAGACCAGGAGGGGTCACCAGGCAAGGGCGGTCCCCGCCCAGGGAGCAGGTGCCACATCCCTCCAGAGCCCCAGTGGACGGGAGGCCCTCGGGGTGGTGCTAGAGAGCTCAGCTTGACCCACAGGCCCGGACTGCCGTCTGAGGACCGTGACGGGAGGTCCAGGCCAGGCAGGGTACTCTGGATGAAGCCAGGACGACCAGCAACATCTACTGATGAGACAATGGCAGGTTCTTTCCCAAAAAGTACAGCCTGTTGCTTTATTCAGGGATTTGTACATTGCAGCCAGTTAGGGGAGACGGGAAAGGGGTGCTCAGTGAGAGGCAGATGGCTGGGGGGAAATGTGCTATCAACCGTTTTTTTCTTTTTTGGTTAAAGAAAAAAAACTATAATCAATATCCCACTCATAAGTAAAAGTGGGATGGGAAACACTTGATTGTAATCTGGCATTTATGTATATCTTCTCATTTCATATGTACAGTTTATTTGGGCACTGCTACCGTCCGTCCATCGGCAGAATACCTAAAGGTAAAAACAAATATCAGGAAGGAAGAAGTATTAACAAAAGGAAGCTCAGCAAGGTGGCTCCAGGCGGGCGGGGGCCATCAGTAGAAGCAGACGGTGTGCAGGAAGGTCCTGCCGCTCTTCTCCTCAAACTCCTGCAGCAGCTCGTCAATCTCGTTCTCCATGTCCTCCGTGTGCTGGATCTGGAGCCAGAGGAGAGCCGCCCTGAGCCGCCCGCGCCCAACAGGCAGCCCCACCCCGCCCCGGCCTGGTGCCGCCTGTGCGTGCGGGGCGGGGCGGAGGGGAGCCCGACAGGGACGGGACACGGAGCGGCTGCAGCAGGGCGGGTGGCTTCAGATGCCACACATACGCGCACTGCAGACGCTCGCCGCCTGCACTGCCCCCACCCTGAAAATGAGCAGACCCGACCCAGACAGTACCGTCGCGGGCCCGGTCAGCCAGCAAGGAAGCCCAGGGGCCGTCCCATGCACTGTAGCGGGTTAAGCAGCGCCTGTGGCCCCCACCCGCCAGCTGCCACTAGCGTCTCTCCCGGCTGTGAGGCCCGCCGTGTGTGCGGTTAGATGTCCCCTGGTGGAGAACCACCGCCCTGGAAGGAGGCGGCCCTGCCAGGGGACAGCCCCAGGGTGGTCCGGGGCCAGCTCCTCAGCCCGCCTGTCCTGGCAGGGGCTGGCCTGCGGCCGAGGCCCCTCGCTGCCCCCCGTCTCGGCCTGTGAGCAGGGCCTCTCCTCTGCAAGCTCTCGCCAGCCCGACCCAAGTGGCTGTCACGTGTGCTATTTCTGGGACGTGTCAGCCCCTTCAGCCCTGTCTGCTGCCTGATGGCCAGACCATGGGGACAACTGCTGGAGCTTCAGCAGCCACCCTGCACCATGAGACACCTTGGGGACGGAAGCTGTGCCAGGCAAAGTAACAAGAGAGCAGGGGCCTGGGCCCCTCGCACAGCAAGCCCGTCCAGGCCTGCCTGTCTCCAGACTTCTTGGTTAAGCCTCGTTTTCTTCACTTTTCTATCACTCACAGTTAGTTGGCCCAAATGCAGAAGCCACAGGCCAAAGATATGACCAGACGTATGAGTTGGGTCGGTCCTTTTGTCCCATCTAAGAGGAGACGTTTGGCTCTGAGCACAGCTGCACAGCAGCTGCAAAAGCTCCTGGGGTTCCCTGTGCAAGGGAAGATGCCCAGGCCGCTCGGGGAGGGCTGGACGTCTGGAGTGAGAAGTGCGGGGGCAGGGAGGGCCAGAGCCCTTTGACGCCATCTCTGGGGGCTCCCGGGCTCCTCTAGCTGTTTGGGGTCTTGGCAGGGGGCCTAAGTCCTGGGAGCCATCTCCACAAAAGCCAGACCCCGGCAGGTCACTCACCCCTGCAATCAACCTAAGACGCTCAAAGGTGCATGCTTTAGCCAGAGCTGACTCGGTGACTCTCACCGTGGGCACCTCTGCATTTATGGGTTTTAACGTTTGGCAGTAAGCGGACCGTGAACCGAGCGGTGTGCTCATCACGTTCGTGCTGAAGCCCTCGTGTGCACGACGCAGGCCCGCCCAGGGCCCGATACTCACGCACTGGCAGAGCTCACAGATGAGGAACGCCCCCAGGGTGGCCTCTTCGTGGTTGTCCTGGATGTCCACGTTGATCACATGCACAGGCTGGCATGTCTCCTGCTCCCTAGAATTCAGATCTGACCGTGACAAGAGGACGGAAGTCAGAGGCCTCAGAACAGAGCGCAGGAGGCTGTGCGCTGCCCAGCCTTCCTTCGGGGATGCAGTTAAGGACCAACATCAGAGCATCTGACCAGGCCGAGCACTCCCCCCCACCCCCAACCCCGGGAGGAGCCTCACGCCAAATACGGCTGGGACCGCAGGAAAGCTCGCGCTCATGAAGCTGGACCCCAGGCCACCTGGTCACACCTGCCAACTCCAGCCTGTCCCGCGGGACAGCAGCTGACAGCACCCTTACAAAGCAGCAGGCCCTAGTCCCGCTGCACCACACGTGCTCTTGCTGTGCCGCAAAGGCCCTGAGCCCGCACTGTGCTGTTGGCTGGCACAGGTGGTTTTGCCCTGGTGAACACGGTCAGCCCCAAGGCCACCATCTCCTGCCCCCACCCCCTCCCAGGGCCCACACAGGTCAGGGGCCCTCTGTCCACCTCTCTGTGGCCTTGCCCCATTTCCCCCGCCTGCCGGAGCCCACAGACGCACCGGGAACCCTTCTCCAGCCCTGGGCCAGGAACAGACACCACGCACAGGACGGCCCGGCTGCCTCAGAGGCGCTGGACACACAGCAGGACAGAGGGCACGGCACAGGGCCTGGCGCTGCAGCTGTTGCGCTTACCTTCCACCACCTGGTCGTACACCCGCTCTTCACAGGTGAGGATCAGATCAAACAGATCTTTGCAGTTCTGGAACCTTTCTGGCCGGGGCTTGATCCTCTTATTTCTGTCCAGCATGTGTAAAATGCCATTCTGCGTGTAGCTGAGTGCCCGAGTTAAGGAACTCTGGATAAAGGCCCCGCTCCCCCCCAGCATCCGCGTAGGCGCAGCCACCCGCCCCCCCCCCGCCCCCAGCAGGAGCATCAGGGCGACGGAGGCACGTGGGGGCAGGCTGGGCCGCAATCCCCCATCCCGCAGGAGACAAGTCAGGTGAGAGTGCTCGCCCCCAGCCCAGCCTACTGGCTGCCCTTGGACCCACACCTCTCCAGAAAGCAGACCTCGTGTCTGCAGCCTTCTCCCAGGTCCGTGTTTCCCCAACCAGGGATTGAAGCTGCACCCCCTGCAGTGGAAGCTCAGAGTCTTAACCACTGGGCCGCCAGGAAGTCACTGATGGCCTTTTTCGTCCTGCAGAGTCTTGGCAAACGCTCATGCTGAACCCAAGCCCTTTGGCAAAGACAAAGCTAACCTGGAAACCCAATCCCAAGCCTAGCTCAGCATGGCAGTGAGAGAATCCGGAAGCCCACCCAAGGGAGGACACGAAGAGCGTCCAGGAGGGAGAAGCCTTGGGTGAACTGAGGGCAGAGTGAGGGGAGCCCAGGCCCAGGACCTGGAAGGGCCGAGTCCCTCGGAGCTCAGATGGGCCACACAGGTCCTGCAGTCAAGGTCTGTGCCAAGCAGGTGGCCCTGAGCTGGAAGTGCCTCCTCTGGGACCCTCCAGACAGGACCCCACCCCCACCCCCAACCCCGATGGCTGTGTCCTCGGCCCCAGGAGAGGGCTCACTGCCCCAAAGACGAAGCCCGTGGTCTCTAAGGGTCATTCTGGATAGTTTGAAACAAGCATGTTGTCCACTCTACTCGGACACAGATGAGCTGATTTAGGAACTCTGAGGGATACATTTACTGTCTTTCCCAGATTTTAAGTTATGAGAGTTTATTTCAATGAGCTCGTATTACTCAAAATACATTTCCTACCTTCTTGGATGGTGAAAACGGCTTTTAAAATACATTTAATTAAGAGTTTTCACTTGAAAAGACACTTGACTATTAGCTGTGGGGCGTTTTTGGTTCTTGCCATTTTTTAGACAAGCGTAATAACCACGGCCACCTCATGCTGGCCTGCGTCCCCTGGCTGGCCCTGCCGCCTCCTGGCTGCCCACAGCGGCTGCGCTGCTACATCTAGGTCTTCCTCCCCAGAACCTGGTCCTTCGGACACCTGGCATCTACGTCCGGCAGAAAGACACAGGCCAGGGAGGCCCCATGTGGTGCAGGGCTGGTGGTGGAGGCTCCCTGCACTCCCACAGTGGCTCCAAGACCGGCCACCCAGACAGCCCGGCTTCAGGTGACACCAAGGCTCACGGTGACGGCTCCCTCAGAGGGGAGGCCACCAGGTGCTCAGGGGGCTCCTCAGGGTCCCCAGCAGTCTTGCAAAGCCCCTTCCTTCTTTCCTTGACCCTCAGTTATGCACATAGATGATGTAACAAATGAAAGTCAGCTGCACATAACTGAGGACAAAAGGCCTAGTTCAGAGATCAAAGCCTCACCTTCATCAGTGTAACAAGGAAGGAGTAACAGGGACATTTTGAGACTATTTTCTGGCAAATCCCGGATACGCAGGGCCCAGGCCGTGGCAGGCAGGACCAAGGACAGCGCATGCTGGGTGCGGGTGTGGGTCCTTGAGGATGAAACGACGAAACACTGGATTCCCAGGGACCTGCCTGAACTCCCGCCTCACACCAGGGTGAGACAGGAAAAGTGGGGATCAAGATGGCGACAGCTGTCTGCCACCAAGACAAAGCCTTCATTAGGGCCTGGCTTCTGAGGGAAGGCCCACGCTCTGTGCACGGAGGGAGGGAGGGAGGCAGGGGGCGTGCTCACCCCACGGAGGCTGGGATGCTGCAGACTCAGGGGCCGAGCACTCCTAGCTGAGCCACGACCTGCAGGGGCCAAGGCAGCAGGGCCCCGGCTGCTCGAGGCATCTGCACCGAACCCATCAAGGCCAAGCCCGTGGACCAGAGCTGCAAGGGAGCCGGGCAGCCAGGACCACCCCCTGGGGCCCTGCCAGGTGGGAAGGACACGTTAGACCCCTAGAACCACTCCCACCCCACATGGGTGCTCCCCCAGCCAACAGCAGAGGCAGCGGCAGGCCTGGCTGACCACAGTGGGTAAAGGGCCAGCCGACCTGCCGAGGCAGGAAGCCTCCTTTAGGGAGGGAGAGCTGGCTGGGGCCTCCCTTTGAGCTCACACGCTTGTCAGAAATAAACCCCCCAGGCGGGGAAAGCTAGCTCAAGAGCCCAACCCAGGCGGACGGAGGCCGAGGTGGGCGCAGGCAGAGAACACGGTGTCTGGGCCCCTGCCCCTGCCCCACGTCTCCTGGGCTGCGGCTGTGCGCCCCAGCTCACGCCTGGAGCCGCTGCACCTTCAGAGGGTGGGTCTCCCCCTCTCACCTGGGACAGATGAAGGGCGGCGTGGGCACCTCCTCTGCGGTGCAGATCCGCAGCTCCTCAAGAGTGGGGGCCCCAGAAAGACGAGAGGTTCTGTCTGCTGCCACAGGAAGTACGACAACAAAGGATCGTTCTGAAACACTCTGGGGTCCTACCCATCAAACGATGCAGACCCTGTCAGCGGAGAGCACGTGCTCTCGAAACTGCTACATGAGCACCGGCAAGCCTGCTGGAGCGACCCCGCGGGGGGCATTCAGATTCAGGATGGGCCCAGGGACTGTCCTGAGGGGAACACGGCAGGCACAGGGGGCTTGTGTCCAAAGTTCAAGGGCAAAAAAAGGCAAACATACCGGAGGGTCTGAGATGCACCCAAAGGGACCACAGACCGGCCTTGAGCCAGGACCTGGGCCTGGAGGCTGCCTGTCCGGAATGGCAGAACCTGCTCTGACCCGGGTGCCCGAGGGCTCCAGTCTGTTCTAGTTCAAGGCAACTTCTCAGATGTGAGGTTTAGCCCCCAACCACGAGTTCATCCTACATACGTGTGCTCAGCACGGAAAACAGGTTCAGCTGAACGCTTCTGTCTCAACAGTGATGCTGAGAGATACGGGCCTGACAGTGCGTCCGGCAGACGTGACTTCTGGGCGCCCGAGGCAACGCCTTCCCGAGCCCTCGGAGCGCAAGCACATCATTCCTCCTGCTGCCCCAGCCCAGCCATGTGGGGGGATTCGGCGAGGATGCGGCTCTGCTTCCCGTCCGACAAGGAGGGCCCGGGAGGTGGGCAGAGGGGGCCAGGCCGGCATAGAGCAGGCCCCGGTACGCGGAGCCCATGCTGGGAACCTGGGGTCAAAGCAGAGATGCCCCCTGTGAAGGCAGGTGGCTGAGGGCAGAGGCTGGGGCCAGACCAGTGAGGAGACGGATGGGCCGATTCCAGGGCAGGGGTGAGGCGCCGACAGAACCCACATACGGGGTCAGACGCTCCCTCGGAGGTTTAACAGTGGAGCCCACGCCCCCACGTCCCCTCCCAGCCCAGGGCCCAGGCCTCTGCTGAGGACTGGCCAGGCTCCCGCTCCCCCAGGGACAGAAGTACTTCCCTTCCCAGGGTCGGAAGTGACACACCTCAGCCTGGTCGCCCACAAACATCACCCAGCGCACGTGATGGAGACAAACCTGGGAAGAGACAGCCTCGGAACACCGAGAACAGAAGCAGGATCTCCAGGTGGAGTCAGAACCCCGAGGAAGTGGGCGAGGGGGCCAGGGGCAGTGCCAGCCGAGCCCTGTCGGGAAGGCGCTTCCGGCAAGTGGCCTCCCAGGCCCGCCGGCCGCCACCACCTGTGTTCTCTCCCAACAGCCAGGCCCGGGAGCCCGGCTCTGCCCCCGCACTGGGGCTCTGGGAATGGAGTGGGCAGGGGGCGGCTCGGGCAGGCCCTGGCTGGACCGTTGCGGTGTGTGCTTCACCGAGAGAGGATGCCCTCGTCCGAGCTTTTCCTCGGATGCTGACCAAACGGAGCCCAGGGACTTTCAGCATCAGCACCTCTGCCCCGCAACGGCACCAGGCGTTTCCCGCCTCGAGGCTTAGCCCGGGGTGTGAACCCGAATCCCACGGCTGGAGCTGGCCAAGTGGGCTGTGCCCCAGAACACGCTCATCCCAGGCATCCTCCAACCTAATTCTACCTCCAGTACTGAGCTTGATCCAACTGAAACAGAAGATGCAAAACCCCTCACACAGGGGCCCAAGTGCCTCTGGGGGAAGGTCCTCAAAGACAAGGACCAGCCCCCCGCTGGCCTGGACGGGTGACCACTGGCCAGCCACGGGCAAGAGCTGGGGCTTCCGCAAACCCACTGGGCCGAGCACAGCACCAAGGTAAGCAGGACCTCGTGCCTCTGGAAGCCCACGGTGACCTCCCAACTCCAAATCCAGGAGTCTGGACCCTTGCTCAGCGGCCCTGCGCTCTTCTCTGCTGGATTCAAGAATCCACTCAGAGCCCTGCCCACCTGTGGGGCTTCCCTCTGGGGTGCCCGTCCCGGGGAAGGGGGAGGCAGCCAGGAGCTCCCTCCCTACACATGAAGCCTCCTGGGCACTGAGTGGATGCGCAGCTCTGCAGGGAAATGGGCCACCCCATCTTGGGAACAATTTAATCATTTTGCTCAAATTTTAGCCTCACTACCTAACGACAACCTCGCCACCTTCATTTCAGATGGGCACCAACCACGGCTGCACGGGTCCAGCCCTCACCCATGCCCTCCCTGTGCCGCCAACAGTCTGCTGTCACAATACCCCCAGGGTTTTGTGTCAGAGCCATTAGCCTCATAGGCCTCGTGAAAAGCACAAGCCCAAGAAGCACAGTCACTGGCCACTGGGGGGGGGCAGGACGGGTGACAACCTCGTGTCTGTGAAACGGCCACATCCCCAGACAGAAAACTTAAGAACAAACTGGGTGCCTCAGACACACGTGCTGCACAAAGGACGCCCTGGAGGACAGCGCAGGGAGCCACGGGATGCATAACTGGGCCGTTTTTTGGAACAGGTGTCACGTAGAAAAAGAATGATGAAAATTAGAAAAACAAACCTCTTGAGCAGCATGTGTAGAGAGGGTGCTCCAAACGGCCTGAGGCCCGCAGGGACCAGAAGCCTGTCTCATGAGCCGCCCGTGGGGCCGGGGCCGGGAGAGCAGGGCCACAGGCAGCCAGGAAAGGGCAGGACAAACCGAAGCAGAGGAGCAACTACAACTCCCCAGACTGCAACCAGGCAGCGAGGTCGCTTCGGTCGGGCCAAAGTCAGCAAAAAATGAATTGGGAAGTAGCAAATACGTTTCATCCGTAATCATGTTCTACACACACTAGTCACAGGCCCGGCTTCCAGAGCACGTCCCGGTCGTGTGGAGCCCCCCGGAGGGCAGCTGCCATCCCCCCCACCCCCCGCCAAGAACACAGCCTGGACCGGAAGGCGAGGAACACTCACCCGTCTGATCGACCAGGGCCCCTCCACCAGCCCTCCCGGGACGGGCGCAGCATCCTAGGGGCTCTGCTCGCCCGGCCTCTTCTGCACAGGGCCTGGGGCCCGGGAGGCAAGAACCCGCCATCCCTCTTCTTCAAAGGAAACACTCCCTGCACAATGGTGTTAGAAACAAAACAAAACAGTGACGGCCAGAAAGCAGACTCTGCAACCCTCCAGTCCAATGTCTCCTCCTCAGAAACCCGACCTCAGAAGCCGCCTTAAGTCAGCCTGAAGGGGACAGATGGCAGAGACAGACAACACCGTCTAACCAGGTGCGGCTTTAGCAGACTTTAAATAATACAAGTAGGGCTTCCCTGGTGGCGCAGTGGTTGAGAGTCCGCCTGCCGATGCAGGGGACACAGGTTTGAGCCCTGGTCCAGGAAGATCCTGCATGCCATGGAGCAACTAAGCCCGTGCGCCACAACTACTGAAGCCTGCGCTCTAGAGCCCGCGAACCACAACTACTGAGCCCGTGTGCCACAACTACTGAAGCCTGCGTGCCTAGAGCCCGTGCTCCACGACAAGAGAAGCCACCGCAATGAGAAGCCCGCGCACCGCAACGAAGAGTAGCCCCTGCTCACTGCAACCAGAGAAAGCCTGCGTGCAGCAACGAAGACCCAATGCAGCCAAAAATAATAAATTTATTTTTAAAAATAAATAAAAGTGGTAGACCACTTGTCCAAATAGGGTAAAATGCTACATTTATTTAAATTTAAGAGGAAGCTCAAGAAAATATTTTTTTAATAAATTGGCTGAATAAAAATGCAATGGGAAAAATATCTTTAGTCTTAGTGTTTTGTTTCAAATAGACACGTACCTACCCTCCAGCTGTGTGACATCATAAAAATTTTGATCTCAAAACAAAAGAGAAAACCTGAGTCCTAGGCTGGAGCATTTTACTTACTTTTTGAGAAAAACCCCTCAGATCATGAATTAGTCTGCAAATACCAAATCACTTCTACATAAATGGTTCAAAACAGACTAAATCCCAAACATCACAGGGCGGCGGGGGGGTGGGGAGGGTGCGGTGGGGGAACAACGTGGTGATGCTCTAGGTGCCGATCTCCTGGCCGCCTACCGCCCACCTCCAAGCAGTGCCCGAGATCCACCCCAAACACTGTGAGTTCAAGGAAAAATAAAATGACCCCCACCCTCACTGAAATTCCACTTACTGAGTGATTTAAGCAGGAACAGCACCAAGCCCAGGGTGGCCACCGACCCAGATGTCCCTGGATGACCCCCCGTGCTCCCTGCCAAGCCCTGGCCAAGCTTGGCGTTCTCGAGACCACGCAGTTTGCACAAGAAACCAAACCGTCTGGCTAAGATGGAGGGAGGGTGGGGGGCTGGCCCAAGAGGCCAGTGGTCATTGCAAACCAACCCACCTGTGCCCAGCAGGGTTCCCCGTGGGGACCCGCGGGAGCAGCCAGGGTCGAGAGGCCTCTGAGAAACACAGCAGAGGAAGGAAGGGCCGCAAGCCTCCCAGGCAGGAAGCAGCCGAGAGGAGGAGTGCTGCCGAGTGTCCCCAGCTACCTGGGACACACCAAGGGCTGCCCGACATGGCCTGGCAGAGCCTGTCCTGACAGACTGTCCGTTCTTATTCTGGTGGTCATGGTGACGCCCTGCCTGTCCTGATGGGGCTGGGGTGGGGTGGCTGTGCTCCTGCACACGAGCCAGGGAAAGGCCGACGGCGGAGTTCAGGAGCTTACAGGTGACGCCCACGCACCAGGGAGATGCTCCACGAAGTGTCCGCGGAGATGGTGCTTTGGGGCCAGATTCCTCGAGCCCAACCGCGTGCCAGGGAGAGGCCCTGCCCTCAGACACGGACGTGCGACCCAGACCCTCCCTGAAGGCCCCCATGACAGTGCTTCTCTAGTTTCCAGGATGTGTGTCCCCAAAGACGCCCTGCCCAAGTCCCTCGCTTTAGAGGATGGCATCAGGAAGGTGCAGGTTCACGTGTGGACGGGGCATCTTGGGGGCAGGAGCCTGGGGCACCTAATGGCGACGCAGCTTGGGCGCAAGGCCGCTGGTGTGCGCACTCCCTCAGTCTCCATCCACATGAGGGGCGGTCAGTGCCGAGGTGGGCATGGCTGGACCCCGTCAGGGTTCAGGGCCAGGGAAGCCGCACCCACGCGCTGCTGGTACCTAGACCCACACCCGCCCACGGCAAGGCCCGCCCAGCCCACTCCCACACCTCCTCAGAAGCCCTGCCCTGAGGCGGGGGCAGGGCATTCCTGATGCCCACCCGGCCCCCGACCTCGGAGCGGACACAGCTCACCCGGATTCCCACCGGCCGGCCAGCCCTCCAACACTGGCCACAGGCCACGGCCACCTCAAATTCAGACTCCAGACACATGCCAGGTGCCAACGGGAGGGGGCCAGAGCTGACTACTGCTCCCCCCCGCCAGGGAACCCTGACAACCCCTCACCTGTTATGGATGGAGACACCCTCCCCTCCAAGGCACCCAGTCTGTGTTTTCACGGCAAAGCAGCATGGATGCAAGAGGTCTCCCTCGAGCCACGGGGCTGGGGCAGCACAGGGGCCCAACTGCAGCCCCCCATGGCTCTGAATCGGGCCCCTTCCTCCCTGGAGCCGGGGGGCGAAGCCAGGGCAAGAGCAGGCCGGTAGGCGGGCGGGTGGCGCTGCAGCTGCTGTGCGTGGTCACGAGAACACTCAGCCACCAGCCGTGGGAGCGGCGTCCTCAGCACACCTGGGTATGAGCAAGGCTGACAGCAAAGAGCTTTAGGCTTGAAATACTCTCAAAGGGTTGTGGCGACTGCTGGGACCCTCGAACATGAAGAGCCGATGCACCACAAGCTGTCACGAGGCCCCACCGCTCCTGAGGCTGGCGGCGGGAGCTCTGGCGTGGTCTGCAATGGCCTCGCCACCCCGGTCCCCAGTCAAAGTGAACCCACCAACGCGGGCTGCGGCGTCACCCACCGGCTACACGCTGCGTCTGCACCCCACCTGCCGCAGGCTGTGGGGACCCCGACCTGCCTTGCTGTCGCCTCAGGAGGGACCCCGCAGCCACCTCGGGCAGCCAGCTGCTCGACTCGGGGCAATGCCTGTCAGACATGCAAGCTTCTCTTCCGGCCACATGTGAAATACCTGAAGGCCTTAACTTTTATTTTAAGCCTGAGTGCTTTTCTAAAATCCAAAAGCTTAAGCATCAGTAAAACTAGATCAGAGTTTCCCTGGGAACCAGTGTCTGGCTTAGGAACACACTCATGTGTTAAACAGACACTGTTTTCAGTAACCACTTGAAACCACAGCTGCCAACCAGGGTGAAATGAGATGGGGTCAGATAGGCGAGCTCACGCCAGGCACGCACGGGGCCAGTGAGGGTGACCAGGGACCGCCCACGACGGGGGTCAGGCAGGACACGCTGAAGGTGGGAGCCCAAGGGGCTTGGACTTGAAGTGCAGGAAGTGTCCTCAGGGCAGGGCCGGGCAGCCACCCCATGCCACCGAACGCAGCAAGAGAAGGCGAGGAGGGTCTGACGAGACCCCAAGAACAAGGTTCTGGAAAAGCCCAGGGGCCTTGAGCAGGACGGAGCTGCTGTGTCCACTAACCTCGTACCCAGGATGGAGGCCCGGAGGCTGTGGGATTTATACTCTTAGAAATTACATTTATTATTACCTTTTACTCCAAGACAACAAAAATTACACAGTGGAGAAGTGAGTATACACATAAATTAACCTAAGGCCTAAAAGACAATGAAATTGAGAAACTGAAAATGAATAAACAAATAGTTAAAAAACAATCTAACCCCAGAGGTATTTAATTACAAAAGAGCCACAGGAGAAAGAGGGAAAGTATGCGAGATACAAGTTCAACACAGCAGCCTCCACTTACAGGGTAAAGTCAGGATCTGGGCGAGTGTTAGTTATATCTGCACTGAAACTCACTGTTTGGGGAGCAATTGGTCACATGTATTAAAAATCACATGAACTATATTTAGAGCTACACATTCACTTGCTTTTTAAGACAAGTGGTTTTGTAACTCACAAAGCAATTACCCAAAACCAAGGAAAGATAGCTCTCCTGGAGCCGTGAGGACACTGCCAGCCTCATCTTTCCTGGCGGCCCCTCCTCCGTGACTGGGCCCAGGGACCCTGTTCCTTAGGTCACAGATTGGCCAGTCTTACATTTAGAAGAAAATGACTTATCTTCCCCCAAAAGTGCGCCAAGTAGGCTGAGGTTCAGCTGCAGATTCTGCTCAACTGATGCTGGAGAGCCCGGGAGGAAGCTCAGGTGTGGAAAGTGGCTCAGGCAGAAAATGGAAAGATCTGGAAGCCTCTACCAACTTGACACAGGAGGTACACTACAGCCCCCAAACGGAACACCAAGTTTGAAGCTGCTCTGTATTCAAAAGGACTCCAAGGCAAAGGGATGAAAAAACTTAAGGTCCACGGGAACATTTACACATAAAAGAGGACAGCTCAACGACAACGACAAAAGGACAGCTCAACTTCGGACGTTAGGCAGAAGCTAGCTCCTAAAGACCCGTGCTGTACGACCTGTGGATCAGAAACGTCCAGAAGAGGCAGAGCCACAGGCGGGGACTGGGCCAGCAGCTGCCAGGGGGCTTCCTGGGGGGAAGACATCCTACAGTCTGCTGAGCGCACAGCCCCGTGGACCCGCGAAGCCGTGCACTTGAGGCAGGTAGATCGTCTCACAGTCAAGGACAGCTCCCGCCTTAGAGGCGTCCGAAGAGAAGACCCTCTTACATGCCCGGGGAGGGTCAGGTGAACCCAGATTTCCTGCACTATCGTTGAGAGCTCCCACAGGGGGAGGGAAACGTAAGCCTCCCCAGGCCGTCTAGCTCCTCACAGGGCTGGGCGACATCAGGCAGGTGCTCTGCGGCCACACCTGTCACCGCAGGACCGAGGCCGCAGCCTCTCAACCCAACCCCCTCCTGCTTGTGGCGAGAAACCAAAAGCAAAACCCCTATTTACAGCCAAATAATGAACAAATAAACTGCTTGGCTACTCACGACTACAGACCAGAACCCACTGAGGGCTCGAGAACCACAGGGTCCCAGGCCCCAGCCCACAGGGCAGAGCGGTGCCCAGGCAAAGCCCGCAGACGTCTCCAGGGCCCATCTGTCCCTGCCAGCCACTTGGCCTCAACTCCCCGGCTCTGCCCAACAAGGGGCATCTTCTCTTCCCTGAAAATTCAAACATTTACTGAATGTTGTTTTATCCTTGGGTTTCATCGTACAATATTTTCCTAGCTTTGCACTGTAAGTTACAAAAGCCACTTCTGCAAATGTCCAGGTATTCTATGCTACAGATTTAGGTTTTTACCTCTTGTCTGCTGTGTCCTGAGCACATGGGGAAACGCGGGGCTCCCTGCCCCACACCTGATCACCAACCCTGCCCAAGTTGGCAAGGCCTCCGGCCCCCCACCCCCTGGCATCCTGCCAGCGTCCCAGTGGACTCCCCGTCCCCCACTGCCGGCAGATGCTCCTCTGTTACTGGCCAAGGGCTGACTCAGGCAGAGCTGAGCATAGTGCCAGACACAGCCTTGTTTTGCCCCTTCCCACCCCACCCAGAAGGTAGAAATCCCACCCAAGTGAAGCCAGCAAAGCGACAAGGCTCCCTCCCAGAGGCTCGTGAAGGGCAGCCAACGCGGGGGGGTCTATGGAGGCAACTCCCCTACACGGGGCCCGGACAGCAGGCACAACCATCCCCTGGACTGGGTGCTGCTGGGGAGACCACAGGCCTGTAGTCACCCCGAGAGGAGAGTCTGAGTTCTGAGAGGCTGGGCTCTGCCCCTTCGTTTAGAGCCACCAGGGACACGCACAAAATCCCTCCAGATTTGGTCTACAATGTGTAAATGCTGCCCATTCCCAGAAGTAGCTCTGATGTGAAAGACCTAACTTACAATAATTAAGGGAGTACAGACAAGTAAGTGCATTATCTGTTGTCGTTTCTCTTGTTGAGTTTAAGTCTTTAAAAAACTAATGGTGCTAACTGAACAATAATCTTAAAAAATACTGGGTTGGCCAAAAAGTTCTTTCCGGTTTTTCTGTAACATCTTACCCTACAGAAAAGCCCAAAGAAATTTCTGGCCAACTCACTAGATGGGGTCTCAAGTTAAGCTTATCAACAGAGTTATCAGTGCAAGAACCAAAAGCCTGGAGTTGGATCACAGCCTTCCCAGGGGAGCGGCCGTGGCTGGCGCCTCTCCACAAGGTTAGGACGGCTCTCACCACACGGCACCGCCACGCGGAGCCCAGGACACGGCTGGCATCTCCCCGGCAGTATGCAGAGCTGTTCCTAACGCGGTCTGCGCCTTCTGAGAAAGGAGTGTGTGCGCAAGGTGCGCTGCAGGGTCTCTTGGGGCTCCCACACCCCCGGGAGGGCCTTGGGACTGCATGGGGCAGCGGGGGGTGCTGCTTCTGGTGGGCGTGAGTCCTGGACCCCCGGCATCGGTGCCCGGCTGGGGCACTGGCGAGAAATACCTGCATTTCTGCCCCAGTGCCCCCACCCGACGTTTTCCCTTGCAGCTGGGGAGGAGCGGGCGCGGGGTGGGGCGCGCAGCAAGCACCAGCGTCCAGTGCGTTTTGCTGGAATGACCTCCGGGGCCCCTCGCAGCTAAGTAATCTATAGGTGTACAGAGAACATTCGTAGTTTATTCACAATTGCAAGAACGCCGAAGTGAAGGAAGCTTTCCACCCGGTGTCTATACTCCTCTCGCTTGGGATGTGTCTGGTCTCCATCCTGAGAACCACCGTCACTCATGGTAACATGAGGTGTCCCAGGAATTTAAAGCAGCCCGGGGTGACCGTGAAGTGTCTGGTCAAAACCCAGCCAGCAAGGATGATCTTAATATCCACAGCCTGGGGTCACATTCACACGAATCTGGCTTTAAAATACCTTCCTTTCCCGTGAGTCTTAGGAAGCAGACAAAGTCTGTTTTGTCTCTTCCTGAAAGGAAGTCAAGTCCTCTCAAATTCCCTGCTTCTAACATGCTTCCTTCGGCACCCAATGTGGCCCTCTCATGAGCTGACCCTCCAGAAAGAGCGCCAGAGTGTGAGGCAGCCGCCCGTGAACCAGTGCACACCCACGCCCACACCTACCTGCAGTGTGCAAAGCCACGGATGGCAGGGTCCCACCTTCCTCACCTAAGCTGCTCTAATACTGTATCACAACCTTCCCCGACTGTGTCCACGTGGACTGCAGCCCACGGCCCCGAGTGGCTCCAACCTCTGGACGGTCCCGTGAGCACCAGAACAGAAACCCAGTGACCCCGCACACCTCAAATGGGCCGCCGCGTCCCCTGCCTCACAGGTGCCCCTGAGTGGTGCCCACAGGTGACACCTGTCAGAGACAAGCACACAGGGTTAAAGGGCAACCACTGGGATGCAGTTCTTTGTCTTTCCTAAGGAGATCGTTGTACATCTGGTCATATGTGGTTTTGAAATCATAAACGTTTGGCTTGTCGGGTGCTGGTCCTGGAAGCTTCACATGAGTTCCTGTTCCAAAGGACCGGACGCTGAATCCTCGTTTGCTGAAAGACACAAAACGACAGAGAATCACAGTTGGACTAAATGAGACACAATATGCTAAAAAGGAAAATGAAATGGGAAATGGACTATATGAACGATTTTGTTGGTCTCAAAGAACACGTTTCTCAATTCTTAACTCTAAGTATTTTATTTGCAAATTTAAAAAAATCCTGTAGCACGTTACACAAAAGCTAGGTGAAGCCAATCCCAACAGAAGACAAAGGATCCTGGAACGTAGGGGAACGAGGTGGATGTCTGTGATGGCCACAGGATAGACACGTGGTAGAGGGAAGATTTCACCTAGAACGTCTTGTCATCTGACTCCTGTCCTGGTCTCTAGAAGGAAACCATTTGTCCAGGTTTCCAGCTGCCGTGATGCAGGCTTCCCAGGACCAAGAATAGAGTTTCCGGAGCCCCGGAGCAGAGGGACACTCCCCCGGCCTCCTACCTCGAGGCGCCAGCTGCGAGGGCCAGAGATAAGGGAATGGCTGAGTGTCTCCTAATAAACTGAGGGAACCTCCTTGACAGGCAGCGTCCACGAGCCACAATCGCACCCTAAGCAAGAAAGGTCATCGCACACACTGCGGCCCCAACGCCATCCTCACTCAGACCCCAGCTGCAGACCCCATGTTCCCTCAAACTCACAAGCGGTGAAAGCCAACACTGGGAGTGTTCAAAGCGTCTACGTGAAACGGCCTTCTCATCCTAACCTCGTGTTTATACATCACTAAAATGTCCGTGTGGAAGCATCCCTGCCTGCCAACTCGGGAGCAGGCCCCAGGCCCACCAGCCCCGACGTTCTCCTCATGGCCCCGCAGGCTCTGAGGCGGCCGCGGTCACTGTCTCAAGCTTTTTTGTACATTTTATTGCAGCTCAGGGGTGTCTGGCCACATCTGGAGGCCCACGGAGGAGCGAACGTGTCCATGCACACGTCTCAGCACGTGGGGAAGCCCAGGTCTGCAGGCGCCACTCCCCCGATCCCTCGTGGGCACCGATGCCTCTCTGCTGAAAGGCGGACAAATAAGGGAGGAAACCTCACTCGGCCCCCAGCGCCTGTGGAGCAAGACCCGTGGTCTCTCCCAGCAGACACAGCACTTCTAGAAGCCCAGCCCGAGAGTCACTGTCCCTCCCACAAAAGACAGGAAGGACCCACAGGTCACTTGCTGTCACTGTGAGAACGGGGAGGGACGCGAGGAGCGCAGCCACTGCGCCTGGTGCGACAGAGCCTCACAGACACACGTTTTTAAAGCACTTCTCATCCGGTTTGGGTCAAACACCTTGCCTGAGTCCTCTGAAGCTGGTAATGTCCCTCTGTCCCTGGAAGGCCCGAGCTGTGCCCTCAACCAGGCCCCAGAGGTCACTGTGATGGAGAACACGAGGGACAACAGGCACGACTGAGGAGTGAATGGGGCCATGGCCACCTGAGCTGTAAATGGACAACAACCAACCCAGCCCCAGTTTACGTGCAGCTCCGGGCCCCGGGGACACGGAGGCTGGGATGCAAGGGCCCAGCCACGCGGGCACCTCCACCCACAGGCTCCAGCAGGTGCCCAACAGACCACGTCACCCAACCCGTTTCCTCACCAGGTCAGGTACGTACAATAAAAGAAATGTTCTCTGTCAGAGGACCAACAAGGCAGGGATGAAGGCCCCCTTGACAACAGCCGCGCAGGGGTCACACTCTCCCAAGACAGTGACCGGGAACAGGTCACGGCTACGGGCGCCATGGGAACACACAGCAGTGGGCCACGCTCGTCTTGCTGGCTTCATGATTTGCCACTACTCCACAAGAACTGCCCGAAACAGAGAGCTTATCCTCATAGTGCCAAGCCCCTCACCCCAAAAATACCCTGGAGGGAGCAGGTCCTTGAGAGAGGAACGTGTGCTATGGAAAAACACTAACCCACAGAAGCAAGGTCCCTGAGGGCTTGGAGCTGAGTCCAGTCCCTGCAGAGGGAGCCCAAGGTGTGACCCTGCCAGGAAGCGACACAGTGACTGCGTGAATCCAACTGCTCGACACACTCCTGGGGCCACCCCGGGCCTGTCTCCAAAGGCCACGTATCTGTTCACAAGATCTTGGGAGAAAGGCCTGTCTTCTGGTGGATGCTTTAAAACAAGCCATTTGAAACCAAATAATGAGTGAGTTAAGTATGTGAGAGAGAGTGCCTTTACAGGTCAGAATGCGAAACCACGCTGAGACCACCTTTCTCAGCTAGCTACCCAAGAAGCCTGCTCCAAAAGGGGTCCCAAAAATCATTTGGGGGAACAGTGGGAAAAACAAAACGCTTCCCAACAAAAATAAGTGAAAGATTCATTTAGACACAGTTCCTCCATCACTTTTTTTAAAAAAAATCAGTATTTCTACATCTCAGTCATCCCTTTGAGATACTTACTCATAATTAAAGAACTTATTTACATGAGCCCAACTCTTAAACCTAAGTTCAAATTTATTAAAATGAGCCCAAGCACAACTACTCTTGAAATACATTAATGAAATATATACTGAATAAGTCTTAATTTAGCCAGGCAGCAGCAAAGGAGACTGTTAAATCCCCAATGGCTAAAGTTTTAAGACTGAAAAACCACCACCACTTCTACTGGTGGCAGGTTAGCCATTCCATTTTTGATCCAATGATATTTTCTGGAGCTTACTATATGTGCTGGGGATTCAGCAGTGATTGAAACAGACCTAAATCCCTCTCCTCAGATGCTCTGGGAGTGGGAACAAAGTAGGTAACCCTCCAGGACACAGGACGGGGGAAGCGCAGAGATGGCAAAGCTGTGGGGCTGGGGGTGATGGGAAACAGGGTGCCTGGGGGCTCCCAACACATCCTGCACCCCGTAATGCAGGCCCCAGACAGGACCCCAGGGTGTTCCTGGGGTTGGCGTAGGGCATGTGTGCCACTGAAAAACTGCCCATAGGGTTCCCAAGAGGCCCTAGGTGGAGAGGTCCCAGCACAGGGTCTCACATGCCCCTGCCTCCTGCCGGGGCAGCGAGCCTGAACTGCCCGGGTGGACAATCTCCTTCCCTTACCTCCTGTCACAACAGGGGCTGAGGCGTGCGCTAGGTGTCCAAGTGAAACACTGTCCATATCCCTAAAAGCAGATCACCCCAAAGATAACCTGGGCCCATTTTCCACACGGCTGATCCCTAACAGGGCTTCTAAGAGGATGCCTGCTAGGTCTCTGAAAGGCTGGGTGAGGTCTCTCCTACTAGAAACTGTCGGGGGAGGGGGGCCGCAGCTGCCCTCTCCTCACTGCCCTCCCTAACTGCCTGAAATGTTACTCAAGCATATTTAAAAATAAAATGAAACCCCAAAAGAGGAATTTACTGGCAGAAGAATTTAAACTGCACACACAAAATGAAACCCAGTTTGTTCTTCCCCCAACAAAATGGTCACAAGTGGCAAAAAGGCTAGTTAACAACAGAAGCCCTGTTTCTTCTAAGCTCATGCAACTGACAAAACAGCCCATCTTGTGTGTGACTATGTACAGTGACTATGTGTTTCTCACATAAAAGGACTGAGCGCTGTAAAAATATTGCTGACCACCGAAAGGCTTTGTCTCAGGGGCCAATTATTTTGTATGTTAAACAAATCTTCCAGACAAGTATTTATCAAACTTGTCTTTATAGCTATCAAAAATCTATCAGAAAAATATAGAAATTATGTTACACATTAAGATACAGAAATGTTAAGTTATAGAAAAGATTACACTATCATAAAAAACATTGGGGCTTCCCTGGTGGCGCAGCGGTTGAGAGTCCGCCTGCCGATGCAGGGGACACAGGTTCGTGTCCTAGTCCGGGAGGATCCCACATGCCGCGGAGCGGCTGGGCCTGTGAGCCATGGCTGCTGAGCCTGCGCGTCTGGAGCCTGTGCTCTGCAACGGGAGAGGCCACAGCAGTGAGAGGCCCGCGTACCGCAAAAAAAAAAAAAAAAAAAAAAGTTGAATTTTGGGAAACAGAATTGTTTCAGTTGTTATCCTGATGCCTAAAGGTAAAATAATAAAGTTAAAATGAATACCAATCAAGAAAACACCCAGGGCTTCCCTGGTGGCGCAGTGGTTGAGAGTCCGCCTGCCGATGCAGAGGACACAGGTTCGTGCCCCGGTCCGGGAAGATCCCACATGCCGCGGAGCGGCTGGGCCCGTGAGCCATGGCCGCTGAGACTGCGCGTCCGGAGCCTGTGCTCTGCAACGGGAGAGGCCACAACAGTGAGAGGCCCGCGTACCGCAAAAAAAAAAAAAAGAAAACACCCAAATTTACAGTATGGGTTATGCCATTTTTTTCTATTTTCTATAGTGTGGTTATTAACCTAATTCAAAGCATTATTGTGGCTAAGACTGAAATCCTAGACCACTGCAAACCTTCTGAAAGTAGGACCTGTCTCTGAGTAGGACACAAGATGCTTACGAGCATAAGTCACCTTTACTACAGGTAAAATCGCCCACTGCTTAATCAGCCGTTTCTAGCTACACAATGACCTCATGCTTACCCAACACAGATCAACTGCTCAAGCACCATCACACTATAACGCCTGCCTGCAGTTTCACTGTGGTATAGCCACAAGCTGGGAAGATCAACTTCCTAAAATGTTAATATTCCAGTAAAGTTGATGTCACCCCTAGTAAAACGTCAGCCTAAGCACTTCCCAATGTTTTCTAGGGTTTATTTTATTCTCACCCTCCCATAGGTCAAGAAGAAAACAAAAGGCCTCTCAGCATGAGATCACCACGCATGGAGCTTGTCAAACGTGCCACTTTGTTTAGCGCCCAAGAGAGCTCCTGCTTAGATGTCCCTGCTCCAGGCCAGCTCTTCCTCGACCCTGGCTTCTCGAAGGCCAGCTTGCTCTGCAGGCCACTGTCGGCCTCCCCAGGGTGCAGGGCCAGCAGAGTAGGGCCTCAAGATCTGGTACTTCAGCTGTTCCAGTCCCAGCACTGCGCTAAGTGCTACTAACCATGGTGAACCCGCTCAACTATCTTCCCTGGGCTCGACCTGTTCTCACCTACAGAAGGTTGGAGATGATGATCCTTAAGGCAGGGGAAAATGTTTTAGCTGCTGGAACTGATACCATGCTTGGTCTACCCAGTTTCGTCTCAATGTTCACATCCAAACAGAAATCTACCTTCTTCCAACCAAGCCTTCTGGTCTTAGTTCTGCCTCCTGAAGACAAAAAGCAAAAAAACAATGCAGAGTCCCTTAAAATCTATGATGGCAAACGTGTCCCCTGTAGGCACCTCTTCTATCCTTATACACACAATTTCAGATCTTCCACCTCCCCAGATAGTTTCCAGTTTACCTTCCTCAAGTGTACCCAGAAACAAAGTATCAAAAATGCAGCCAAAGGGGCCGCAGGGGATAGCGGACAATCCCTCCCTGGTTTAGAACAAGAGGCTTCTGGAAATGTGTTCAAGACAAGGGGAGAGTTTAGCACCGTCTGGGAGAGTGCTGTGTCAAGCCGCCTGGGCTCACTCAGATCCTGTGTTCAGATCCCAGCAGCCCTGAGACTCAGTCCCCTCTGGGAGAGGCTGTCTGAGTACCTCCATCCCAGTGTGGCAAGGGTCCACATACTCTACTCATGACATTAAGACTTGAGCGCCCCACCCCAAATCGGAGAATCACAGGACCTCAGCTGACTGTCGCACTCCCCGCAGCCTAGATCCTCCTCCAGCCCGCGTTCTATCCCATCAGTTCTGTCACTCATCCGTCAGCACTGGAGCCCCTTGTAGCCAGATCCTTGCTGTCACTCATGAGCTGGGGCTTCTTGCTCTGGGTATTATCTCCTCAGCTGTGTACGTGTGCACATCCTAAGAGTTGTGAGGACGAAATCAGATGGCATTTGCAAAGCACCTGGCACAGAGGAGCTCAAGAGACTGATTCTAACCTTTTTTCTTCTACATCTGCAGCCTCTCTGCTCATCTTCCCAAAATCAAACTGCCCAGGAAATTATGATTGAAAACAGTAATTTAGAGAAGTCTTTCTTTAAAATCTGTTTTGAATTGCTACGATTAAAAACAGCTTCCAGGGCTTCCCTGGTGGCGCAGTGGTTGAGAGTCCACCTGCCGATGCAGGGGACACGGGTTCATGCCCCAGTCCGGGAAGATCCCACATGCCGCAGAGCCGCTTGGCCCGTGAGCCATGGCCGCTGAGCCTGCGCGTCCGGAGCCTGTGCTCCGCAATGGGAGAGTCCACAGCAGTGAGAGGCCCGCGTACAGCAAAAAAAAAAACAAAAAACCAGCTTCCAAAAATCAGCAGGCCCCTTGACCTCTAACAGAGAGTTTGGAACAAAAAAATAAATTAATTGGTTCCAAAGGGACACCTTAATCCACAGAGTACAAAGAACAGGAGGCTCTGTGGAAATAAACATAGTCTTCCTGCACCCCTTAAAAAACCTGAATGGCTCCAGGACTAGTATTTCAAACAATTTAGTCTCAAAAGATCAAAAATGATCACCCCAGGGAACATTATCCCTAGCTCTAGAAAACGCCAACATTTATTAACACTTGTATTTGACGTCTCAGAAAAATACAGCCTGAGCAGATTTTCAAGGGGGCAAAAATAAAATTGGGTTTCACTAATAAATGACCTAGCGTGCATGCTTGATCAACTACATTCCTTATGATAGTTCATCTCAGAAGTTTTCCTATGCATAGTTTTATTTAGTTGTAACCAAACTGCATACACAATTTTCCTGTTTTCACTTATACATTTTTTTTTTTGGCCATGCCCTGCAGCATGTGGGACCTTAGTTCCCCCACCAGGAATTGAACCTGTGCCCCCTGCATTGGGAGCTCGGAGTCTTAACCACTGGACCGCAAGGGAAGCCCCTCATGGTACCTTTTTTTTTGTTTTTGTTTTTTTTTGCGGTACGTGGGCCTCTCACTGTTGTGGTCTCTCCCAACGCGGAGCACAGGCTCCGGACGCGCAGGCTCAGCGGCCATGGCTCACGGGCCTAGCCACTCCGCGGCATGTGGGATCTTCCCGGACTGGGGCATGAACCCGTGTCCCCTGCATCGGCAGGTGGACTCTCAACCACTGTGCCACCAGGGAAGCCCTATCGTACCATTTTTTAAAATTTATTTATTTATTTAATCGTACCATTTTTAAATGCTTTTCACAATCATCTTCAAGGCCTAAGTCTCTAAATCTTTTATAAGCTCTACTAGTTGTAACAAAAACCATCATATAAATTTCTTAAACATCCTTTTAAACCCTGTAAGTTATCGAAAGAGATAAAGCCATAAATAATTTTCAAAAGTGAAAACGACACAAAAAGTTGTTCAATCTCAACAGCAATTTTAAAACTAAAGGGCGAGATACTTTTGCCCCAGCAGCATGAAAAGATATAAATAATGCCCATATTGTGAGGAAATGGGAATTCTATAAACAGGTACTTTTCTGGAAGGCAGTTTGGCAGAATGTATGAAAATGTAAAATATGCCTACTTTTTGACTCAGCAATTTATGCCAAGGAAATAACTAGAAAAGTGTACAAAGATACTTAAAATGGCACAAGAATGTGGACATTATAAAACTGAAAACCAACCACCTGTTACGGGGAGTGGTTACCAAAGTGACTGCTGCACAGGATTGCTCTGAGTACTGGCTCATGGTTTTGTAACCACTGCTATTACTCAACATGAATAGATATGTTCAAATCCAATGTATAAAAATAAAAGCAGAAATGAATATTGAAATCAAACTATGTTCACGTTCTGTGGAGAGATTACCTAACAGTGCTCTGGCCTCCCTTCAGTGTGTGTCCGGATGCCTGCAAGAACATCCAGAAAGAAGGGTGTACCCCAAAATGGTACCGTGATCCTTATCTTCTTCATCTTCTATATTTTCTACAGCGAGGATTTTTTGCAACAAGCAAATACTATCATTTTAACAAAGGAAAACACCCCCCAAATATAAGCATTTTAGAAATTAAAGATTCACGTCTAAAATAACTTCACATTCATGATACAAATAATGTATGTTACCCTAAACTTACCTCCTTTTGCCCTCATTCTGAATTTACTTTTCTCATGAGTAAATTTGAAAAATAGTAAAATGGGTAAAAGTACACAAGCATTCCTACTTGGTGATTATTTGGGGGCTCTTCTGCACCCTCATTTCCGCAGGAGACCCAAGGCTGTGCCAGTTACTTTGAACTAAGCAAGGGCTTAAATCTTGCTGGTGACTGTCTCAGGGCTATCAGATAGGCAAGACTTTGGAACTGATTTACTAACAAAGTTGCTACAGGAAATTTAAAAACATTTCCTTTTGTAAGATTTCACCCCAACTTTGTTATGCAGATAGAGAAGAGCTTAAATAAAGGATCACCAGCCAGAACCAGCAGAATGAGGTGGTCTCCAGATCACTTGTCATTCTAATTAAAGACATTAAATTTTATTTTCCTTGAATAATTTTCCTGGAACGTGAACCTTGCAATCTTTTCCTTAAAGTTACCACTTTTAGTGACTCTGAACAGATAAATGCAGTTTGGGGATCAGATCCAGCACACTGTAGTTCTTGCACTTTTCCAATTTTAAAACAACTTTACAGTTTAAAAAATTCTAGTTTAGAAACGAACTCCACATTGGTTTGTAAGGTTCGAAGCACATCACACTAGACCAAAAAAACAACATTAACTGAATACTGCAGACAGTGTGGTAGATGTTAGGAAGAATTAAACTCATAACTAGCAGATCGTGGACACCTGGTGCGTCCAGCTTCATTAAAAACGAGGGGCGAGGGAGAATTCTGATTTCCCCAGGAGAGTCAAAGCTGACTGCCGTAGTAGGAGAAGCAGCGAGGCATGGTTGTCCTGTAATGTCCACATAAGAAAACTTCAGAAGAAACGGCAGTTTCAACTTTTACTATCAAAGTTGACATGTACACCAAACTTTAACTGTAATGCAAGGTGTCAATTTCACATTCTGTAAAGTGATTTTGAACGAAAAAAAATTTATCAAACGGGAATAAAATTTTATTAAACATATACAACACCGGCGTCACAAAAGGGGAGTTAGCACTGAAACGTGAAACCAAACTCACGTGTGGTTCAGAAATTATCGACTGGAGATTTTCCAAGGGAGAAGAAAGGATTTTTTTGCATGAGACTTGAAAAATGTAGATAAAAGCAAATACACAAATGCATGAAATTAAAATAGACCACTTCCGTGTTTTTACGACTTGTTCTATCCTGAGATCCTGTCGCGCAAGTTTTCCATATTTGATAAAAAGGCGACACGCCCTGGACACAACCGGCCTATCCTCTCGTGGACCCTAACCTTCGTCTTGCAACTTACCGCCTCACTGCTGAGCATTTTACAGAGACCATGATTTTCAGATACACAGACGTGCGTACGAAGTAGACGCGAACAGCATCAGCCTTTCAGGTTTACTAGCAGTTTGAGGTTTCAGCGACCCGGAAACATTTCGGCTCAGAATGTGAATTTTTCGCGACGCTAAGCACACGTGGGGGACCGCGCGGCGGACCGAGTTTTGTCGATTCCTCGCTGCGCTCGGCCCTGTAGCCAACGAGCCTGGAGGCGGCGAGGCCTCTCGGCCGTCCTTCGGGGGCCGCCGCGCACCGCCCGCCTGGGAACCTGGGCCGCCCAGCACGGGTCAGGGAGAACCGGGGCCGGGAACCGCGGCCGCCGCCACACAGCACGGGCCGGGAGCCGGAACCGCCCAGCACGGGCCGGTCGGCCGGAGGGACGGCCGGTCGGCCGGCGTCCGCGGGGCGCGCTGGGCCAGGGCGGAGGCCCCAACTACCTGAGGATGTTGTGCGCCTCCATGCTCCGGTTCTGGTTGCTCGAGCACACCACCGCCACCCGCAGCGGCGATGACGGCATGGCGGCGGCCGCACGGTCCGCGACTCCCGCTTCGGGACTCCCACCCAGCCGCGCCGCTTCCGCGCGAGCAAGATGGCGGCCCCGGCGCCCGGAAGTCATTACGCGAAGCGGCGGCGCCGGCGACGTAGCGCGTCAGGACGCGCGGCGCTGGCGTGTGTACGGCGTCCCAGCGGCTTCCCAGCGCCGGCCCAGAGAGCTGGACCGCGGGCCGTGGGAGGCCCAGCTCCCCGGGCGCCAGACCGGCCAGCGACCGCGCCGCTGCTTCGGGCGCGAGCGCCGAGGCCGGCGCTTGGCACGGAAGCCTCCGGGCGCCCTGCGTTGGCGTCCTGACGTCACAAGCCCCCGCCGCCGTCGCCGCTAGTGACGCGCAAGGCGTCGCGCCGGCTCCTGTGACGTCACGCGCGCCGTCGCCGTCGCCTGGAGTGACGTGGGAGGCGCCGCGGCCCCTGGGGCGGGCGTTGGAGGTGACTGGTCGTGCCCGGCGTCTCCAGGTACCGATCTGCGCGCTCCGTCCACCCCGGTTGTTTTCGCACCTGCCGCCCGAGCCGGCGATCCTCCCTCGCCCGCTCTCCGCTCGCCCTCAGCCAGTCCCCGAGATCCTCCATGTCGCTCCTTGCGCGCCTCCACCGCTCTAGGCCGAGCCCCCGCGCCCCTCCTGGGACGACTGCCACGGCCTCTTACCGGCCTCCCGTCCCCAAGCTCGCGCAGACGCCAGCGCGTGGCTGTCCTCTGAAAGCCCTGGGAAGTTTGACATTTAAGTGATGTTGTGAAAGTATTTGAAGAGATGATTAGAGAGGAGGCGTAAGGAGGTGTGAGGAAACCTCTCGGGTTGGGAGAGCAAATTGACTTAGATCCTTGGGTTGGTTTGGAGGCGCTGCGGGCGTGAGGTTTGGGGTCATGATATGACAGTGAAACTAATCAACCCGGTTCTGTTGTTCTCCAGCCACGTCCGGCCGCTTGGAGTGGCCAAATGAACTGATGTTTTGATCTGGGAGCGCATCAAAGGGAGGGGGCAAGGGAATGGCGATTCTCCGCCGTGGATCCAGAAATGATGAGACATGAAGGGACATGAAGGGGTGGCGGCAGTGGAAAGGTACTGTGTGCTCTGGATTGGAGATCCCAGTGGAAGAAATGTCACCAGAGCCAAACGGTGGTAGAGCAGGATACTTGAAACAGGATGTGGAGGGGGCCGCCTTTTGAATACCTATAGGCTAAGCGTGACCACAGGCAAGGGCAGAAGAGAGTCTTCCTGTTGGAGAGGGAGAAACTCAGAAGCCAGGGCAGTGAGAGCCCACCCTCACTGATGTCCTACCATTGCTCCTGATGTTTTCACAGAGAAAAAAGCTGAGAACCAGACGCTCAGAATACTTAAGGACCCTCGGGCGCAGTGTATGGGAAGGACAGTGCGTGACTGCAAGAAGGAAGCATTTACTTGGAAGGACCTGGGGGTTGAGGGATGAATGAGGACGAATGAGGGCATCTTCCCCCGCTCCCCGCACTCTGCTCTGTATGTATTTGAATATATGCAGAACATAAATCCAGGAAGACATACACTGAAATTTGGCAGTGGGAAAGACGGCAGTTATTTTAATTTATTTATTTTATTTATTTATTTTTGGCTATGTTAGGTCTTCGTTGCTGCACGCGGGCTGCGGGCTTTCTCCAGTTTTGGCGAGCAGGGGCTACTTTTCATTGCGGTGCATGGGCTTCTCATTGCGGTGGCTTCTCTTGTTGCGGAGCACGGGCTCTAGAGCACAGGCTCAGTAGTTGTGGCGCACGGGCTTCGTTGCTCCGCGGCATGTGGGATCTTCCCGGACCAGGGCTCGAACCCGTGTCCCCTGCATTGGCAGGCAGACCCTCAACCACTGCACCACCAGGGACGCCCCGGAAAGAGGGCATTTATGGGTGGTAGGGTTAACAGTGCTTTGAATGCCCGTTATACTTTTTTGAATTCCTTAACTTTGTACTTTATGATGAACATGTATTTTCTCTTACCCCCACCACAAATAATAGCGCTGTTTACATTTTGAAAGGAAGGCCCCCTCCATGGCTTCCCCAGTATGTGCTCCTGAATTCAAAGACATTATGGTCTGACAGTACCGGTGCAATACCGAGCTCTCCTACCTCACCTCTCCCTGCTTCTTGTTTAGAACTTAAGGGAGCACCAGCTGGAAACTGTCCCATGCCTTTCTTACCTCGGCGTACGCCACCTCCATACCTCAAGTTGTAGTCCAGGCACTGAGATTCAGATAGATGTCACCAGCCTCAAGAAAGCTTACCTGCGTCCTCCTCTTCTCCTGCTGGCCTTTCTCTGCTCCTAGTACCACCCTCAACTTAACTCTTATGGTTCTGAACACTTTTAGCATTCTGTGCATCTCTACCCCACTGCATTCATAGACTCTGAGCTCCAAAGGGCTAGGGACTCCACTTCCAGCCCAGATGGCTTTTTTGCCTTATGTGTGGTGCATTTAGAAATGTTCCTCTAGAGGCACTCACTGAGTACTCGTCGGGCAGGTACATGAGGGAGAAGGTGCCCAGGTGGTTGTCAGAGCCCTCTGTGCACTGTCTGTGCTTATGCTACCAGCATCTGATGAACTTTATACTTTCATCATGATGTGGGAACCCCAAGCTGAAATATAACTAGCCTTGGGAACTTCCCTGGTGGCGCAGTGGTTGAGAATCCGCCTGCCAGTGCAGGGGACACGGGTTCGAGCCCTGGTCCGGGAAGATCCCTCATGCCTCAGAGCAAATAAGCCCATGCGCTACAACTACTGAGCCTGCGAGCCACAGCTACTTGTAAGGCCAACTGGCCCGAGGCAGGGGAAGGCAATCAGACTCACAGGATGCATCAGACCGAAACCTTCCGGACCACCCAGTTCCAGAAACTGACCTGGAGACTTTCCGGACCACCCAGTTCCAATGGGGACTTTCCATCCGGCCCAGCCTTCCCGCCATTCGAGGGGCGGGACTAACGGTCCCAAGACTGATGCAACCGGCACCGGATATTGCCACGATACCCGAAGAGACCACCAAATAAGGAATAACCTGCGCCCTCCCGGATTCACCGCACCCCTTTCCCTTCTTCCCCTATAAATTCTTACCAAACCCTCGCCCGGGCGCGACTTCTCTGGCCCCTTTCTCTGGGACCAGTGAACCTCGCCCGGGAGCGTTCCCAAATAAAGCTTGTTTAAGCTCTCCTCCGTTTCTTGGTGCCGTTCCTTATACTGAGCTCACGCGCCATAACTACTGAAGCCCAGGTGCCTAAAGCCCGTGCTCCACAACAAGAGAAGCCACCGCTATGAGAAGCCTGCGCACCGCAACGAAGAGCAGCCCCCGCTCCCCGCAGCTAGAGAAAGACCGCGTGCAGCAACAAAGACCCAACGCAGCCAAAAATAAATAAAGTAATTAATTAAATTTATTTAAAAAAAATAGCAACAAGATAGTATTTATCACCTTCAAAAGTTTCTTCATACCCCTTTGTAATTCCTTCCTGCACTCCCCTCCACCTGACCCCCCATCTCACCGGGTGACCACTGAGCTGCTTCCTGTTGTATAGTTTGTAATTTTCAGAATTTTATATAAATGGAATCATAGAGTACTTTTTTGGGGGGTTCGGGGGGGTCTTGTTTCTGTCACTCAGCATAATCATTTTGAGATTCACCCATAATGTTGCATGTATAAATAGTTCATTTCTGTTGCTGAGAAGTATGCCATTATATGGATATACCCCATTTTGTTTATCCATTAACCTGTTGATAGACATTTGGGTTGTTTCCAGCTTCTAGCTATTACAAATAAGGCTGCTGTGAACATGCATGAATGAGTCTGTTTTTTTTTTTTTGGCTGCGTTGGGTCTTCATTGCTGTGCGTGGGCTTTCCCTAGTTGTGGCGAGCGGGGGCTACTTTTCGTTGTGGTGCACAGGCTTCTCGTTGCGGTGGCTTCTTTTGTTGCGGAGCACGGGTTCTAGGCATGCAGGCTTCAGTAGTTATGGCTCACGGGCTCAGTACTTGTGGCTCTCGGGCTCTAGAGTGCAGGCTCAGTAGTTGTGGCATACGCGCTTAGTTGCTTCACAGCATGTGGGATCTTCCCGGACCAGGGCTTGAACCCATGTCCCCTGCATTGGCAGGGGTATTCTTAACCACTGCGCCACCAGGGAAGTCCCCACGAATGAGTCTTTGTATGGACGTATTGTTTCATTTCTCTTGGCTTAATGCTTGGGTGTAGGATGATTGGATCATAAGTTTAGATGTACGTTTAACTTTTTAAGAGACTGCTGCTAAACTGTTTACAAAGCGATGTACTATTTTTTTCCTTCATATTTTCTTGGCTGTGCCACGCCACACGTGGGATCTTAGTTCCCCGACCAGGGATCGAACCTGCGCCCCTTGCATTGGAAGCATGGAGTCTTACTGCCAAGGAAGTCCCGTAGATGCACTATTTTACATTCCCATGAGCAGTGTTCCAGGTTCTCCACATCCTTGCCAGCATTTGATGTGATTAGTCTTTTCAGTTTTAGACATTTTTAGACGAGGTACCTCATGGTATCTCAGTGTGTGTATTTACCTAGTGACTAATGAAATGGAGCATAATTTCGGGTGCTTATTTGCCGTCACTATGTCTTCTTTGCTGAGATGTCCAAATCATTTGTGCATTTATCATTGTGTTGTTATTAAGTTTATGTATATATATTCCAGATATGTGATATGTAGATATTTTCTCCCTGTGGTTCGTCTTGTTCTCCCATCAATGTCTTTCGAAAGACAAAAGTTCTTAAGTTTGATAAAGTACAATTTACCAACTTGTTCTCTTATACATTGCACTAAAATATCTGATATGAAAAATATACTGGATGGGTTTAATGGTAGATTAGACGTTGAAGAAGAGAAGGTTAGTGAAATTGAAGACATATAAATAAAAAGTATAAATGAAACAGAAAAGCGAAACAAAATGAAAGAAAAAATAAACAGAGCACCAGGTTGTGGGGCAACCTCCAGCAGCTGATACATGTGTAATTGGTGCCCCGGGGGTGGGTTTGCACTCTGGCTGGTTGTCAGAGACACTGCTCCTGGCCCTGCTTGAACTCTGAGGAGTCTTGCCTCTAATCCTGTTTGTTGGCTCCTTTCTTGGCCTGGTGATTCCCTCACACACACACTAGTCAGTCCTAAGCTATAGATCTTCACATCCTCTTTCTTATTCTGTGTTCTGCCCCCCAAACTCCAGCCATCTTGGCCTCCCTGGCCTCCCAGATCCATCCACTTAACTCAGGACAATACTGGGCTCTGCCTGAGTCCCTCCTCCTCGCTCTGCATCCTGAAAATCCTCCAGACAGTAAGCTGGAGCAGCCACAGGACTCAATTCGTTTCTTTCCTTTCTCTCAGAGGTCATGGCCCTTCATTGCATTACAGCCAATGTATTTGGGACTGTTGTTTCACATATTTTGTATGATTTTTTAGTTGTTTCAGGTGAAAGGGTAATTCTGGTCCCTGTTACTTCATCTTGGCTGGAATCAGAAGTCTCACTAAGTCCATTTTAAAGGAGTGAAATGTGGGACTTCCCTGGTGGTCCAGTGGGTAAGACTCTGTGCTCCTAATGCAGGGGGCCCAGGTTCAATCCCTGGTCAGGGAACTAGATCCTGCATGCCGCAACCAAGGGGTCCGCATGCCACAACTAAAAAAAAAGATCCCGCATGCCACAACGAAGATCCTGCATACTGCAACTAAGACCTGGTGCAGCCTAAATAAATAAATACATAAATAAATATTTTTAATATACATATAAATTTAAAGAGAGTGCAATGTAGAAACTCACCCTACAGATGTTAAGGTTATAATAATAAAGATAATATGGTACCACTGTACGAAAAGACAAACAGACCAATAGAATACAATAGCCCAGAAATAAACCCACGCACCTGGAAAAGGATGGGTTGTTTCTGCAGACTGGATTGGGGAAATCGGCTCAGTGTGCTGATATAAAAAGTTGAATCCCTACCTCACACCATATACAATGTGACCTCTAGACAATTAAATATGAAAAGTAAAGTCATAAAGCCAGTCGAAAAAAATATTCTCATGGGGAATATTTATGTATTATCTGGGTGTGCAAGGATTGCTTAAGACCAAAAAAAAATGCATACAACATATAGGGAAAAAAAGATAGGTCTGATGATGTCATCAAATTTAAGGATTTGTTTTCAACAAGGGACACTGTTAACAATGTTCACAGTATAGGAGAAAATACTTGCAACATCTAGACAGTCAAAGGGGGGCTTCCCTGGTGGCGCAGTGATTAAGAATCCGCCTGCCAGTGCAGGGGACATGGATTTGAGTCCCAGTCTGGGAAGATCCCATATGCTGCGGGTCAACTAAGCCTGTGCGCCACAACTACTGAGCCCGCACTCTAGAGCCTGTGCGCCACAACTACTGAGCCCACGTGCCTAGAACCCGTGCTCCACAGCAAGAGAAGCCACTGCAACGAGAAGCCCACACACCACAATGAAGAGTAGCCCCCACTAGCCGCAACTAGAGAAAGCCCGTGCACAGCAATGAAGACCCAGCGCAGCCATAAATTAATTAATTAAAAAATAAATAGTCAAAGGTATGTATCTAGAAGTGTGCTGTTCAGTACAGCCCCACTAAGTATATACGGCTATTTGAACTTACGTTTAAATTAATTAAAACTTAAGATGTGGTTTCTTGGTTATACTAGTCACATTTCAAGTCCCCAAATAGCCACAATGACTAGTAGATACTGACTAGACTTGTGACTACTGTGAATCGTGTTCCTCAAAAGAATATGTTGATACCCTAACCCCTGGGACCTGTGGATGTGCCCTTATTTGAAAATAGGGGTCTTTGCAGATGGAATAAAATTAAGTTATAATGGATTAGGGGACTTCCCTGGTGGTGCAGTGGTTAGGACTCCGTGCTCCCAATGCAGGGGGCCCGGGTTTGATCCCTGGTCAGGGAACTAGATCCCACATGCATGCCGCAACTAAGAGTTCACATGCCACAACTAAGGAGCTGGTGAGCCACAACTAAGACCTGGTGTAACCAAATAAATAGATAACTAAATAAAATACTTTAAAATTATAATGGATTAGAGTGGGCAATAATACAGTGAGTGGTGTCTTTATAAGAGAAAGGAGATGGAAATTCAGACACAGAGGCTCAGAGGAGACAGACAGACAGGAGGAGGCCATAACAGGGGCGTCCTTGGAAGTTGGAGTGATGTGTCCACTAGCCAGGGAGCCCCAAAGATTGCCGGCCACACCAGACACTGGAGAGAGGCGTGAAACAGGCGTGAAACGTTCCCTCAGAGCCTCCAGAAGGAGCCACCCCTGGCAACACCTTGATTTCGGACCTCCAGCCTCCAGAACCATGAGAGAATAAATTTCTGTTGTTCTAAGACACCCAGTTTGTGGTTTTGTTATAGCAGCCCCAGGAAACTAATACAGCACAGATAACATTTTCCTAATTTCAGAAAGTCCTGTTGGACAGCACTATTTGTGGACCTCTTGAAAATCAAGAGGAAAAAGCCACAGCAATGGGAAAATGTACAAAAATTATGAATAAGCAGTTATTCAGCAGGGAAATTCAAATGGCTACTAGGAATAGTAAGTGGTGTACAGCCTCTCCAGTGATCAGAAGAAAGCAAATTAAAATCACATCCAGTTACTGCTACACAGCCAACAGATGGGCAAAGGCTACGAAACTGAACAATACACAGTGTTTGTGAGAAGTTGCGGAAGTAGAAACCTACCTGCCCTGCTGGCGGGAGTGCTGACTGCTTTGGCCGTTAAGGACAAACTGATAATATTGGTGGTTAGGTACACACACCCCTAAGATCCATTGCCCCTCACCTAGAGAAATCCTCACAGGGGTCCCTGAGGAATGTGGATGGGCATTTTCATGGCGACACTGTGATTAGCATTGCAGTTACCCGTGTACCCTCAGGGCTGAGGACAAGTCAGCCTGGTGGACACACACTAGAAATTGCATGCAATGAACAGAAACAATTAAAAATCTGTGCATTCTGCAACATGGCTAAATCTCAAAGACACGGTGTTGAGTAAAAATTAAAAACAAGCCCAGCAGCACAGCATCAGAGTGGTTGCCATGAGGGAAGAAGGGAACGGCATGGGGAGAATCTGTCGCGCTGGGATCCAAATTGAGCAGGACAGAGACACGTGGGACAAAGGAAGGAGACAGTCCAGATAAAAGTGGGGGAGGGGAAGGAAAGGCAGATCCCAGATGTGTGAGGCCACGTAATCAACGCAGTGGTTAACAGCAGAGCTGGGAAGTTCTGAACGCTATCCCAGCCCACCCACTCCCCACCTAAGAGCGAGGGAAACCCAGCTTCGTTACATGTGGCCAAGGGGACAGAGCAGCGAGTGACTCCCACCCAGACTCTCCATAAGAAAAAAAGAAGCGTGCTGACATCCCTATAGGTAGAGAAGACAAGCCAGAAAGGCATGCCCCCAAAATAAGTAGACATTTTAACTGAATATTTCATCATAAGCTAAACAGAGTTAGGAAAACGAAAGTTATGAAAGAACACCCTGCATCAGAAATGGAGGGAACATTTTACTGAGGTCATTAGAAAAAATGAAAGTTTGAAAAGACAGCCGATACAGCATAGAAATGAAATAACAGATCTCTAAAGGAGGGGGGATATCTGGGGGGACCTTGAAAGAAAGAGGCAGTGTGTGTGTGGCCCTTGGGCTCCTGACTTCAGAAGGTGCAGCCTGACCCCACCCTGGGACGTGGACGCTTCCTCCCCTCTTGGCCGGCGCTTGCTGGGGTCACGCTTCCAGTCCCCAAAGAGATGCGGCTGGAGGAGGCTCTGGGTGTCAGGGACCCAGGACTCTCTAGACTCAGGCTGAAGGGGCCAAACTGCCCATCCCCCGGGCCAGGGTCTCCAGCAGCTCCCTGGCTGTCCCTGTAGACCAGCTCCAACAGCCCAGTCCCCCAATCCTGAGATCACCAGGGAAACGCCAGCCCCACAGCCCTGCCGCAGTGGAGAAATGTTTCCTCCATTGCACCTCATGCTGCCTGCGCGTTTGTGTGTCCGCCCCCATCCCCTGGCTTAGCAGCCCCTGGGAGTGTGAGGTCCTCACGAGCCAGTGCTGATGAAACCAGCTTCTCCTCGGAGGCCGGAGGCCTGAATGTCCGGGGGACCCGGGGAGTTAGCAGCTGCCCTGGGGGCCATGGGGAGGGGCCTGAGCAGGCCGGCCGGCCCGCATCTTACCTCCGGTGTCACTGCTGGGCCCCCAGAGCCTGCCACACAGGGCATTGGGCATGCATCCACAGAATGACCTGACCGTGAATCCCTCCTGCTGGCTGAGTGAGGAACACAAGCTGTGGGTCAGCTTTGGGGAGTGAGCAGGGAGTGTGCTTGGTGGTGGAATTTCAAGGACCTCAGGATTCTGAGCAGGGTCAGGCTAGGGATGCAGCCGTGGGCAGGGGTTGTCTCGGCCTGGATGCGCATCAAGTCGTGGCACAGACAGGACCAAGCACGGACCACTTACGCTTCTCCGCCTGGCTGATCTCACATAAGCCTCCACACAAGCCTCTGAGTTAGGTCCTATGACTGTTTCCACTTCACAGACAAGGAGACTGAGGCATTGAAAGGGTGCACGGCTCTTGAAAGGCAGGGCCAGGCTGACAGCCCAGGCAACCCTTCAGTGTTTTAGAATCAGAGCAGTTCTTTCTACTCCACGTCAGAAAATCACAAGCTTAAGGAAGTTGCCTTCAGGCACCACGAGAAAGACGAAGTCTTGACTGAGGGACAAGGCATCCGGACCCCCACCTCCAGGGCACAGGGAAGCCGCACGTCTACCCGCCAGCCACGAGTCAGAGAGAGAGCAACCGGGGGTGGGGGGGGCCTCCTCCAGGACGTGGTGGGGATGGAGGACTGGGGGCTCGTAGGGGAGGAGCCTGGGTGTCCCGGTGCCCCCAGAATGGAAGGGCCACCTGGGGAAGCAGTTTTCAGGGGTGGCAACGGTTCAGGAGCAGAAGTGCTCCTCGTGGACACCAGCTCCATGCCGTCTCCAGGCCAGGGCTCCCCCACTGGACTCTGCTGGGCTGGACCCTGGGCCTCCAAGAAGCCCTTGAAGGGAGCCCTGAAGAGGCATCTCTGGAGCAGAGGGCTGCGGGTCAGTGCTGACCAGCCTCGGGAATCGGCGGGTAGGACAGGCCTGTGGCTCTAGCCGGCGTGAGCCCAGTCAGGGCCACAGACAGGGCCCCAAATCAGGTGCACGGCTGGGGGAAGGGCCCAGGGCAGGCCTCCAAGAACTTCACGGTGGCCGGTTGTGAACTCAGCTGCACGCAGGAGCTAGAGGATGGGCAGCGGGGCACCAGGGCCTGGGGCCAGGGCTGCCAGCCCCACCCTTGCGGAAGACACCTGAGCGCCTGTCACGGGTGGCCTAGAGCTGCAAGAGGAAAAGGTCCCCCAGGGGGCCAGGCTGGAGGGATTGGAACCCCTTCCACTCCTGCTGGCTGTCTAGACACTTCACTGCACCCCGCCCCCTTGGCGGGAGGGGGGATGAGTCACTCCTCAGAGCATGGCCCACCCCCAGCTGTTTGCCCCTCAGGGTCACAGCCGGCTGCAGCGTCTCAAGGACAGCCTAGCCCAGGTGGGGGAGGCCCAGTAGGGAATGCAGGGGGTGACACAGTATGCGCCACACACAGGGGCCCCAGGTCCGTCCTCGGGCCCCCACCCGCCCAGCTCTAGCACCGCGTGGGGATGCCCGGGCCGGGGAGGGGGCCCTCTGGAGCCACCTCACTGCTGCCTGTCACAGCTCAAGCGGGTCATTCCTGAGGCGGGGCTGTTTCCAACTGCGGCAGGTGCCACTCCCCAGCCCCGCCCCACGGAGCAGGCCCCGGAGAAGATGCTTGTCCAAGCTCTGAGGGTGGACAGGCCAGCTGAGATACACCCTGCCTGTCCCTCTGCCACAAGCCACAAGGGCAGGGTGCCTGTGCTCCCGGCCTGGGCTAACCCCACGTGACCTGCAAAGGGTCCAGGGCCAACCACTGGGCTGACGCCTGAGGAGCTGGGAAAAAGGGGCTCAACTCTCCCCCTCACCCTTCTCTCCCCCCTCCCAAATAAGTACACAAGACAGTGGTTTGGGTCTAAGAATGATGGACATTTAGACACTGGCGCCAGGCTCACGCCTCACCAGTGCCACGCCAGGGGCGGGCAGAGCAAAGACAGAGAGGTAGGGAGTGGGCGCTGCAGGGGCACCAGCCAGGCTGCTGGTGTGAGGGTCGCTGGTGGCTGCTGGGGGAGGGGGAGTTCGCCACAGTGACTCCAGATGTGTCGGGTCCAGGACAGCCACAGTCGGGGGCTCACGCAGAGCCGGGCGAGCCATGCTTCGCCCCTCCCAGCGCCCAGCATCGTCAGGGGGCTGGCACAGGAGGGAACCTCGGCCAAGGTGCTCAGGTCTGCCCGGAGAGGGGCAAGGCCAGCCTTCAGTCCACGGCGAGCGGGTAGGAGGGCAGGGGGCAGCACCCAGCCAGATCCGGGGCAGCTGGCCACTGGCTCGGGGATGGGGTGGCGTGGTGCTGTCCGTCATGCCGTGGTTGAGGCTTGGGGTCCAGATCACAGTGGAAGGTCCAGCTGGGCAAGTTGGCATCTAACCTTCACCCTCTGCATACGGCATTGCTCTTTCAGACCCCCAGTCCCCATGGAAAGTCCTCACCAGACACACAAAAGGAAGGGGAGGGAGCCCAGCCCTGGTGAACTGCCAGCTCCCCCCGAGGTCAGGGGACACTCACCCCCGGAAACAACAGCTGGACGCCGGGTCGCCTGCCGAGCTAAGTCACGGCTCCCAACTTGTCAAATGTCCACACAGGGAAACACCGCAGGACGCTTCTTACCCAAACTGGATGCTCCTGCAAAGCTTGAAGGGAGGGTCCCCAGGGGGCTCTGGCCAGAAGCACGCACAAGCTGCCAGCATCGGGGCCACAGACCCTCTTGGACAGCACTGGAAGGGTGGCTGGCTCCCGCAGTGGGCCCGAGATACTAAGGCACGAACTACCTAAGCCCATTGGGGTGGGGCGGGGAGAGGACAGGTTCCAAGTGGCCCCCTTGAGTCGGAAAAGCACACAGTGACCAAGCCATAACGACAGCCTGGTTTTTTCCAACTCGTCACAGGCTGGAGGCGCAGGGTGACGGCCCGGGGGTGCCAGTGGCTCTTGCGAAGAGGGTCTCTGTGCTCTGACGGTTCCCCCCAAGGGCTCTGGAGAGCCGGGAGAGCCCTGCACGCGGCTGGCATCTCCGCTCAGGCCCAAGGGCCAGTCCCGAGCTGGAGTTTGGGAGGCGGCTGCTCAGCTGGAAAGGTCGTGCGGTGATTCCAAGGCTCTGGGAAGGGCCGGCCGGTGCCCCATCTATCTCCAGCAGGCCCTGCGTGGAGATCCTCAGGATGGAGCGAGAGCGGGGAGGGGAGAGCGGGCCAAGGGCCTGGGGCCTCCCGCACCCTAGTCGGGCAGGCAGAGCCCGGTCTGGCGGGCGCCTCGCACTTCAGGGCTGCCGGCGCAGGCCCGGGCGCCCGAAGGCCGGGTGCATGAGGTTCTCCGTGATGTAGGCCACGAGTAGGCAGATAACCACAAGCATGACGCAGATGGAGCCGCCCACCGCCGTCATGGCCACAACGATCTCCCGCATGCCGGCCGGCTCGGCGGCGAACTCCACGCACTCGGCGGACGCGGCAGGCTCCGGGACGACGGCGGGCTCCGAGGCGACGGCGGGCTCGGCGCGCAGCGGCAGCGACTGCAAGCACAGGCGGTAGCGCACGCCGTCGTGCACGTCGGGCAGCAGGTAGTCGCGGCAGGAGGCGCCGAGCAGCACGCGCTCGCACGGGAAGCGCGTGTAGGCGCCGCGCCACGAGCAGTTGAGCGCGAAGGCGCGCACGCGGCGCGCCTCGGCCGGCGCCAGGCGCCACTGCAGTAGCACGCTGCGGTTGCGCAGGACGCTGGCGCGCAGCGAGCGGCCGGCCGAGGCGTGCGCCGCGCAGGCGGGCGCCTGGCAGCGGAAGCCGCGCGCCGGGCTGCGGAAGCACAGGCGCCCGCCGCCCGCCTCGGGGCCCTCGGGCAGCACCTTGTAGGGGCACCAGGGCGCGTCTGCCGACGGCTCCCAGCCCGGCGGCGTCGGGGCGGCCGCGGCGCAGGGCGGCGGCGCGCAGGCGGCCAGCAGCAGCAGCAGCAGTGGAGCGCGCATCCTGCGGCTGGGCCGGGCGGCGGCGGGGCGCGGGCTCGGGGGCGCACGGGCGCGGGCAGTGGGTCACGCCGGCCGCGCCGCCGCTCCCCGCGCTCGCCCGGCTCGCCGCGCCCTCCGCCGCCGCCCGCTCCGACCCGCCCCCGCGCCCCGTGCGCGCTCGGACCCGGCGCGGCGGCGGAGGCGGGGCCACCCCGCCCCGCCCCCCTTAACCCTCGCCGGGCCGCGGCCCCCCCGGAGGGCGGATCTCGAAGGAGAGGGGGCGGCCGCGCGGGTCGGTAGGGGTCCGGCGCCGCCGCGGCGGCTGTGCCCCTCGGCCTCTCGCCGTGTGAGCGCCCTTCGGAGGCCTGACTTTTCCCCTCCCCTGCCAGGCTTTTTCCGGGCTTTCCAGTGGTCCGCGGCGGGCTGGGGTCTCGAGTCGTGGCACCCGGGGGCAGCTTCGCGACTCTCCTTGGCCACACCTGGCAAGGATGCCGTGCCTCCAGATGGTGGGGAGCAGCGGCCTGGAGCGAGCGCGCGCGGCTCCACGCCGCCCCATCCCACACCCGCGGTGGGGACCGGCAAAGAAAGGGTACCATCTGCCGTGACCTGGAGGGGGTGAGGACGGAAACTCCTCCGCCCTCAGGGCTTCTGCTCATTTAGAAGTGGACAGCGCCGACCTGGGAGGGGCGCCAGAGAGATGAGACTTCCTCTGCTGAAAACTATTCACTCCGCACCAAAGAGGCAGCTACAGTGTGGACCACTCTCGGCTCTAATTAATCCTTCCCCCGCCTCCCCGCAGATATGGCCCTGGGGCAGCCCTCCGGATCGCCCGGGAAGAGGGCCAAGGCTGGACAAAGGGAACAGCCCCGCCACAAGCCCACCTGGTGCAGCGGGTGGGCATCACTACCCGGGGAAGGAGGGACACATACCTTCTCCCACTCCGGTGTCCAGGAGGTCTGAGACCGTAGGCCTTCCATCCCTCCAGCCTAACCGTCCCGTGCTCAAGACACCTCTCCAGGGCCGGGGGACACGCAGCCAGGCCTGCCTGACATGACTGGATGTGAAGTAGCACACCATGTGCAGGGAGCACACCTCTGAGCCCTGGGCAGGGAGGCGAGGAGGGGTCCCTGGCAACTGTCCTGTGGACTGTAGTTTCCCGGCAGCCACTTCCAGGTGCTGTTCTCATCTGGGGGAGAGAGAGGAGGGACTAGGTGGGCTGCAACACTCACTGAGTCCTTGGTCCCCATACACCCATCCAAGAAGCACCCCACCTCCACCCCTGCCTCACTATTTCCTGGTCATCCCCCCAAATTCCAGGTCAGCACCAGATCGCAAGCCCTCTACCAGAGCCTGAAGCCAAGGGTCAGCGGCCCCCTACCGAGACCCAGCACACCGGCCAGAAGACCCTGCCCCCAACACCAGGCCTCTGCAGCTCCCTGAGACCCCGAGCAGGGTCTCCCCAGGCCGCTGCACCTAGTGGGGGAGGCCTGGGGGCGAAGGTTTGGAGAGAGGCACCCCTGGCCCTACCCCTGCCTTCTACCCCCTCCCCCGGCAGGGAGGGCCCTGGGCTCAGACTCCTGCCCAGCTTTGTGGGGGACTCAGGGGGCAGAAAGTGACAGTGATCCAGGGACCCCCGCGTCCTCACCCCGAGCTCCCTGGGGCCTCGACCAGCTTTCTCACACCGGTTTCCCGGGGAAGCTGAGGTCGCTGCGGCCGCTCTGCCCGAGGGGTAGGGATGGGACAGTGGTCAGAGGATACCATGCTCTACGGTGGCCCAGGTCTCCACTGCCAGGTCTTCTGGGCCAGAGAGCAGCCAGGTGACCATTCCACCTGCCCACTCCAGAGAGGAGCTGGGCAGAAACGGGACTGTTCAGAGCTTTTGCAGCTGGTGGCGGGTAGGGGAGAGAATCCAGTTAGATCCAGCCTGAGGCCTCCCTGCGGAGCCTGATACCCATGCCCTTAGCCTGTTCTGGGGCTGGGGGCTCACCAGGCTGAGCTCTTCCTGGTCTGGCAGCTCCTGGCTAGGAGGAAGGGCCAGGCATGGCGTTGCCAGCTTTGCTGCTCCCCCACCTGGGCATTTTCTCTGTGCAGGGCATCTTTGGGCAAAGAGCAGGGGAGGGGAGGGGGAGGGCTGTGCCCTACGTGTCCCTGTGCAGGATCTGCTGAGCTGCCGCAGGATTGGGGAGGGCAGATGTGAGAAAGCTCTGCTTCCCAGCTGAGGGTTCTGGGCTGGTGAAGCAAACTGTCCCCAGAGATCACGGGGGACCCCCACCCTTCACCCCACATCAGGCCCCATACCCACCTCTGCAGCTGCCCCTGCCAGTGGCCAGCGGGGTCGCCGTCTGTTGTCCTCCGAAGGCCCAGTCCCAGGGCTTAGCTCTGTGGAGGGGCTGGAGCTCCCTCTGCCACCAGCCACAGCCTCTGAGGAAGGTGGATGGATCCTGGGCCCCTTCCCCTGGCCCCATAGAGACAGCCCATCTCAGATCCTGGACCTACCAGCCCTGAGATCCCCTAGCCAGAGCCCCCGACAGCTCCCTGCCCAGAAGTAGGAGCTAATGGGGTTTGCAGGAGCATCTGGGGCTGCTGTCGCTCCTGCCCCATTAGGGAAGGTGAGGGGGAAGTCAAGGTCAGTGCCCACTTTCCCCAGGGAGCCGAGCGTGGCATGAGTGGCCTCCCTCCCACCGGAAAGGGCACGTGGGCAAGACCTCAAAGACCAGATGGCCCACCTTTAAGCTGCTGCCCACCCACCAGGGTAGCTCCCTCACTGCGCAGAGACCCTCCTTCTGGCTGGAGCCAGCTTCCTAGGCAATTGCACTGGAAACCAGAGGATGGAGCCCCGACTGTGCAGACACGGAAGCCAGTGCTGGGCACAGCCAGGCTGGAGTGAAGACAGGGGAGGGGCAGCAGACAGAGAGGGACCAACAAGTGAGCTGAAGGCAAACCCAGTGCCCCCACTCCCCACACCACATCGCGGGCGGGTGGCACCTCCCTGCCCCACGCTTGTCCTGACTCCCAGTGCTAGCGCCTCCATTTCCCTTTGGGGGCCTCTATTCTCTGCTCTCAGGCTGTGGGGCTTTGGGTGGGCTCACCCACCTCACCCAGGGGCTGCTGGAGCACCCAGGCCTGGCCAGTCAGACCGTCCCCTTGGCCTCAAGGCCTTTGCCGAAGCTTACGGGAAAGTGTGGTTGCTCTACTGGCAGAAGTAGACGTCCAGCTGCTGATCGAAAGGTATCTCAGGGGAAGAGCTGGTCTGAGAATGAAGCCATCCCCTGAGGGAGGCAAGAAACCTGCCAGAAGGACTTCCCTGGTGGTGCTGTGGTTAAGAATCCGCCTTCCGATGCAGGGCACGCGGATTTGATCCCTGGTCGGGAAACTAAGATCCCACGTGCCACGGGGCAACTAAGCCTGCACACCGCAACTACTAAGCCTGCGAGCCACAACTAGAGAGAAACCGACGCACCGCAACGGAAGATCCCGCATGCCGCAACTAAGACCCAACGCAGCCAAATAAATAAATAAATATAAAATTTTTTTTAAAAAAAGGAAAAAAAGAAACCTGCCAGAGTATTTGCACCAAGTGTCTGGATCCAACATTGCCTGAAGCAAGCCCACCCCTGGACTTCAAAGGCACAGGGGCCAGGAAAGCCCCTCTGTGCAGACACTGGGACACCAGCTGTCTGACCATTGCAACTCAGAGGCCCACCCAGCGCGTGGCCTGCCGGCCCCGCTGACCTTGCCAACTCCACCTCCCACCCTTCCACCCTGACTCCTTCCCTTTCCTAGAACCCCCAGGTCACTCCCTCTGCCTGACATCCCCTCCCTGAAGACCTGAGCATCTTCCCCCAGCCCCACCCGCCCCCCACCCTGGCTGGGGTCCAGAGGCCCGCCCCCTTCCCCAGCTGTGGACTGTGGACACAGACTGAACCCCAGGGCTCAGCTTCCTGCAAGGGGCCAGCAAGGTGAGGCAGAGACCACAAGGAAGGAGAAACCATTTCTGTGCAACAAAAACGTGGTTCCCTGGGTCTCCTGTTGGGTGAGCAAGCGGGCACTCGACGTTGGGAGGTCCAGCTGCGGCTGGCCCTGAGCATGGGGCGGGCAAGGAGGGGAGAGGCCTCCATCCAGCTCCCGCAGGCCCGGCTAGGACACACTTCCCTGTCTGAAGGGCCACTTTCCGGAGGTCACCAGCTGTGTGGTTATTTCCTGGACGTTTTCTTTAAATCCCTTTACAGGAAACATCATATCACAACCACAAATAAAAGAAAAGTCAATGTCAGACGGTGTTGGCTTCTGGGCTTCCTGCTTGGAGGCTTCAGACTGTCAAAGTGTGTCCGCAGAAGCCTCCATGGCCTTCACCCTCTCCAAACCCCGCCTGCCGCCCGAGCCCAGCAGGCTGCTGGCCGCCCCCGGCATCCCTGTAGCCCCCCCGACTCGGAGAGGGGGCGTACAGGTGACTTCACCCAGGTGGCATCTCACTGGCGGGGGTCCGGGCTCCAGGACCTGTGGGAAATGGTTCTGCCCAGCAGGGGAGGTTGGACCAGCCTGAAGCGACAACAGCAACTTCCAGGGAACCCCCTGCCTCCAGACAAGGTGATCCCCCCAGCCCATCTGGGCTGGGAGAAAGAAGCTGGTGTTGGGCCGCTCGGACCCTGAGCACGGAGGTTACGGGGACACGCGGGTGATCACTGTGTGGGTTGTTTGAAAAGGAGAGGCTTCGGGGTGGCAGCTCATTCTCGGCCCCTCCCGGCGGCCTTGGCGTTCACGGTGTACTCAGGGGCCAGGAACCACCCCCTCTGCTGCCTTTGCGTCTCCGGCTGCCGAGGGTCCTCTCTTCCCGCAGGCCAGCCTTGCTCACACCCCAGAGGACCAGGCGGTTTGGGGGGGCGGCCGGACATCCGGGGAAGGGGGCCTTTTCGGGGCACAGCGCTCCCCTCTTGGCGGAGCTGGGCTCTGAGAAGCGGGTCGTCAAGCTCAGGTTGGTCCCTGTGGGGCTGCGTTTCTCACCTGCGGGACCTGGAGTTGCCTCCAGCCACTGGCTGGACGGCTCGGCCCGCTATGTGGCCTCAGGGCTCCAGTGCCCCATCCCCGGTAGGTGAAGCTGAGGGGGGCGACGCGCACCCCATGCCCTGTGAGGGGAGGGAGAGCAGAGGGGACACCAGAGAGAGACTGCCTGGGTGCCCCAGGCCCCCCTCCCAGTGCACGCTGAGAGCCTTCATACAACTCACTGCCTGCTTTGCATCTGCAGTGAGGGGGCCGGGGCAGAGGGGACAGGTGGGCACCCAGCCCCCACTGTTTTCCTGCCCAGACATCCCTGCTTCTCTGCTCCCTGAGGACAGAGATGCCCTGGGCGTTTGCAGGCATGTCCCCAGGGCAGAGTGGGCAGGAGGCTGGCATCTGTTTTCTCACCTGCAGACTCAGGAGAGGAAGGTCCTTGTCTCCAGGGCCCCGCCAGGGATCTGCCTGCGCAGCTCGGAGCTCAGGGTGGCTGGCTTCTCCGGGCCCCCAGCAGCTCTGTCAGAGTACAGCATGCTGTGGGCCGTAAGGGGCAGACCCTGTGCCCGAGGCTCCCAGGACACGCAGGACAGGACCTGGCCTGGGACCTGGCTCCCTTCCCTCCCTAGTATAGATGAGCCAGGAACCAGTAGTACCAGGGGACAGCAGTTGGGCCCAAAGGGACGCCTGACAACGAGCTGGGCAGCAGGCAGGGGCAGAAACTGAGGCTCGGGGGGTCCACGAGGCTGGGACACGGGGCAGGTCCCAGCTGGGGGTCTTCCCTGTGGAGGGACCTACAGGGCTGTCGGTGGGTCCCTCCCTCCCTTCCCGCCCTCCTCACAGCACAGATCAGCACAGGCCTCGGCAACATGATAGCTTTTGCTGAAAATGCATTGAATTGAGCAAAAAAAAGTGGTGAGCAGAGAGTAGAATCTGCTGTGTTGTTTCCAAGGGCCGGAGAGGAGGCCCATGTGTGAGGTCACTCAGATCCCCTCTGGCCCGTTTCTGCTTTTGTACAGATGCCCTCATGTAGCCAGTGGTGGCCAAGGGCCTCAAGAAGGCTGGATGAGGGCTGGGCCTTGCTGATCAGCCTGGGCTCAGGGCATTTGCAGCTCTGCTGGCCCTCATCAGCCCGGCCCCTGCCCACCTCGTCTCAGGCCACTTTACTGACTGAAAGCTGCCCAGACGCCCTAGGAAATTGCCCGTCTTGTTTACGTTTTCACATGTATCAGCATAAAAATGTCCACAGTCCTCTCGTTCCTGCTGCATATGTAATCATCTTCTTTTTCATTCTTAACGTGGAAGAAAAATGTATCGCTCACCACGCCCCATTTGTGTTTAGAAAGGGTCGATTTTGCCGTTCCCTAATCTCTGCAGGCCTGTCTTTCTGGAAGGTGAACTGGGGCGTTCCAGCCTCCTGCCCTGCTTAGTTCCCAGCTGCTGGGGGAGATGGATCCGGAGGGACAGTGACAGGGCGTCTCAGGAGCCCCTGCTCTGCTGTGTCCTCGGAAATTCGGGCTCTGGGAATGTACACGTCTCTCCTCTCCAATTAGTGTGGAGAATGGGGATAAACTTCCCCTGTTCTCCTTCCAATGCTATAAGGCTGCCCCCGGGCCTGCAATTGGCACAAAGGGGCCTCCTCTGACCCCTGGACTTCCAAGAGTGGACCCGTCTACCCCCACATCCAGCCTCCTGATTGGGTCTTTGCCCTGATAACACTGAATTGACATCTCTCAGTGTGATGAGTCCACGTGGTCTTCATGGGCATCCCCCATGCTGCTCTGTGGCCAGGGCCAAAAAGGTGACAGTGCAGCCCTCAACCTTATCTTCACTCTTGCAAAATAGATGTTGGCTTCAGGTGTGGCTTGAGGAGCAAGTGAATATGCCGGTAGAGGGCTGATCTGTTTTTATTAAAAAATTAATTAATTAATTTATTTTTGGCTGCATTGGGTCTTTGTTGCCGTGCGCGGGCTTTCTCTAGTTGTGGCGAGCGGGGGCTACTCTTCGTTGCGGTGCGCGGGCTTCTCACTGCGGTGGCTTCTCTTGTTGTGGAGCACGGGCTCTAGGCACATGGGCCTCAGTAGTCGTGGCACATGGGCTTAGTTGCTCCGCAGCATGTGGGAGCTTCCTGGACGAGGGCTCGAACCCGTGTCCCTTGCACTGGCAGGCAGATTCTTAACCACTGCACCACCAGGGAAGTCCCTGACTTGTTTATTTATTTATTTATTTTTGGCTGCATTGGATCTTCATTGCTGCACATGGGCTTTCTCAAGTTGTGGCCAGCGGAGGCGACTCTTTGTTGTGGTGCGTGGGCTTCTCATTGCGGTGGCTTCTCTTGTTGCGGAGGACGGGCTCTAGGCATGCAGGCTTCAGTAGTTGTGGCACGTGGGCTCAGTAGTTGTGGCTCGTGGGCTCTAGAGCGCAGGCTCAGTAGTTGTGGCGCACGGGCTTAGTTCCTCCGCGGCATGTGGGATCTTCCCGGACCAGGGCTTGAACCCATGACCCCTGCATTGACAGGCAGATTCTTAACCACTGCAGCACCAGGGAAGCCCCCTGACCTGTTGGTTTTGATGAGTGTATGAACTTCGTATTACGTGATGCAGAAGAAATTCATTCGAAAACAAAGTCAAGGAAACAACAGGGTGGATCATGCTAGAAGCTGATGATATCACTGTTCCAAAGTGTCTCCAACCAGAACTTAGCAGCGAAGGGAGAAATTGTCGGGAAGGCCACACAGTTTTTTTAGGTGTCTGAAACATTGATTCATATTGTTCATTTTATTGCTGCATAGTTGATTTGCAATATTATATTAGTTTCAGGTTTACAACATAGCGATTCAACGTTTTTATAGATTATACCCCACATAAAGTTATTACCAGGACTTCCCTGGTGGTCCAGTGGGTAAGACTCCACATTCCACACTCCCAATGCAGGGGGCCCAGGTTTCATCCCTGGTCAGGGAACTAGATCCCACATGCCGCAACTAAGAGTTCACATGCTGCAACTAAAGATCCCACGTGCTGCAACTAAGACCTGGCACAGCCAAATAAGTAAATAAATAAATATATTTTTTAAAATTAAATAAAGTTATTACCAAATAATGGCTATATTTCCCTGTGCTAAACAGTAAATCCTTGTTGCTTATCTATTTTATACATAGGAGTTTGCATCTGTTAATCCCATACCCCTATCTTGTCCTTCTCCCTCTCCTCTCCCCACTGGTAACCATTAGTTTGTTCTCGTATATGTGAGTCTGATTCTATTTTGTTATATTCACTAGTTTGTTTTATTTTTAAGATTCCACATATAGGGAATTCCCTGGTGGTCCAATGGTTAGGACTTGCCACTTTCACTGCCAGGGCCTGGGTTCGATCCCTGGTGGGGGAACTAAGATCCCGCAAGACGCGTGGTGTGGCCAAAAAACAGATTCCACATATAAGTGGTAACATACAGTATTTATCTTTTCCTGTCTGACTTATTTCACTCAGCATAATAATCTCTAGGTCCATCCATGTTGTTGCAAATGGCAGAATTTCAGTCGTTTTTATGGCTGAGTAATTTTCCATTGTGTATATATACCACATCTTCTTTATCCATTCCTCTGGCAATGGATACTTAGGTTTGAAACATTTATTCATCTTGTTTTGATCACCCGTATGTCAGATGACAACAAATGCTGTGGGATTTAAAAAAATCAAAAAACAAAACTAATAAGTCAACATCTCTCTTTTCAGAAGGGCACCTGTGCAATTTCTTTGTGAAGCCAGAAGAAAGCTCTGGAATTCCTTCTTCTTCCTTTGTGCAAAAAGTTATGCTAAATCTCATAATTTTGTTGGTTGCCTCACTTGGAGTCGAAAGTCAATTTCCTTTCACACTAATGTGCTGTTTTTTCTTGAAATCATTATCGTTAACATTACTCTCCCAGGACACACTTCTGTGTTGGCTCGGGCTGTCTGTTCTGTTCACTCTGTGTCCCCAGCTCCTTCTTCTGTAAACCTGCAGCCACGCCGGCTACACAGGCAGAATCCAGTCACTTGTGACGTAGTTATTTTAAAGTGTTGGGCCCGCTGGGTTGGGAGAAATGGGAAAGAATACAGAATGCCCCCCGCACCCCCTCAGCCACGCTAAGCCCAGCAGTGTCCTCAGCTGCACCCCTCCCCCACCGGCAGCTGACCACGCCCCCTCCTCCCGCCCACCCCTCCCTGCCTGGCCCCCGTCCCTGCCCACCTCCCCTCCACGCGGCACGTCCTGGGGCTCAGCCCCCTCTTATGCTCCCGGTTTTTCTGCATTTGAGGTTGCTGTTTCCCTCCTGACCTTTCTCTCAGCTCGGTCATGCATTCAAAATGACGCTTTCTGTATTTTACATCGTTTTCCATTCCAAAATCCAAACGATTTTCCTTCGTTTCATTGAGAAGGCCTTTCGAGTGATCGAAAACACCTCGTTGCTGAAAATGAGGCTCTTCCTTCCTAATCGTTGATTTATTTTTGTCAGGGGCCGACCTGGCTATAACTCGCTATAACAGTGTGTTGGGTGAACCGGCTCCCTCCTGCCCCAGCCCCAGGCCCCGCCGTGGTCCACGGCTCTGGTTCCCTGCACAGGCAGCTTCGCGCCCCGGAGGATGGGGGTGAACCCGCCCCCCGCGTTCACAATTGCAGCCTAGTAAATGCTCCCCCTCTGGCCTGAGGGGTGCACGTGGAGGTTGTGTGGCAGCGCCCGTGGATGGAGAACCAGCCTTGGGTTCGGCGTCTAGCGTCTTCAGCAACCGCCGGCATCGCCGGGGAGGGGCGCCTTCCTCCGGCACCTGCAGGAGTCCCGGCCCAGTGCCTCCGGGCGCGTCCGGAAGGGGGCGCGCGGCTGCGGCCCGGCGGGCCTGGCGGCACCGCCACCTGCCGGCCTCGAGGTGAACTGCTGCCCCGCGGACCCCGCGCTTCCAGCGTCCGGGAGGTGTCGGGGTCCTGGCCTAAAGAAGTACACGAGTGAAGTAAGTCAGAAAGAAAAAGACAGATACCATATGTTGACACATATATATGGAACTTAAGAAAAAGAAAATGTCATGAAGAACCTAGGGGTAAGACAGGAGTAAAGACACAGACACCTACTGGAGAACGGACTTGAGGATATGGGGAGGGGGAAGGGCGAGCTGTGACAGGGCGAGAGAGAGGCATGGACATATACACACTAACAAACCTAAGGTAGAGAGCTAGTGGGAAGCAGCCGCATGGCACAGGGATATCGGCTCAGTGCTTTGTGACCGCCTGGAGGGGTGGGATAGGGAGGGTGGGAGGGAGGGAGACGCAAGAGGGAAGAGATATGGGAACATATGTACATGTATAACTGATTCACTTTGTTATAAAGCAGAAACTAACACACCATTGTAAAGCAATTATACCCCAATAAAGATGTTAAAGAAAAAAAAAGAAGTACACGGACTGTCACCTTTTTAACCTCCTCTTTTTCCGTCCCTTTATGTCCTGGGCCCGTGTTCTCTCCGTCTTCCCAATGTGTGTTGCTCAGCCTTTCGTCTATAATGTAAGTTGCACATAGCTCTCCCAGATTGGGGCCTTCTGGCCTTGCTTGTGAGGCAAAAATTCTTGATTTTTACGTGGAAAAACTAGCACCCTTTATTTATCAGCTCTGGCTTTGGGGTCATGTTGACAAAAATCTTCCCAGGCCTGAGGTTAAGGAGGGATTCTCCTTTGGTTCCCCCAGTCCTTCCATGGTTCTGTTTATTCTGTGTCTAATTTTGGTCAAACTGGGACTTGCTCCGGATTCAGCCGCATTCCTCACATGGTCCCCTTTCCCCGGGGACTTATGAGCCGCTCTGTGCATGAGAGTTCCACAGGATGTCCTGCTCTGTTCCGCTCTCAGACTGCCCCACCCCGTTCTAATTATCCAGGTCTGAATACGCTCTACCCGCCGCTAAGGCGAGTAACCCTTCAGGACTTTCACTTTCCAGAAGTCTTCTGGGTGTTCTTGCTTGTTTTTAAAATTTATTTTATTCAAGCACAGTTTATTGACAATGTTGTGTTAATTTTTTCTTTCTTTCTTTTTGGCCACACCGTTTGGCATGCCTGCGGTATCTTAGTTCCCAGTCCAGAGATCGAACCCACGCCCCCTGCAGAGGAAGCTCAGAGTCTTATGGTTTTCTAAGTAAGGAGCCTCCATTTTTAGAGTACAGTTGGATGAATCTCGACGAATGGGCAGCTGCACCACCCACCTCCCACAGAGCCCTGGCACGCCCTCCCTGCCCACTCCACTCGCTGGAGCCTTGCCTGTTCTTGGACTTCACGCGAATGGAATCGCACTGTCCATCCTCCTCTGTGTTGGGCTTGTTCACTCAGCATAAGGATGTCCAGACCCTTCAGCTGTTCGCTGCCTTGTATCACCGGGCAGCACCCCGCCGCACAGCTGTGAGTCATCCCAGGCTGCACGCCTGGCAGGGTTGGCCAGTCTTGGATGAGCTGCTTGTTACCAATGTGCACGTTCAGGTTTGTGTGGCTGTGTATCTTCATCTTAGGTGAAGACTTGGGTGTGGTGGAATTTACAGGACATGGGGTAAGGAATATGATTGACCCTGCCACGTCTGCCAGATCATTTTCCTCGGTGGCTGTTTTATAGTTTATATATTTTATATTTCTACCGGCAAGGTGTGAAACCTCTAGTTGCTCCACATCCTGGCCAACACTAGGTATTTTCAGTCTCTTTAAAGCTCGTGAGTGGGTAGTGATATCCCATTGTGTGTGTGCAACTTTTTATTTTGAAATACTTTAAGATTTCAGAAAAGTTGAAAAATTAGTACAGAGAGTTCCCATATACCCTCCATCCAGGTCCTCCTAATGTTCACAACTAACACAGCCTTAGAACAATTCTGAAAAGCAGGCAGCTACCTTTGACACAACACTAGTAACTATAGGACTTATTCAGATGTTGGCCACTTTCCCACTATGCCTTTGCCCCCGGACCCACGTTGTGTTTGGTTGTCATGGCTCCTTTGTCCACCCCCGTCAGTGCTGGGTCTTCAGTGTTTGCCTGTTTACTGTGACCTTGACACTTTTGCAGGGCATCGGTCAGCTCTTTTGTTGAATGCCCCTTAATTTGGACGTGTCTGATGTTTTCTCTGGATTAGAATGAAGTCATACATTTTGGCAAGAAGCGATGTGTCCTCCGGCATTGTATCGGGGACAACACGGCATCCATCTGTCTCATGGCCAGTGACGTTAACCTTGATGCCAGGGTAAGGTGCATTTCTCCATGGTAAAGTCACTGTTTTTCTCTTAGTAATCAATAAATATCTAGTGGGGAGATTCTGAAAACATCCTCTTTCTCATCACACGCCCTCAACACTAATTTCAGCATCTACCCATGGGTCTCGCCTACAGTGATCACTGTGGTGTTTGTCTAATGGTGTTTTCAATTTCTCTCATTCCTTCCATATTTATTAGTTAGAGTTTTTCAGTTAAGGAAGAGCTGTGCCTTCTCTCCCATTTACTTATTTATTCAATTATTTATATCAGTATAGAATCTTAGATATTTAACTTATTCTATGGGTTATAGTCCTGTATTATCATTATTTATTTTGTTGCTCAAATTGTCCAAGCTCGGCCTTTGGGAACTATTTCAATCAGCCCCTGTGTCCTTTTAACATACCTCCATTGGGGCTTCCCTGGTGGCGTAGTGGTTAAGAATCCACCTGCCAATGCTGGGGACACGGGTTCGAGCCCTGGTCGGGGAAGATCCCACATGCCACGGAGCAACTAAGCCCGTGCACCACAACTACTGAGCCTGCGCTCTAGAGCCCGTGAGCCACAACTACTGAGCCCGCGTGCCACAACTACTGAGCCTGTGCGCCTAGAGCCCATGCTCCACAACAAGAGAAGCCACCGCAATGAGAAGCCCGCGCACCGCAAAGAAAAGTAGCCCCCGCTCGCCACAACTAGAGAAAGCCCACACACAGCAACGAAGACCCAACGTGGCCAAAAATAAAATAAATAAACTTATGTAAAAAACCCCTCCATTATTTATTGTTAATTTAGGTGAAATTCACAGGACATAAAATTAACCATTTTAATGTGTATGATTCAGTGGTGTTTCGCACATTCACAATGACGTCCGACACCACCAGTAACTAGCTCACAAATGTCATCTCCCCAAAAGGAGACCCCCACCCATTAGCAGTTTCCAGTTGCTCTCCCTCTAGGCCCCTGGATTTATCCGTTCTAGATATTTCATTTCATATACATGGAATCATCAATATGTAATACTTTGTGTCTGGCTCTTTCACTCAGACTAATGTGTTAGAGTTTCCTTCTTGGTGTGGCCTGTGTCAGGGCTGCATCCCTATGTGGCTGAATAATACTCCACTGGATAGACGGACCACACTTTGATTATCCTTCATCTGTTGATGGGCATTTGGGTTGCTTCCACCTTTTGGCTCTCGTGAGTAGTGCTGCCGCGAACACGTGTGCTCAAGTATTTGTTTGAGTGCCTGTTTTCAACTGAGTATTTCCCTAAGAGTGGGATTGCTGGTCATTCTATGTTTAACTATTTGAGGAAGAGCCAAACTGTTTGCCGCATCAAGCGCACCATGTTACCTTCCCACCAGCAATGGGTGAGGGTACCAATTTCTGCAAATCCTCACCAATACTCGTTATTATTAGTTTTTTTAAAGTCCTGTATAGTTATCCTAGTAGGTGTGAACTGGTGCCTCGTTGTGGTTTTGATTTGCGTTTCTGTAATTACTAATGACGTTGAGCATCGTTTCATGTGCTGTTGGCCATCTGTATGTGCTCTTTGGAAAAGTATCTATTCACCCAGTCTAGTCCTCTGTGCATTTTTTAGTTGGGTTGTTTGTCTTTCTGTTAGGTAAGAGTTCTGTATATATTCTGATTAGCAGACCTTTATCAGATATATGATTTGTAAATATTTCCTCCCATTCTGTTGGTCGTCTCTTCACTTTTTGGATAATATCCTTTAATGCACAAAAGCTTTTTTAAAAAAATTTAATTTAATTAATTTGTTTTTTTGGCGTCTCTGCCCGGCATGTGGGATTTTAGTTCCCTGACCGGGATCGGACCCAAGACCCCTGCAGTGGAAGCTCGGAGTCCTAACCACTGGACCGCCAGGGAATTTCCAAATGCACAAAAGCTTTTAATTTTGATGAAGTCCAATTTACCAATTTTTTTCTTTTATTGATCATTCTTTTGGTATCCTATTTGAGAATCCATTTTCAAATTCAAGGTCATATCTACACACTGCTATATTTAAAATGGATAACCAACATGGACCTACTGTATAGCACAGGGAATTCTCAATATTATATAACAACCTAAATTGGAGAAGAATTTGAAAAAGAATATACATGTATATGTATAACTGAATCACTTTGCTGTACATCTGAAACTAACGCAACATTGTTAATCATCTATACTCCAGGATAAAATAAAAACTTTTGGGGTGGGAGGGAGGCTCAAGAGGAAGGGACTCTATGTATACATACAGCTGATTCACTGTGTTCTACAGCAGACACTAACACAACATTGTAAAGCAATTATGCTCCAATTAAAAAAAAGGTCACACACTAAGAATATCTACATGTCTGCATTTAGGAGTTCTTTTAAGGTTTTTTAAAAAATTTAATTTTAATTTTATTTTTGGCTGCATTGGGTCTTCATTGCTGTGCGCGGGCTTTCTCTAGCTGCAGCGAGCAGGGCCTACTCTTTGTTGCGGTGCGTGGGCTTCTCATTGCGGTGGCTTCTCTTGTTGCAGAGCATTGTCTCTAGGCGCACGGGCTCCAGTAATTGTGGCACACAGGCTTCATTAGTTGTGGCTCGCAGGCTGTAGAGCGCAGGCTCTGTAGTTGTGGTGCACGGGCTTAGTTGCTTTGCAGCATGTGGGATCTTCCTGGACCAGGGCTCAAACCCGTGTCCCCTGCATTGGCAGGGGGATTCTTAACCACTGCGCTACCAGCAAAGTCCCTGCATTTAGTATTTTTAATATAAATAAAATAGTTATTCTGAAAAAAACCAGAAAGTTTTAAAAAATGATAGAAAAAAATTCAAGATCGTGAAGACTTACCCTGTATTCTCTTCTAAAGAGTTTTATAGTGTTAGGTCTTACATTTAGGCCGTTGATCTATTTTAATTTTGTAGGTGGTGTGATGGTGGAGGTCCAGCTTCATTCTTTTGCATGTGGCTACCCAGTTTGCTGAAGAGGAAGTTTTTTCCCCATTGAATGGTCCTGGCACCCTTGTTGAAAACCAATTTGCCATAGATATATGGATTTTTTTCCAGACTCCTGGTCCTACCCCATTGATCTCTATGTCTGTTCTATGCTGTAACCACACTTTTTTTGTTGTTTGTTTTTCTCTCTCTCTTTTTATTTTTAAATTATTTTTAATTTTTGGCTGTGTTGGGTCTCCGTTGCTGCGTGCGGGCTTTCTCTAGTTTCAGTGAGCGGGGGCTGCTCTTCATTGCTGTGTGTGGGCTTCTTGTTACGGTGGCTTCTCTTGTTGCGGAGCACAGGCTCTAGGCACACGGGCTCAATAGTTGTGGCTCGTGGGCTCAGTAGTTGTGGTGCATGGGCTTAGTTACTCCGCGGCATGTGAGATCTTCCTGGACCAGGGCTTGAACCCGTGTCCCCTGCATTGGCTGGTGGATTCTTAACCACTGGGCCACCAGGGAAGTCCCCCAATGTTTTGATCATGATAACTTTGTAAGTTTTGAGATCAGGAAGTATGTCTTCCAACTTTTTTTTTTCAATATTGTTTTGGCTATTCAGAGCCCCTTGAAATAACATGTGAATTTTAGGGTCAGCTTTTCCATTTCTGCAAAAAAAGATGTGGGAATCTTAATAGGGATTCCCTTGAGTCCGTAGACAGCTTTGGGTAGTACTGCCTCCTTACCAATATTAAGCCTTTCAATTCAAGATGGATGGATGGATGTCTTCCCATTTATTTAGGTCTTCTTTAATTGCTCTCCACAGTAATATGTAGTTTCTGGTCTTTCATCTCTTTGGTAAAATTTGTTCCTAGGTATTTTATTTTTTTTGGATGCTATTGTAAATGGAATTGTGTTCTTAATTTCCTTTTCAGATTGTTCATTGCTAGTGTGTAGAAATAGAACCAATTTTTTAAATAGTATTTATTTATTTATTTAGTTTCTGTCTGTGTTGGGTCTTCATCGCTGCGTGTGGGCTTTCTCTAGTTGCGGCGAGTGGGGGCTACTCTTCGTTGTGGTGCGTGGGCTTCTCATTGTGGTGGCTTCTTTTGTTGCGAAGCACGGGCTCTAGGCACGTGGGCTTCAGTAGTTGTGGCTTGTGGGCTCTAGAGCGCAGGCTCAGTAGTTGTGGCGCACAGGCTTAGTTGCTCCGCGGCATGTAGGATCTTCCCGGATCAGGGCTCGAACCTGTTTCCCCTGCATTGGCAGGCAGATTCTTAACAACTGCACCACCAGGGAAGCCCCTATAACCAATTTTTCTGTGTTGATCTTGTATCCTGCAATTTGTTAAATATGCTTATTAGCTGTGGTCATTATGGGAGAATTCTTTAGGATTTTCTATATATAAGATCAAGTCACCTGTGAATACGGGTAGTTTTACTTCTGCCTTTCCCATTTAGATGCCCTTTCTTTCTTTCTTTCTTTTTCTAACTGCTTTGGCTAGAATTTCCAGTACAATGTAGAATAGAAGTGGTGAAAGTATAGTTTACCTGTCTGTATTCATGTTTTAAGTTTTACTACAAAGAACAAGGAAAGGACATCTGAAAGGCCACTGGCTGTTCAGAAAAGTTGGAAAATTATTGGAAAGGTGACAGAGAAAGCAAAAATGCTCTATCATGGGACAGAGAGAAACGTGTCATTGTGATTTTTATTAAATCTATAAACATCTGTTTAATAAAAATTACAATGACACGTTTCTCTCTGTCCCTATTTTATTTGTGTCCTCTTTTGTGAAAGTCTTACATTTATGTATATTAAGAGTACAAAATATTATTTTTGATATAAAGAGTTAAGAGACAAGATAAATCCCTGTATCACAAAACAAAAAGAAACATCATGAAAGTATGTTATATGTTTAGCACACATATTGTTTGTTTAATTAGTCCTACTGTTATTACTAATGCCATGTTAGTCATTGTTATTTTGTTTAAAAATAGCATTTATGTAACAGAAAAGTAAATAACACAGAAGAACATAGAGTTTCAAAAAGCCCTGTTTCTCATTTTTTATGTTAAAGTAACAACAGTTGTTAGGGGACTTCCCTGGTAGTCCAGTGGGTAAGACTCCCAATGCAGGGGGCCCAGGTTCGATCCCTGGTCGGGGAACTAGATTCCGCATGCATGCCGCAACTAAGAGTTCTCATGCCACAACTAAGAAGTCCACATGCCGCAACTAAAAGATCGTGCATGCTGCAACTAAGACCTGGTGCAGCCAAAATAAATAAATAAATAAATAAATAATTTTAAAAAGTAACAACGGGTGTTATACTATGTTGTGTAATTGTTTATTACATAGGGTGTTTCTCACACATGCTGTTTTATGTATTGTGCACAGTAGTAAACGTCGGCAGTGCTGTGTCTCTGGCTGGATGGCTAAAGGTTGGTCGGGAGCAAGCCTCAAAGGCACCGCTGCTGGGGGAGCAGAGATCTCGGCAGGTGTGTTTCTCTCTGACCCGAGGGTGGACACGCAGGGGGCCCTGAGAGAGGATCAGGAGAGAAGATGGGAGGGTTAGCCGGGGAGCCCCACAAGGCTTGGGACAGAGAGCAGTGCCCTCATCTAGGGACCATGGCCTGAGCAGGTCACAACTGGTGCCTCACACTCCAGGGTGCCTGCCCCTCCCTGGTAGGCAGGGTTCGCCCACCGCCCGCTTCTGTTTCTGGAAGGAAGAGGCCCAGGCTTCACTCAAGGGGAGAAATGGAAGAGTCCCAGAAGAAACAGAAAAGACGGTCCGCTCTGGAAGGTGGTGGATTCTCCAGCTCCCTTGGGAGGCCTCTGGAGGGGTCCAGGGTGATTAGCCCGCCCAGGTTCGCAGCGCTTCCACCAGCTTCCGAGGGCGGAGACGCTAGGTCTCCCTGATCTCTGAGTAATTCCACCTCGGGCTGACCTGGGTCCTCTGCAGCAGCTGGACCAACAAGTTCTGGCCAAGGGGACACCAGCCGGTGCGGCGGCCCTCCTCCCTCTCCCTCCCGGGCTCACAGGTGGGACCTGAGCCTGGGCAGGAGCCCCCGTCGAGGAAGTCGGAGCCGCCAAGGAGAGTCAGGCGGGTCCCTGAGTCCTGGGGACCCTGCATCCAGCCCTAGACCACCTCTACTAAAGGGGGAAACGTCCTCTGCCCTTTTTTAAAAAAAAATTATTTATTTATTTATTTATTTGGTTGCACCAGGTCTTAGTTTGGGAAGGCGGGCTCCTTAGTTGTGGCATGAGAACTCTTTGTTGCGGCATGCACGTGGGATCTAGTTCCCTCTTCAGGGATCGAACCCAGGCCCCCTGCATTGGGAGTACGGAGTCTTATCTACCGCGCCACCAGGGAAGTCTCCCATCCTCTGCCTTTTCAAGCCACTTTTATTTGGAGGTGTCCCGACACTCTCAGTTGAGCTGGATCCCAGCTGGTACGGCGGCCCCCCTGACGAAGGCTCCAGAGACAGCAGGGAGTGGGGAGACCAACGCAGACAGAGGAGAGGGACCTGGATGAAAGGGGTCAGTGCAGAAAGCAGAAGACAGGCCTTTAGAAATCTGTAATTGAACTAAAATGAGAAAAAAAAGCTGCACTTAGGAAAGAGTACTATCTATGAGGAGAATCAGAAAAAAAACAACACGAACTCAGGTAAATAACCCAGCCATTCTCCACGTCTGTGTGGACACTGACCCGTGTCCTACAATTTAACTAAATTTTTAAAAACCAAATGAACTAAAAGGCTTTATTGACATCACAGTATATTCGAGAATCATTTTAAGAGCATTACAGCTGAAAGAGAATGGCATGTTTACCATCTTGTCATGCACTATTTTTTTGGAAAAAAAAATACAAAGTAATACAAAGAAATCCTATTAAGTAACTTGGAGCAGCATTTGGAAAAAGTACACCTATTTACAGATTTTTAAAAAATATGGTTTTACCTACATAGTCACCATGTGCCTCTATAATGAGACAAGCCCTTAAAGCTCATGGGATTTTGTAAACATCGTGGCATTCTCACCACGTCATTTCTCAGCATTTTCCATGGGGAGGGTTGATCATCGTGCACGGGACTGATCCCATCAAGGTTTCCACACAGCTCGTCAATTCGCCCCCATCTGGACCCCTTCTGCGCTGGACCATTGGTCCATTTGTCCCTCCAGCATCTGTCCCGCTCCATGTGCCTCAAGGAAACCTGTGATTTCCTGCTTCTTCTCTTTCAAGGCCGCTTGCCTTAGACCTCTTCAAACCTCTGACCCTTGCTCTAGACAGCTTGCTCTCACTGTACAAATAATAAATGTTGGAGAGGGTGTGGAGAAAAGGGACCCTCTGACGCTGTTGCTGGGAATGAAAGTTGGTGTGACCACTGTGGAAAACAGTATGGAGGTGCCTCAGAAAACTAAAAATAGAACTACCAACAATCCCACTCCTGGACATCTATCCAAAGAAAACTCTAATCCAAAAACATACATGCACCACTATGTTCATAGCAGCACTATTCACAATAGCCGAGACGTGAAAACAGCCTAATGTCCATCAACAAATGAACGGATAAAGAAGACATGGTACATGTGTACAACGGAATATTACTCAACTACAAAAAAGAATGAAATAATGCCGTTTGCAGCAACATGGATAGACCTAGAGATTATCATACTAAGCAAAGTAAGTCAGAGGAAAAACAAATACCATATGATATCACTTATATGTGGATTCTAAAATATGGCACAAATGAACTTATCTATGAAACAGAAACAGACCCACAGACACAGAGAACAGACCTGTGGTTGCCAAAGGGGAGGGGATTGGGGGAGGGGTGGAGTGGGAGGTTGGGATTAGCAGATGAAACCTATTATATACAGGGTGCATAAGCCACAAGGTCCTGCTGTGGAGCACAGGGAACTATATTCACTATCCTGTGATAAACCATAATGGAAAAGAATATTGAAAAAAGAATGCATATATAGATATAAAACTGAATCACTTTGCTGTACAGCAGAAATTAACAAAACATTGGAAATCAACTACACTTCAATTTTTGAAAATGTAAAAAAGTAGGCAATTTGCTCTTGAAACCGGGAGGGGGTGTCCCTGTAGGCTCCAGGGCACAGAAGCCTTTTTTTGTCCCCGGTTTCTTGTAGGCAAGACTCCAGTCCATGACCTTCCCTGGGTTCCAAAGGGCGGATTCGAGCAGTTGCTAATCAGGGGGGAAGCAGCCAGGAAACCACCTGAGGCGAGATTCGAGGGACCCGAGAAACTCCTCAAGATTCGGAGAGCGACCAGCTGAGATGAGATTACGGGAGTACAAGCCCTGCACACACCCTGATCTTGTCAGCAACCCCTTCCTTGAAGTACTGAGTATTGATGAGTACTGCCTCATCAAATCCTCCCGGGTGGGGACACATAGTTTTTCAAGGCAAGTGTCCCCCTGTGCCTGGCAGAGCAATAAAGCTATTGTTTTTCTACTTCACCCGAAACTCTGTCACCGAGATTCCATTTGGCACCGATGCACAGAGGCTGAGCTTTCGGCATCACTCTCGATTTTCATTCTGTGAGAGTAACTTCTCCTCCTACTGTGTCCAGCTTTAGTGGTTGAGGATCTTCTCCTATTCTGCCTCATTTTCCTCTTAGGAGATGACAGTGTGGCGGCTGCCGGCATTAGAACCACGCGCAGAACTGGGGGTGCCCAGCTGGTCCTGCGGGAACCACCGCCCCAGGACTGCCTCACCTACTCCTTGTCTGTTTCTTTCTTTTCTTTAAATTTATTCATTTATTTATTTATTTTTGGCTGCGTTGGGTCTTCGTTGCTGCACACGGGCTTTCCCTAGTTGCAGCGAGCGGGGGCTACTCTTCGTTGTGGTGCGCAGGCTTCTCATTTTCAACACTTTATTATAAAAGGCTGTAACTCGGGGATGGCCAAATGGAAGAGGCGTGTAGGGCAAGGTGTGTGGCAGAGGGCATGGAGCCCCCTGCTCTCGCGGAGCACAACGCTCTTCCTGCATGTTCACCAACCCAGAAGCGCTCCCAGCCCCATCCTTTTGGGTTTTTATGGGCATGACTGACTAAATTATTGGCCAGTGGTGATTGAGCTCAATATCCAGCCCCTCCCCGCTCCCCAGAGGTCAGAGGGTGAGGTTGAGTCCCAACCCTCTAATCACTTGGTTGGTTCCCCTGGCAACCAGCCCCCACTCCTAGGAGCTTTCCAAAGACCACCTTGTTAACATAAACTCAAGTGTGATTGAAAGAGTCTTGATATGAATATCAAAATGCACCTTTATGACTTTTTCTTTTTACTTTAATAGACAGAATTATTATTTGTAGTATTTACACACATAGTCTTCCATGGTAATGTTAAAGTTACCATTTTCTTCAAATGCCCCTCAGAATAACACACTTTGCCTTCCTAAGTGAATCTTGGACAAGGAAATTCAGTGAAAGTGATCTACTTACGACTGTGTCCCATGTCTCTCTCTCTCTTTTTTTTTTTAACATCTTTATTGGAGTATAATTGCTTTACAATGGTGGGTTCGTTTTTGCTGTATAACAAAGTGAATCAGCTATATGTGTACATATATCCCCATATCTCCTCCTTCTTGCGTCTCCTTTATGACTCTTCTGACTTAGCAAATTCAAGGGCTTTAGGAGCTCTGTGCCAGAAGCTAGGGACAAAGACCAAAGGTTTATTTCTTGTTATAAATCACAATATCAAAGAGCTTAACTAACGAAAAGAAGGGACGGAAGGTAAATTTAAGAATATCTACCAGAAAAAGAGGTAAACACTAGGTGAGAAGAAAATTAGAGGTCCAATCAGAATGTGAGTAACAGGAATTTCATCAAGAGATAACACAGAATATGGAAGAGCCTTGTTCTTTACAAAGTTCCAAAACTAAGGACATGAGCCTGTAGGATGGAGAGAACCACTGTGTGCACAGTCCAATGAGCAAGGCCCACATCAAGGTATATTGTTGTGTCAGTTGAGAACACCAAGGATAAAGAGAAGATCCTAAAAGCTTTCAGAGAGAACAAACGAATCACACACAAATGGACAGGAATCAGAATGGCTTTGGACTTTTTAACAGCAGCCCTGGAAGCTGGGAGCTAAACACTATGAATTGAAAAGTTTTGAAGGAAAAGTATCTCCAATCTAGAATTCTGTATATATCCTACCATTAGAGACGAGAGTAGAATAAACACATTTCAGACACACACCCTTCCCAGGAAGCTACTAGTGGACTGACTTCAGCAAAATAAGAGAGTAAACTACAAAGGGGTTCCAGGAAACAGGGAATCAACACAGGAAAAAGGCAACAAGTCACAGGGATGACAGCAGAGGAAAGGTCAAGACAGCAGAGCTGTGCGGTGGGTTGAGAAAGCCATCAGTCTGGAGGGAACACGGGCCAGGGGGCTCTGGGAGAGGGGCCTCCAGGAATTAAACAGCTCTAAGATGTTTGAGCCTTTGCAAAATGTTATTGATAGGCAAGTGGCAAAGAAAACTAGCCACGTAAAAATCTAGGCACAAGAGAAATACTAGGTAAGTAAGAAGGAAAAAAAATGCGGTACAAGATGGAGGCGTGGTTTTACACCGTCACCCGCAAATAGTCGTGAAAATGTGGGGGTGGGGCGGGCGGGGAGTTGCTTGGAAAGCCTGCTTCCTCCCTTACTTCGGGAAGTCCATAGAAATGTCTATATTTAATACATCAAAAACTAGCAGTCTCTGGTTGAGAAACGTGGAGGTTTCTGCCAGAGGAAAAGCTACAAGGGTTGGAAGTATTTGCCCCTGGAGAGACTGGCACGGGACCGCTGTTGTTCACTACGTCTTCAGTTCTGCGTGAATAAAAAACCATGCACTGGCGTGACTTTGATTTTATTTAAAAAACTTTAAAAAAATTTTTTTTATACAGCAGGTTCTTATTAGTTATGTATTTTATACATATCAGTGTATACATGTCAATCCCCATCTCCCAATTCATTCCACCACCACCCCCGCCACTTTCCCCCCTTGGTGTCCATATGTTTTTTTCTCTACATCTGTGTCTCTATTCCTGCCCTGTAAATAGGTTCACCTGTACCATTTTTCTAGGTTCCACATATATGCGTTAATATACAATATTTGTTTTTCTCTTTCTGACTTACTTCACTCTGTATGACAGTCTCTAGATCCATCCACGTCCCTACAAATGACCCAACCTCGCTCCTGTTTATGGCTGAGTAATATTCCATTGTATATATGTGCCACATCTTCTTTATCCATTCGTCTGTCCATGGGCATTTAGGTTACTTCCATGACCTGGCTATTGTAAATAGTGCTGCAATGTACATTGGCGTGCATGTGTCTTTTTTTTTTTTTTTTTTTTTTTTTTTGCGGTACGCGGGCCTCTCACTGCTGCGGCCTCTCCCGTCGCGGAGCACAGGCTCCGGACGCGCAGGTCCAGCGGCCATGGCCCACAGGCCCAGCCGCCCCGCGGCACGCGGGATCCTCCCGGACCGGGGCACGAACCCGCGCCCCCTGCATCGGCAGGCGGACCCCCAACCACTGCGCCACCAGGGAAGCCCGCAAGTGTCTTTTTGAATTACGTGACTTCGATTATAAAATAAGTCAAGTCAAAAGGAGTTGGCTGTAACAACTTCACATTTCTACGCCCTGGAGACCCGGCCTAGCGGGTCTCCACGGCAACCGAACGCGTCTCCGAACTCAGCGGCGCCACGTAGGGTAGGGCAAGGGTGACGCACTTCCGCCTCAGGCCCCGCCCCTCCGCGCGAAGGCAAGGCCGCCTGGTTCGCGCATCCCGCGCCCGCGCGTGCGCAGTCTTCGGTAGCCCGGGAGGCTCTGGGTGGCAGTGTACCCGCGCCCTCCGGGCCGCGGCCCCGGGTGGTCCTAGAGTCGCCACAGCCTGCAGTCCGCATCCCTCTGACGACGTGCGCACACGCTGTCAGACGCGAGCCCATCCCCAGTCAGGCGACGAACAGCCGACCCGAACCCTTCCCGGGAAAGCGGAGCTGGAGGCCCCCCTCTCCCAATCAGGGCGGGACTGGAGCCGTAGCTCACGCCCTCGCCCCCGTTACGTCACGGCGCTGTCTGCCCTCCTGGGAGTTGTGG